>NC_072442.2:34465000-35065000 GCF_028878055.3 Symphalangus syndactylus | reverse complement strand
CCTAATCAACAAATTATCTAACCAACATGTGTGGAAAAAGAGGGAACATCATAGAGTTGGCCAGTTTTAGTAGATGTGGTGATACATGCCAAAAAGTCAGATCTCAATTGGTCTGAAAAGCCTAAAAGGTGGGACAGATTAGCTTCAAGGGACACATGGTATGGCTGGAGTCAGCTGACTATTACGCTGAAGATGTCAACAGTGCTGACTGGTATCTCAAGAAGTGGGCTAAAAGTCCACTTCTGGTTATTCTGCTAGGTATGGTCTAGGAATTGTTCAACCATGAGACAAATAGGTCAACTTTCACCAGCAACCCCAAGTCTGGCTTGCAGTATTAGACTCTGCGTTAGACACAGATTTTGGTTCAATCTGCAGCTTGATTGTGGTTACTCTCTAGAAAACAAACGCTTACTATGGACTTCTAGATGAGTGACCCAGTTAGATCAGCATCTGAGACTGTTTCCGGTTTGTAGCCCAAAGACATTCAGACAGTCTACAGTTTCCATTGTAGATAACCAAACAGATAGAATATGGGCAATTACCCCAAACCCTGAGTTCTGACCATTGAGAGGAGCAACCACTCATTTCAGGTTCTGTATGGCTGGCACAGGTTAAACAGCCAGAGCAGCCCAGTGGACATCATGAGGTTTCAGCTTCCCTGGCTCATCTATGAAACAGGAGCAGTCATATAGGAAATGCTCAGTCAATTGGGGGCCCAACAGAGACAGCAGTTTTGCTTCAGACGATAGAAGGAGGCACAAAATTTCTACCAGCTGGGGATGCCCTAGCCCTCTATAGGTCAAACTTAGTTTGTCAGGAGTTCTGTAGCAAGCTCTTAGCTGACTTTCAAATCAGCGTAACAAGTAGTAGTGTCAAGATGGCTCTGAGTCCAAAAGGCCAAAGAACACCTCTAGGTGGAGGCTAATCCTTTACTGGAGGCTCCAAATGTCAAAATCAAGATTTTCTTGACCTCAGGATGAATTGATCAATGCAATTCTCCCCAAATATTTTCACTAAACCTTAATTGGAAAGTAAGACTCCAGATTTTGTAACCCTCACTAAAAATAAATCTCTGATTTTTTCACCTGGGACCTATGTATGTGTGTTGGAGCATGCCTTTACCAATCAGCATAAAGTTATAACTCTCCTTGCGCCTCTACTTTCTACTTGTGCAGAGTTTAAAATACAGAGGTGAGAGCTTAGGGTTTTCTGGGCCTTTGGCTAAGCATGTACCTGACCCTGAGCATCCCCATTTCCCCATTTCCTTCTTGATCCCGAAGACCATTATCACAGTCCTCATTCCCAGCAGCTTTTCCTCCTCGAGCTTTTCGGCATGATTATTCTTAGGCCCAACTGATATCCTTTGTTCCTGGTGGACTGGGTAGCTCATTCCCATTTAAATGCTTTTACAAACATTAAGCTATTGATTTAAGATTTCTCCGCTTTTTAAATTAAGCAATGCTGCTGTTAGCTTTCCGCAGGACTTCAGGGTTATAAAAAAAAGGAAGAATATAATTATTTTATACCAATAGTATGAAAAAGAGACTGGGGATGACTATATTAATAGCAGACAAAATAGACTTAAAAAGTTACAAGAGACAATAAGACATTATATAGCCATAGAATGCCCATTTGGCAAGAAGATAGAAATAGTTTAAACACTTACATACCTAATAATAAAACATTTAGATATAGAAAGCATAAGTTGACAGAATTAAAGGGACAAACAGGCAGGTCTAAAATAATAGTTGAAGATGTTAATACTCCACTCTGAGTAATGAATAGAAAAATGAGATAGATGATAAATTAGGAAATAGAGGACTTGACTGACTCAATGAACCAAATTGATCTAATAGATATATACAATATACTCCATCCAACAAAAGAGAGTACACACTCTTCTCAAATGCACATGGGGAAGTCTCCAGGATGGGCTGTATAGTAGATCTCAAATTAAATCAATAACAGATGAAACGCTAGAAAGTTTACAAAATTGTATAAATTAAACAGCCAATAAGTAAAGGAAGAAATCACAGAGGAAGTACGAACATACTTACAGAGGAAGAGAAATGAAAACAAAACATATCAAAAGTTATGGGAAACAGCAAAAACAGTGCTAAGATGAAAAGTTTGCAACTAAAATACGTTTAAAAAGAACAAAGATTTCAAATAAATAATAACTTTATAAGCTAGCAAATTAGAAAAAAACACCAAATTAGATGCAAAGCAAAGAGAAAGAGGAAAATATTAAAAATTTTAGCAGAGATAAATGCAATAGAGATTATACAAACAACAGAATTCCAAAAAACCAAAAAAGTTCATTCTCAGTTCTTCAAAAAATTAACAATTGGCAAACCTTCAGCTACACACACAAAAAATTAACAGCATATTCACATACTAAAATGAGAAATGAAAGTGGGACATTACTACTAATTTGAAGAAATAAAATGTTTAAAAAAGTATACTGTGAACTATGATAGGATGATAAATTGGAAAACCTAGATAAAGTGGGCAGATTCCTAGTTATACAAGAATTGATTACAAAGAAATACAAAATCTGAATAAACAACTACTAAGGAAATGGAATCAGTAAACACCTGTTCATGAAGAAAAGCCCTTGTTTTGTTGGCTTCACTAGTGATTTAGATCAAGCATTTAAAGAACAAAAATCCTTTCCAAAGTCTACCAAAAAACTGAAGAGAGCAGTTCCAAACTTATTCCATGGTGCCAGCATTAGCTCATACTAAAGCCAGACAAAGAGACTACAAAAACCCATAGACTAATATCCCTCATGAACACGGATGCAAAACTACTCAGCAACACCCTAGCTAACTACATTCAGCAGTATACTAGCAAGATTACACCCCACGACCAAGGAGAATTTATTTTTGGAATGCAAGGAAGTTTTAGCATTTGGCTGGTTTCAGTGCAGTGGTGTTTACAACTAATTGATCACAACCAGTATAGATTTCTTTATTCTTTTTCCAGTCTCACTGGTTCACTTAACTAGCCTTTCTTTACAAAAGTTTTAGCATATGAAAATTAATCAATGCATATGCCACATTAACAAAATTTTTAGAAAACGTTATCTCATTAATACAGAAAATGTATTTTACAAAATTCAAAATATTTTATAATAAAACACAATAAATTACGAATAAAAGAAAACCATCTTTGTAAAATTCACATATAAAAACCCACAGCAAACAACATGTTCTAGAGAAAAAGACCAAAATTCTTTCCTCTAAGCTCAGAAGACAGACAGAATGTCTGCTCTTGCCAGCCACTTTTATTCAACAAAGTATTACAAGTTTCACTCAGAGAAATTAAAAAAGACAATGAAATAAACTACATCAAATTTTGTACAGAAAATATGTTCTTTTATGTAGAAAATCTTAAAGATTCCACACACAAAATATTAAAACTAATAAATTCAGCAGAGTAGTAGCATACAAAATCAACATTGAAAAGTAAACTGTATTTTATGTAGTAATATGAATAATCTGAGAAGAAAACTGCGAAAACAATTCAATTTACAATAACATCAAAAGAATAAAATACTTAGGAAGTAACCAAGAAGTAAAATGCCAATTACTTTTGTGTAGATATAAAAAAATCAATTTTTAAGTTTATGAGGAATCTCAAGGGACCCTAAATTGCAAAAATAATTTTGAAAAAAAAATACCAAAGTTATAGACATCATACTTAACGATTTCAAAACTTCCTACAAAATTCCAAAATAGGATGCTACAAATAGACTAATGGAGTAATACAGAAAGCCAATATAAATAAACCCTCATATATATGGTCAAATGATTTTTATGGGAAATGAACTGCCTTTACGACAATTAGTGCTGGAGAAATTGGGTACCCACATGTGAAAGAGTGAAGCTAGGCCCTTAACTTATACCATAAGAAAAAGTTAACTAACGGCATCAAAAACCAAAATGTAAGAGCTAAAACTACAAAATTCTTAGTATAAAATGTAGGTAAAACATGTCATCCACTGGATTTGGCAGTGATTTTTTTTTTTAACAGGACACCAAAAACACAAGGAACTAAAGAAAAATAGATAAATAGGACTCTATCCAGAATATATAAAGAATAATTCAGCAATAATAAAACAAACTACTTGTTTAAAATATGGGCAAAATACTTAAACAGACATTTCTCTAAAAATTATGTGAAGTGGCTAATAAGTCCATGAAAAGGTGCTCAACAAAACCAATCATTAGTAAAACGCAAATATAACCCCAAATGATATATCGCTTAACAGTCATCAGCATAGCTACTACCAAAAGAAAACAAAACAGAAAATCAAAACAACACTTGTGAGTTGGTGAGGACGTGGAGCAATTAGAACCCTTGTACACTGTTGGTGGAAATGTAAAATGCTGCAGCTGCTATAAAATAACAGCATAGTAACTAAAAAATTTACACATAAAATCGCCATATGATCCCGCAATTTCACATCTGAGTATGTAGCAAAAGATGTGAAAGCAAAGACACAAAATAATACAGGTACACCTAGGTTCACAGCAGCATTACTCACATCACCCAAAAGGTTTTTGAATTACCCGTGTTGTCTGAATTATCATCAATGAATAAATAAATAAAATGTGATTTATACATACATTGGAATATTGTTCAGTTATGTAAAATAAGGAAATTCTGACACATTGTACGTCATGCATGAACCTTAAGGACATTGTGCGAAATGACATGAGCCAGTCATAAAAGGACAAATACTGTATCATTCCACTTATGAGATACTTAGAGTAGTTAAATTCCGGCAACCCAAGTAGAAGAGTGGTTCCTAGGAGCTGGAGGGGGAGTAACAGGGAGCTTTTATTTAATGTGCATTGAATTTTGGTTTTGGAAGTTGAAAGAAGGTCCCCACGAATGGGAATAATAGTTGCAAAACAATGTGAGTGTAGTTAATTTTTCTCAGCTGCACACTTAAAGTAGCTAAAATGGTTAATTTTATATATACTTTACCACAATGTAAAAAATATTTTTTAAATAAGCAAACTATAGCTATCTGCAATAGCATGAATTAATATCATAAATATAAAGTTGCATAGAAGAAAGTAGATGTAAAAGTATACATATTATATAATTTCACTTATATAAAATCCAAAAAGTGAACGCAACTGAGGTTCTGGCTTCCAGTAGTAATGAAGTAGACTAGTTTGTTGAATAACTATTTCACAGATAACCATAATAAATCTTAATAAAATACTATATTTTGCTATACAGAAATGCACACTGTTTAGAAGAACTCAATGAAGGTTTTAGCTATGCCACTGTAGAAGAGATAAGGATTGGAGTTTGAATCTATTCAAATTAACTCCCTCTTAAAATAATAATTTTCAAAGAAATACAACAGAATCCAGAGTGCCTGTAGTTCCTATTACACAATTTAAAAATTCATGAGATGCGTGAAGAAGCATGAAAATGTAATCGACTCACAAGATAAAAAGCAGACAATAGAACCTATTCTCAGGAAGTGCAAGATGCTCTAATCAGTAGATAAGATTTGAAAGAAGCTATTATAAGTATTCTCATGGGGGGAAAACAGTCTCATGACAAATGAACAGATGTGTAACTGTGCACTCCCAGTCCTTTAGTCACAGGGCTGCGGGGCTAAGGAAGGAAACTGACATAAGTTTTCTTGTATTAGGCTGACTTGTCCCAGAGGCAGCAATAGGCACAGCCCAGACCCAGGAAAAGTCTTGATAATATTATCTAATGTGCTCTGGAGGCTCTCCCAACACTCCCCCAACACAGGGAAAAGAAAAACAAATTTTCTTTGTTTTATGGAATGAGTTCATAGATTCTTGTTCTCTGTAACTACTGACTTCAAGTATTCTGTTTTATCTAAGAAGTACAATGAAAGTCATGAGAAGCCTGAATATGCCGAACTGCAGCTGTTTGGGCACCATAGTGAGGGTTATAGGATAAGCCCATGCCCTGGGAAACTTAGATAATGGACATGTGGGTTGATTGGCAACCGTCATGTGCAATCCTGTCTTTTTCCTGCCTCTGTATTCCTGCTTTCGTGCCACTGTAAGCTTGCTTCAAGCTAGCTCGCCCCTTTTGTGAAGTATGTATAAAAGTCAGGTGCTGTCTTTGTTGCAAGCCCAGTCTTTTTGACGTGAGTCAGCTGGTCCTGAGTGCACTTAATAAAGATTCTCCTGTTTCAACCCGAGGTCTCTCTCGTCCTCGTGAATCCCGCAACAGGACAATTCCAGCATGCACCAGGTTCATGGGACAGTGCGCGGCACTGAAGGAAAAGTGGGGCGGGAGGGGGGTGCATGGCTGTAAGCACCTCTTGGGCTTGCTGGGAGATGTAGTCTTATAGAGACTCCCAGCCCCTTGGTCACAGGGCTGCAGCACCAAAATCCCGGCATACAACGGAATCAGGGACAGTGCACGTCACTAGAGGAAGAGGTATGTCTGTGCATGACTCGCTGGGCTTGCTGGAAAATGTTATCTCATGAACACTTCTTAGTGAACAGTGTGCGTCACTGGAGGAAAAGGCGGGGCTGTGCAGGCCTTGCTTTGCTTGCTGAGAGATGCGGTCTCATAAACACTCCCAGCCCTTTGGTCACAGGGCTGCAGGACTACATTCCCATCATGCACCAGGATCAGGGATAGTGCGTGTGCCTGGACGAAGAGGCAAAGCTTTGGGCGCCTCCTTTGGCTTGCCGGGAGATGTAGTTTCATAAAGTCACCCAGACCTTTTATTACAGAGCTGCAGAACTACAATCCCAGTATGCACCAAGATCAAGGATACTGCGCGTTACTGGAGGATGAGGCAGGATTGTCCACGGCTCGCTGGGCTTGGTGGGATATGTATTATCATAAACACTCCCAACCCTTTGGTCGCAGGGCTGCAGGACTACAATCCCAGCCAGCCCCGGGCTCAAGGAAATTGCGCGTCGCTGGAGGAAAAGGCGGGGTTATTTTCTACTTGTTGGGCTTGCTGGGAGATGTATTCTCATAAACCTTTCCATCCCTTTCATCACAGGGCTGAAGGACTAGACTTCCAGCCCCAGCATGCACTGGGCTCAGGGACAGCGCACGTCACTGGAGGAAGAGGGAGGGCTGTGCGCTTCTCGCTATGCTTTTTTGGGAGATGTAGTCTCATTAACACTCCTAGCCCTTTTGTTATAGAGCACAGGACTGCAATCCCAGCATGCACCCAGCTCAGGGACAGTGCGTTGGTCACTGCAGGAAGAGGCAGGGCTGTGTGCACCTCCTGGGAGTACTGGGAGATGTATTCTCATAAACACTCCCAGCCCTTTGCTCACAGGGCTGCAGGACTACATTCCTGGCATGCACCCAGCTCAGTGACAGTGCGCTAGTCTAAGGAGAAAGAGGCAGGGCAGTGTGCACCTTGTTGGGCTTCCAGGGAGATGTAGTCTCATGGCCTCTCCCTGCCCTTTGGTCACAGTGCTATAAGACTACAATCCCAGCATGCTTGGGGCTCACGGACATTCCCCTTCACTGGAGAATGTGGGGAAGGTTGTGCGCACCTCGCTGCGCTTGCTGGGAGATGTAGTTTCATAAAGACTCTCAGACCTTTTGTCGCAAGGCTGCAGGACTACAATCCCAGTATGTATCGGGATCAAAAACAGTATGCGTCACTGGGAAAAGCTGTGGGGCTTTATGTGTCTCGCTAGGTTTTCTGGCAGATGTAGTCTCATAAACACTCTTGGCCCTTTGGTCACAGGGCTGCAGGACTACAATCCCAGCATGCAGTGAGTTCAGGGACAGTGTGTGTCACTGGAGGAAGACGTGGAGCTGTGCGTGCCTCGCTGGGCTTTCTGGGAGATGCAGTCTCATAACCACTCCAGTCCTTTGGCCACAGGGCTGCAGCAGTACAATTTCAGCATACATCGGGCTCAGGGAGAGTGTGCAAGTCAATGGAGGAAGAGGCAGGTCTGTGCGCTTCTCCCTGTGCTTGCTGGGAGAGGTAGTCTTATAAACACTCCCAGCCCTTTCATCACATCGCTGTAGGACTACAATTCCAGCATGCAGCGGGCACCGGGACAGTCCGCCTCACTAGAGGAAGAGAAAGGGGTGTGAGCGCCTTGCAGGGCTTTCTGGGAGATGTAGTCTCATTATTTCTCCCAGCCCTTTGGTCACAGGGCTTCAGGACTACAATTCCAGCATGCACCGTGCTCAGGGACAGCGCGCGTCACTGGAGGAAGAGGTGGACCTGTGCTCTTCTCGCTATGCTTTTTCAGAGATATATTCTCATAAACACTCCCAGCCCTTTGGTCACAGGGCTGCAGCACTACAATCCCAGAATGCATGGGGCTCAGGGAGCGTGCGCTAATCAGTGGAGGAAGGGGCGAGGCTCTGCACGCCTCCCTGGGCTTCGTGGGAGATGCAGTGTCATAAACACTCACAGTCCTTTGGTCACAGTGCGGCAGCGCTACCATTCTAGCATGCACCAGGCTCAGAGAAAGTGCCCGTCACTGGAGAAAGAGGCAGGGTTGTGTGTGCCTCGCTGGGCATGGTAGGAGATGTAGTCTAATAAACACTCCCAGACCTGTCATCACCGGGCTGCAGGACTACAATCCCAGCATGCCCTCAGGGAACAGTGCGCATTGCTGGAGGAAAAGGCTAGGCTGTGGACGCCTCCTTTTGCTTCCTGGGACATGTAGTTTCATAAAGACTCCCAGAACTTTCGTCACAGGGCTGCAGGACTACCATCCCAGTATGCACTGGGGTCAGGGACAGTGCGCGTCTGTGGAAAAAGAGGCGGGGCTGTGTGCATCTTCCTAGGCTTGCTGGGAGATATATGCTCATAAACACTCCCAGCCCTTTGGTCGCAGAGCTTCAGGACTACAATCTTAGCATGCACCTGTCTCAGGGACAATGAGTGTTACTGGAAGAAGAGGCGGGGTTTTGTGCACCTCCCTAGGCTTGCTGGGAGATGTATTCTCATAAACTCTCCCACCCCTTTGGTCAAAGGGCCACAGGACTACAATCCCAGCATGCGCCAGTCGCCGGGATGAGGCATAGCCCTGGAAGAAGGGGCGAAGTGGTACACGCCGCAGCTAATATGCTGGGAGCTGTAGTCTGTTAACTGCTCTCAGCCTGTTTGTCCGTAGGCTTCAGAACTATAATCCCAGCATGTACCGGGATCCGGGGTGCATAGCTCTGGAGGGAGGGACAGAGCGGTGTGGACTTCCCAGGGTCCAAAGCACTGCTGAGTTCTTATGCTATGCTGACTCTTTGCCACGGAGAGTGAGTACAGAGGTGGACCTGGAGGACAGGTCTGGGCTGAGCGTTGAGGGGGGTATTACCCTACGAAGATACCTTACCTTCGCCCAAATCGGGCGGGTTGTCCTCACCCGATTGGCCCTATGCTTCTCAGGTTCCTCTTTCGGCTGCACCCAGGGTTCCTTCCAGAGCATTGCACCTTCTGCAGCCCAGGGCGCTGCCTTCTTTCCTAAACTGCTGTGGAAACTGTCCTGATGTCTGAGACACTGTCCATTGTGACGCAACCCTCTTTTTTCTCTAGCCAGAGCGCGTGCTCAATCGCTTTTTAGAGAAATCTTCCACTGGCCTGCTTGTGAACAGCTTCGTAGCTCTGCAGGGGCTGACAAGTGCTGTGCCTTCCTGGAAACGTCACTCTCAATGGCGCCTTTTTCACGAATGTGAAAGTCGAGGCATCAGGAAGGCTAATTATTGAGTTGCGGAAAATCTGCTAAGAGCAAAGGAGAAAACCCCATTTCCAAGGCGTGAGTCTTGTGAGCCGTTTTCATCAACCCATTTAAGTGGACAAGCTCCAAAATGCAACCTGAAGATGCTGACTATTTAGGCATTTTACACTTGAAATCAATAGTCTCATCTTAAGTCAGGCCTGGCTTGCCAGTGTCTCAGAGACAAAAATGGGACCTGATCCCTCAGGAACAGATAGTGGTCCAGCTTTATGGGAGCAGCTTTTAAGATGTGGAGCACTTGGGGTCATTTGAAACCCTCTATCTTCAGTAGGGACTTTTACTTCTAGAGATCATGTGAATTTTGATTTTATCTGTCCTTAAGCTGAATCTTTGCTCATTTTAATAGTAAAAACACATTCCTGGGTGGAATGTCATTGCATGCTAATGAGACATGCAATATATGCACAAATATATATAGCTACTGCATGTGTGTACCCACAGGGCCACTCAAAACATACTTACTATAACACTTCTTTCCACCTTCTTGTGAATAATCAATCATGTAAAACATCCAGAAGGAGGGTTTCTCCAGCAACGATTAATGCTGTCTCACTCTTATCAGCAGGCTGCCCTGGAATCTCTTTCTCAGACTGTACCGTCTATTCTGCAGTTAATTTTCAAGTATTCTTTTCTTTTTTGTGTGCAATAAATTATGCTGTACTTCTTTTGCTACGTGTTTCTTGTTTAAATTCTTTTAAACTAAGAAGATAAGAACCAAGGTATTACATCAGCCGTCAACATTTCTGGTGCCATGGCCTGGAGAGAGTTTTGTCCTCTTCATTAATTTCAGTTTCCCTTTACTTGCAGTGAATACTATGGCAGTTCCAGACTACCTGGCCGACTATTGCTGCTTGTTCCAGCGCTGTTTCACTAAAGTTCTAGGGGAAACATGTTTAAATCACCTATATTCTCTAGAGAGAGAATATATGTCGGCTCTCCTTTTGGCTGCTGCTTCTGTGGTATTGATAAATACACTAACCACATGGGTTTGTCTCAACATTTCATATTCGGGCTACTTTGCCGCTTACTTTCACATTTTTCTGGCCACACTTCAGACTCAGCTTATCGTTTGCTGTCCCTTCAGCAATACTCGATCGCCACCTAGTGGCTATTGTACTTTATTTTTCTCGTCAGGTTTTCTGTTTACAATTTTGTTTTGTTTAGTTTTGAGTGGAACATTAAGAGAACCCTGTCCCTTCAGGCTTTATGCACTTCCCAGCTCCCTGAAATTGTTCTTCAACAGGTTTTCTTTGCTGAACAAAAGACGCACAGTCAGGTAGATGCCCGGTCATGGGGTTTGAATCTGAGCATTGCAGGTGTTGTAATTGGGCATCATAAATGGCAAACCAGTAAATTAGGGAAAGGCTTGTCAGCCAGACATCTGCCCCCCAGCCAGAAGCGGGGGTCATCTTGGCAAGGCTGGAGATGTCCACCGCTGGTGAGAGCTAGGACGGTGTATAGCAAATGCCTATGACCTTCTAGAGCTTCAGTTAATGGGGTCTCGAGGGGATGCGCTGGACACCTTGGTGGTTCCACTTGTCCCATTGCGATGCCCATGGCCTCCTGGACTTTAGTACATGTTCTGACATTGCAAGATTCTCTCGGCACCATGGGAGCCGCTTCCTCTACTGTCATTGAAACACCCCTGGGATGTATATTTAAAAATTGAAACAGCTTTTGGCTAGATGAACCAAAAAAAAAAAAAAAAGAAAAAACTTATCTTCTTTTGTAAAACTATTTAGCTTGCATACAGATTAGCTAACAAAACATGGCTGGAGAATGAGACTGTGAACTTTAACACCCTCCTACAGCTAGATCTTTTCTGTAGAAATCAGGGAAAATGGTCTGTAGAAATCAGGGAAAATCCTATGTGCAAACCTTTATGGCCTGACAACAAAACCCAGCTCTATGCAGCACCTGTGGGCTAAAGCCTAGTAAGCCAGAAAGCCCCTCAGAAGCATTAGATCATCTCTTATTAAGGGGAAGGGACCCCAGACCCCACAGCCCAACACCAGCTCCACACATGGGCCTTCAGTGGCCCACACCTCCTTTAGAATCCGCAGCATCCCCCACACTATCAGAGTCGTCTGTAGAATCTAAGCTTGTTTCACCTCCTCCTTATGCTCCTCTCTATCAGCCTTTGCCATGTACAATAGAGACCAGCCCAGCTGTAGTTACTCACGTGGAGCTTCACACCGTGCAGGGCCAGAGAAATTGCTCCCCTTATAGAAAGTCTCAAATGGAGAGAGGACCATCAGAGTGCTTCTCTTCTCAATAAATGATCTAATCCAATGCAAGCAACAGCTGTGATGGCTCTCAGAGAACTTCAGCGCATTTATTGAAGCCTTCGAGGCTGTAACTTTGACCACCATTCAACTTCACCATCCATAAATGGACCCAATGACTGCTGACCACTTAGCTGCACAAAACTTTTGCTTATTGGCAAAAAATAGAAAAGACTTAAAACTTTTGCTGCTTTCACCATTTTAATGCAGAATTCCTTTGCAGCACAAATGTCGCCATAAGGTGGAGCCTTGGGAATCCAGTAGAAACTATCTCAGAAAACCTCAGTGGGTCCCCAACAAGCAGCAGAGGCCTCGATAGACTTCAACAACGTTGGGACCCCGTGGCCACTGTAGTCCGACAAAACCAAAGAGCCTGGGATCTTCTCTCAGCCAGGCAAAGAGGAGCATGTTTATATCTAAAAGAAGAATGCTGTTTTTGAGATCAATCAGCCTGGTTTAGTCCAAGAAAATATTAACGATATCATCACCCAGGCAGACAAAGCTGAATCCCTAGGAACTTCCATGGGAACATGAAAGCAATGTCCATTGTCTGCCTTGCTCTCTTTAATACTACCAATCATTATCATACTTTCAGCTTTTACTTTTGTTCCAATTTTGTTTGAAATGTTAACTGATTTCTTGCTCTCTTGCTTGCGGCAACTCCATGTTTGCATGATGGTTTTGTAAGGCTTTCAACATTTGGCTGCCAACATCTTGCCCACTGGTCCCAAGGACGACATGGTTTACACCCGGTTAGATCACACAGGGGAAACTTTAACGCCCAGGCTAGGCAGAAGTAACACCCACTCTGCAGGAAGCAGCTCCAGAAAAAAATGGCCTAACCCCTCAACCTCCAATATGATTATTGCCCTAAAATCTCTTAGGGTGAAATTGAGGCAGAATAGATAGTCCAGAAAATGACCATGATCTCAGGATACAGAAACCATGGTGACTGTCAGCCAACACAATAAGCCTTAGCATTTGCATTGCAATTGGGCTTATTCAAGCAAAGCAATCCTTATTAAGGACTTTCTGTTCTAGAAAGCATGTGCATTTTGATTTTACCTGTCCTCAAACTTAAGTTATGCTTATTTTAATAGCAAAAAATACACCCCCTAGCCAGGCACGGTGGCTCACACCTGTACTCCCAGCACTTTGGCAGGCTGAGGAAGATGGATCACTTCAAACCAGAAGCTCGAGACTAGACTGGCCAACATAGTGAAACCCCATCTCAACTAAAAATACAAAAATTAGCAGGGTATGATGGTGCATGCCTGTAATCCCAGCTACTCAGGAGGCCGAGGCATGAGCATGACTTGAACTCAGGAGGCGGAGGTTGCAGTGAGCAGAGATCACACCACTGCACTCCAGCCTGGGAAACACGGTGAGACTCTGTCTCAAACAAACAAACACACAGAAATACACTCCTGGGTGGAGATCTAAGACGCCAACAAGACATGCAACACATGAACAAGCACGTACAGCTACTGCGCATGTGCACCCAGAAGACCACTCAGGACATGCTTACTAGCAACTCCTCTTCCCCCCTCCTTATTAATAATAATGTAAAACTCCCATAAGGGGGTTTCACCAGTGACCATCCACGCTGTCTCACTCTTATGAGCAGCCCGCCCTGGAGTATCTCTCTCACCGTGTACTGTATTCTGCACTTAACTTTCAAATATTTTTTTTCCAATAAATTATGCTGCACTTTTTTTCTTTGTGTCTCTTGTTTAAATTCTTAAAAACTAAGAAGACAAGAACAGAGATATCACATCAGCTGTCAACACAGCAATAAGTCAGCCTCCTTCCTGTGGGCATAGCCCATGCAGAAAAGGAGAGTTGCATCACCTAGGTGCTGGATCCAAAGATATGTCACAATTTATCCTGTGCACAAAGTTAAGGTCATTGACGAAAGTCGTATTAAATAGTTTCTCAGCCCAGGAATATGTCACAATGGCTCCTGTGAGCAGAGATCAGGCAGCATAATCACATAACTGGTGTGCTGGACACAGCGATAAGCCACGCTTTCATCTGTGAGCATGACTCCGGCAAGGAAGAAGAGCCACAGCATTTAGGTGCTTGCTGCAGAGGTACTTAACAATCTCTCTTATGGGCAAAGCTCAGGTAAAAGAGAAGAGTCAAATCTCCAAGGTGATTCACGTAGAAATTTGTCACAAGAAACTTTTTTGGCAGGGCCCATGCTGGATCTTCTTGTCTTCTAGATATTAGTTCCAGGGATAAGTCAGAATACCCAAAATACACATGGCTCAGTCAAAAAAGGAGAGTCACATCACCCAGGTACTTGGTCTAGACATATGTCACATCTCTTTTATGGGGACAGCTCAGGTAAAAAAGGAAGGTCACATCAAATAGTTGCTAGGCCCAGAGATATGTCACATTGCCTCCTGCTTGAAGTGTCCAGGCCAAAGACGCACATCACCTTGCTGCTAGGCCCATGTTCCTATATAAACATTCAACCAGAGTTGAAATGGTGGCTCATTTCTAAACCCAGCTCATAGGCAAGGGAAGACTCTCCTATCCTAACCTAGTTAATTGTAATGATGTTGACTCTCATACCTGGGCTTAATGCTACAAGTACGATCATGGGTCCCTACCATTAGGAAGGTCTCAAAGTTGATTGCAACTCTCATTCATACTGTATAGGGCCATTGGGTAGTACACAGAGCGTGCTAACTGGGCCGAGCACACAGGTGAGATTGTGACACTCATATGCACACCCAGCCAAGAGTAACTATTGTCATCATCTCACAGGAACAGAGGTCAGTCTGCAGAGGAATTGAGGCTCTCATGCACAAATCCAGTCTGGTGTTGAGATGATTATTCTTGGGCTTTGACCCAATATACAGGAGGTGTTGAATGTCATGCCTACAACTGAGACAATTGTGGCATTGTTAATCTAATTCCTGGACCATTCTGCAGCTTTCATTGTGAAATTTGCCAGTGCCTAGCACCTGAGTGGCTTGACGGTCTTGCATGGACCCAGCCCACAGATGGGATATTAACATATTGCTGGATCCAGCGCATTGAGGGTGTAACTCTATTCTCCTTCCTTGGCACTGCCCACGGTGAGCATTTTGACATATCTCTAGACCTTGCACCCAGGTGATGTGAGTTTCCTCTTCTGCCTTGGCGCTGCCCACAGGAAGCGTTGTGATATATAGCTTGGCCTCGCACCCAGGTTATGTGACTCTCCGGCTTGTGCACTGCCCATATTGGACACTGTGGTGTATTGCTGGGTCCACTACTCAGGAGATGTAACTCCCCTGCCTGGGCCCTGTATTACAGGGGCATTGTGATATATCTCTGTGCTCATCAGCTGGGTAATGTGATTCTCTTCTCCTGCCTGGTCCCTTTACACAGAAGGGATTGTGACATGTTGCTGGGCTTAGCATCAAGTTGATGTTGATGTGAATCTTCTGCCTGGACCGAGTTCACAGAAGGCATTGTAAAATACCTCTGGGTCCATCACCTATTTGATGTGACTCTCCTCTCTTACCTGAGCGTTGCCCATAAGAGAGATTGTGACATATCTCTGGGTCTAGCACAGGGATGATGTGACTCTTCTCCCTGCCTGGGTCATGCCCACAGAAGGAAGTGGGACTTTTATAACTGGGCACAGCACACGGGTAATGTGATTCTTCTGCCTGGTCCTTACCTACAGGAGTCATTGTCAAGTACCTCTGGGCCCATCATCTAGACTATGTGACTCTCTATTTCTTCCTAGGGACTGCTCACATAAGGATTGTGACATATTACTTTGCCCAGTACCTACATCATGTGACTTTTCTCTCATGTCTGAGCTCCATCTTGGAGATGAATGTGACACACAGCTAGGCCTAGCCCCTAGGTTATGTAACTTCTCCTTTTTCAAAGTCCTACCAACCAGGGGCATTGAACCATCTCTCTGGGTGCTTCACTTAGGTAATGTTACCCTGTTGCCTGGAGCCTCCCCTCAGGGGGTATTGTGACATATTGCTGGACCCAGTACCTATGTGATATTACTCTCCTTTCTTGCCTGGGCCTTGTATACATTGTGTATTACAATATATGGCTGGGTTCAATGACTAGGTGATGCAACTCTTATGCATAGGCCCTACTCACAGGGACATTATGACATTTATTTAGCTCTGACTCTCCTCTTTTTCCTTAGCCCTGCCAAAAAGAGAGGTGGTGACATATAACTGGACCAGCAACCAGCTAATGTGAGCCTCTTCTTTTGCCTGCACCCAGCATATTTTGGGTATTTTGATGTATCCTTTGTCTCAGCACCTGCAGGATGAAAGTCTTCTGCCTGAGCCCAGCCATCTGTCAAAATTGTCATTCTCTCACACGAACATGGACCATAATTGATGTTCTGAAACTCATACTCAGAGGCAGTCAAAAGTTTGAAAATTGGCTCTTATAAGTGGATATTGTCTGCAAGTGGGTTTGTGACTCTCTGACCAAGATCCAAAACACTTGTGAGGCTGTGACTACACTAAGATAACTCAGTTTTCAAAAGGGATTAAGGCTTTCATGGAAAAAAACCATTCCTCCATTGAGATTGTGACTTATGCATTTAGATGCAACATACAGGAAGCGTTGACTCTCATACCCAGAACCGGCACTTATGTGGGATTGTTAATCTCATCCATGGACCTTCCTGCAGGTGTGATTCTGAAGTACACCTCTAGCCAGCACCTTAGTGATTTGACTTTTTGCCTGGGTGTAGCCCACAGATGAGATTGTGATATATCCCTGAATCCAGCACCTAATTAATAATTAATATCCTTCTATTCTCCTGTCTTGGCACTGCCCATAATGGATATCATGACCTAACACTGGTCCTGGCAATTTGTTATGTGACTCTGTCCTGTGCTTTGCCCGCACGAGCCATTGTGACATATTGCTGGGTCCAACACCCAGGTGATGTATCTCTTGTCTAGGCTTTGCCTACAGGGGGCATTGTGACATATCTGTGCACTGATCACCCAGGTGATGGGACTCTTTTGTCCTGCCTGGTGGCTGTTCACAGCTGGGATTCTTACAAATCGCTGGGGACAGACTCTAAGTTATGTGACTGTCTTTTACTGAGCGCTACCCACAGGAGGCATTACAAAATATCTATGGGCCTCTCACTTAAATGATGTGACTCTTTGCCTGGGCTCATTTCTCAGGGGTATTGTGACATGTGGCTGACTTCAGCATCGAGGTGATGTGAGTTTCTTCTACTGCTAGGGCTCTGACCAAAGAGAGATTACAATGTATCACCGGGCCCAGCACCTGGGTGACTTGACTCTCCCCTCTTGGCTGGGCCCTGCATATATTGTGTATTGTGACATATCACTAGGTCCAACACCTCGGTAATGTGACTCACCTGCATGGGCCATTTCCACATGGGTATTATGACATATCTTTTCGTTCACCACTTAGGTGATGCGACTTTCCTCTTTGCCTTGGGCCCCGCATAATTTAGCTATTGCGATGTATCACTGGGCCAATCGCCTAGACAATAGGAAGCTTCTGCCAAGGCCATGACTACTGGGGGCCTTGTGGCATTTATCACCTAGAAAATGTGATCCCCCCCATTTCTGCCTGAGCTCTGCTCACAAGAAAAATTTAGCATATTTCTGGGCCCAGCAAACAGGTGATGTGTTTCTCCTGCCAGTGCTTAGTTCACAGGGAAAATTGTGACATATCGCTGGGGCCAGAACCCAGGTGAGGTGACTCTGCTGCGTGTGTTGTGCTTTCAGGAGGGAGCAAGAACATATCCCTTGCAGAACACCTAAGGATGTGAGTCTCTTGCCTTGTCCCTGTCCTCAGCGGAGACTGTGACATATCCCCGACACAAACCCAGGTGATGAGACCCTCCTGCTTGCTGATTACCCAAATGTGAGATTGTCATATATATTTTGACCCAGCACATAGGTGTGATGATGACATTCATACCTTAAACCAACCAATAGGAAAGATACTTTGTCTCATAGCCTGGCTTAACAAAACGTGCAAAATTATGGGTCTTCTCTTACTATGAAGGTCAGAGAAAATAAGCAGTCTTGCATATCATGTAAAGCACTCAGTTGGTACAGTGTCATCACAGGGCCCAGAACACAGGTGAGATTGTGTTCTCTGTGTGCACACCCACCAGTCGTCAGAATTGTCATTCTTACACAGGAACAGAGTTAATTAGGGAGGTCTAAATCTCATACCTGAATGCAGTCCACAGTTGGAATTGCAACTATCATATGTGAACATCCAGTCACAGTTGGGATAGTGACTTATCTCTGAACCCAGTTTACAGCCAAATAAAGATCCTCTTGTCTGGATCCAGCCAGCTAGAGAGATGTTGACTCTCATACCCGGGCTTATGGCCACAGGTAAGATCATAGGTTCATATCAGCATGAAGACCTCAGAGTGGATGATGTTTAATGCACACTGTACAAGGCCCACAGGAGGTACATAGTGTCCTAACAGGGCCCAGCAAACAGGTGAAATTGTAACACTCATGCACACTCTGGTGACAATAAAAGCTATCATCCTCAAAAATGAGCACAACCGGCCGGGCGCGGTGGCTCACGCCTGTAATCACAGCACTTTGGGAGGCCGAGGGGGGCAGATCACGAGGTCAGGAGATCAAGACCATCCTGGCCAACATGGTGAAACCCCATCTCTCTACTATTTATTTATTATTATTATTATTTTGAGACAGAATTTTGCTCTGTCACCCAGACTGGAGTGCAGTGGCACCATCTAGGCTTACTGCAACCTCTGCCTCCCAGGTTCAAACAATTCTCTTGTCTCAGCTTCCCGAGTAGCTGGGACTACAGACTCATGCCATCATGCCCAGCTAATTTTTATATTTTTGGCAGAGACGGGGTTTCACCATATTGATTAGACTGGTGTCAAACTCCTGACCTCAAGTGATCCACCCACCTCGACCTCCAAAAGTTCTGGGATTACCGGCATGGGACACTGCACCTGGCCACCCCATCTCTACTAAAAATGCAAAAATTAGCTGGGCATGGTGGCATGTACCTGTAATCCAAGCTACTCAGGAAGCTGAGGAAGGAGATTCGCTTGAACCCAGGTGGCAGAGGTTGCAGAGAGCCGAGATCGTCCCACTGCACTCCAGCCTGGTGATAGAGTAAGACTCCATTTCAAGGAAGAAAAAAAGAAAGCAAAGAAGAAAGAAGAAAGAAAGAAAAGAAAGAAAGAAAGAAGGAAGGGAGGAACAGAAAGAGACAGAGAAAGAAAGAAAGAAAGATAGAAAGAAAGAAAGCAGAAAGAAAGAAAGGAAGAAAGAAAGAAAGAAAGATAGGAAGAAAGAAAGAAATAAAGAAAATTGACTCTCATGTAATGATCTTGTCCACAGGTAGGTGGGTGACTCTCAAACCAAAATTCATTACATCTGTGAGACTGTAACTCTCCTAATGGGACACGGTCAGCCAGAGAAGATTCATTTATGGATCCAGTTCACTGTTGAGATTGGGACTGGTGTGCTTAGGCCCAACATACAAATTCTCATACCTGGAATCTGGACATGTGTGGAGTTGTTCATCTCATCCCTGTCACTTTCTACAGGTGGGATTGTGACATACATCTCTGCCCAGCTCCCAAGTATTTTAGCTCGTTTCCTGTGTCCAGCTCACAGATGGGATTCTGGTATATCACTGAAGCCAGCACCTAGGTGATATGACTCTTAGCTCCTGCCTTGGTGCTGCCCACAGGGTACATTGGGACATATCACTTGGACTTGCACCTAGGTAATGTAAGTTTTCTGTCTTGCATTACTGCTACTCACTGGGGCGCTGTAATGTATTGCTGGGTCCCACATCCAGGTTATGTGACTCTTCTGCTGGCACCCTGTCCACAATGGCCATTTTGACATATTGTTGCATCCAAAACCTAGATGATCTACCTCTCCTTCCTGAGCTTTGCCTAAGGGGACATTGTGAAATATCTATGTGCCCATCACCCATGTGGTGTGATTTTCTTCTCCTGCCTAGTCCCTGCTTAAAGAAGGGATTGTGATATATCACTGTGCCCAGTACCTAGCTCATGTTACTCTTCTTTTGTTTTTTAGGATTTGTTTGGAAGGAGACTGTGATACATTGGTGGGTCCAACTCCAAGGTGACATTACTCTGTTGACTTTGCCCTGCAAGCAGAAAGCACTGTGACACATTATTGGGCCCAACACCAAAGTGAGTCTCCTGCCTGAACCCTGCCTACAGCAATTTCTAACATATGGCATTGGGACATATCTCTGAGCCCATCAACTATTTGACAAGACTCTTTTTTAATAAAGGCTTTGCGCATAGGAGAGATTGTGACATAATTCTGAGCCCAGAAAATAGATGATGTTTCTTTAGTTTTTTTGCTTGAGCCTCACCTTGTGATGTATTTCTGGTCCCAGCAACTGAGAGAAGGGAATCTGCTGCCTGGGTCTTGCCCACAGGGAGCCTTGTGAAATATTTCCGCGTTCATCACCTTAAATATGTGACCCTCATCTTCTGCCTTGGCCATGTTTACAGAAGGGAGAGTGGGTTATTCCTAGACCCAGCACAGAGCTCATGTGATTGTGCACCCTGGTCTCTTCAGAGGGGTCATTTTGACGTATCTCTAGACTCATCAACTAGATGATGTGATGCTCCCCTTCTCCCTGAAATCTATCCCTGGTGGAGATTGTGAAATACAGCCTGGCACAGCACCTACATGACGGTACTCTCCTCTCATCCCTGGGTGCTGCCCACAGGGGTCATTGTGACTTACTACTGGGTACCGTCTTCAGGTGATGTAACTCTCCTCTATTTTGTGGCCCACACACACAGGGCACTACCATGTAGCTCTGCTCCTCAGACCTAGGTGATGTGACTCTTCTGTTTGTTACCTCCTCTTAAGGGGTATTGTGATATATTGCTGGGCCCAGAACCTAGGTGATGTGGCCTTTTCTCTTGCCTGGGCCCTGCATACATGGTGTATGGTAACATATATCTGGGTTGAACAAATAGGTGATGTGACTCTTCTGCATAGATCTTGCCAACAGAGGTATTATGACATACCTTTCTATTCATTGCCTAGGCAACGTGACTCTCCACTCTTATCTGGGCCCTTCCAAAAGAAGTGATTGTGACATATCACTGACCCTACCAGCAAGGTGATGTGACAGTTCTCTTTTGCCTGGGTTTGCATATTTTGGGTATTGTGACATATCCCTGGGCCCAACACTTAGGGGATAAAAGGCTTATTCCTCTACCTTATGCACAGAGAAACTTGTGATGTATTTCTGCACTCATCACCAAGGAGATGTGACTCTCCTACCTGCATCCTTACCACAGAGAGGATTGTGACATATTGCTAGATCCAGCACCCAGGTGATGTGACTCTGCTGCCTCGGTCCTAATTTAAGGAGTGGATTGCATCATGCCCATGACTGAGCATTCAGGTAATGTGACTCTGTTGCCTGGTTCCTGTTCTCAGAGAAACGACATATCCCTGGCCCAGCGTCCAACTGATTTTACTCTCCTGCTCTCTTCCTATATGCAGGTTTAGTTGTGACATATATCTTGGAGCACAACTCACAGGTGCAATGATGACTTTCATATGTCAAACCAGCCAATAGGAGAGATCCTGCTTCTCCTACCTACACTTAGGGAAATAAAAAAAAACCCTTGGTCTCCTCGTTCAGATCATCCACTCTCTCACATATTACATAAAGCCCTCAGGTGGGACAGAGTCTCATCACAGGGCCCAGCACACAGGTGAAATTTGCTTCTCGTATGCACCCCCTGCACCCTCCTGACCATTATAATTTTCACCCTCACATATAAACAGAACCCACTGGTGAGGTCCTGAATTCCACGCACGAATGCAGCTTATAGTTGGAATTGCGAATCTCATATGTAAACATCTGGCCACAGTTGGAATGGGAACTTCGTTATAAACCCAGCACGGAGAAATGTGATGATTCTCTTATCTGGACCCCGCCAACTGTAAAGATGTTGACTCATATATAGTCTTAGGGCCACAGGTATGATGATGGGTCCATACCAGCATGAAAATCTCAGAAAGAATTGAGACTGTCATGCATACCATATAACACCCTCAGGTGCAACACAGAAAGTCCTAATATGGCTCAGCACACAGTAATATAACGACATTGGGATGCACACCCAGCCAACATTAAAGATTGTCGTTCTTTCACATGATCATATTTCACTTTTAAGGCTCTGAATCCCATACCAAAAGGCAGTTTCAAAAGTTGAAAAATTGAGCATTTTTTCATGTCTTTTGGCTGCATAAATATCTTCTTTTGAGAACTGTTTATATCCTTCGCCCACTTGTTGATGGGGTTATTTGTTTTTTTCTTGTAAATTTGTTTGAGTTCTTTGTAGATTCTGGATATTAGCCCTTTGTCAGATGAGTAGATTACAAAAATTTTCTCCCATTCTGTAGGTTGCCTGTTCACTCTGATGGTAGTTTCTTTTGCTGGGCAGAAGCTCTTTAGTTTAATTAGATCCCATTTGTCAATTGTGGCTTTTGTTGCCATTGCTTTTGGTGTTTTAGACATGAAGTCCTTGCACATGCCTATGTCCTGAATGGTATTGCCTAGGTTTTCTTCTAGGATTTTTATGGTTGTAGGTCTGACATTTAAGTCTTTAATCCATCTTGAATTAATTTTTGTGTGAGGTGTAAGGAAGGGATCCAGTTTCAGCTTTCTACACATGGCTAGCCAGTTTTCCCAGCACCATTTATCAAATAGGGAATCCTTTCCCCATTTCTTGTTTTTGTCAGGTTTGTCGAAGATCAGATAGTTGCAGATGTGTGGCATTATTTCTGAGGGCTCTGTTCTGTTCCATTGGTCTATATCTCTGTTTTGGTACCAGTACCATGCTGTGCTGCTAAAAAGACACATGCACACATATGTTCATTGTGGGACTATTCACAATAGCAAAGACTTGGAACCAATCCAAATGTCCAACAATGATAGACTCAATTAAGAAAATGTGGCACATATACACCATGGAATACTATGCAGCCATAAAAAAGGATGAGTTCATGTCCTTTGTAGGGACATGGATGAAGCTGGAAATCATCATTCTCAGCAAACTACCGCAAGGACAAAAAACCAAACACTGCATGTTCTCACTCCTAGGTGGGAATTGAACAATGAGAACACTTGGACACAGGAAGGGGAACATCACACACCGGGGCCTGTTGTGGGATAGCGGGAGGGGGAAGGGATAGCATTAGGATATATACCTAATGTAAATGACCAGATAATGGGAGGAGCACACCAACATGGCACATGTATACATGTGTAACAAACTTGCACATTATGCACATGTACCCTAAAACTTAAAGTACAATAAAAAAAGTTGAAAAACTGACTCTCATATGTGAGAGTCACAGATATGTTGATGACTCTCAGATCATGAGTCAGCACACCTGGGAAGCTGTGATTTCAATTAGGGGACAAAGTCTGCAAGAGAAAATGGGGCTGCCTTGCACAAATTTAATCCACTATTGAGATAGTGACTTGTGCACTTAGATCAAACATACAGAAGGTGTTCACTCTCATGCCTAAAACAGAATATGTGCAGGATTCATCTCATCTCTGGAACTTTCTGCAGGTGTCATTGTGACAAACATGCACATTTGTCCAGCACCTGAGTGATTAGACTCTTCTGTTTAAGCCCAGCTCACAAATAAAATTGGGAGATATCACTGGACCTAGAACGTAGGTGACGTGACTCTATTCTCTTGCCTTGGTGCTGCCCACAGGGAGCATTGTAACATGTCAATGAACTTAACGCCTAAGAGATTAGAGGCTCCTGCCTGAACTCTGCCCACAGGGAGGCTTGTAGCGTATTTCTGCGTCCATCACCAGATGATGTGACTCTCCTTTCTCCCTGCACCTTGCCCACAGGAAAGATTCCGACATATCACTGGGCCTAGTAATCAGTAATCAGGTGATATGTCTCTCCTGCATGGCCTTGCCCACAGGGAGTGTGGTGACATATCACTGAGCCCAATATTGAGGTGATTTGACTCTGCTGCGTGTATCCTGATTTCAAGAGGGGATTGTAACATATCCCCAGTGAGCACACAAGTGATGGGACTTCCTTCCTAGCCTCTGACCTCAGAAAACATTGTTACATATCCCTGGCCCAGCCTTAGGTATGTGACTCTCCTACCTGATCCCCGCCAGCAGGGAAGATATTGACAGATCTCTGGCCAAGCGTCCAGGTGATATGACTCTCCTGCTCACTCCCTACCCAGAGGACAGATTGCAACATATATCTTGGCCAGCTCACAGGTGTAATAATGACTCTTATACCTCAAACGTGCCACTAACAGAAATGCTGTTTTTCCTAGCGAGGCTTTGGAAAATGGGTAGGTCCTAAGTCTTCTCTTTGTATGAAGGTCTTAGAGGAATACTACTCTCTCTTATATTATATAAAGCCCTTGTATGGTACAAAGAGTGTTATCACAGGGATATGTTGCATAACCTAGGGGAGGGGCCCAGTTATATGTCACAATTAGCCCAGGGGGCAGGGCACAGGCATGACAAGAGAGTCACATCTCATATGTGCTCGCCTAAGTGATATGTCATCATCCCCATTGTGGACAGGTCTCAGTAAGAACAGGAGAGTCACATCATTCTAATAATGGTCTCAGAGACATCACAATGAGTCCCCTGGGCAGAAACCAGGGATAAGAGTCACATCACCTGTGGGCTAGGCCCAGAGATGTCACTCTTACTTCTGTGGGCATGTCTCAGGCTGGAGAGGAGAATCACATCACCTAAGCACTCGACCAAGAAATACGTCACAATCTTTCTCATGGGCAAAGCCCAGGTAAGAGAATAGAGCCATATCAAATAGTTCATGGGCTCAGAGATATGTCACAATGCTGCCTGTGGGCAGGGTTCAGGTAAGACACTCACATTACATTGGTGCTGGTTCAGCAATATGTCCCAATGCCTTCTAAGGACAGAACAAAGACAAAAGAGTAAAATCATGTTGGTGTTTTACCCATCGATATGTCACAATCTCTCCCGTGGGCAGAACCTGAAAAAAGGGAAGAGTCACATTAGCTAAATGCTGCGCCTAGCAATAAGTCACAATTCACCCTGTAAGCAGGGACTAGACAGAATATAGAGTCACATCATCTAGTGGCTGGTGCAGAAATATGCCACCATGCCCTCTTTAAGCAGGATCCAGACAGGAGTGCTATGTCACCTGTGTTTTGGACCCAGAAATATGTCACAAAAGCCCATGGACAGAGCACAGGAAAGACAGTCACATAACCTGAATATCAGGTTCAGTGGTATGTCCCAATGCTTCCTGTGAGCATTCCAAGGCAGGAGAGGAGACTCACATTACCTGTGTGCAAGACCCAGTGATATGTCACATGGAGGAGTACCACTGTCTTGCACATCGTGTAAACTATGGTAGAGAAATTGTCACCACAGGGCTCAGCAGACTGGTGAGATTATGCTTCTCATAGTCACACCCCACCAACATTCAGGATGGTCTCTATCACAGGTGGAGAGAGCCCACTCTTGAGGTCCTGAATTACACATGCAAACACAGTCCACAATTGGGATTGTGACTTTCATATGTGAACATCCAGCCACAGGTGGGATGGTGACTCATTTTTAAACACAGCTCATGTGCAGTTAAGAACTCTTATTTGGACCCATCCAATTAGAAAGATGTTGACTGTCATACCAGGGCTTAAAGCTAAAGGTACAAGGAGGGGTCCGTGCCTGCTTAAGGCTTCAGAGAGGATTGTTACATTCATGCAGACTCTATAACGGCTTCATGTGGTGAAGAGAGTGTCCTGACAGGGCCCAGAACAAAGGTGAGATTGTGACACTCATATGTATACTGAACCAAGAGTAAAAATTGTCATCTTTTCACAAGAACACAGCCCACTGTTGAGATTCCGAATCTCACACCTGTTGATCTACCTGCTGATGAAATAGTCTGTCAAGAGAAAGCAGAGATGCATGAGCATCAATCTGGAAAACAGCAATAATGGTAGTGTGCGCCATGATTCAGATATCTTCTTAGTATTTTTTTCTCCAAACCTCTTTATTCGTTATTCACCACTTGTTTCACCGCCATTCGGGCAACTAGGTAGTAAGACCATATTCTGCTGAGCAAGAGTAGGTATACAAGTAACAAATCCCTCTGGCCTCCTCCTGAATAGTTCAGAAGACACATTCTAGTTCAGCCAGCTGGCTGCTTACACCCCTCCCTTCCTCAGAAATGCTTATGTTTTTAACAGGATTATAAGCCATGGCCTCCCAGCATCGGGTCCCATCAATGCATTTGGTGGAACCATCAGTAAACCAAGCGTGTTTCTGATCCTCTGGGCTTAGTTCTTTAAAGGATTTGCTCTACTGGGCAGGGAAGGTTTCCTTCCTTATCTGCAGGCCTTGCTTAGTGGTTTGCTGAGCTGGCAAGTTTTGCACATCCTCATTTAGAAATGATACCCGTTTTGGTTCCGGCTTAGCCTGGTCTTGTATGTACCATTTCCATTTACTTTCTTGAGTGTTTCCTATCCAATGAGGTTTGAGGGAGCTCATGATCCAAGTCATAATAGGAATTTGGGGCCTCATAAAAACATCATGATTAAAACAAAGGTGTTCTGTTTCCTATAAAGCCCAGTAGCAGGCCAACAGCTGCTTCTCAAAGAGTATAAGCTTTGCCAGCCTCTGACAGCTTCTGGGTCTAAAACCCCAAAGGTATCCTCTTCCCATCTTGTTTCTACCTAAGGCTCCAATTAGCATGTTGATCTAGGACAGTTACTTGCAGTTCTACTGGCCCATCCTGTAAGGGCCATACTGTTGCTCTGCTTGTTTGGCTTGTTGAAAAGCCATGCTCTCTTTCTCTCTTCAGTGAAAGTCATAGCGTTTTCTAGTGTCTGCATGCAGAGGTTGTAAAATGTTACCCAAGTGGGGAATATGATGTTTCCAGAATCCAAATAAGCCAATACAATTTTGGACCTCCTTTTCAGTGGTAGGGCTGCAAATTCTAGTCTTTTAGCCTTAGCCTTTGGTAAAATGGACTGTTTCCCTGCATTCCATAGGATGCCAAGGAACTTTACAGTTTGTGCAGGTCCTTGAATTTTACTAGGGTTAACGTCCCATCCTTGAGATAGGATTTGGGTTTTTACCGGCTCCAAGCCCCAGCTGACTAGTTCTTCAGTTTTACCCTGACTGGGCCACTCAGACAGCTGATTTTTTCAGCAATAGGCTGATAACTTTGAGCCTGATCAGTCAAGACATAGGCCTCCATGGGCCAGGGCCAGCCTGGAAGTCAGATTAGCATTTTCCTTTTCTGGCTTACATTTCTCTTGTAGCAGCTGATTCCTATCTTGACACATTAACTTATAGGCAGCAAGCAAGCACCATCCTTGCTGGGAAATTCCCTCAGCACTCCATTTACCAACTGGGATTCTGTGCACACAGCCAATGATTCAAAATGCACTAACTTAGATTCCCAATTTTCACAAAGGCCAGCTCCCTTGGACCACTCAGTGGCCAAGGGGAAGAACTGGGGGAGTTCCCATCTGAAGATATGAAAAGTCCCCGAGCTCTCAGTCTGGTCCCTGCAGCCAAAAAATGGCATGTTTTTGCTTTCGGATCCTATTCGTGACGCCAAAAATGTCCTGTGCAGGAAATGCTCAAGGAGAGAAGGAAAAACACACACACACAATACCTTTAAAGGTAAACAAACTTTATCCCACGTAAATGGCAATGCAGATATAACAAGCTAATGATATAATAAGCAAGTTGCAATGGGACGGGGAGAAGGGAAGAGATATATATATATACACTCATCAGACTATGGAGGATTCACCACCAGACTGCGAAGCAACAGCCTGGGCTCCAGAGTTGGCCACTTGTCCGTGCAAAGATAAGGAGAGATCTCATGAAGCTTTGGCACAGTCTGGAACCCTAGCTCTTTTTGTAATGAGTTATTTGGCATGACGTCGAGTCAGGAGGGCCCTTCATTACTGGGCTCAAGGAAAACAAAAGGTCAACTTGTTTTTTCTGATTGTCTGTTGTTTTTCAATAACTAACATATAGGAATAAATTGAAATAGAGATTTATCCAAAACAGTGCCAGATGAATGCCTCAAGGGGCTCACACAACCTGTTCCGGGACTTGGTGACCATTGTTTGAGTCCAGATTCAATTGAGTTCAAATTTAATATTTAACTTTTACTCCACAAAGTGTCAAAAGTAATTCCTTCAAATGCAGGAAATTATGTAACTACTCACAAACTAAACTTCTGGACTAAAAGTCATAAATTGAGTATAGGAATTAAAAAAAAAGAAAGAAAATCTAACTACATCTGTCTACAAGGGACTCAATTTATTTATTTATTTATTTTAGAGACATGGTATTGCTTTGTTTCCCAGGCTGGTCTCAAACTCCTGAGCTCAAGTGATCCTTCCACCTCAATCTCCTAAAATGCTAGGATGACAGATATGAGCCATTGTACTATATAGTAACAAAAACAGACTAAATGTGGCAAGATGCATCCAAAAAATTATGCAAATCATAACCAAATGAGGACAGACTATGTCACAATTATATTATGCAAAATGCTTTTTAAATAACTATCTTAGTTTATAAAATATATTATAAATTCAAATTGTCAAAAAAACAAAGGACAAAATAATAAAAGGGTTTATTCACTGGAAACCTATGACAACTATACACATTTATATAATCGCGTGTATATATCTAATTATGTATACACACAAATATGTATGCATATTACATGAGTATTTTTAAATATATCAATAATATCTTGACAGAACATAAGCAAAACCAGCAATATACTAAAAGTATAATATTTTAATACACCAGTTCTGTAATTAAGAAAAAAGCCAGATAGAATATTAAAAAGGAAACAGAGGACATGAAAATACTGTAAAGCAATTAGATATAACAGATGCGTAGAGAAAACTCTACACAAAACAAAACTCACAATCTTCTCAAAAGCTCATGAAACATTCTCCTAAAAATAACTATTAAGCCAAAAAAGAATTCTTAAAAGAATTTTTGAAAAATTGAATGTTACAAAAAAATTTAAAAAATCAATGATTCCAGGAGGTATTTTTTTGAAAAGATCAACAAAATAGATAGACTGCTAGCAAGACTAATAAGGAAAAGAGAAAAGAATCAAAGAGAAGCAATAAAAAATGATACAGGGGATATCACCACTGATCTCACAGAAATACAAAGTACCAACAGAGAATATTATAAACACCTCTATGCAAATAAACTAGAAAATCTAGAAGAAATGGCTAAATTCCTGGACATATACGCCCCCCACAAGACTAAACCAGGAAGAAGTTGAATCTCTGAATAGACCAATAACAGGTTCTGAAATTGAGGCAATAATTAATAGCCTACCAACCAAAAAAAGTCGAGGACCAGACGGAATCATAGCTGCATTCTACCAGAGGTACAAAGGAGAGCTGGTACCATCCCTTCTGAAAGTATTCCAATCAATGGAAAAAGAGGGAATCCTCCCTAACTCATTTTATGAGACCAACATCATCCTGATACCAAAGTCTGGCAAAGACACAACAAAAAGAGAAAATCTTAAGCCAATATTCCTCATGAACATCGATGCAAACGTTCTCAGTAAAATACTGGAAAATCGAATCCAGCAGCATATCAAAGAGCTTATCCACCAAGATCAAGTGTGCTTAATCCCTGGGATACAGGGATGGTTCAACATATGCATATCAGTAAACATAATCCATCACATAAACAGAACCAATGACGAAAACAACATGATTATCTCAATAGACGCAGAAAAGGACTTTGACAAAATTCAACAGCCTTTCACGCTAAAAAACTCTCAATAAACTAGATATTGATGGAATGTATCTCAAAATAATAAGAGCTATTTATGACAAATTCACAACCAATATCATACAGAATGGGCAAAAACTGGAAGCATTCCCTCTGAAAACTGGCACAAGACAAGAATGTCCTCTCTCATCACTCCTATTCAACATAGTGTTGGAAGTTACGGCAAGGGCAATCAGTCAAGAGAAAGAAATAAAGTATATTCAATTAGGAAAAGAGGAAGCCAAATTGTCCCTGTTTTCAGATGACATGATTGTGTATTTAGAAAACCCCATCGTCTCAGTCAAAAATCTCCTTAAGCTGATAAGCAACTTCAGCAAAGTCTCAGGATACAAAATCAATGTTCAAAAATCACAAGCATTCCTACAATAACAGACAGAGAGCCAAATCATGAGTGAACTCCCATTCACAATTGCTACAAAGAGAATAAAATACCTTGGAATCCAACTTACAAAGGATGTGAAGGACCTCTTCAAGGAGAACCACAAACCACTACTCAACGAAATAAAAGAGGACACAAACAAATGGAAGAATATTCCGTGCTCATGGATAGGAAGAATCAATATCATGAAAATGGCCATGCTGCCCAAGGTAATTTATAGATTCAATGTCATCCCCATCAAGCTACCATTGACTTTCTTCACAGAATTGGAAAAAACTACCTTGAAGTTCATATGGAACCAAAAAAGAGCCCGCATCATCAAGACAATCCTAAGCAAAAAGAACAAAGTTAGAGGAATCACGCTACCTGACTTCAATCTATAATAGAAGGCTACAGTAACCAAAACAGCATGGTACTGGTACCAAAACAGATATATAGAGCAATGGAACAGAGGCCTCAGAAATAACAGCAAACATCTACAACCATCCGATCTTTGAAAAAAACTGACAAAAACAAGCAATGGGGAAAGGATTCCTTATTTAATAAATGGTGCTGGGAAAACTGGTTGACCATATGCAGAAAGCTGAAACTGAATCTCTTCCTTACACTGTATACAAAAATTAACTGAAGATGGATTAAAGACTTAAATGTAAGACCTAAAATCATAAAAACTTAGAAGAAAACCTAGGCAACTCCACAGGCATGGGCAAAGACTTCATGACTAAAACACCAAAAGCAATGGCAACAAAGCCAAAATTGACAAATGGGATCTACTTAAACTAAAGAGATTCCTGTAAAGGGCCCGCTAGGGGTACCCAAAGCGGGCAGAAGGCTCCTAAGGGGAAGATAAGGTTTGAGGGAGGGCAGGTGAGGCACCTGTGGCAGAAAAAAAAACAAAAAACAAAAAACAAACAAAAAAACCCGCGCCGCCAAGAAGCGTTCCTGGTTCCCTCATGGACAAAAGTGCCTTCCCATCAGTCTCTGCGCTGGGCCCCGGGGACTCTGGCCTCCCTGGTTCGAACCCAGGGAGCGAATCGGGCCCACTAGGGATTCCCCAAAGGGGGCAGAAGGCCCCTGAGGGGAAGGTTAGGTTTGAGGAAGGGGAGGTGAGGCACCTGTGGAAGAAAAAAAAAAAAATCAGCGTCGAGAAGCATTCCTGGGTCCCCCACGGAAGAAAGTGCCTTCCCATCAGTCCCTGCGCTGGGCCCCAGGTACCCTGGCGTCCCCGGTTAGAACCAAGGGTGCGTCTCGGGCCCGCTAGGGGTACCCCAAAGCGGGCAGAAGGTCCCTGAGGAGAAATTAAGGTTTGAGGGAGGTGAGATGAGGCATCTGTCGCAGGAAAAAAAAAAACCGTGCCCCCAAGAAGCGGAGCCTGGGTCCCCCAAGGACGAAAGTGCCTTCCCATCAGCCCCTGCGCATGGCCCCGGGACCCTGGCATCCCTGGTTTGAACCCAGGGTGCGTCTCGGGCCCGATAGGGGTACCCCAAAGCAGGCAGAAGGCCCCTGAGGAGAAGCTTAGGTTTGAGGGAGGTTAGGGGAGGCATCTGCCGCAGGAAAAAAAAACAACAAAAAAAAACAGCGCCGCCGAGAAGCGGGGCCTGTGTCCATCACGTAAGAAAGTGCCTTCCCATCAGCCCCCGTGCATGGCCCCAGGAACCTGGCGTCCCTGGTTCGAACCCAGGGTGCATCTCGGGCCCTCTAGGGGTACTCCAAAGCTGGCAGAAGGCCCTTGAGGGGAAAGTTAGGTTTGAGGGAGAGGAGGGGAGGCACCTGTGGCAGGAAAACAAAAAAACCCGAGCCGTCGAGAAGCCGAGACTGGGTCCCCCACAGACGAATGTGCCTTCCCATCAGCCCCTGCTCTGGGTCCCGGGGACCCTGGCGTCACTGGTTCGAACACAGGGAGCGTCTCGGGCGCTCTAGGGGTACTTCCAAGTGGGCAGAAGGCCCCTGCGGGGAAGGTAAGGTTTGAGGGAGGGGAGGTGAGGCACCTGTGGCAGGAAAAAAAAGAACAACACAAAAAACGCTCCCCGGAGAACCGGGGCCTGCATCCCCCACGGACAAAAGTGCCTTCCCATCAGTCCCTGCGTTGGGCTTCGATTACCATGGATCCCCGGTTCCAACCGAGGGCCCTCTCGGGCCCGCTAGGGGTACCACAAAGCGGGCAGAAGACCCCTGAGGGGAAGTTAAGGTTTGAGGGAGGGGTGGTGAGGCAGCTGTGGCAGGAAAAAAAGAAAAAAACAACGCGCCTCCGAGTAGCGTTCCTGGGTCCTTCTCGGACGAAAGTGCCTTCCCATCAGCCCCTGCGCATGACCCCGGGGACTCTGGCATCCCTGGTTCGAACCCAGGGAGCCTCTCGGCTCGCTAGGGTTACCCCCATGCGGGCAGAAGGCCCCTGAGGGGAAGGTGGGGTTTGAGGGAGGGAAGGTGCAGCACCTGTGGCAGGATTAAAAAAAAAACAAATTCGCCGCCGAGAAGCGTTCCTGGGTCCCCCACGCACGAAAGTGCCTTCCCTTCAACCCCTGCTCTGGGCCCCAGGGAACCTGGCGTCCCTGATTCAAACCCAGGGAGCTTCTCGGGCCCGCTAGGGGTACCCCAAGGTGGGCAGAAGGCCCCTGAGGTGAAGGTAAGGTTTGAGGGAGAAGAGGTGAAGCACCTGTGTCAGGAAAAAAAAAAAACCGCGCCGCCGAGAAGCGTTCCTGGGTTCCCCACGGACGAAAGTGCCTTCCATCAGCCCCTGCGCACGGCCCCGGGACCCTGGCGTCCCTGGTTCGAACCCAGGGAGCGTCTCGGTCCCGCTATGGGTACTCCAAAGCGGGCAGAAGGCCCCTGAGGGGAAGGTTGGGTTTGAGGGAGGGGAGGTGAGTCACATGTGGCTGGAAAAAAAAAAAACAAAACTCACCGCCGAGAATCGAGGCCTGTGTCCCCCATGGACGAAAGTGCCTTCCCATCAGCCCCTGCACATGGCCCCGGGACCCTGGCGTACCTGGTTCAAAACGAGGGTGCAAACAAAACTATTATCAGATTGAACAGGCAACCTACAGAATGGGAGAGAATTTTTGCAATCTACCCATCTGACAAACGGCTAATATCCAGAATCTACAAATAGCTAAAACAAATTTACAACAAAAAAATAAACAACCGCATCAAAAAGTGGGCAAAGGATATAACAGACACTTTTCAAAGGAAGACATTTATGCAGCCAACAGACATATGAAAAATTGCTCATCATCATTGGTCATCAGAGAAATGCAAATCAAATCTGCAATGAGATACCATTTCACGCCAGTTAGAATGGCGATCCTTAAAATTTCAGGAAACAACAGATGCTGGAGAGGATGTCGAAAAATAGGAACACTTTTACACTGTGGGTAGGAGTGTAAATTAGTTCAACCATTGTGGAAGACAGTGTGGTGATTCCTCAGGGATCTAGAACCAGAAATACCTTTTGACTCATCAATCCCATTACTGGGTATGTACCCAAAGGGTTACAAATCATGCTACTATAAAAACACACACACGCATATGTTTATTGAGGCACTATTCACAGTAGCAAAGTCTTGTAACCAACCAAAATGTCCATCAATGATAGACTGGATTAAGAAATTGTGGAGCATATATAGCATGGAATACTATGCACCCATAAAAAAGGATGGGTTCCTGTCCTTTGCAGGGACATGGATGAAGCTGGAAACCATCATTCTCAGCAAACTATCACAAGGGCAGAAAACAAAACACCGCATGTTCTCACTCATAGGTTGGAGTTGAACAATGAGAACACATGGACACAGGTCGGGGAACATCTCACATTGGGGCCTGTTTAGGGGTGAGGGACTATGAAAGGAATAGCATTAGGAGAAATACCTAATGTAAATGATGAGTTGATGGGTGCAGCAAACCAACATGACACATGTATACTTATGTAACAAACCTGCATGTTCTGCACATGTACCCTAGAACTTAAAGTATAATAAAAAATTGAATGTTACATACTATAATTTCTGACCAGAAAGGATTAAAACTAGAAATCAATAACAGAAGAAAATTCATAAAATTCACAGATATGTAAAAATTAAACAATTTACGCTTGAACATGCTTTTGTTCAAGAGTTAGAAAACTTAATATTTTGAACATGTCTATAATGCCCAAAGTGACCTACAGATTTAATACAATCCCTATAAAATTCTTAATTTTATTTTTAACAGAAACAGAAAATGTGACTCCCAAAAGTATCTGGAATTTCAGGGAACCACAAATAACTCTACAATTTTCAAAAAGAGAAAAATTTTGGAAACATTACAATTCCTGTTTCCAAAACCTGTTACAAATCTACAGTAATCTAAATAGTTTGTTACTGGCATAAAGATAGACAAATAGACTAATAAAACAGAATGCAAAAAATGCAAGCTCTCACATATTTATTGTAGCTTTACTTACAAAAATCAATAGGTTAAAGCAATCCATACTTCCCTCAACAAACAAATGAATGAGTACAATTTGGAATATAAAAACAATAGAATATTACTCAGCTTTTGAAAAGCAGAAAACATTTTACCTACAATAAAAATAAAATCTTGATGACATTATGCTAAATAAAATAAGCCAGCTACAAGACAGATACTGTGTGTATCCACATGTATAAAATATCTAAAGTAGTAACACCCTTAGAAACAGAGAATAAGATGGGATTTGTAAAGGGCTGAACAAAGGAGAAGACAGGCAGTTGTTTCAGGTATATTGAGTTTCAGTTTTGTAAGATAAAAATGTTCTGGGGATGTGTCGAATAATGTCAATGTGCTGAACAAGTCTAAACTATATAATTATGGTCATTGTAATTTATTGTAAGATTGTAAATAATTGTCAATTTTATGTTTCTTATAACAATGTAAACAATAATAATATCTAAGTGAGATACCGTTATAATGCATTTCAATAATTATCTTCAGGACCTCGGCAAAACCTGAGTCCTGTCCTTTCGCTTTCCTCCCCGTAGAGAGCGAGCTTCACCACTTGCTCCGCATTTTCTCCATCAACTACTACCTGTCCCTGGGATCTGTCCAGTCGCCCAGCTAAAGCGCTCAGCAGGTCAGCAGCGCGGCGAGCTTCCATGCAGGCGCGGGGTCTGGGGCTCCTGGATCTCTGTGTCCCATTTCACAGAGATTGCCACCTACTGCCGCCTGCTAGAGGACGGGGAGGACTTCAATCTTGGTGGTATTCTGGACAGCAGCAAATACTTGCAAAGCATCCAAAAGACCAACACCCACAGGATAGTGGACGGCAAAGTGGTGTCTGAGACCAACATCACAGACGTTTTGAGGTGCTAAGCCAGCAGAAGCAAGGTCCCTTTGCGGAGCGGGAGGGCAATAAAAACTTCTGTGGTCAAAAATAAAAATTACCTTCGCATCACAGAAGTGTTTTCCTCATGCAAATGTAATATAGATTCATTAATACATAGATGTGGAAATTAGGGCAATTTCCACAACTACTCACCCAGAGAGGATTAAAAAAATAATTGGCCACCAACTAATTAAACAAATACACAAGTCGTAAATAAAGTATGAGTAATGTTTATACAGTCAAACGAACAGAGAATTACGTTGGCAATAGACATATGGTTGATTCATATTTGACTTTTTTTCTACGCTCTTTTAAAGTGTACACAGTTAAATATAGTCATAAAACATTATAATGTATGGGCAGAAACTAAAAACACAATTAAATGATGTAAGACAGCCTATCCTAACAGGAAAATACAGGAATATAAAATATTACAAAATAAAATTAAATAAACATTAACCTGTGAAATACTGAATAAACAAATCATGCAACTGAAGAAGACTCTTTCTAGATAACTTCACTATTCAACCATAACTGAACACCCATAAAGAACAGATTTTGAATTATTAGCAAATGGTTAGAATAACAAAATTGCACAACAAATGCATTATAATCTCCTATAAAGAACATTTAGAAGAAAATTTTAATGAAGATTTCAATGATATTAGAGAACGGAGTCTCGCATTGTTACCCAGGCTGGAGTGTAGTGGCGAGACCTCGGCTCACTGCAACCTCCACTTCCCAGGGTCAAGCAATTCTCTGCCCTAGCCTCCTGAGTAGCTGGGATTATAGGCACCTGCTGCCACGCCCTACTGATTTTTTTTTGTAGTTTCAGTGGAGACGGAGTTTCACCATGTTGGCCAGGCTGGTCTTGAACTCCTGACATTGTGATCCACCCACCTCGGCCTCTTAAAGTACTGGGATTACAAGCATGAGCCACCGTGTTGGCCTATAATTTATTTATCTTTTTTTAAGTAAAGAAAACCCTTACATTTTTAAATATGGGAACAACATGAATATTGAAAAATATGCTATGAAACACTACTATATAATAAGCAATTAGAAATAAATTATACTATCACTCAGATAATGTTGAGGAAAGTAAATGGAAACACTAATGATAACTTTTTCTATGCAGTAAACTTAGACACACAAACTGAAATTTTGTTAATGTGAGGTGCATACTAAGTATCAAATTCACTTTTTATATAACACATAAATTCAAGTATGTTATTCTGAAACCCCTGAAGCTAAAATTATAGGCTAATTTGGGATACATAAAAATCAAAAAGTGAACACGTGCAGATCACAGTCCCACTAAGCTTTATATAAGATTAAATAATAAAATAACTCAGTAAGAAATAATGTAACAATTAAGAATTTATTCTATTCTTGGCAGGTTTCTAAGTTTTTCTATGGCATTAAGGTCTTCAAAAATTCTTTGAGGTGAGTAGATTCAATAAACTATTCTACAGGTGAGGTGCTTGGCATAGAGAGTTCACGTTTTTAATTTCATTTCTACTAAGGAAAAGAAAACGTTTTGACGTACATTACGAGAGATGAAAAAAAGAATAAAGTGAAATAGCAGATTCAACTTTATCGTATGTGCTGAGGTGCTTTGGGCTCTGATAAAAGTTTTTCCGATTTTTTTGCAGGATAACATTTGAAATCATAGGACTGAAAATTATGAAGCAGAAACATTTGTCCTTGGTGTTTCTGACATATGTGAACCAAACCCCAATGTCTGCACTTTTACTCTCACAAACTTCTGACATGAGGCACAGATTTTTACAAAATAGCTAAATATAGAAGTCTCGCAAAATGTGCAGATTTCCCCAGATCCCCAAAACAATGGAAAAGACCACTCAGACCACAAGGCCTTCACGGGAATAACAGAAAGAAGAGGAGAACTTTGGTTCTCACTGTGAATGCCCTGGAATGTTAGTGGAGGGACAGGAGGAGCCTTAGAAGAGTTACGAGCATAATAAGCATAGAGTAGGAAATGTCCATCTGTGGCAGCAAAAGAAGTAAATCTAGGATTTTCCAGAACCGATTTCAGTGAAGCAGAACTTCCCACATCACATTTTTAAAGTTTCCTCCTTGGCCTTTACACCTCTCATCTTTGTTATTTGTTCATTATTCCCTATTGGGGTGATGACTATTATTTTCTCTCTTTTTACATTCCAAAGATATTTCCTTTGCTTTAGAACAGGGGCATCCCAGGGAGAATCTCACCACGACCCCAGGTCTGGAGCGCCCGGAGTCCGCGATCGCTGCGGATGGAGGCGGCTTCGGCCTGGGGTCGTGGTAAGATTCGTTGATTGACTGCGCGATGGTGGCTGAGTTGCAAGCAAACGGGTTTCATCACCTTAAATGGTTTTGAACCAAAGAAGCTGTATTCCCTTAAAAAGACGGACAGCCCATCGTGTGAACTATAGAGTTTGTGAACAAATTTATATTGGGTTCATAGTGGCGTCATGCGTGCAGACTCCTGCGAGTTTCCCTAAGTTCTTAGAGGACTGGTTTGCCTTTTGATCTGAGAGTTGCAAAGTTCCCTAAAGAATGGCCCCTGTGGATAAGCGCTAAGTCAAGAGACAGCGATTGGACAGAATCTGTGAAGGAATTCACCCCCAGATCATGAAAGGCCCCCTGAACCCCCGCCCCTTAGTGGCGCTGCTGGATGGACGGGACTGCACTGTGGACATGCCCATTCTGAAGGACCTGGCCACCGTGGCCTTCTGTGAGGCTCAGTCCATGCAGGAGATCCAAGAGAAAGTCCTAAACGAAGCCGTGGGCGCCATGATGTACCACACCATCTCCCTCACCAGGGAGGACCTGGAAAATTCAAGGCCCTGAGAGTGATCGTGCAGGTGGGCAGTGGCTATGACATTGTGGCCATCAAGGCTGCTGACGAGCTCGAAATTGCTGTGTGCAACATCCCGTCCGCAGCCGTGGAAGAGACAGCCAACTCCACCACCTGCCACATCCTCAATCTGTACCAGGGGAACAGGTGACTGTACTAGGCACTGCAGGAAGGCACGTGAGTTCAGAGCGTAGAGCAGATCGGCGAGGTGGCCTCAGGAGCGGCCTGCATTCCTGGGGAGACGTTGGGCCTCATCGGCTTCGGTCGCACGCAGCAGGAGGTTGCAGTTCGAGCCAAGGCCTTTGCAGGATGGGATCGAGCGGTCCCTGGGCGTGTGTAGGGTCTACACCCAGCAGGATTTGCTGTATCAGAGCGACTGCATCTCCTTGCATTGCAATCTCAACGAATAAGACCACCACCTTATCAATGACTTTACCATAAAGCAGGTGAGGCAGGGAGCATTCCTTGTGAATGCATCCCGTGGTGGCCTGTTGGATGAGAAAGCCTGAGCACAGGCCCTTAAGGAGGGCAGGGAATGAGGGGCAACCCTTGACGTGAATGAGTTGGAGCCCTTTAGTTTTGCTCAGGGTCTGTTGAAAGATGCCTGGAATCTCATCTGCACTCCTCTCACTACCTGCTACAGCTAGCAGGTGTCACTGGAGATGAGGGAGGCAGCTGTCACTGAGATCCGCCGAGCCATCATAAGTCGCATCCCGGGAAGCTTAAGAAACTGTGTGAACAAGGAATTCTTTGTCACATCAGCGCTTTGGTCAGTAACAGACCAGCAAGCAATTAATCCTGAGCTCAATGGTGCTGCCTACAGATATCTGCCAGGCATGGTGGGCGTGGCTCCAGGAGGACTTCCTGCAGCCAGGGAAGGCATCATCCCTGGAGACATCCCAGTGACTGACAACCTCCCAACAGTGGTACATCCTTCCCAAGCGCCCTCTCACAACAGCCCACAAAACACGGGGACAATGGAGAGCACCCCAATGAGCAATAGCAGAGAGTGCCGGAAGGTAATCATTCAGATATACTTGGGAACAAAAGACAGTGAAAAATAGATAATCTAAGAGAAAAAGAATCTGACGGCCTTTTTAGCTGATTCTGGACATAGGCATCATTGTTGTTGCAGTGTTAAAACTACAAGAGCTAGAAAACTGACGACGTCGTCTGCTTACGGAAGCTCTGAAAGACTAGGGTGTGATTTATTAACGACCAACTTCTATTATTGTGTGTTAAGTTTTTCATCTGTGCATAAAATCACGAAGAATAAATAGAACTTTTCCCTTTATCAGTCCCTTGGGCACAGCAGGTCCTGAACACCCTGCTTAGATGTTGCATCAACAGTTCAAATATCAAAATAAAAACCATGAAGAGGAAATTCCCATCCTGTGACTTGGGTCCCTTCAGTCTACAGGGACTGGTTACCACTTTTTGCTAATAGGAAGATCACATTACTAGAAAATGTGGAGTAAACTGTTTGCCTGTGATAGACACCTGCACGCATAGGATTGAAGACAGTACCGGCTCCTGTACAGAGACGCGTCTCTAACATCTGAGCTGCATATTGAGAGGCAAGTTGGTTGTAAGTTCAGTAAAAGCCGCTGATGATGCAAAAAAAAAGTATTAAGTTTCACAAACTGTTAGTAATGAAGTATATTTTCTGTTTCAGATCCTCTGCGATTTTATTGAGTGGAAAGTCTTGCGCTAAAAGGGTTCAAGAAAAATAATATTGCATTTCCTTATGTCACAGGAAACACTTTTAATGGTAACTTGTCAGACTATGAACAAACCCACTTTTTAAGATATTGATAAAGTCTTCTTTTCTTCACGTGATATTTTATACAAGAACAATTCAGATGTATTGGATGTGGCTGATTTTAACAAATCCTATTAGATTTGTATCAATTAGTTACATGTTCTATTCATAGTCTTTTGTGAATCATTGCCTTTTCATTTAAAAATATGGCCTATTTTGAGCCTTTGTATAAGTACATTCCTGTTTTTGTGACAAAAGGAAAACTTTAAAATTGTCCCAAACAGAAAAATAATGGCTGTCAGAAGTATGTTTTGTTTTAGTGTGAGTTACCATTACTGTATTTGTGTATTGTAAAGGTGGACATTCTCATTACATTAAAATGTAATTAGAAAAAACTGCTTAATGAACAAAACAGAACATAGACAACAAAAGAATATTAGAAGAAGTGATGCATGAAGAAAACGAGATATCAATAAAAGATTTTTAAAAACCAAGAAAAATTGTGACTGAAGAATATAATAAGTATATTAAAAATTTAATCAACAGTCACAAAAGCAGATTTAGTAAAGCAGAAAAAATTAGGCAGTTGATGACATTGTACTTATAAATACTGAGTCATGAAAACAAATTTTTTAAACAGAATAGAGAAAAAATGAAAAATGGGACTTACTGCGCACCATCAAGTGGACCACTGAATTTATAAAAAGAGTCTTAGAAAAACAATATAGGAGAAAAGTAATAAAGAGGTTATTTTTAAAAAGTAGCTGTGAAATCCCTAGATGACAAGGTAATTAAACAAGAAGAAATACTGCTAAACAAAAACTTTCAACTGGAATAATTTCACTTCAGAAAAAAAATTAAGCATTTCCAAAACAAATAAAAGTTGAGTATGTTACTAAACACTGGAACAGTGCTAAAGGAAATGTAAAAGAAAGTCTATCACATCCAAAAATGGCAATATATGCTGCACAGCATCATAAAAGCATATGAAAATAGAAACCTCTCTATTAAAGGTAAATACATAAACAGCTGTAGAAATCTCTACTGTCATAATGACAGTGCACAAAACTTTCACGTTATTGCTATGGAATTTCAAAAACGAAGCATAAATCTGCATAAATATGTGTTCATAGATAATAAGAAAAGATAACATGTGATATTAATAACAAAGTAGGGGTATAAAGAGGTACAGCTTTGCATTCTATAGAAATATAGTCGTTATATATTGTCATAACTTTAAGATGTTTTATGAAGTCCTTATTTCTCAAGATGATTACAAAAAAAACCTGTAGATGGTATGCAAAAGCAAATGAGAAAGGAATTGAATCATGTCACTACAAAATCAACGAAGAAAAATAAAGCAGTAAGAGAAAAAAGTGATAAATAACACATCTACAAGAAACACAGAAGACAATTACAAATAATAATAGTAACTTCATTAACTACAGGAATTACTTCAAATAAAAATTTAAATACATTAAAGAAAATGAATAAAATGATTTAATGGATTAAGAACAAAGAAGATCCAGCAATGTACTCTCTACAAGAGTCACTTTAGCTCTAAGGACTCAAATAAGTTGAAACTAGCAGTATAAAGAAAATATATTTTATGCAAAGAGTAGCTACAATTGGAGGGGCATGGTCATAATTATATTAAACAAAATGTATTTTAAGTCAAAAATTTTAAAAAGATACCGATTGGTGTTATGTAATGGTGAGAGGGATTAACTTGCAAGAAATCTATAAAAATAATTTATAAATCATATATATAATATGAAAAATCTGCAAAAATATACCATTGGGATTTTGATAAAAATTAAATTAATTTTTATATTACTATAAATAACACTGATATATTTCTTATTTTTTTTTTTTGGAGATAGAGTTTCTGTCTCCCAGGCTGGAGGGCAGTGGCATGATCTCACGATTGGCTCATTTCAACCTCTGCCTCCCAGGTTCAACTGATTCTCGTCTTTCAAATATGTAAAACAAATATTGACAGAAGTGAAGCAAGAAATATATAGCAACACAACAATTGCGGACTTCAAGACTCCACTTTCAATAATGACTAGAATAGTTAGATGTAACATCAGTAAGAAAGCAAAATCTGAACATTATAGACCTAACCAGCATTTACAGAACTCTGCGATCGAAAGCAGCAAAATATGCAATATTCTCAATCACACATGGTACATTCTGTTAGGATACATGTCTTATTAAATTTAAGAAAACTGAAGTCGTACAATGTAAATGAAACTAGAAATCAAAAGCAAGAAAATGTTTCAAATACGTAAAGAAGAGGAAATTAAGCAAAATCTTACATATAGTCTTGCTCCAGTGTCAGGTGATTTAATATTGTTAAGATGTCAGGGCCGGCACGTGACTCATGCCTGTAATCCCAGGACTTTGGGAGGCCAAAGTGGGTGGATCACTTGAGATCAGAAGTTTGAGACTAGCCTGGCCAACATGGCAAAATCCTATCTCTACTAAAAATACAAAAGTTAGCTATGTGTGATGGTGCATGACTGTAATCCCAGTTACTCTGGTGGCTGAGACTGGAGAATTGCTTGAACATGGGAAGCAGAGCTTGCAGTGAGCACAGCTCACACCACTGCCCTTCAGCCTGAGTGACTCACTAAAACTCCATCTCCAAAAAAAAAAAAAAAAGTTGTCAGTACTACTCATGATGATATAAAAATGTAATGTAATTTTCATCAAAATCCCAATGGTATGTTTTTTTGCAGAATTTCTGTGTATAATTCTAAAAGTTGTTTAGGAACTCTGACTAGCCAAACACCCTTTAAAAAGGACAAAGAGTTATTACATTTTCTGATTTAAAATCATGATACAAAGCTACAAAAATAAAAACAATATGGTATTGCCACAAAAACAGATATACAGATGATGAAACAGAATAGATATCCTGGAAATAAACCCTTTCATATGTGATAAAATAATTTTCCATATGCTTTCCATGACCATGCAATAGAAAAATAAGATTCTCTTTAACAAAGAATTTTCAAAATTGAATGTTTACAGAGAAAAAATAAAGTTGGATGCTTCCTTTGTATAATATGTAAAAAGAAAAGTTGTTTTTTAATGGATTTAATGCTTAAACATAAAAACTAATAAAATTCTTAGAAGTAAACATAGGGTAAAAGTTTATGACATAAGTCTTAAAACTGCTTAAGTATGACATCAAATTCATAAGAAACAAGGAAAAGAACAAAAAAGAAAGGGACTACATTAAGCTTCAAGTATTCTACACATCAAAGAAAACATTTAGTGGCATACAAATGTCACCTAATAAGTGGGTGAAAGCTGGGCATGCTGGCTCATGCCTATAATTTTAGAACTTTAGGAGGCCAAGGCAGAACGATCACTTGAGGCCAAAAGTTTGAGACTAGCCATGAAAACACATCAAGACCCTATCTTGTATAGGGTTATATATGTGCATACATACATACATATAACATAAAAGAGTAAAAATATTTTCTAATCACATATTTGGTAGGTGTTAATTTCCAAAATATATAAAATCCTAAAATTCAACAACAACAAAATGTTAATAACTTGATTTTGAATGGTAAATGTTTGAAATGACCTTTCTCCAAAGAAGACATAGAAATGACTAGGCATTTAAAAGGATACTGGACATCACTCTTCTAGAAAAATGCAAAGCAAAGTCACAATAATCTATTGCCTCAAACCGATTTTTAAAATAGTATGAAAGCTCTTCAAAAAATTTAAAATGAGATTATTATATAATCCAGCAAACTCCCTTCTGGCTATGTACTTAAAATATACAATGCATGATCTGGAAGAGATATTTGCACACCAAATTTATTGCAGTATTATTAACACAAGCCAAAAGGCAGAAACAACCCAAATGTCCCTTGACCAAGGAACAGATTAATAATAAGTGGCACATACACAAAGTGGAATATTGTTCAGTCTTTAAAAAGACACATTATATGATAATTCTGGAGAATATCATGTTAATCGAAATAAGCCAAGAACAAAGTGACAGTGTATGATTCCATTCATAATCAGGTATCTTAAGTAGACAAACTCATAGGAAAAAAAAGTTAGAATGGTGTTTGTCAAGGGCTGAAGAGATGGTAAAATGGGCAGTTGTCTTAAAAGGCATTTAATTTTAGTTTTGCAAGACATAGAAGTTCTACAGATCTTTTGCATAACTATGTGAATGTACTTAACACTAATGAAATATACACTTAAAAAGAATTAAGATGGTAAATTTTACACTATGAGTTTTTACCGCAATTACAATTTTTAAAAGACAAAATATGGAGTTATAAAGCCTTCCAAAAAGTAAATTTTGTTCACAAAAGGTTTTCTCTCACACAAAGGAAGTATAGATTTATAATTAAACACATGGTGAAATTAAGACTATTTCAATGACTATTTATCCACACAAGATAAGACAACCATTGAAAATCAGCCAAAAAATACAAAAGATAAGCCATGAGCAAAGTTGGGGACGTATTTATAGAGACAAACAAACACATATATAATTTAATTTTGAAAACATATGACCGATTTATAATTTAATTAAACCCAACATTACTTTCCTGAGTGAAATTTGGTTTTCAATTTGGGCAAATGAAGACCTTTCTGGGGTTAAATGTCTTCTTCCTTCTCCGTTTCTTGATATGGACCTGTGCTGGGGATTGGTCAGCTGTTCAACTGCAATGCACTCAGTTTTGGTTCCGTGCCAGGATTAAACCTATGATATTTCACATTTCATACATAAACCCCTATGAAGTGTTTCTAGGAGATGGCTGCCCCATAACCTACGTTTTGCCAAATGTTTACTATGAGTTTCACCACCATCCTCTTGAACGTGGTATTGTAAATGAAACTCTTCAGGAAATTCTACTTAAAACTAAAATTACGTATATCTCAAGAAACTCCTTTCTGATTTGAAATGCATCTGTCACGTGTTGTCTGCAATCAGCATCCTCTTTTAAAGAAAGTAGAAAGGACAGATGAGGAAACTGATAGTGTTACTGCATAGGAGACAGAAGTGAGGATACACATGGCAGACTTCAGGTTGTATTCTCATTTAGCAGAGAGAGGGAGAGACAGCCTTCTGCGGTTTCTTTTACAAAGCCAGTAATCTCTATCATGAGGGCCTCATTCTTAGGACTTAATTACCTCTGAACCCCTAAGGCCATCACACTGGGCATTAAGGTTCTGGAATGTGAATGGGGGGGGGGATTCACATAGTCTATTGCAACTTCCAAAGTTATATTTTTAAAAAAGCTATTATTTTCCTCCTACTTGCTCTGTCCTCTGCTTCCTCTCTCAATCTCTCTCTCTTTTTCTGTGCATATGTTTATCTCTTTCATTTTCCATCTCTCTATTGTAATCTTCAAGATGAGGAAGCTATCTCCAGTGTCTTAAGATGCTCTAGGTACAGACCCACGTGATAGAGAACTGAGGAGATGCCCAGGCCAATCGAGAGGAAGGAACTCGGGCTCTCAGTTCACACTGAATCGTGCCAATTTCCATGAGGCAGAGTGGAGGCAGATCTTCTGCCAAATCCAGCTTCAGTTGAAATCACAGCCCCAGCCACATAAGAGACTTTGAGGCAGAGACACCCAACTAAGCTATGTCGAGATTCTGGTTCACAAAAATTGTGACATAGTATTTGTTGTTGAAAAGTGCTAAAATTCAGGGCCATGTTGTCAGAGAGGAGCAAATGACTAACCTCCTCTTTCAGGCCCCCAGGATCCTCCCTCCCCTCTGTCCCTTTCTTTCTCAGGCTGCCTGCAGCCACACTGGTCCCTTCCTAACCTCCTCTGCTGAACTCACCTGTGCCTGTCAGTCTCTTCACAAAGAATGGCTTCTCCCTGACACACTTTCAACACCTGCGCAGGACTGGCTCTCTGTTGTGGTTGGCGGAGGGCATAGCTCACATTAGTTCCAGGTGCCTACAGAGGTGGGAGTCACAACCTCAGTCCTGTCCTCTTGAAACAGCTAGGGAGGTCCCCAGGCCCAGGAGAACCCAAGGAACCTGGAGGATCCTTCAGCCCATGCTGTCAGCTCCTGGTCACGTAGCTGGGGGAGTGGATGCCTCTGCCTCATGGCAAAGCTGTCTCTACTATTTCTTCCCCTTTTGTCACTTCTCTGGTTTGCTCTTCCCTAACCTCACCTCCATGATCTCCACTTTAGAAGCCTGTGTGTTTGTGTGTGGTTTTGTGTGTATGGTGTGTGTGTGGTGTGTGTGTGGTGTGTGTGGTGTGTGTGTGGTTTTGTGTGTATGGTGTGTGTGTGGTGTGTGTGGTGTGTGTGTGTGGTGTGTGTGTGGTGTGTGTGGTTTTGTGTGTGTGGTGTGTGTGTGGTGTGTGTGTGTGTATGGTGTGTGTGTGGTGTGTGTGTGGTTTGTATGGTGTGTGTGGTGTGTGTGGTTTTGTGTGTGTGGTGTGTGTGTGGTGTGTGTGTGTGGTGTGTGTGTGTATGGTGTGTGTGTGGTGTGTGTGTGGTGTGCGTGTGGTGTGTGTGGTTTTGTGTGTGTGGTGTGTTTTTGTGTGTGTGTGTGTGGTGTGTGGTGTGTATGGTGTGTGTGTGGTGTGTGTGTGGTGTGTGTGGTGTGTATGGTGTGTGTGTGGTGTGTGTGTGGTGTGTGTGGTGTGTGTGTGGTGTGTGTGGTTGTGTGTGTGTGGTGTGTGTGGTGTGTATGGTGTGTGTGTGGTGTGTGTGTGGTGTGTGTGTGGTGTGTGTGGTGTGTGTGTGGTGTGTGTGGTTTTGTGTGTGTGGTGTGTTTGTGTGTGTGTGTGTGGTGTGTGGTGTGTATGGTGTGTGTGTGGTGTGTGTGTGTGTATGGTGTGTGTGTGGTGTGTGTGTGTGGTGTGTGTGGTGTGTGTGTGTGTGGTGTGTGTGTGGTGTGTGTGTGGTGTGTGTGTGGTGTGTGTGTGTGTGTATGGTGTGTGTGTGGTGTGTGTGTGGTGTGTGTGTGGTGTGTGTGTGTGGTGTGTGTGTGGTGTGTGTGTGGTGTGTGTGGTGTGTGTGTGTGGTGTGTGTGTGTATGGTGTGTGTGTGGTGTGTGTGTGGTGTGTGTGTGTGGTGTGTGTGTGGTGTGTGTGGTTTTGTGTGTGTGGTGTGTTTTTGTGTGCATGCCTGCACAGCTATGTGAGAATATGGAATAGTAGAGAGCCCAGGTAGAAAGTAGAGCACACGGTTTTCCAGGACTTAGCAGCGCTCATTTCCAAAGCAAACCTGATGGGTGGGGTGCATGCAAGGCCTAGGAAGCTGGCTCCCTTCCTAATACTCTGTGTTCTGCCCAATTTCTGGGATCTGGACCAGTCTTTGGCTTTTTTTGGGCCTCAGTCTTCCTGTTGTAAAATGAGTAGTTGAACACAAAACTGTATAAGCACATGTTCAGTGAGGACATGGTGTCATGCTCAATACCAGATAGAATATTGGGATGGGGTGAGTTTGGGCAGACTTAGGCGTCCGTAGGTGCTCAGGTCTCTGGACAGGGCCAATGCAGGTGAGCATAGAGCATGGCGCAGCCAGGTTTTTCTGCAGTGCTAGGAGATGAAACAATGCACCACAGGCTCTGCTCTTGAGGCTGGTACCACTAGATTTTCCCACCTTCAACCAGCAACTGTTTGATGCATTTCATATCCTGTGAAGCCCAAGTCCGCCCCCATCACAGTGAGGAGCACAGGGCACTGGACCTGTAAAATAATGTCTTTTGCCTTTTTTTTCTTTTTCTTTTGAACTGCGGGGATTTTTTTTTTCTCTTTTTCTGTTTTGTTTGTTTTTTAACTAATTTTTAAGACGTCTTTACAGGTTGGCTGTGGTGCCTCACGCCTGTAATTTCAGCATTTTGAGAGGCGGAGGCAGGTGGATCATTTGAGCTCAGGAGTTCAAGACCAAGCTGGCCAGCATGGTGAAACTCCGTCTCTAATAAAAATACAAAAAAATTTAGCCAGACATGGTGGCACGTGCCTGTACTCCCAGCTACTCAGGAGGCTGAGGCATAAGAATTGCTGAAACTTGGGAGGTGGAGGTTGCAGTGGGCTGAGATCACACCACTGCACTACAGACTGGGTGACAGAGCGAGATTCTGTTAAAAAAGAAAAAAGAAGAAGATAGAGAGAAATCTTTGTATAGTGGATGTGTGAGCCCCTTTGTAATTTCATGAGTTGCAAATATTTATTCCAATTTTGGAACTTCTTTCTTTATTGTGGTGTTCTCCTTAAGTTTGGTTTGGATGTTATTAGTGTTTTGGTTTGCTTTGTTTCCATGTAACTTCTCCCCAAATTGATTTATAGCTTTCTATTTTCATAATACAATATTTTGGCAGAAATCCTGTGGAAACTGTCTAATCAATTTAAAAAATTTAAATACATATAAAAAATCAAAGAACTGTAAAAACTGTCCCAAAGAATAACAAAGTTTGTGAGCTTAAATGGCATATATTCAGACTAAGATTAAAGCTATAGTAATAAAAGCTATGAATGGTAGTAATGCAAAAATAGGCACAAAGAAAACTAGAAAAACTCGAGAGTCCAACTCAGACCCACACATTTGGGCATTTTGTATATTACAAAAGAGGCACAGAAGAGCAGTGGAGAGAAGACAGTCATGTCGGTAAATAGCCTTGGGTCAACTGGTTATTTATGTGAGAAACAAATACTCCTATCTTAGATTATTAACAAATTTCAATGACAAGTGGATTTTAAATTTTAAGGTGAAAGTTGAAAACAATATTTCTAGTGGATAACACAGATAAATATGTTCATGACATTGGCACAGGCCAAGATTTCTTAGGACACAAAGTGCATTAACCATCAAGACAAAAATATGACAAATTGGATCTTATTAGATTTAAAACCTTCTCTTCATAAAAATAAAACCTTCAGGAGAGTAGAAAGGCAAGAACAAAGTGGAAGTCAACATTTGCCATATATTTATGTGGCAAAAGCCTTATATCTAGATTATTTAACTAAATCCCATCAATTAATAAACAAAGATGTAATACATTGAACAAAATTGGCAAACGCGTGACTAGGGGTTCCACATACAGAACCAAAGGGCTAACAAGTAGATAAACATATCCACATCCTTAGGCATCAGAAAAATGCATATTACAAATATAATTTAATACCACTATGTAATAGTTAATATTTTTCAAAACTGATAAAATTAAGTACTAGTGATGATGTCAAGCAACTGGAACTTTCTTATACCGTTCTGTGTGTAAACTGTTATAACCGTATTCAAAACCTCTTGGGTAGTATTTCCTAACTTACACGATGTACGTAACCACACTCTAGGACCCAGCAACTCCACTGTTAGGGATATAAACCCAATAGAAATGCCAGCATAGTTTGCAATGCAGAAAAGTGCTCGAAGCAGCATTATTTGGTACTTTTCCAAACTGAAAACAACTCAAATGTATATCAATAATAAAATAAATAAATAAAATAGCTACATATTCCTTTATAAGGGGACAATATACAGAGATAAAATTAATTACAGGCATATTAAAATGTACAAAAATCTCTCAAACACAATTTAATTGATTTAAAATCCTAGCCAGAGCAATCAGATAATAGGAAAAAATGGCATCCAAATAGAAAAAAAAAGTTGAATTCTCTCCCTCTATTTGCACTAGGAGTCTCTACGTAGCAAATGCTAAAGCCTCACCAAAACTCCTTCTGGAGAAAACCTGAAAAGTCTCCAGGAAGGGATAAGAAAATAAAGTTTTAGGACTCAAAACTATTGTACAAAAATCGGTAGCATTTCTATGCACCAATAACATTGAATTCCTGAACATCTTCTATTTTTATTGCATTTTCAATTTCTTCCCTCAGTTACCTACATATTTTTTGTTTTATTCAGCTAAACTAATTTATTCTTCTGTATAATTTAACCTTGTTAATGAAACCCAGGGCCAAAAAGTGAGAATAATGTATTTGTCTGCATCCTGTTTCCTCATTTTGAAAACTAGTCTAGATGCAACCTATACTTGTTCTAGGGAGTTGGCATAGACAGCATTTATTTCCATTCTCAAAAGGGATGCAAGCCAGAAAGAGCGAGGTCCTGAGAAGGAGCCAGGTGCCCCATACATATGGGGAATTCTCAGCCATGTTAGGTGACCACCACAAGCATTTTCACTCTCGTTAGACAGGACTCTGGATGGTTGTATGGGAAAAGAGCCAAACTCTAAGGGAGTGAAATACGACGTTGCAAAGATTTATGCATTTACCCAGGGAGCATTTATTGTGTTAAATTATGTGCAAAACACTGCACAAAGGGCAATTAAAGTGAAAATTATTAAGGAATTACCTTTTCTTCCGGAAACTCACACTAGTCAGATTCTCTGAACCCCAAAACTTAACAAGAACCTAGTAAAAGCTTGTTCAGAGTGGAGAGAGGGTGGGGGCAGGAAGGTAAGATTAAAAATCAGGCTGAGTGGATGAGACAATTACCCCTGGTAATGCACTGGAAGTATGGATGAGTTTGGGATGGGTGAAGACAAACGAGTCTCAGCAGAGGGTGCAGAAAATAAAGGCAGAAACCCAGGAGGCTTATGCAGGAAGAAGAAGGAGTTTGCTGGACTGGGGAGAGTGACAGTTAAAAGCAGAGGATAATAGGCCTCTGTGATCATCTAGGGACTATGGGGTTGATTAGTTGGGGGTTACAGAATCAGTGAGGTACTTTTGAACAGTAGGGTGGGTAAATAAGAGCTGTATTTTGGAATAATTATGTAGCAATGGTGGTTAGGAGCAACAGAAACTCAAAGTATTACATAAATATGCTTTTTTCTTATTATTCCACACAAGCCTTTAGCCTTTCCTCTTAAACTGAGAAAGGAGTGGTTTTCTATGTTTTTAAATTCTTACAGGCAAGCATTACTCTTTGCTGCCTTTTAGTAAAAGTTTGTTTTAACCAAATCAAAGAAGATTGAATGGATTTTCTTGCTCACAATGCTTCAGTGCAACACCTCATACCTTCTACTAGTTTTCAGAACATTTGATGTGATGCTCCTGACAGCCCAAAAGTATCCCCTTGGCAGAAAGAAACCAGCATTGATGGAAATAATTGGCTGAGTGTCAATACTCCATGGAGGGTGCTCCGCTTGCTAAGGCTCCCTCCTCTGGGCTGGGCCTTCTACACCATGGGTGTCCTGCCGCAGCTGGAGCTGGAGCTTGGAAGGACCTCTATGGGTCTTCCTAGCACACAATAGGTGCCCAGTTAGCATGGCAGAATCCAGCTGCTCCTTCTCACCATTTTTTCTCCATTTGTCCCTTGTTGGGAATGGAGAGTTTTGCAACTGAGTTCAGCTCAGTGTTGAAGTTCAAATCTCAGCTGATACTTGGTGCATGCTGACTTTTTGAGAACTTGGGAGAATAAAACATTAAAAAGGCCCTGGCCACGGATGGTGGCTCATGCCTGTATTCCTGGCATACTGATAGGCCAAGGAGATAGAATTGCTTGAGGCCAGGAATTTGATATCAGCCTTGTCAACATAGTGAGACACCATTTATACAAAAAATTTTAAACATTAAAAAAGTTTGGCCAGGTGTGATGGTTCCCAACTGTAGTCCCAGCTATGTGGGAGATTGAGGCAGAGGATCACTTGAGCCCAGGGGTTCTAGGCTGCAGTGAGCTATGATCATGCTACTGCACTCCAACCTGGACAACCACGCAAGATGTTTCAAAAATAAAATCTTTTATTATTCTTCACCCCTATAATCTCTCCAGAACTTGTGCACTATGTGGCAGAAAGAACCAAACTTCCCCAAGAGTTTGGTTCTTGCTTAAGGTTTGATTTACTGCTTCTCGCCTGCCCTGTCGTGTCCTCATTTTGTATAAAATAAGAACCCCCACGTCAAGTGAGATTCTCACCAAGGCCCCAGGACTGGCACTTTAGGTGGAGGCTTGCCTTGCAACCTCTGAATAATAAAAGACATTAAAATTGAGAAAAGATTTCCAGACACCAGCTTCTTGAAAGGAGCATCCAGTCAGAAGACAAGATGTGGTCATTGGCTAAGGTGACCCAGGCTGAGTGGGGAAGTCCACCAGCACATCTGAAGACTGATCTAGGGGAGGGTTTCCCTGATATTCACTCCTTCTGCCCTCCATACATTCCTCTACCTTTCCCAAACTTCCCTCTGATATCCTCCAAATTTTCTAACCTCCCAGGGCTTCCTTGCCAAGGAGTCTAATGAAGTAAAAGCTTTAAAATTGGTTGGATTTTAAAAATAATTTTATTGATTCTTAAAATGTACTGACACAAAATTAGAATATCAGTTCTTGAAATGTTTAAAAAGTAAATTAAATGTAATTTGACATTTAATTAACTTATTTGATTCCTAAATAAAATAAAAATTTTTTCGAAACAAGGTCTTGCTCTGTCACCCAGGCTGGAGTGCAGTGGTGAGACCTTGGGTTATTGCAACCTCCACCTCCTAGGTTCAAGCAATTCTCATGGGTCAGCCTCCCAAGCTGGGACGACAAGTACACACCACCAACTGGCTAATTTTTGTGGTTTAGTAGATACGGGGTTTTGCCACGGGCCCATACTTGTCTCAATCTCCTGGTCTCAAGTGATTCACATGCCTCAGCCTCCCAAAGTGCTGGGATTACAGGCATGAGTCACCGCACCTGGCCTTAAAATTTAAAAAAAATTATAGGTAAATTTAAATTACTCAGAAATAGCCAGAATTAACAATTGAATACTCTGAATCTTTTTCTCATGCATAAGCCTTTCTAATCTTTCTATTTAAATTTAGGATTTGACTGGGTTCTAGTGTTTTAAAATCTGCTTTTTTCCTTCAAGGAAATGCAGACCATCTCACGGGCCAAAGGACATCATGGACTTTCTGATGCTTAGTGGACGTCTGTTTATCTATGACCTCCCATAATGTACTTAAGTAACACCCTCTTGATGATGGGGTTAAGTTGTCGAAATTACCTTCTTCTTTCTGAAGCACTACGTGGAAAATATTAGACCTTGAAAGAAACACACAGACCCATAGCACACCCTTCATTTGAAATTCTCTACTGCTTATTTAAAGAGATGTTCATTCCTGACTAAGGTTCTACATTACACTCTCTGTAAAACTTTTGGAAACTATAAAAGTACAAGAGAATCAATAAAGCAATTTAATTTCTCACAGGATCCTGCTTCCTATAAGAAACACCTCAATTCGTATAATTCGGCATATTTCCTCTCAGTCATTTTTCTACACATTTTAAATTTTGAGCTCTAATGTATAAGTTTGGTTATACCTTTTAATGTATGCTTTAATTAATATGTTTAATGGTATATCATCTCATAAGCACTTCTCCATGTCATAAAAAAATTCTTTGTACATCCAATTTTTAATACATATCTGCAGCTCCAAAGAAGAGGCATACCTTGTTTAGTCTTCTAATCCCCTGTTATTGGAAGAATTTGTTTTTCCAGTTCTTTCAGATAATAAACTGGTTAGGGTTAGTATTTTGGACCTCATTTAAATTTCCTCAGAGTTGCCTTTCTATAAGTGGTTAAGTGACTGTTACAAGGAGAAAAGCCCTCCTGCAGGGGTGTGCCCTGGGGTTGAGGCATCCCTGCAAAGTGCCTCCCTTGTGGCAGGTCCCCATGTGTCCTTCTAACATCAGCACAGTCAGACTGAGGGTGCTTGGAATTCTGCAGCTGTGAACCCTCTGGAATCTTCCTTGAATTCAAGTGCAACTAATCTCCTCCATCGTGGATACCAGGAAGTAGGCTGTAGAGCATTCTGTGACCCTGAAGAATGACACGATGTCCTTGATAAAGAAGGTGGAAATTCCTGAAGAAGAAATAATGGTTTCTCAACAGCAGAAGTGGATGAAGAGTCTATTCAATGACTGGGTCATGGAAAACCCTGTTCTTTAGAGGTAAATGCTCCCTTCCAGGCAAACACACATCCTAGGTGTATGCCAGAGGCTTCAGAAACACAAAGGAGTTCATGCAAGATGGGTGCCAGGTAGCAATGAAGCCTCAAGAACTTCCACTGGAACAGAAGATAATAACTTACTCTGCAAAGTTGTTTGCATCTCCCTGCCCCTCCCCTAGATACTGAGTGCAACTATGCAACTCAATTGCATGCAACTATAAATATAGCTACAACTGTGAAAAGACATGAGATTGTAAATCACAAATAGAGACAACTACGAATATAGATGAGATCAAAAACCACAAGCCTTCTAAAGGGTGAGCAACATGTAACAACAGCTCTCATTAACACGTTTATGTACCAATTAAATAGCGGGAATGTTTTATGTTCACATTCCAAACAAAACCTATTATCATTCATCATCAGTTCATTTAGTCCTGTTTTACTCATATTTGTTTTACTCTATCTTGTAAGCACATATGCTTCTCTGCTAGACTTAGAGAAATAACTTAGCCCACTGATAGTGTCTCAAATTTATGTAAGTCATTCTATCAGAAGCCTGTTTATAAGAGTACTTGGCGCAGTTATTTCTGTGGGTCTCTGAGACATTCTTATTTCATTGAAGACAAAGCCCTGTGGCCTGGAACTGACTTGCAAGCACTTTTAGAAAAACAGCAGAGTACAACCAAAATTATATACTAATGAAAAAGTAAGCCATGCCTGCAGGGTTGTAGTTAGTCGATACGACTAAAATGTTGTTTTATATAATGCAAACAGCACTAACACTTTGACAAATAGAATTATATTACATAGAGTAAGGGCACTGGAAAATTTTTTTAAAAACTTTAAATAATTTCTGGATTATTTATGTTAATAACAATTATGTAAAAAATTTAACCTAGGGGAAGCTAAGCATATGTCTGATTATTTAATGTAACAAAATGCAAATTAGGCAAATTTCCATTTATGATAGTAGGACATAAACACTTTGTTCTGATACAAATATCAAACAGAAAATCTAAGGAAGAAATAGAAAAAAATGCCGTGTGTATGTTGATTATTTGTATGTGTGTATATTACTATGCAGAATTATATTATTTTTGGTAACAGATTATGTAAATATGTATTATATTTTAGGCAGCAGCAAATATTAACACATTTTTATGTGCAGCTTAGATAATAGTTGATGATTAAAATTTATTAATATTAGCTACTTACAACAAACGGTTATGCAAAAAGAAATTCTAAAAATAATTTTGTATTAATTGAAAATTTTAAACTCTTTTCTACAGAAGTTTTTAAATTACAGATAATAAAATAGAAAGTTTATAGAAAAGGAAATGCTATCGAGAAATAGTTGGATTTTGATTCCTTAATTTTTCTGAATATTAGCCCTTGGAGCTTCACTGTTAATAATTCCAGTAGGCTACACAAATTTTCTCTTCGGTAAGATGGCAAAACAGACGGCATTCAACTTTTAAATATATGATGCAATTTTTTTCTTTATAAATGACACAAAATTTAGACCAATAAAAACAGAATTTCTTCCTTGAAATTTCAAGAGCTGAGCTGAGCTGGGAAGAGCTAAACTGCTTGATATCGGAGTTTTAAATTAAAGCAAGAGGCCCACATCAAAGTAATAGTTAAGCCTTTTTGTCTTCCTTTCTGTGATTGTGGTAAGCAACAGGCAAAATCAGATGAAGCACTGACTCCTCATTGTTCCAATTTTTCCTCATGGAAAAGCACCAGGAAAGTGTCAGATGGATCAGCACAAACATGGGGCACTGTCTCACTGCCGAGGTGGCCCCTTCATAAAATACAGGCCTGCCGTTTTGTGAAAAAGGGGGCAGGAGAACGTAGAGAAGAATGTATGAGCAAGAGTAAAAAGCATGGAGTATTAATAAGAATGTATAAAAATTATTATCAAAGTTCCATTTCTTCTCCAGAAACAGGGATCTGAACAAAAGTTTCTGAAGAAGACCTCAACCAAAAGCCCCTCAGGAAGGTGCCCCTGAATCTAGATGCCTGGACTGCAAATGAAAATCTACATGCAAGCCTCAGTGGCCAAGATGGCTGGTATTGTTTATTTCAACCCCTCAGAGACTGCAAAGCACTGACATTTATATGCTTCTCCTAAATGCACATGTCAGCAGGAGTGTGACAACCAGTGATTTCAAAGGTATAATGTGGGTATCAGAATTTCTGGCAAAAATTTAGATAATCTTATCTTTTCAACCTCAAATAACCATATATGCTGAGAAACTTCAAAGGTATGTACCTCCACAAATAATTTTTCAGGAAAGGACTAAAGAAACACAGCTGTAGAATAAAAATTAGACTGTAAGTTGATGCTACCTGTGGGAATTGCTAATAATGGAAGCACAGGTTGTTAGAATTTAACATGTCTGATTGGTGAATATAATGTCACAGCAGCATAAATACAGGAGTATTCGGATCTGACTATGCCATCTAAAGCTAGAATCCTTACATTTTCAAAAGTTTAGAAAGAATAGGTTAGAATAGTTAGTGGAGGTCGTATTTCTCCTCTTTGATTTTGAAATTAACACCAATCCTCATATTAGTTTCTGGTTCATATGTACACCATGTGTTTTATTCAGGACAATTTAAGTAAATACATGGACTTAATCATTTTCAGGTGTCTGTAAAGGGAAGATTATTAACATTACAGATAACTTTTCACTGGAATAAAATACCTCAACCCAGAATCTTCAATGGCCCCATCAATTAAGGTCAGTCATTTACAATAAAATGAAACCTACTATTCTTTTAAAAATATACAAAGTCAAAATCATCAAGATCAAAGTTATTCAGAAACAAAATAATGATCAAAGCACGACAGTACCATTAGATCTTAATAAATCCTAAAATTGTATATATAGTGTAGAAATAATATAAGTAGTTATAATGTTTAAATATATTAGATGAAAAGTTTAAAAGTAAGATCAAAATATATTATCAAAATAATTGGGTAAAAATTTTAAATATAAAGAATAGAATAGAAAAATTATATAAATGAAAAAGGAAATTATGAATTAGAAGGTAGGAAGAAGTGAATATTTAGAAGTCCCAATAGGGATAAAACAAATAAAATATGAAAAATTACAATACATAAAAATCTAGAATAAGTCATATTGTTTAAGTTTAAATAAATAAAATGGAGTCAATGTCAAATAGGGAATAAAAATATACAATTATTAAAATAATTAATTACAAGAGCTTAAAGGCATACTTATAAAAAAAAACAATAGTTAAAAGCATAATACCAAAATAGAGATAATCAAGTAAAGCCATCTAACATAAAATTCAAATTAATTGTAAAGCAATGAAAACAAACCTAATTCTCAATATGTGAATAAGATCAAGAATCCAATAGATTATGGTCTTCAAAGTTCTGAGGGAAAAACATGTAAATTTAAAATTACATATATTTGAAAAGTTATTTTCAGGATTGAGGACAAAATGGAACTTAATACAAAAAAACAATGTAAACTGAGTATATTTACCTCGGTAAAATGCATTTAAAATTTTCTGAAAATTTAGTTTATGAAGACAAATACTCTTCCTGAGAACAAACATTGAGATAAAATAAACGTGTAAATATCTAAATAGATCGAAACTATATTAACACTGTGTCAAATTATACAATGTGTGACATATGCATATGAAGCACATTTATGGAAGAATAAAAGAAAATGTTCTCCCAAGCATTATATTAAATAAAAGAGTAAATTTGGTAATAGATGAGTAACTTATTTTGTATCAGTATAATGTGTATTTAAGAGATTTCTGTCACTAAATTCTTAAATATTGAGTGCAAATCTTATATACTGTTTGAACAATACCATTATTTTCTCAGCAAAGATCCACACTGAAAGACTGACTCCTGCATAGCCACTGACCACAGCTTCTGGAACAACAAAAACATTGAATTATTAATCCTGAATGTGGCCAATGAGCATGAGATGAGGAAATCTTCTCAGTTCATGGCCACAAAGCAACTCACCAGCAGCTGGATGATCTGGGTAGCTTATATCTCTGGAGAGAATCTTAGAGAGTGGCTGCTGCTATAGAGATGTTGAGACTGCTTTTTGTGCCTGGAGGAGAGAATTACCACGTGTGATTTGAGAACATCAGTGTTCCTCCAGACGGGACATTTCTAAATGTTGCTAGTGTGAAAAACAAGCTTATGTTCATGTCGCCCCTGGGGGAAGACAAACAGTTAAAAACAAGAAAAATAATTCTTGCCCAGGTTACATCTGATTTAAGTTTAGTGGGGTAGAGCCAGTCACTGCTAATACAGAAGCTGAGAATCCATGAGAGGAAGGCAAAACATAGTGTATAACTAAAATGGGTGAGTTTGAAACTGGCCAACCAGTAGGTTCTGGGATTAATGGCAATGGCTTGTAGTACGCCCAAAGAGCAGGTGGTGCATGTGAAGAAGCTGCTCATTACCATGTTAAGGTAGAGAGCAGGCTTCTATTTGAGGTGACTCTAGAGAACATCTTCCCAATCTATGTCTGTAGAGAACAAGTTTGCCATGGTAGGAGCATCATTATGCAGATGAAGGCCAAGCTACTGATGCTCTGGTCACAGGACCTGGGCCTGCAACCCAAAAAGCAGGCAAAAATCCAGAATACAGGAAGGAATATGACAGAGATTCCAATGCTATGGATTAAAAAGCACTTTTATGGCACTATTATTTGAAGATGTGCTCTTTATCAGAAAAGTAAACGTATATCTGGAAAAACAAACAGAACAAACAAAGTATCTTCTTAGAAAATCCCTCTGATTATGTAATCAAGACCACCACTCTCCTCATTGCCGACCATCATGGTTACCTCAACCAAAAGTCCTGAGTCATCCCTAGTAACCCCATGGGCACCATCCCCCCAGCCTGCTCTTCCCTTCACTTCACGTAGGCATCAAATCTGCAATGATGCCACCGAAGCCCCTCTTTTTGTGCTTTTATTATCTTCACATTTCCTGAACAACTATAAGTGCCATGTGTCCTGGAAGTTTTTAGTTTATTTGTATATTTTCTCTTAAACTCCACAATATCATGGACAATAACTTATGAATATTTGTATCTGCACACCTGGTAAAGTGTTAGGTTAATGTTTTTTAAAAAGGTGAATGACTGGAGATAAGTAGACAATCCATTGGTCAGTTTTTTTCACTCTACTAATTAATATGAGGTGGAGAGAAGTTATAATGTGTAATTGACCAAACTTTCTTCATCAAACGTTTTAATAACAGCAGTAATCTATTTATGAGGATAGAGCACCCCTGACATAAACACATCCTGAAAGACCACACCTCCCAATACTGTTGCTTTGGGGATTAAGTTTCAACATAAATTTTTAAGGGAAACAAAAACATGAAAACCATGCCTCATGTCCCCAATTTAGTTTTTCTTCCACACAAAATACAATCATTCCATCTACTAGATTCTATAATTCTAAGCTCACTCCAGAATCAACTTTAAAATCTAACGTCAAAGTCTTGTCCAAACCTCATATGGGTGAAACTCAAGGTATAATTCATTCTAATGCAAATTTCTTTTTACCTGTGAATCTATGAAATCTAATATGTTATGTGTGTTTGAAATACAAAGGTGGGAAAGGCAAAGGACAGACATCGCTGTTTCAAAAAGGAGAAATAGAAGATGGCCGAATAGGAACAGCACCAGTCTCCAGCTCCCAGCCCCAGCGACACAGAAGACGGGTGATTTCTGCATTTCTGCTTGAGGTACCGGTTTCATCTCCCTAGGGAGTGCCTAACAGTGGGTTCAGGACAGTCGGTGAAGCGCACTGTGCGCGAGCCGAAGCAGGGCGAGGCATTGCCTCACTCGGGAAGCGCAAGGGGTCAGGGAGTTCCCTTTCCTAGTCAAAGAAAGGGGAAACAGACGGCACCTGGAATATCGGGTGAGTCCCGTCCTAATACTGCGCTTTTCCAACGGGCCTGGAAAACGGCACACTGGGAGATTGTGTCCCGCACCTGGCTCAGAGGGTCCTATGCCCACAGAGTCTTGCTGATTGCTAGCACAGCAGTCTGAGATCAAGCTGCAAGGCGGCAACGAGGCTGGGGGAGGGCCGCCCGCCATTGCCCAGGCTTGCTTAGGTAAACAAAGCAGCCAGGAAGCTCGAACTGGGTGGAGCCCACCACAGCTCAAGGAGGCCTGCCTGCCTCTGTAGGCTCCACCTCTGGGGGCAGGGCACAGACAACCAAAAACTCAGCGAGAACCTCCACAGCCTTAAATGTCCCTGTCTGACTGACAGCTTTGAAGAGAGTAGTGGTTCTCCCAGCACGCAGCTGGAGATCTGAGAACGGACAGACTGCCTCCTAAAGTGGGTCCCTCACCCCTGAGCAGCCTAACTGGGAGGCACCCCCCCAGTAGGGACAGACTGACACCTCATTCAACCGGGTACTCCTCTGAGACAAAACTTTCAGAGGAACTATCAGACAGCTGAATTTGTGGTCTCACGAAAATCCACTGTTCTGCAGCCACCGGTGCTGACACCCAGCCAAACAGGGTCTGGAGTGGACCTCTAGTAAACTCCAACAGACCTGCAGCTGAGGGTCTTGTCTGGTAGAAGGAAAATTAACAAACAGAAAGGACATCCACACCAAAAACCCATCTGTACATCACCATCATCGAAGACAAAAAGTAGACAAAACCACAAAGATGGGGAAAAAACAGACCAAAAAAACTGGAAACTCTAAAAAACAGAGCACCTCTCCTCCTCCAAAGGAACGCAGTTCCTCACCAGCAACGGAACAAAGCTGGATGGAGGATGACTTTGATGAGTTGAGAGAAGAAGGCTTCAGACGATCAAACTACTCTGAGCTATGAGAGGAAATTCAAAACAATAGCAAAGAAGTTAAAAACTTTGAAAAAAAATTAGAAGAATGGATAACTAGAATAACCAATGGAGAGAAGGGCTTCAAGGAGATGATGGAGCTGAAAGCCAAGTTTCGAGTACTACGCAAAGAATGCAGAAGCCTCAGTAGCAGATGCGATCAACTGGAAGAAAGGGTATCGCTGATGGAAGATGAAATGAATGAAATGAAGAGAGAAGGGAAGTTTAGAGAAAAAAGAATAAAAAGAAATGAACAAAGCCTCCAAGAAACTTGGGACTATGTGAAAAGACCAAACCTACGTCTGATTGGTGTACCTGAAAATGATGGGGAGAATGGAACCAAGTTGGAAAACACTCTGCAAGATATTATCCAGGAGAACTTCCCCAATCTAGCAAGGCAGGCCAGCATTCAGATTCAGGAAATACAGAGAACGCCACAAAGATACTCCTCGAGAAGGGCAACTCCAAGACACATAATTGTCAGATTCACCAAAGTTGAAATGAAGGAAAAAATGTTAAGGGCAGCCAGAGAGAAAGGTCGGGTTACCCACAAAGGGAAGCCCATCAGACTAACAGCTGATCTCTCAGCAGAAACTCTACAAGCCAGAAGAGAGTGGGGGCCGATATTCAACATTCTTAAAGAAAAGAATTTTCAACCCAGAATTTCCTATCCCGCCAAACTAAGCTTCATAAGTGAAGGAGAAATAAAATACTTTACAGACAAGCAAACGCTGAGTGATTTTGTCACCACCAGGCCTGCCCTAAAAGAGCTCCTGAAGGATGCACTAAACATGGAAAGAAACAACTGGTACCAGCCCCTGCAAAAACATGCCAAATTGTAAAGACCATCAAGGCTAGGAAGAAACTATAGCAACTAACGAGCAAAATAACCAGCTAACATCATAATGACAGGATCAGATTCACACATAACAATATTCACGTTAAATGTAAATGGGCTAAATGCTCCAATCAAAAGACACAGACTGGCAAACTGGATAAGGAGTCAGGACCCATCAGTGTGCTGTATTCAGGAAACCCAACTCATGTGCAGAGACACACATAGACTCAAAATAAAGGGATGGAGGAAGATCTATCAAGCAACTGGAAAACAAAAAAAGGCAGGGGTTGCAATCCTAGTCTCTGATAAAATAGACTTTAAACCAACAAAGATCAAAAGAGACAAGAAGGCCATTACATAATGGTAAAGGGATCAATTCAACAAGAAGAGCTAACTATCCTAAATATATATGCACCCAACACAGGAGCACCCAGATTCATAAAGCAAGTCCTCAGTGACCTACAAAGGGACTTAAACTCCCACACAATAATAATGGGAGATTTTAACACCCCATTGTCAGCATTAGACAGATCAACGAGACAGAAAGTTAACAAGGATATCCAGGAATTGAACTCAGCTCTACATAAAGTGGACCTAATAGACATCTACAGAACTCTCCACCCCAAATCAACAGAATATACATTTTTTTCAGCACCACACCACACCTATTCCAAAATTGACCACATAGTTGGAAGTAAAGCTCTTCTCAGCAAATGTAAAAGAACAGAGATTATAACAAACTGTCTCTCAGACCACAGTGCAATCAAACTAGAACTCAGGATTAAGAAACTCACTCAAAACCGCTCAACTACATGGAAACTGAACAACCTGCTCCTGAATGACTATTGGGTACATAATGAAATGAAGGCAGAAATAAAGATGTTCTTTGAAACCAATGAGAACAAAGACACAACATACCAGAATCTCTGGGACACGTTCAAAGCAGTGTGTAGAGGGAAATTTATAGCACTAAATGCCCACAAGAGAAAGCAGGAAAGATCCAAAATTGACACCCTAACATCACAATTAAAAGAACTAGAAAAGCAAGAGCAAACACATTCAAAAGCTAGCAGAAGGCTAGAAATAACTAAAATCAGAGCAGAACTGAAGGAAATAGAGACAGAAAAAACCCTTCAAAAAATTAATGAATCCAGGAGCTGGTTTTTTGAAAAGATCAACAAAATTGATGGACCACTAGCAAGACTAATAAAGAAGAAAAGAGAGAAGAATCAAATAGATGCAATAAAAAACGAAAAAGGGGATATCACCACCGATCCCACAAAAATACAATCTACCATCAGAGAATACTACAAACACCTCTATGCAAATAAACTAGAAAATCTAGAAGAAATGGATAAATTCCTTGACAAATACACCCTCCCAAAACTAAACCAGGAAGAAGTTGAATCTCTGAATAGACCAATAACAGGTTCTGAAATTGTGGCAATAATCAATAGCTTACCAACCAAAAAGAGTCCAGGACCTGATGGATTCACAGCTGAATTCTACCAGAGGTAAAAGGAGGAACTGGTACCATTCCCTCTGAAACTATTCCAATTGATAGAAAAAGAGGGAATCCTCCCTAACACATTTTACGAAGCCAGCATCGTCCTGATACCAAAACCTGGCAGAGACATAACCAAAAAAGAGAATTTCAGACCAATATCCTTGATGAACATTGATGCAAAAATCCTCAATCAAATACTGGCAAACCGAATCCAGCAGCACATCAAAAAGCTTATCCACCATGATCAAGTGGGCTTCATCCCTGGGATGCAAGGCTGGTTCAACATACGCAAATCAATAAATGTAATCCACCATATAAACAGAACCAAAGACAAAAACCACATGATTATCTCAATAGATGCAGAAAAGGCCTTTGACAAAATTCAACAACTCTTCATGCTAAAAACTCTCAATAAATTAGGTATTGATGGGACGTATCTCAAAATAATAAGAGCTATCTACAACAAACCCACAGCCAATATCATACTGAATGGGCAAAAACTGGAAGCATTCCCTCTGAAAACTGGCACAAGACAGGGATGCCCTCTCTCACCGCTCCCATTCAACATAGTGCTGGAAGTTCTGGCCAGAGCAATCAGGCAGGAGAAGGAAATAAAGGGTATTCAATTAGGAAAAGAGGAAGTCAAATTGTCCCTGTTTGCAGATGACATGATTGTATATCTAGAAAACCCCATTGTCTCAGCCCAAAATCTCCTTAAGCTGATTAGCAACTTCAGCAAAGTCTCGGGATACAAAATTAATGTACAAAAATCACAAGCATTCTTGTACACCAATAACAGACAAACAGAGAGCCAAATCATGAGTGAACTCCCATTCACAATTGCTTCAAAGAGAATAAAATACCTAGGAATCCAACTTACAAGGGATGTGAAGGACCTCTTCAAGGAGAACTACAAACCACTGCTCGATGAAATAAAAGAGGATACAAACAAATGGAAGAACATTCCATGTTCATGGGTTGGAAGAATCAATATCGTGAAAATGGCCATACTGCCCAAGGTAATTTATAGATTCAATGCCATCCCCATCAAGCTACCAATGACTTTCTTCACAGAATTGGAAAAAACTACTTTAAAGTTCATATGGAACCAAAAAAGAGCCCGCATCGCCAAGTCAATCCTAAGCCAAAAGAACAAAGCTGGAGGCATCACGCTACCTGACTTTAAACTATACTACAAGGCTACAGTAACCAAAACAGCATGGTACTGGTACCACAACAGAGACATAGATCAATGGAACAGAACAGAGCCCTCAGAAATGATGCCGCATAGCTACAACTATCTGATCTTTGACAAACCTGACAAAAACAAGAAATGGGGAAAGGATTCCCTATTTAATAAATGGTGCTGGGAAAACTGGCTAGCCATATGTAGAAAGCTGCAACTGGATCCCTTCCTTACACCTTATACAAAAATTAATTCAAGATGGATTAAAGACTTATATGTTAGACCTAAAACCATTAAAATCCTACAAGAAAACCTAGGCAATACCATTCAGGACATAGGCGTGGGCAAGGACTTCATGTCTAAAACACCAAAAGCAATGGCAACAAAAGCCAAAATCGACAAATGGGATCTCATTAAACTAAAGAGCTTCTGCACAGCAAAAGAAACTATCATCAGAGTGAACAGGCAACCTACACAATGGGAGAAAATTTTTGCAACCTACTCATCTGACAAAGGGCTAATATCCAGAATCTACAATGAACACAAACAAATTTACAAGAAAAAAACAAACAACCCCATCAAAAAGTGGGCAGAGGACATGAACAGACACTTCTCAAAAGAAGACATTTATGCAGCCAAAAAACACATGAAGAAATGCTCCTCATCACTGGCCATCAGAGAAATGCAAATCAAAACCACAGTGAGATACCATCTCACACCAGTTAGAATGGCCATCATTAAAAAATCAGGAAACAACAGGTGCTGGAGAGGATGTGGAGAAATACGAACACTTTTACACTGTTGGTGGGACTGTAAACTAGTTCAACCATTGTGGAAGTCAGTGTGGTGATTCCTCAGGGATCTAGAACTAGAAATACCATTTGACCCAGCCATCCCATTACTGGGTATATACCCAAAGGACTATAAATCATGCTGCTATAAAGACACATGCACACGTATGTTTATTGCGGCACTATTCACAATAGCAAAGAGTTGGAACCAACCCAAATGTCCAACAACGATAGACTGGATTAAGAAAATGTGGCACATATACACCATGGAATACTATGCAGCCATAAAAAATGATGAGTTCGTGTCCTTTGTAGGGACATGGATGAAACTGGAAAACATCATTCTCAGTAAACTATCGCAAGGACAAAAAACCAAACACCGCATGTTCTCACTCATGGGTGGGAATTGAACAATGAGAACTCATGGACACAGGAAGGGGAACATCATGCTCTGGGGACTGTTGTGGGGTGGGGGGAAGGGGGAGGGACAGCATTAGGAGATACACCTAATGCTAAATGACGAGTTAATGGGTGCAGGAAATCAACATGGCACATGGATACATATGTAACAAACCTGCACATTGTGCACATGTACCCTAAAACCCTAAAGTATAATAAAAAAAAAAAAAAGAAAATTTCAACATCCATCTATTGGTAATTGATAAGTCAACAGGTAATCAGTAAGAATATAAAAGGCTCAAACAATTATTAACCGACATAACTGAATTGACATTTATAGAACTCTAACCACAAAATAATAAACTTTATTTTCAAATACACATGGCACATTTCCCAAGGCAGACTATATTCTGTGCCATAAAAAGTCTTAGCAAATTGGAAAGGATTCAGATCCAACAAAGCATGATCTTTGACCACATGGAATTAAATTGGAAATCAATAACAGAAAGATAGACAGAAAATACCTAAGTATAAGGAAACTAAATAACATACTTTTAAATAATCCATAGGTAAAGAAGAAATAAAAGGTAATGAAAATAAAAGGTATCTTGAACAAAACAAAAATGAAAACACAGCATATAAAAATCCCTGGGGTGCAGCATTAAAACACCTGTATTAGAAAAGAATGAAGGTCTGAAATCAGATTATAACTGAATAAATTAGGAAAAAAGCAGCAAATTAAACTCAAGAAAAAAAGAGCAAAAATCAATGAAATAGAAAATAACAAAAAATAGAAAAAATCAATGAAACCAGTAGGTTATTTTTTTGAAAAGATGAAAATATTGATATACCACTAGCAGGATTCATTAGGGCAAAAAAAAAAAAAAAAAAGGAGAAATAGGAAAGAAGAAATAAATAACAGGTCCCAAGTATGTTATTAAAAGAAGAAAAGGCAGGCCGTGTACGGTGTCTCATACCTGTAATCCCAGCATTTTGGGAGGCCAAGGCACGTGGATCACTTGAGGTCAGGAGTTCAAGATCCACCTGGCAATATAGTGAAACCCCGTCTCTACTAAAAATAAATAAATAAATAAAAATTAAAAAAATACAAACACAAAAGTTAGCCAAGCTTGGTGGCATTCCCCTTTGGTCCCAGCTACTTGGGAGGCTGAGGCAAGAGGATCACTCTAGCCTGGGAGGCAGAGGTTGCAATGAGCTGAGATTGCACCACTGCACTCTAGTCTGAGCAACAGAGTGAGAATCCGTCTGAAAGTAAATAAGTAAATAAAAATAATGGACAAAAACTGCTCAAATTTGAAAAAAAGAAATGGACAAACAAACTCAAGAACATTAATGGAGTTTGACCAGTATAAATTTAAAGAAAACCAAAGTGAGATACAATATAAAACTGTTAAATATCTCATAGAAAAAATTTCATGAGAAAAAAGATGAAACACATACAATTTAGGCCCACTAATACTATCAACAGATGTCTCTAAAGATATTTTGAAGTTTAGAGTGTGGGATGATATATTCAAGTACAAAAAAAAAGAGAAAAATTACCAACCAAGAATATTATATATGGCAAAACTCTCATTGAAACAGGAAGGTGAAATTAAGATTTTTTAAGATAAACTAAAGCTGAAGGAGTTTACGACCACTAGGGTTGCTCTTCAGGAAATGCTAGAAAGTCCTTTGAGATAAAAACAAATGAGAGTACTAGAAAAGCCATACAAAACTATAAAGCTCTGTTGTAAAGTAAATATGCACACAAAGAAATCCACAAAGAAATCAATTCAAGAAAATTAAAATCATACGAAGCGTCATTTGCAACTGAAATGGAATGGAACTAGAAATGAATACTAGAAGAAGAATTTTAAAATTTGCAAATGCATAAACATCAAGTAACATGCTGCTAAACAACATTATTGGTTAAAGAACAAATCACAGTGAAAATTTCAACATGACTAGAGACAAAAATCATAACAAAATTATTGAATGCATCTAAAGCTTGTATTCAATAGTGGTAATTAATGTGCACATTTAAAAAAATCTATCTAAATCAACTACTAAATGTAACCAAACAGAAGTAAAGAATACAAATTTCAGCAATTATAAATAAATAAAAATTAAAAGCCATAGAAAAATCATTAAAGTTTGGTTTTACTGAAAAGATCAAGAAAATTGACAGTTAGATTAAAAGAAAAAGAGAAAATATCTCAAATAATTAAATTCAGAAATAAAAGAGGAGCTATTACTACTGATGCCACAAAAGTAAGAAAAGAAATTATAAAAGTTTAAGTCCAAGTATATGCAAAAAAATGTGATAAGCTAAAATAAATAGACAAATGTCTAGAAATATAGATTATACTGAAAATAAACCATAAAAAAACTGAATAGACATATAACTAGTAACAACAACCTCCACTCAAAAAGCTCAGGCCCGGATCACTTCATTAAATATTTTTTTCAAAATGTTAAAGCAGGGTTAATATCAAGCATTCTTAAATTACTTCAGAAAAATGAAAAAGAGAAAACAATTTCCAACTTATTTTATAAGCCCAGCATTAACGCAACACCAAACCCCACAAAGACACTAAGAAAAAAAAAATACAACTACAAATCAATTTTCCTGATGACTATTGACGTAAAAATTTTCCTCGAAATATTAGAACACCAAATTCAATAACATATTGCATGACCAAGAGGGAGTTATCTCTCCAATATAAGTATTGTTCAACACATGTAAATCAATCTATTTATTTATTTTTTATTATATTTTAAGTTCTAGGGTACATTTGGACAATGCGCAGGTTTGTTACATAGGTGTACATGTGCCATGTTGTTTTGCTGCACCCATCAACTTCTCATTTACATTAGATATTTCTCTTAATGCTATCTCTCCTCCACCCCCCAGCCCCCGACTGGCCCCATTCGGTGATGTTCCCTGCCCTGTGTCCAAGTGTTCTCATTGTTCACTTACCACCTACGAGTGAGAACATGTGGTATTTCGTTTTCTGTCCTTGAGATAGTTTGCTGAGAATGATGGTTTCCAGCTTCATCCATGTCCCTGCAAAGGACATAAACTCATCATTTTTTATAGCTGCATAGTATTCCATGGTGTATATGTGCTGCATTTTCTTAATCCAGTCTATCATTGTTGGACATTTGGGTTGGTTCCAAGTCTTTGCTATTGTGAATAGTGCTGCAATAAACGTACACGTGCCTGTGTCCTTATAGTGGCATGATTTATAATCCTTTGGGTATATACCCAGTAATGGGATTGCTGGGTCAATGGTATTTCTAGTTGTAGATCCCTGGGGAATCGCCACACTGACTTCCACAATGGTTGAACTAGCTGACCGTCCCACCAACAGTGTAAAAGTGTTCCTATTTCTCCACATCCTCTCCAGCACCTGTTGTTTCCTGACTTTTCAATGATCACCATTCTAACTGGTGTGAGATGGTATCTCATTGCGGTTTTGATTTGCACTTCTCTGATGGCCAGTGATGATGAGCATTTTTTCATGTGTCTGTTGGCTGCATAAATGTCTTCTTTTGAGAAGTGTCTGTTCACATCCTTTGCCCACTTCTTTATGGGGTTGTTTGTTTTTTTCTTGTAAATTTGTTTGAGTCCACTGTAAGTTCTGGATATTAGCCCTTTGTCAGATGAGCAGATTGCAAAATTTTTCTCCCATTCTGTAGGTTGCCTGTTCACTCTGATGGTAGTTTCTTTTGCTGTGCAGAAGCTCTTTAGTTTAATTAGATCCCATTTGTCAATTTTGGCTTTTGTTGTCATTGCTTTTGGTGTTTTAGACATGAAGTCCTTGCCCACGCCTATGTCCTGAATGGTATTGCCTCGGTTTTCTTGTAGGATTTTAATGGTTTTAGGCCTAACATTTAAGTCTTTAATCCATCTTGAATTAATTTGTGTATAAGGTGTAAGGAAGGCATCCAGTTTCAGCTTTCTACTTATGGATAGTCAGTTTTCCCAGCACCATTTATTAAATAGGGAATCCTTTCTCTATTGCTTGTTTTTGTCAGTTTTGTCAAAGATCAGATGGTTGCAAATGTGTGGTGTCATTTCTGAGGCCTCTGTTCTGTTCCATTGGTCTGCAGATCTGCTTTAATATCAATACCATGCTGTTTGGTTACTGTAGCCTTGTAGTATAGATTGAAGTCAGGTAGCGTGATGCCTCTGGCTTCGTTCTTTTTGCTTAGATTATCTTGGCAATATGGGCTCTTTTCTCATTCCATATGAACTTTAAAGTAGTTCTTTCTAATTCTGTGAAGAAAGTCATTGGTAGCTTGATGGGGAGGGCATTAAATCTGTAAATTACCTAGCGCAGTATGACCATTTTCACAATTTTGATTCTTCTTATCCATGAGCATGGAATGTTCTTCCATTTGTTTGTGTCCTCTTTAATTTTGTTCAGCAGTGATTTGTAGTTTTCCTTGAAGAGGTCCTTCACATCCCTTGTAAGTTGTATTCCAAGGTATTTTATTCTCTTTGTAGCAATTGTGAATGGGAGTTCACTCATGATTTGGCTCTCTGTTTGTCTGTTATTAGTGTATAGAAATGCTTGTGATTTATGCACATTGATTTCATATCCTGAGACTTTGCTAAAGTTGCTTATCAGCTTAAGGCGATTTTGGGCTGAGAGGATGAGGTTTTCTATGTATACAATCATGTCATCTGCAAACAGAGACACTTTGACTTCCTAATTGAATACCTTTATTTCTTTCTCTTGCCTGATTGTCCTTGCCAGAACTTCCAACACTATGTTGAATAGGAGAGGTGAGAGAGAGCATTCTTTTCTTGTGCCAGTTTTCAAAGAGAATGCTTCCAGTTTTTACCAATTTAGTATGACATTGGCTGTGGGTTTTTCATAAATAGCTCATTATTTTGAGATACATTTCATCAATACATAGTTTATTGAGAGTTTTTAGCGTGAAAGACTGTTGAATTTTGTCAAAGGCCTTTTCTATATTGATGGTGATAGTCATGTGGTTTTTGTCATTGGTTCTGTTTATGTGATGGATTACATTTATTAATTTGTGTATGTTGAACCAGCCTTGCATTCCAGGGACAAAGACTACTTGATCATGGTGGATAAGCTTTTTGATGTGCTGCTGGATTCCGTTTGCTGGTATTTTATTGAGTATTTTCACATCGATGTTCATCAGAGATATTGGTCTAAAATTCTCTTTTTTTTGTTGTGTCTCTGTCAGGGTTTTGTATCAGGATGATACTGGTCCCATAAAATGAGTTAGGGAAGATTTCCTCTTTTTCTATTGATTGGAATAGCTTCAGAAAGAATGGTACCAACTCCTTTTTGTACCTCTGGTAGGATTCAGCTGTGAATCCATCTGGTCGTGGATATATTTTAGTTGGTATGCTATTAATTATTGCCTCAATTTCACAGCCTGTTATTGGTCTATTCAGAGATTCAACTTCTTTCTGGTTTAATCTTGGGAGGGTGTAAGTGTCCAGGATTTTGTCCATTTCTTCTAGATTTTCTAGTTTATTTGTGTAGAGGAGTTTATAGTATTCTCTGATAGTAGTTTGCATTTCTGTGGGATCAGTGATGATATACCATTTATTAATATTTATTGCACCTATTTGATTCTTGTCTCTTTTCTTCCTTATTAGTCTTGCTAGTGGTCAATCAATTTTGTTGATCTTTTCAAAATATCAGCTCCTAAATTCATTGATTTTTTGAAGGGTTTTTTGTGTCTCTATTTCCTTTAGTTCTGCTCTGATCTTGGTAAACTTTTCCTCGCTTTTGAATTTTTTTGCTCTTGTTTCTGTAGTTCTTTTAATTGTGATGTTGGGGTGTTGATTTAAGATCTTTCCTGCTTTCTTCTGTGGGCATTTAGTGCTATAAATTTCCTTCTACACACTGCTTTAAATGTGTCCCAGAGATTCTGGTATTTTGTGTCTTTGTTCTCATTGTTTTCAAAGAACATCTACGTTTTTGTCTTCATTTCGTTATATACTCAGTAGTCATTCAGGAGCAAGTTGTTCGGTTTCCATGTATTTGTGCTGTTTTGAGTGAGTTTCTTAATCCTGAGTTCTAATTTGATTGCACTGTAATCTGAGAGAAAGTTTGTTGTGATAGTGATATCTGTTCTTTTACATTTGCTGAGGAGTTCTTTACTTCCAATTATGTGGCCAATTTTAGAATAAGTGTGATGTAGTGCTTAGAAGAATGTTTATTCTGCTGATATGGGGTGGAGAGTTCCGCAGATGTCTATTAGGTCTGCTTGGTGTAGAGCTGAGTTCAAGTCCTGGATATCCTTGTTAACTTTCTGTCCAGTTGATCTGTCTAATGTTGACAGTGGGCTGTTAAAGTCTCCCATTATTATTGTGTGGGAGTCTAAGTCTGTTTGTAAGTATCTAAAGACTTAATTTATGAATCCGGGTGATCCTGTATTGGGTGCATATATATTTAGGGTAGTTAGCTGTTCTTGTTGAATTGAGCCTTTTACCATAATGTAATGGCCTTCTTTGTGTCTTTTGATCTTTGTCTGTTTTATCAGAGACTAGGATTGCAATTCCTGTTTTTTTCTCTTTTTCCTTTTTTTTTTTTTTTTTGCTTCCCATTTTCTTGCTAGGTCTTCCTCCATCCCTTTATCTTGAACCTATGTGTGTCTCTACATGTGAGATGTGTCTCCTGAATACAGCACACAGATGGGACTTGACTCTTTATCCAATTTGACAGTTTTTGTCTTTTAATTGAGGCATTTAGCCCATTTACATTTAAGATCAATATCATTATGTGTGAATTTGATCCTGTCATTATTATGTTAGCTCACCATTTTGCGCATTAATTGACCCGGCTTCTTCATAGTATCGATGGTCTTTACAATTTGGCATGTTTTTTGCAGTGGCTGGTACCGGTAGTTCCTTTCCATGCTTAGTGATTCCTTCAGGAGCTCTTGTAAGGCAGGCCTGGTGGTGACAAAATCTCTCAGAATTTCCTTGTCTGTAAAGGATCTTATTTCTCCTTCACTTATGAAGCTTAGTTTAGTAGGATATGAAATTCTGGGCTGAAAATTCTTTTCTTTAAGAACGTTGAATATTGGCCCCCACTCTCTTCTGACTTGTAGGGTTTCTGCTGAGAGATCTGCTGTTAGTCTGATGGGCTTCCCTATATGGGTAACCCAACCTTTCTCTCTGGCTGTCCTTAACATTTTTTCCTTCATTTCAACCTTGGAGAATCTGACAATTATGTGTCTTGGGGTTGCTCTTATCCAGAAGTATCTTTGTGATGTTCTCTGTATTTCCTGAATTTGAATGTTGGCTTGTCTTGCTATGTTTGGAAAGTTCTCCTCAATAATATCCTAAGGAGTGTTTTTCAACTTGGTTCAATACTCTCTGTCACATTTAGGTATACCAAGCAAAGGTAGATTTGGTCTTTTCACATAGTCCCATTTTTCTTTGAGGCTTTGTTCATTTCTTTTCACTCTTTTTACTCTAAACTTGTCTTCTCATTTTATTTTATTAATTTGATCTTCAATCACTGATATCCTTTCTTCCAGTGGATTGAATCAGCTATTGAAGCTTGTGCATGTGTCACAAAGTTCTTGTGCCATGGTTATCAGCTCTATAAGGTCATTTAAGGTATTCTCTACACTGTTTATTCTAGTTAGCCATCGTCTGACCTTTTTGAAGATTTTTGGCCGTGGAATCAGCTATTGAAGCTTGTGCATGTGTCATAAACTTCTTGTGCCATGGTTATCAGCTCCATAAGGTCATTTAAGGTATTCTTTACACTGTTTATTCTAGTTAGCCATTGTTTGACCTTTTTGAAGATTTTTAGCTTCTTTGCAATGCGTTCGAACATGTTCCTTTAGCTTGGAGAAGTTTGTTATTACCGACCTTCTGAAGCCTCCTTCTGTCAACTCATCAAAATCATTCTCCGTCCAGTTTTGTTCCATTGCTGCTGAGGAGCTGCAATCCTTTGGAGGAAAAGAGGTGCTCTGGTTTTTAGGATTTTCAGCTTTTCTGCTCTGGTTTCTTCCCACCTTTTGGTGTTATCTACCTTTGGTCTTTTATGTTGGTAATGTACATATGGGGTTTTGGTGTGGATGTCCCTTTTGTTCATGTTGATGCTATTCCTTTCTGTTTGTTACTTTTCCTTCTAACACTCAGGTCCCTCAGCTACAGGTCTGCTGGAGTTTGCTGGAGGTCCAATCCAGACCCCATTTGCCTGGGTATCAACAGAGGAGGCTGCAGAACAGCAAATATTGCTGCCTGATCCTTCCCTGGAAGCTTCATCAAAGAGGGGCTCCTGCCTGTATGAGGTGTCTATCGGCCCTTACTAGGAGGTGTCTCCCAGTTAGGCTTCACGAGGCTCAGGGACCCACTTGAGGAGGCAGTATGTCCATTCTCAGAGCTTGAACATCATGCCGGGAGAACCACTGCTCTCCTCAGACCTGTCAGATTGGACATTTAAGTCTGCAGAGTTTCTGCTGCCTTTTATTCAGCTATGCCCTCCCCACAGAGGTCGAGTTTATAGCAGCAGAAAGCTTTGCTGCGCTGTGAGTGGCTCCACCCAGTTCAAGTTTCCTGGACACTTTGTTTACCTACTCAAACCTCAAAAATGGCAGATGCACCTCCCCCTGCCCAGCTGTAGCCCCGCAGGTTTATCTCAGACTGCTGTGCTAGCAGTGAGCAAGGCTCTATGTGCGTTGGACCCACCGAACCAGGCACAGAAGAGAATCTCCTGGTCTTCCAGGTGCTAAGACTGTGAGAAAAAGGCAGTATTTGGATGAGAGTATCCTGTTTTTCCAAGTACAGTCTGTCATGCCTTCCCTTGCCTAGGAAAGGAAAATCCCCCAACCCCTTGCACTTCCTGGGTGAGTTGATACCCTGCAGCGCTTCAGCTCACCCTCCATGGGATGAACCCACTCTCCAACAAGTCCCAATGAGATGAATCAGGTACCTCAGTTGGAAATGCAGAAATCACCCATCTTGTGTTGATCACACTGGGAGCTGCAGACCAGAGCTCTTCCTCTTTGGCCATATTGGAATGGGAGTTTAGATCAATCAATTTAATATATCATATTACCAGACTAAAAGATACAAACCACACAATCACCTCACATAATGCAGAAAAGTCAATTGACAAAATTAATCATCTTTTCAAGATAAAAAAATTCAATAAACTGGAAATAAAAGGAAACTACTTTAACTTAATAGAAGACATGTAAAAAACTCATCACCAGCTGGGTGCAACAGCTCATGCCTATAGTCTCAGCACTTTGGGAGGCTGAGGTGGGTGGATGATTTTAGGTCAGGAATTCCAGACCAGCCCGACCAACATGATGAATCCCTGTCTCTACAAAAAATATTAAAATTAGCTGGCCTTTGTGGTGTGTGCTTGTATTCCCAGCTACCAGGGAGTCTGAGGAATGAGAATAGTTTGAACTCGGGAGGTGGAAGTTGCGGTGAGCCCAGATCATGCTACTGCACCCCAGCCTGGGTGACAGAGTAAGATCCTATCTCAGAAAAACAAAAACAACAACAAAAACAAAAAACACTCATCACTAACGTTATACTGAATTCTGAAGTGTGGAAAGTTTATCCTCTAAGATTAATAATAAGGCAAGATATTCACTGTTGCCACACCTATTCAAAAATAGCAGTAAAAGTCCTGGCAAAACAACTAGGCAATGAAAAAAAGAAAAGATCCACATTCTAAAGGAAGAAGTAAAATTACCTGTTACTTACGATATGATGTTGTATACAAAAAATCCTATATGCTGAAAACAATACCTATTAGAACTAATAGTTGCATTTCGCAAAATTGCAGAATACAAAATTAAGTGTGTTTCTCTTCACTACAATGCACAATCCAAGTTTGAAAAATTCCGTTTAAAAGAGCATTAAGAAGAATATACTTTGGAATAAACAAGCAAAGAGATGTAACACAAGTATACTAGAAATTAAAAGATGTTGCTGAAGAAAAGTCACAAACAATTGGGAAGATATTCTATATTTATAGATTAGAGAATTGAAAAGATATCCCATATTCATAAATCAGAAAACAATATTCTTAAGTCTATACTAATGAAATCAATAACAGATTAAATGCAATAGCTATATAAATCATAACAATATTTATTTGCAGAAATAAAAATTCTAAAACATGAAATTTCAAGACTGAAAATAGCCAATTAAACTTGCAAAAGAATGTCAAGTGTGGAGCCCTCACAATTTTTAAATCAAAAACTAGTTGCAGTGCTGTTGAACTCTTTTCAAATGTGGTATTTTGAGGCCAGGTTCTATGGCTTACACGTGTAACCTCAGCGCTTTGTGAGGCTGAGGTAGGAGGATTGCTTGAACCAAGGAGTTCAAACCACACTGGGCATCATAGTGAGAACCCCCATCGCTACAAAAAAAATAAAAATAAAAATTAACCTGGCAATGTGACATGCGCCTGTAGTCTCAGCTATTCCAGAGGCTGAGGTGAGAGGATTGTTTAAGCCTGGGAGAGCAAGGCTGCAGTGAGCCATGGTCGCACCAGTGCACCCCAGCGTGTATGACAGAGAACCTGTCTCAAAAAATAAAAAGGAGAAAATCCGAAAAGAAACGTATTAAATCAAGACATGTAGACAAAGTAAATAATAGAGACCCCCCTCTCCACAAAAGCCTGGTATATATGGTCAAAATGATCTTCAACAAGGGTACAAAGGCGAAATTATGGAGACGGAATAGCCCCCTTTAACAAACAACGGTGGGAAGACTTGCTATCAACATGTAAAATATCGAAGTCAGAATTGTAGTTTATACTGTATTAAAAAAAACTCAAAATGTATTAAAGACCTAAATGTAAGGCTGAAAGCAGTAAATCTCCTACACAAAAATATAGGAGAAAAAATCCAACATTATGCCATTGAATTTGGCCATGGGTTCTTGAGTGCCAGTAGCCCCACATCCCTGGAGCATCCATCCGCTCCCCGCTGCCTGGTGCTGGGTCCTTCCACACCTGTCGCGCTGCTTTGGGTGGGGCTCTGAGGGACACCAGCCAGGACACCACGCTGAGCACAGGGCACAGGCCGGGCATTCTCGGGCTATTTGCTGGCAGGCTGTCCCCATGCCCACCTCAAGCGCCAGAGGGAGGACGGCCTGAGTCTGTGGAAGGTGGAAGAAGCTCGTTTCCTGAGACAGCTGGGACACAGAGGTGGATGCGGGACACAGGGACACAGGGACACAGGGGTGGATGCCATAAAAATATATGGCATATATATATATTTAAATTTTATAATATATTTTTTATTTTTATTTTATTATTATACTTTGGGTTTTAGGGTACATGTGCACAATGTACAGGTTTGTTACATATGTATCCATGTGCCATGTTGTTTTGCTGCACCCATTAACTCGTCATTTAGCATTAGGTATATCTCATAATGCTGTCCCTCCCCCCTCCCCCCACCCCACAACAGACCCCGAAGTGTGATGTTCCCCTTCCTGTGTCCATGTGTTCTCACTGTACAATTCCCACCTATGAGTGAGAACATGCGGTGTTTGGTTTTTTGTCCTTGCGATAGTTTACTGAGAATGATGTTTTCCAGTTTCATCCATGTCCCTACAAAGGACATGAACTCATCATTTTTTATGGCTGCATAGTATTCCATGGTGTATGTGTGCCAAATTTTCTTAATCCAGTCTATCGTTGTTGGACATTTGGGTTGGTTCCAAGTCTTTGCTATTGTGAATAGTGCCGCAATAAACATACGTGGGCATGTGTCTTTATAGCAGCATGATTTATAGTCCTTTGGGTATATACCCAGTAATGAGATGGCTGGGTCAAATGGTATTTCTACTTCTAGATCCCTGAGGAATCGCCACACTCACTTCCACAATCGCTGAACTAGTTTATAATCCCACCAACAGTGTAAAAGTGTTCCTATTTCTCCACATCCTCTCCAGCACCTGTTGTTTCCTGACTTTTTAATGATGGCCATTCTAACTGGTGTGAGATGGTATCTCATTGTGGTTTTGATTTGCATTTCTCTGATGGCCAGTGATGATGAGCATTTTTTCATGTGTTTTTGGCTGCATAAATGTCTTCTTTTGAGAAGTGTCTGTTCATGTCCTTCGCCCACTTTTTGATGGGGTTGTTTTTTTCTTGTAAATTTGTTTGAGTTCATTGTACATTCTGGATATTAGCCCTTTGTCAGATGAATAGGTTGCAAAAATTTTCTCCCATTTTGTATGTTGCCTGTTCACTCTGATGGTAGTTTCTTTTGCTGTGCAGAAGCTCTTTAGTTTAATTAGATCCCATTTGTCAATTTTGGCTTTTGTTACCATTCCTTTTGGTGTTTTAGACATGAAGTCCTTGCCCATGCCTCTGTCCTGAATGGTATTGCCTAGGTTTTCTTCTAGGGTTTTAATGGTTTTAGGTCTAACATATAAGTCTTTAATCCATATTGAATTAATTTTTGTATAAGGTATAAGGAATGGATCCAGTTTCAGCTTTCTACATATGGCTAGCCAGTTTTCCCAGCACCTTCTATTAAATAGGGAATCCTTTCCCCATTTCTTGTTTTTGTCAGGTTTGTCAAACATCAGATAGTTGTAGATATGTGATATCATTTCTGAGGGCTCTGTTCTGTTCCATTGATCTATGTCTCTGTTGTGGTACCAGTACCATGATGTTTTGGTTACTGTAGCCTTGTAGTATAGTTTGAAGTCAGGTAGTGTGATGCCTCCAGCTTTGTTCTTTTGGCTTAGGATTGATTTGGTGATGTGGGCTCTTTTTTGGTTCCATATGAACTTTAAAGTAGATTTTTCCAATTCTGTGAAGAAAGTCATTGGTAGCTTGATGGGGATGGCATTGAATCTATAAATTACCTTGGGCAGTATGGCCATTTTCACAATATTGATTCTTCCAAAACATGAGCACGGAATGCTCTTCCATTTGTTTGTATCCTCTTTTATTTCATTGAGCAGTGGTTTGTAGTTCTCCTTGAAGAGGTCCTTCACATCCCTTGTAAGTTGGATTCCTAGGTATTTTATTCTCTTTGAAGCAATTGTGAATGGGAGTTCACTCATGATTTGGCTCTCTGTTTGTCTGTGATTGGTGTACAAGAATGGTTGTGATTTTTGTACATTGATTTTCTATCCTGAGACTTTGCTGAAGTTGCTAATCAGCTTAAGGAGATTTTGGGCTGAGAAAATGGGGTTTTCTAGATATACAATCACGTCATCTGCAAACAGGGACAATTTGACTTCCTCTTTTCCTAATTGAATACCCTTTATTTCCTTCTCCTGCCTGATTGCTCTGGCCAGAACTTCCGGCACTATGTTGAAGAGGAGCGGTGAGAGAGGGCATCCCTGTCTTGTGCCCATTTTCAAAGGGAATGCTTCAAGTTTTTGCCCATTCAGTATGATATTGGCTGTGGGTTTGTCATAGATAGCTCTTATTATTTTGAGATACGTCCCATCAATACCTAATTTATTGAGAGTTTTTAGCATGAAGTGTTGTTGAATTTTGTCAAAGGCCTTTTCTGCATCTATTGAGATAATCATGTGGTTTTTGTCTTTGGTTCTGTTTATATGCTGGATTACATTTATTGATTTGCGTATGTTGAACCAGCCTTGTATCCCAGGGATGAAGCCCACTTGATCATGGTGTATAAGCTTTTTGATGTGCTGCTGGATTTGGTTTGCCAGTATTTGATTGAGGATTTTTGCATCAATGTTCATCAAGGATATTGGTATGAAATTCTTTTTTTGGTTGTGTCACTGCCAGGCTTTAGTATCGGGACAATGCTGGCCTCATAAAATGTGTTAGGGAAGATTCCCTCTTTTTCTATTGATTGGAATAGTTTCAGAAGGAATGGTACCAGTTCCTCCTTGTACCTCTGGTAGGATTCGGCTGTGAATCCATCAGGTCTGGGACTCTTTTTGTTGGTAAGCTATTGATTATTGCCACAATTTCAGAGCCTGTTGTTGGTCTATTCAGAGATTCAACTTCTTCCTGGTTTAGTCTTGGGACAGTGTATTTGTCGAGGAATTTATCCATTTCTTCTAGATTTTCTAGTTTATTTGCATAGAGGTGTTTGTAGTATTCTCTGATGGTAGATTGTATTTCTGTGGGATCGGTGGTGATATCCCCTTTTTCATTTTCTATTGCATCTATTTGATTCTTCTCTCTTTTCTTATTAGTCTTGCTAGTGGTCTATCAATTTTGTTGATCTTTTCAAAAAACCAGCTCCTGGATTCATTAATTTTTTGATTTTTTTTTGTGTCTCTATTTCCTTCAGTTCTGCTCCAATTTTAGTTATTTCTAGCCTTCTGCTAGCTTTTGAATGTGTTTGCTCTTGCTTTTCTAGTTCTTTTAATTGTGATGTTAGGGTGTCAATTTTGGATCTTTCCTGCTTCTTCTGTGGGCATTTAGTGCTATAAATTTCCCTCTACACACTGCTTTGAATGTGTCCCAGAGATTCTGGTATGTTGTGTCTTTGTTCTCGTTGGTTTCAAAGAACATCTTTATTTCTGCCTTCATTTCATTACTTACCCAGTAGTCATTCAGGAGCAGGTTGTTCAGTTTCCATGTAGTTGAGCGGTTTTGAGTGAGTTTCTTAATCCTGAGTTCTAGTTTGATTGCACTGTGGTCTGAGAGACAGGTTGTTATAATTTCTGTTCTTTTATATTTGCTGAGGAGAGCTTTACTTCCAACTCTGTGGTCAATTTTGGAATAGGTGTGGTGTGGTGCTGAAAAAAATGTATATTCTGTTGATTTGGGGTGGAGAGTTCTGTAGATGTCTATTAGGTCCACTTTGTGCAGAGCTGAGTTCAATTCCTGGATATCCTTGTTAACTTTCTGTCTCGTTGATCTGTCTAATGTTGACAGTGGGTTGTTAAAATCTCCCATTATTATTGTGTGGGAGTTTAAGTCCCTTTGTAGGTCACTCAGGACTTGCTTTATGAATCTGGGTGCTCCTGTGTTGGGTGCATATATATTTAGGATAGTTAGCTCTTCTTGTTGAATTGATCCCTTTACCATTATGTAATCGCCTTCTTTGTCCTTTTGATTTTTGTTGGTTTAAAGTCTATTTTATCAGAGACTAGGATTGCAACCCCTGCCTTTTTTTGTTTTCCATTTGTTTGATAGATCTTCCTCCATCCCTTTATTTTGAGTCTATGTGTGTCTCTGCACGTGAGATGGGTTTCCTGAATACAGCACACTGATGGGTCTTGACTCCTTATCCAATTCGCCAGTCTGCGTCTTTTAATTGGAGCATTTAGCCTATTTACATTTAAAGTTAATATTGTTATTTGTGAATTTGATCCTGTAATTATGATGTTAGTTGGTTATTTTGCTCATTAGTTGATGCAGTTTCTTCCTAGCCTTGATGTTCTTTACAATTTGGCATGTTTTTGCAGTGGCTGGTATCAGTTGATCTTTTCCATGTGTAGTGCTTCCTTCAGGAGCTCTTTTAGGGCAGGCCTGGTGGTGACAAAATCACTCAGCGTTTGCTTGTCTGTAAAGGATTTTATTTCTCCTTCACCTATGAAGCTTAGTTTGGCTGGATATGAAATTCTGGCTTGAAAATTCTTTTCTTTAAGAATGTTGAACATTGGCCCCCACTCTCTTCTGGCTTGTAGAGTTTCTGCCAAGAGATCAGCTGTTAGTATGATGGGCTTCCCTTTGTGGGTAACCCGACCTTTCTCTCTGGCCACCCTTAACATTTTTTCTTTCATTTCAACCTTGGTGAATCTGACAATTTTGTGTCTTGGAGTTGCTCTTCTTGAGGAGTATCTTTGTGGCGTTCTCTGTATTTTCTGAATCTGAATGTTGGCCTGCCTTGCTAGATTGGGGAAGTTCTCCTGGATAACATCTTGCAGAGTGTTTTCCAACTTGGTTCCATTCTCCTCGTCATTTTCAGGTACACCAATCAGATGTAGGTTTGGTCTTTTCACATAGTCCCATATTTCTTGGAGGCTTTGTGCATTTCTTTTTATTCTTTTTTCTCTAAACTTCCCTTCTTGCTTCATTTCATTCATTTCATCTTCTGTTACTGATACCCTTTTTCCAGTTGATCGCATTGGCTACCAAGGCTTCTGCAATCTTTGCGTAGTTCTCGAAACTTGGCTTTCAGCTCCATCAGCCCCTTTAAGCCCTTCTCTGCATTGGTTATTCTAGTTATCCATTCTTCTAATTTTTTTCAAAGTTTTTAACTTCTTTGCTATTGTTTTGAATTTCCTCCTGTAGCTCGGAGTAGTTTGACCGTCTGAAGCCTTCTTCTCTCAACTCCTCAAAGTCATTCTCCATCCAGCTTTGTTCCATTGCTGGTGAGGAACTGCGTTCCTTTGGAGGAGGAGAGGTGCTCTGCTTTTTAGAGTTTCCAGTTTTTCTGCTCTCTTTTTTCCCCATCTTTGTGGTTTTATCTACTTTTGGTCTTTGATGATGGTGATGTACAGATGGGTTTTTGGTGTGGATGTCCTTTCTGTTTGTTAGTTTTCCTTCTACCAGACAGGACCCTCAGCTGCAGTTCTGTTGGAGTTTGCTAGAGGTCCCCTCCAGACCCTGTTTGGCTGGGTGTCAGCAGTGGTGGCTGCAGAACAGGAGGTTTTCGTGAGACCACAAATTCAGCTGTCTGATAGTTCCTCTGGAAGTTTTGTCTCAGAGGAGTACCTGGCCGAGTGAGGTGTCAGTCTGTCTCTACTGGGGGGTGCCTCCCAGTTAGGCTGCTGGGGGGTCAGGGTCCCACTTTAGGAGGCAGTTTGCCCATTCTCAGATCTCCAGCTGCGTGCTGGGAGAACCACTACTCTCTTCAAAGCTGTCAGACAGGGACATTTAAGTCTGCAGAGGTTCCTGCTGACTTTTTGTCTGTGCCCTGCCCCCAGAGGTGGAGCCTACAGAGGCAGGCGGGCCTCCTTGAGCTGTGGTGGGCTCCACCCTGTTCGAGCTTCCTGGCTGCTTTGTTTACCTAAGCAAACCTGGGCAATGGTGGTCACCCCTCCCCCAGCCTCGCTGCCACTTTGCAGTTTGATCTCAGACTGCTGTGCTAGCAATCAGTGAGACTCCGTGGGCATAGGACCCTCTGAGCCAGGTGTGGGACAAAATCTCCTGGTGTGCCATTTTCCAAGCCCATTGGAAAAGCACAGTATTAGGGTAGGACTGACTGTATTTTCCAGGTGCTGTCTGTTACCCCTTTCTTTGACCCCTTGCACTTCCTGAGTGAGGCAATGCCTCACCCTGCTTCAGCTCATGCACAGTGCACTGCAGCGACTGTCCTGCACCCACTGTTTGGCACTCCCTAGTGAGATGAACCTGGTACCTCAAATGGAAACACATTAATCACCTGTCTTCTGTGTCACTCATGCTGGGAGCTGTAGACCGGAGCTGTTCCTTATTCGGCCATCTTGGCTCCACCCCACAGGTGAATTCTAATAGATGTTTGGATATGATTGAAAAAATGCAAAGTCCTAAAAGTTTTCTAAAAATTCAATTTTCTATAAGGCTTCAATTTTTCTATTAAGGTACTCCCACAGATTAATGAGAGGAGAAGGTGGTACAAGCATAGATATTTTCCAAAACTTTTGGTATCAAGAGCTCAATAAATCCATCTGTGATAAACTGAATATTTGTGTCCCCTAAAAATTCATGCATTGAAATCCTAATCCCCTGTGTGATGTTATTAGGTGATGGGACCCTTGGATGTAATTAGGTCATGATGGTGCAGCCTTTAGGAATTTGATTAGTGCTGTTATAAAAGAGAATCTGGAGATCTCTCTAGCTTTCCACCATGTGAGTATATGAGAAGTTGGCTATCTGCCACCTGCAAAAAGGCCCTCACCTGTGCAGTCACCCTGGTCTGACTTCCAGCCTCCAGAATTGTGAGAAATTAATTTCTGTTCTTCATAAACTGCCCAGCCTATGGCATTTTGTTATAACAATGTGAAATAAGTCACCAAAATTTTGTCAATCATCATAAAGTTTTATAGAAAATCTGTTGTTGATTTCTTTTAGAAGTTGAAGAAGCTAAATATAGACAATGTGGATAGATTAAGCTTTCACTGATAGTTAAAATAATCCAGATAAACAGTGGATACATCAATGTTATTCTCAACTGATTTGGCTGATAAGATAGATAGATAAATAGAAAGAGAGAGACAGAGAGAGAACATCCAAAAAGCAGGGAGGAGAAAGTTGGCCAACTTAAACTATAATATAAAATAGTAAAATGCCTTCTTAGGCAATTTAGCTTAGGAAATCAACTAAACATTTGTAAAGGCTTGTTTACAATGTACAATCTTGTAATAATAGTGAGACCACATCCCTCACTAAATCCATGTTAAATTTCTTAGCATCTGTATTTGACTCCAACAAGAGACCTCTAGGCATCTAAACTAGCTTTATATTGACATTATTAAAGACTAAAAGCCTTTCATCAATTGTATATTATTACCCAAAATAAAGTAGTAGTTGGAGTACTCCTGAATTTGGAAGGCTTTGTAAGGACACAAGCATATCTTTCATTTGGGAGGATAATTTTGGAAAAAATAAATTCTTACTTTACATCCAAGTATATATTATAATTGCTAAACCAAATGAAATGCTTTAGCATCTATCCTTTAGAAAACATTTTGTTTGAAGCTATTATTATCCAAAGCATTTAAAAACAAATGGAAGGCATAATCATGATATGTTAGGCAATTTGGTGAAGCCTGCATTTTGAGATGTTTTGTGTCATCATATTCAACATGAATTGAAAGAATTAGAGCCAATGGGTAGGAAAAGCAATTAAAGATCAAATTTACTGGTTGAATTCAGATTGCACAAAGGCCTAGACTAACATAGTGAGAGGAAAGGAGAGAAAAGAAGATAAATTTGATTCAAAGACAGTAAAGGCAGCAATAATTGAACAGATAACTTCTTAAGAATAAGGGCAAAAAGCTAATATGTGTCTGATTTTTCTAGCTGGAAGCACTGACATAGGTGCTGTTTATAATAAAAATGGAGAAAGTTTATGAAATATCTATGGGCACGTATATGAGAGCTGGGATTTTGTTGTTGGGCTATCTCACATCCTAGAAAATATTAGTTCATTCATAGGAAAAAAATTTGAGGCAGAGATTTCTAAACAGATTACAAAATTTTTCTTTGGAAATACTTTTGTAAAAGCTTGAACTCTTTGAAAGAAATTTTATTTACTCAGAGTTTTTTCAGGTAAAATTTACATATAGAAAACTTCACCATTTTTAGATATAAAGGGCAATGTGTTTTGAAGAACATAAAATTTACACAACCATTGCTTTAGTCCTTTCTCACACTGCTATAAAGAAATACCAGAGACTGGGTAATTTATGAGGAAAAGAGGTTTAATTGGCTCACAATTTTGCAGACTGTACAGGAAGTATGGTGCCAGTATCTGCTTGGCTTCTAAGGAAGCCTCAGGAAAGTTGCAATTATGGTGGAAGGCAAAGGGGGAGCAGGTACATCTTACATCTTATGTGGCAAGAGCAAGAGGAAGAGACAGTAAGGAGGGAGGTGCCACAGACCTTTAAGCAACCAGATTTTGTGAGAACTCGTTCACTATCATGAGAACAGCACCAAGGGGATGGTGCTAAGCCATTCAAGAGAAACTATTCCCATGATCAAATTACTTCCCACCAGGCCCCACCTCCAACACTGAGGACTAAAATTCAACATGAGATTTGAGCAGGGACGGGGATCCAAACCGTATCAATCACCAACACAACTGAGATATAGATCATTTCCATTTCTCCAAAAAGTTTATTTGAGCCACTTTGTAATCAATCCCCTTCCCACACCTTTAGCACCTGATAAATGATCATCTGGTTTCTGTCTCTATGATTTCTCTGAAATGTCAATAAATGGAATAGTGTACTATGTAGTTTTTGTGTTTGGCTTTTTCCCTTATAATGCTTTTGACCTGAGCCCATGTTGTTACATGTATCAGTAGTTTTTACTTTAATTATACTATAGGAATACACCACAATTTGTTTATCTGTTCATCAATTAATGGATGTTTGGGCTATTTACAATTTGGGGGCAATTATGAATAAAGCCACTGTAAAAATGTATGCCTAAGACTTCATACAGATAAATGTTTTTACTTCTTTTGAGTTAATTCCTAGAAGTGAGATTGACAGATCACATGCTAAAGATATGCTTGACTTATCCGAAACTGCTAAGTTATTTTCTAAAGTGATAGAAAAATTTCACAAGCCTAATTCTAAAGGCTGAAACTATAAAACCTCTAAAACTTCTAGACAAGAACAGAAGAAAGAATCCTGTAACTTTAGGTTAGGCAAATATTTCTTAGAAGAAGAAAAGCATCCACTATAAAAATATATATAAATTGAAATCATTCAAAAGCTTTGGTTCTTTGAAAGGCACTGCTAAGAAATTGAAAGGACAGACCACAGACTAAAAGGGAGACAAAGTTGAAACCCCTCTTAAGGGCCTGCCAGCATCCCCAAAAAGCATGGAGAGGAAAGAAAATCTTGAGTTTCTCCAAGGGAAATTCAAGGCTTAAAACCATAGCCAAAAATGTTAGAGTCACAGGATGTTTGGTCCCCTATCAAAACTAGAGATAACATCTTAACATATGTCCTTGAGCTGTTTTTTTCTGAATACTGGACCTTCACCAAATGGAAAATGCCATCTGCTAGCACCTAGACCTCAGATAAAGGGGAACTGAGGACTGAACTCTTACCAACAGTTTTAGTTCTAAATCTCTTTTAGAGTGGCCTGGAGGAAGTCACATCCACATGCCAGACCTTAACATTCCTTTCTGCTGATCCCAAGTTTTTAGACAAATCTTTTCTTCGTTAACCAATTGCAAATCAGAGGATCTTTAAATTCACCCATGTTCTGTAAGCCCTACCTAAAAGATATCCCTCCCTTTTAGGTTAAACCAATATATAGCCTCCTGTGTGTATTTACAACTTTGCCTGTAACTTCTGCTTTCCTGAAATTTACCTCTAACTTAAAAAACTCTTGCTTGGAAGCCATGAGGGTGGTCAGGTCTTAAGTTTGAGCTGTCCAATTCTCCTTGTTTCGTGCCCTGTGAATAAATGCCCTCTTTTCTCTAACTGCAAAATCTTGGTGTGGATGTTTGGCTTTCCTGTGCCAGGCAAGTTGAACCAGGTTTGGTTCTGTAACAAAGGAATATATTTACAAAACACATATCTGATAAAGCATGTGTATCTAGATTACATAAAGAACTCTTACAATTGTATAATAAGAAGATAGCAAATGAAACTTGGGTTAAAGAGTGAATAAACATTCACCAGAGAAAAGATATGGGTAGCAACTAAGAAAATTGTGTGAAAGTTGTTCAAGATTGTGAATGATGTATTCAATGTAGGTAGTGACTACAGAAATGCAAATTAAAACCATAACCTCTATACACCTAGAGAATTGCCTAAAATTCAAAAAAAATTACAAAGTACAAGTGAACATAAAGAACAACTGGAACATTCATAAATCTTGACCTCTTTATTTTTTGTTTCTGATGGTGGATTGATACTGCTAATATAATAGTCTTTAGTGAGAGATAGGATCTTTTCCTCTACAGCAGTGCTCAAGAACCATCTCTTATAAACAAGCAGACAAAATTCTCCCATTTTCAGCAAACATCTTTTGTACAAGACACTTCCATGAAAACATTGATTACAATTAGTTTATCTTGGAGATCAAGGTCCCTCTAACTGCTCTTTATATATAATAGATATACTCAGCTTGAAAGACAGAGAGATAGAGAGAAAGAGAAAAGAGGAATAGAGAAAAAAGGAAAGGAGAGAGAAGGTGCGTGGTGAAGGAGGAGGAGAAAGAGAAAGAGAAAGAGAGAGAGAGGAGATCTCCTTCTAACCCAGAGGCTCAAATAACATAAAACTAAATGTGTCCATTGTCCTGAACTATCCAAATAAAATAGGATAATTTTATATTTTTAAACCTACCTCCCTATTGTACATTGCCTTCTATCCAGAATTATAACATTTGGGATTTTCTATTTTTAGTTATGTTTTCTATAACAGATCTCTTAGTTACAGATTATATTTTAATTGTCTCTACTCAGTGCATTGGGTAGTAATAAAACTAGGACTCCTTTATTGTATGGAATATTGAAACCAGGAATTACTAAATTAAGAGGTCTGATCAAGAGATTCCTTTTCTATATACCTAACCCACATCAAAATGAATACTTCTGGCTGAACTGAATTTGGAATTTGGCAAGAGTTGTTTGGGCAGTTATATAAACCTCCATTCGCTTTGCCTACATATGTCCCCACTGGCACTCACTGCTGGGCTAAGCAGAATTTAAACCAGGAATTTGCAGAAGTCAGTACTGAAAAGCAGCAAGGAAGCAGCAAGGAATCAGCAGGTTCAGAACCTGGTAGAGGCCCAGGTCACAAGGGTGAACAGGGGCATCCAGGGGTCAAGAACATCCAGAGCCAAGTAGGACAGACACCAAATGTCATGGTCAATAACTGGAGCCGTGGAGGCACCAGGAGCCCAGGAAGCATCCTTGATGACACAACACAGGCAACAGTCTCTAGAGATATCAAATTCTCCAAGATACTCCAGGAAACTTTTTTAAGTTAACATGCCTGAGAAAACTCCAGTTCTATAACATCGTAAAGATGCCATTCTGACAATAAAAACCTGTGCTTACTGTGCATCTTTCTATTGTTCTTCTGGTTTATAATGGTTATTGTCTCTGTCAATGAGCACAGTGATATTATTTTATATCTTCCCTGTTTCTTTCTTCAACCTGATCATTAACTCTTCAGAATCATGCCATATTCACTTTTGCACATCCCTCCTGGCCATATTGGTATATTGCACAGATTAGATAATTGATAAAATATTTTTTACTAATTTTTTAATCATAAATTTAGAGAGCTCATTTGATGTAGAGGCAGCTCAGCTGGAAAATTTCTCGATGGTGACAAATAGATATCACTCATAATTGAACCCAAGTAACAGAAGACTTTCCTAAACATTTGAAATAATAGAGGTTGAAAGAGGAAGTGATATGGAAGCACTGTGGGAGATAGCAGCATAACTTTAATTAGAAATAGACAATTTAGATTCTAGCGTTTCATTACTAGGTATATTGAGAATTACTTAAATTTTCTAAGCCTCACTTGCCACATCTGCAAAATGTAGCTAAATGACAACTTGCCTACCTGGATATAGAAGTTTAGACCAAATACAACTGACAGGTTAAAAAAAAAAAAAAGAGGCAGATTTTCGGAATAATAGAAGAGATCTATGTTAGTTTTTAGAGAAATTGTATTCGAGGTCCCCTCCAGTAAAGAGCTGTGTAACTGCAAAAAATACAGAATTCATTTACATATTAACATATAATTCCATTTTCAGAGATTGAAAAAAAAGCTTCAGGACAAACAAGGCCATTAACCCTTCCTATTTCATAAAAATGCTTAACAAATTGCTCTCCATCACTAAGGAGCCACAGATTCTGAACAAACTCTACTGTAAGTCTACAGCTTTCATTAAAAGTGGCTAAGTGCATGGGTGACATTTGAGAGTTTAGAATGTCCTAGAAAGAAATTATTGGAAGAAGAGACACATGTGGAAAACTATTAATTGTTAAATGAACCCAATTACAAATTCCAATGTCTTGATGACATTTATCTGGATGCATTCTTTCTTTCCCAAATATTATTTTAATTACGGACAAAATTTGCATGTAAGAAAAATGAAGAGAAAGAAAGGCATTATGCCAGAGACATGTACTATCAATGGACAAGAAATTGAAGAAATTCTCTTTTTTTTTTTTTTTTTTTTGGAGAGACAGGGTCTCACCATGTTGCCCAGCCTGATCTCGAACTCATGGGCTCAAGTGATCCTCCCACCTCAGCCTCCCAAAGTCCTGGGATTACAGGCATCAGCCATAAAATCAGCTAAAAAATTTCTTGATGATGACAAGTAGATATCACTCATAACTGAACTCAAGCAAAGGAAAGCTTTTTGAAACATTAGAAATAATAATTTTTCAATAAAATAACCCACAACTCAGAGTTGAAAGAGGAAGTGATATGGAAGCCCTGTGGGAGACAGCAGCGTGACTTTAAGAACTGTGCCTTTCCTAAACACAGAATGCATTTAACTGTAGCATTCACACCATGTGGAAGTTTAGCTTAATCAATAGAAAATTGGGACTTTGGCAAAGTAGACTTTGATTACTGGCATTAGAAGAGAGAGAAAAGATAAATAGTTCTCTAGCCAACTTTCAGCCCCAAAACACAAAAAGGATAAATGACTCAGCACAGCAATAGAATCCCTGGAAACTTTAATTTCTACAATAATTCTTTCCCTACACACTTACCATCTCGGCAACTAAAATCCAGGCCAGAAACAGACACTCTTAATATTCTGCCATCAGAGGATTAAAAACTGGTTGGTTTAGAAAGTCAACCCTGGAGATCAAGCCAAACGACTTGGACAATTCCACCACAGACAAGAAAAGAATGTCTTTTTAGTATGAGTATGTACTGTTTCCCTAGTAAAGAAAATAAAAATAAACCAAAACAAAGCAAAAAACCCACAGAGTGCTGTCATGGTCAAAAGATATGCCTGCAGCAATGTGAATTGACTTTGTAACCCAGAGAGGAAGGTAAGCATACTTACCTGTTGGCATGGCTGTATAGACTCCTGGCTCAGTGCCTTACTGAGGAGGTCCTCATCAGTTGCAAAGGATGGATCTACACCCTCCATTCTAAAAATTGGCATTATTGGCAAATAAGATGACACAGGAACATACTCAATATTCTGAAAAAAGCTCAAAGGCAGTAAATGTCATTTTTCTAATGAAACAGAGTTAATACAAGAAAGAAGAGAGTTAGAATTCTCCATGGAAATTTAGACCATATGGTATCCATAAATCAAAAGCAAGATATTATGATAAATGAATCAAAGAAGAATCAAAAGAATTTAGAAATATAAGTGCTAAAATTTTAAAATATTCTATCTAAGGAGTGAAATGCCTAATGAGCTCAGACATTTTTTTCTTTGTTCTTCAGTAGAATGAGTCATCAATTTTATCAAGAAACTATGCATCCACATGTACTCATAGTCAGTCTTCACTTAGAGAAAGTTAGATAGCAGAAGGAATAAAAGGAAAATAGAAATTAGTACTTTATTATTGTTATTTTTTATTGTACTTTAAGTTTTAGGGTACATGTGCACAATGTGCAGGTTTGTTACATATGTGTACATGTGCCATGTTGGTGTGCTGCACCCATTAACTCGTCATTTAGCATTAGGTGTATCTCATAATGCTATCCCTCCCTCCTCCCCCCACCCCACAACAGTCCCCGGAGTGTGATGTTCCCCTTCCTGTGTCCATGTGTTCTCATTGTTCAATTCCCACCTATGAGTGAGAACATGCGGTGTTTGGTTTTTTCTCCTTGCGATAGTTTACTGAGAATGATGATTTCCAGTTTCATCCATGTCCCTACAAAGGACATGAACTCATCATTTTTTATGGCTGCATAGTATTCCATGGTGTATATGTGCCACATTTTCTTAATCCAGTCTATCGTTGTTGGACATTTGGGTTGGTTCCAAGTCTTTGCTATTGTGAATAGTGCTGCAATAAACATATGTGTGCATGTGTCTTTATAACAGCATGATTTATAGTCCTTTGGGTATATACCCAGTAATGGGATGGCTGGGTCAAATGGTATTTCTAATTCTAGATCCCTGAGGAATTGCCACACTCACTTCCACAATGCTTGAACTAGTTTACAGTCCCACCAACAGTGTAAAAGTGTTCCTATTTCTCCACATCCTCTCCAGCACCTGTTGTTTCCTGACTTTTTAATCATGGCCATTCTAACTGGTGTGAGATGGTATCTCATTGTGGTTTTGATTTGCATTTCTCTGATGGCCAGTGATGATGAGCAATTTTTCATGTGCTTTTTGGCTGCATAAATGTCTTCTTTTGAGAAGTGTCTGTTCATGTCCTTCATCCAGTTTTTGATGGGGTTGTTTTTTTCTTGTAAATTTGTTTGAGTTCATTGTAGATTCTGGATATTAGCCCTTTGTCAGATGAGTAGGTTGTGAAAATTGTATATCTAGAAACCCCATTGTCTCAGCCCAAAATCTCCTTAAGCTGATAAGCAACTTCAGCAAAGTCTCAGGATAGAAAATCAATGTACAAAAATCACAAGCATTCTTATACACCAATAACAGACAGAGAGCCAAATCATGAGTGAACTACCATTCACAATTGCTTCAAAGAGAATAAAATACCTAGGAATCCAACTTACAAGGGACATGAAGGACCTCTTCAAGGAGAACTACAAACCACTGCTCAATGAAATAAAACAGGATAAAAACAAATGGAAGAACATTCCATGCTCATGGGTTGGAAGAATCAATATCATGAAAATGGCCATACTGCCCAAGGTAATTTATAGATTCAGTGCCACCCCCATCAAGCTACCAATGACTTTCTTCACAGAATTGGAAAAAACTACTTTAAAGTTCATATGGAACCAAAAAACAGCCTGCATCACCAAGTCAATCCTATGCTAAAAGAACAAAGCTGGAGGCATCATGGTACCTGACTTCAAACTATACTACAAGGCTACAGTAATCAAAACAGCGTGGTACTGGTACCAAAATAGAGATATAGATCAATGGAACAGAACAGAGCCCTCAGAAATAATGCCACATATCTACAACTATCTGATCTTCGACAAACCTGACAAAAACAAGCATTGGGGAAAGGATTCCCTATTTAATAAATGGTGCTGGGGAAACTGGCTAGCCATATGTAGAAAGCTGAAACTGGATCCCTTCCTTATACCTTATACAAAAATTAATTCAAGATGGATTAAAGACTTACATGTTAGACCTAAAACCATAAAAACTCTAGAAGAAAACCTAGGCACTACCATTCAGGACATAGACATGGGCAAGGACTTCATGTCTAAAACACCAAAAGCAATGGCAACGAAAGCCAAAATTGATGAATGGGATCTAATTAAACTAAAGAGCTTCCGCACAGCAAAAGAAACTACTATCAGAGTGAACAGGCAACCTACAAAATGGGAGAAATTAGTACTTTAAATAAGCATAATTGATTAAAGTAAGCTTCCTTTTTCAAAATAGTATTAAAATAAAAGCTTCTTGCAGATATTCCCAAGAATAAAGAAACAAGATTAAAAAAATTAACCATAGAGACACAGATTAAAAGCTAAAATTCGAGGTCAAAATGTCATACAGGAATAAAGTATAACTATACCAATAAACTTATAAACATAATAATAATAATTATTATTATTTTAGAGCCAGGAGCTCACCCTTTCACCTAGGCTTGAATGTAGTGACACTATCACAGCTTTCTATAGCCTCAAACTCTTGGGCTCAATCAATCTTCCTATTTCAACCTCCCAAATAGCTGGGACTACAACTGCATGCCACCATGCTTAGCTAATTTTTTTTTTAAATTTTGTAGAGATAGAGGCTTGTTATGTTGCCCAGGCTGGTCTTGAGCTCCTGACCTCAAGTCATCCTTCTGTCTCAGCCTCCCAAAGTGCTGGGATTACAGGTGTGAGCCACTGTGCCTGGCCAGTACAATTATTTTTTTGGAAAATATAAATGACCAACTTCACAAAATATTTCAAAATCCTGAATAGACCCATAACAAAGACACGAGATTCATAAATTGTAGCAAAGGGTCAAGTTTTTAATTTTGCTTCAAAGCATAGAAAGACATGAGATCTTTCAAACATTATTCATAAACCTGCTATATCTTTAATATTCAATGAACAAAAAGCATAAAAATTACAATAGATAAACATCACTTATTCATATACTTTATTAATATCATAAAGGTAAATATTAGCCATAAAGTCTGGCAGAAGTAAAATAATATTGTACCAAGAGAAAAATAGTTTTCATTGCTTCCAGAAATAAAAAATAGTTTAATACTGAGGAAATATAATGATGTAATTCAGTGCATTACACACTAATGGACAAAAATGATACATGCTAAAGTAAGTCACTTAATAAAGTAAGCATTCATTACTAAGCAATAACTACACTTATCACTTCTATACTGTAAGCCTTTGTCAGTACAATTTAAGTTAAACATGTAAATATAAAATGAAAGAATTAAGATTATATGAAAATTGTCTATCTGGAAAGCCTAAAAGTATTGAGTGAAAATTCTTAGAATAAGTGAATTTTACTAGGTTACTAGATTTTTAAAAAATATACAAAATCAAGAGCACTTAATTTAACTAAAAATAATCAGTGATACATCATTAAAATATTTTTTAATTTTACATAATATCTAAGGTTAAATCTCACATGAAATATACAGTTCCAAGGTAAAGAGTATTTTTAAAAGGTATACATTTAAAAACACAAATGAATAAATGGAAGTATGAATCCTGTACAATCAGAAGACTAAATATTATAAAGATACCACTTGATAAAATATTTCAATAAATTCAGCATGGTTCAATCAAAATTCCTCCTGTTTTTTTTGTTTTTTTTTGAAAACTTTTAGCTTTTCTGTTCTAGAGTTAACATCTAAGAGTAAATTATTGTACTGAAAATTAAAGTGTTAAAAATAAACATTTGAAAATTGACATCAAATCATAGTATGACCCTGTTAAAAACCCCCATGGCTGCTTTTCACTTAAATCTAAATTCTTTGCCATAATAAGAAAAAGACCATAGCTTCCATCCCAGCTCATCCTAGGTTTCCTCTCACACACAGCACTACAGTTCTCTCTCCTCCTGCAGGTGGCAGAATAATGAGCTTCCGGAAATGTCCACGGCCTCATCCCTTAGAACCTGTAAATATGTTCTGTTACGTGATAAAGGGGAATTCAGTTTGCATAAGAAATAAAGACTGCTGCTCATCAACTGACCTCTTTCAAGGGCACTCTGTGTAATTCAGTCTTGTGACACTCCGTCTTAATCCTTTTACAGAACTTTAGCACAATTTGTGATACGTTTTCTCTGTGTGCTTGTTATGGTCTAGATTCTTCACCAGGTTCTATGTAAGCAAGGGCCTTATCTTAAATTTTGTTTCATGTTATACACCCAGGCCTTCACATGGAACCTAAAACAGACAAATGACTAGGCAAATGTATGAATATACTATGAATTCACAATAATAAAATTATATAATAATAGCACATGAGTATATATCAGTAGACAACATGAGATCCCAAAGATTCATGAAACTCCAACATATAATACAGATTACCTTTTAAATCTCTGAGTAATAGGTAGACTACTCAATATGTTTTGTGTGCAGAAATTGGAGTCACTATGTCTTTTAAGGTATTACACAACCTCTTGTTATGCTCAAAAGTAAAATCAAGACAACTTGAAGATTAAAATGTAAAAACAAAAATAATATAATTTTAAAATGAAAAAGATCTTTATAATAATACAAACCCAGAAACTATAAAGAGAAAAGATCAATACATTTGAGAACTTAGTCATTTAAATGTTTCATTACAAATAATGCCATAAACCAAATTATAAAACACTATAAGCAAATTTTAAAGTAACGGAAAAATTGTTTTCAATCCATTCGAAATAGGTTACTGTGCAAAATAGCAAAAAACTGCAAATTAATACTAAAATAAACAGACTTTGTAAATAAAAAAGAATAAAAATAAATAATTTACAAATTTTATAAACAAAGATGAAAAGACTTGCAAAAAGCAATTCACAGAATTGACCAATAAACAAATAATAAGATCTTGAATCTTAATAATCAAATAAATACAAATCAGAACAATGATTTTTTTTATGCATCAGATTGGCAAAGATTAAAATACTTAATACTCGTTTGAATGAGGAAGGGACTGGGCATTCTCAACCATTTAAGGAGGGTCCAATGGTACAATATATTTTGTAATACCTATCTTGCCTTCCCTTTGAACTAACAATTCCACTTTTAGTGATTACACACAAATTTATCCAAAGTTGTTATGCAGATAGAATAATCATCACAGTAATGTGTGTAATTACAAGAAGAAAAGAAGGAAAGACAGAAAAAGGAAGAGAAAGAAAGTAAAAGGAAGGAAGGAAGAAGGGGGAGGGAGGGAGGGAGGGAAGGAAGGGAGGAAGGAAAAAAAGAAAGAGAAAAGAAAGCTAGCTAGCTTAAGAGACTAGGTACAGAGCAGGGAATATAGAAAAGTTTCTCTGGGTGTAAGTTTGCACATAAGTTGCAAAAAAATTGGAAGAATATGTACCGAACTTTTAACCATACTTATCTCTGAAGAGTTGATAAGGGAATCAAAAAGCCTTGACTAAGCATGTTTTTATGTGTTATTTTGTTTTCTGGCCATTGTTTTCTGTCCAAGCAATAGTCTACTGTAGAACATGTTTTATATACTATCTCTTAGGGTAGGAGAAATTGGTAAATGACATTTATCAAATTCAAAAACAAAAACCAGTTTAGAACTTCTAAAAATGATGAATTAAAATGACTACCACAGCTCTTCAGGATCTCTAGGGACAACACTGTTTCCCGAAAAAGTCTTTTCTATTTGGTGTCTATCATTTAGAAAATTAGGGGGAAAGTTTGGGGAAAATAACTTTAATTCATTATGCATCATACTTGCCATTTTTGTGTTTACTTCCTTTTCTCCACTCTAGTGCTCAAAATGCTTGAGAGGAAAAAGTGTCAAAATGCACAGTCTCAACTTTAGCAAAGGGCCGATTCTATTATGTAAAAATTTCATAAAACAAATAAGAACTATATAATAAAGTTCTGAGATATTTTTCACGTGAAGATGGTACAATTGAAGCAGATTGAAATAAGTCCTCCCTGACATTTAGAGATGTCCTGGAACCCAGTTTACAGTCATGCATATTCAATCTATAAGCTTAGAGAGGCACTCTTTGTGGAACCTATCTCAGACCAGTAAGAGACAAATCTGGCACATAAATTATCTCCCTTCCTCTCTCTAGAAGGACTGTCATAAGACCAGTAGATCATGCAGTCTCCCCAGCAATAGTCTTACCAAATTAAACAGTCATTATACTTGACATCAAGCGATGGCTAACTCAGTAACTCACCCCCTCATATTCGTTTTCTTTACTTCCTGCCTCACTCCCTTTTCCCTCTCTCCCACATCTCAAAGACTACACTCCCCAGGAAAGTCTTAAAACATAAATATTTGCCTAACACTATTTTCTTGGAAACTGTTGCCTGGCATGAGTTTTCTCTATTTAAGATGCAAAAACTAAACTTTTGAAAATTAAACTACGATTTCAAAAACATGTAGAATTTCAGTTCTATGACTTGATTATGATGATTTAGCTCTGTGTCCTTAGACAACTCAATTAGTTCCTCAGAACTCAACTTTCCAATTTGTAAAACTCATTTTCTTCTTAATAGCCATTTATTTCACTTATGCTATGTCCCAGATGTTTTACTAAACACTAGTGAAAAAATGATAAATAATACTAGTCAAGATCCTCAGTATTCCAGATAGACAAGTACATTGGATATTATGGTAAAATGTACTAAATGCAATGACAGAGTTATTAAAAAAATTATGGGTGCAAGAAAAGGAGCAGCTAACTCATCCTTAGTGCTTTAAAAAGAAAGTCTTCCTGGATGAATCAGTATCTGTAAAGATTCTTAAAGGATATGTAATTTTAGGTAAGAAATCACGTTAGAAAGGACATTCTAGGCAAGGAAATAGCATGGAAAAAACACCCTGAAAGAAATCTATTTATGAAATACGAAACGGATTACTGAAGCAAAAAATCATAGAGCCAAAGATGAGTAATGAATGAAGAAAAGTAGACAAGGCTGTGTTTGCACCATTAAGACTTTGGGCTCTGCTGAAAGTGACAGGGAGGCCAAAAAGATTCCTCAGTAGAGGCCAGGCGTGGTGGCTCATGCCTGTAATCCTAGCACTTTGGGATGCCGAGGCGGGCGGATTGCCTGAGGTCAGGAGTTTGAGATCAATCTGGCCAACATGGTGAAACCCCGTCTCTACTAAAAATACAAAAAAATTAGCCGGGTGTGGTGGCATGCGTCTGTAATCCCAGCTACTTGGGAGGCCGAGGCAGGGGAACTGCTTGAACCAGGGAGGTGAAGGTTGTAGCGAGCCAAGATCACACTACCGCACTCCAGTCTGGGTGACAGAGTGAGACTCTGTCTCAAAAAAAAAAAAAAAAAAAATTTCTCAGTAGAATGGCATAGTTGCATAAACTCTTCCCAATAGTTTTTTCTCCCTCAAGTTCTGTGATTCTATAACCCTATATTTTGTAATAAAAAAGAGGTTAAAAGTGACATTTTGTTGAAGTTATATAGATTCTGTGGTAGTGTGATAGCAACAATATTTAAATAAAAGTTATTAATCATTTGATAACACAAGATCAATTCCATATGATGATTTCATCAGACCACATCTGGAATGCTTTTATTATTTATAGGAAATATATTTTTGAAAAAATATTTTGAATCTGACAATATCCAAAATGTATCCAAGATTATGTAAGACTCAGAAAACCATTTCTCGGGGAAAAAATAAAAAGTACTTTCAGTCTTCAAATTTCAAACAGCTGTCATGTGAAAAAAAAAAACAGACCTGTGCAATGTAGCTGAAGCCTACAGATTTAAGATATAACTGTAATCTGTGAAAAAGTTATAGGAAACAAAATTCCAGCTTAATATATAAAAACAGAACATGACATAATTTAAGTTTTTCAAGAAAACATAAATCATCTTTGACTATAAAACTTCAAACAGAGCTTAGAAACAATCTGTTTTTAAAAAAACAGGTGCTGGTCCCTGGACATGAAATAATAACTTACCCACCCACCATTTAAAAAAACTCTAAAAAACTGAAAAAAATGTTTAAAAGTTGAGTTTAGACATTGGGCATTAGACAGTAGAATACTGTAATATCTGAGAGAAGAGGGAAAAAAATGAGACCTTGGTCACTTTAGATTTCTACCCGGTACATTTTCTGGACCATGGAGTAGGAGGAAGAAAGGCAAGCAGAACACCATCACCTCACTGGTTTGAAAAGACAGATGGAGTTTAGAAAGGCTAGGATACCTGGAGTTTTCAAGACAGAGCAGAGAAAAAGGATGCTACTAAGAAAAGGAGTTCCAAAAATACACATAGGCATTCCCTTAAATATGTTGCTGAATACTAAGATACATGTGCATAGGGTGAAACTTTATGAGGCAAAGAATTAAAAAGCTGAATAATTTCCAGGACTTACATTGGTCTGGGAAATGTTTGAGTTTCAACTAGGAAGAATAGAGACACTTTGTTGAACATCCTAACCATTGTGTAGAGCATAATTAGAGACATATACCAGCCCCTGTATTAAAGCTTATTTAAGGGTAAAGCTAATTTGGGTCCACTCTAATAAAGTTTATACATAAGTTACAAAAGGATCAAGCTTACCCACAATAACTTAATTGTCTACCAAAACAAAATCCAAAACTCTTTAAAAGAAAAATACAAAATCCAAGTATTCAACAACATGCTATTATAATGCCCTGCTTCCCATAAAAAGTGCTATATATTACAAGAAGTAGAAAGATATGACACATAAACATAAGAAAAATCAATAAATAGAAACAGATTCAGAAACGAAAGGGAAGATGAAATTAGTAGACAATAATTTTGAAAGAGCTTTCATAAATTTTCTGAAACATTTAAAGGAAAATGTGATGATAATGAGGAGGAATGGAAGATAAAAATAGAACAAATCAAAATTTGACCTCCAGGTACTGGAAAACCTGAGGTGACTAGTGACTGGACTGGGACCCCAACATACCGAAGCAGCCCTACAGAAAACTGGCCAGACTGCTACGTGGGTGTCCATTATCTTCTCACCAGGCAGGTCCTTCAGACCTGGGCCTCCAGCCAGCCCCCCACCAGCTATCAAGCCAGCACCAACTCAGCAACTCCCTGCACAGAGCCTCCAGAGGCAACTGAAAGCCTCTCCACCACTGCCTATCCAGTGGATCTATCCTTACTACTCTCAGACTAATGAAGGAATAAAGACCCTGAATGCATTATCTACACCTCCAACAAGCTTCAGTAGACCCAAGGAAAAGAGGTCACTCCATTTTTGATGGGTCTCACACAACTCCCACTGCTTGTCACCATATAGGGAACCCCTGGCTTGGGCCCATCCTGGGCTGACTGCACTGAGCAATTGCTGATCTACATCTCACTGGGGTGGAGCCCCCAGGAGACAAGCAAAATATACTTGGCCACAAGCACTTACTAAGATCCCTTCCTCTGCTGCCTCCAAGTTGGGGAAGGAATATAAACCCTGAGATTGCCTGAGAGTGGCACTGGACAGCCCAGGATGGCCAAGTCACAATCTATGCCAGCACTCTAGCGGGAGAGGAATTCACACTTTCAGAGCATTGAGAGGGAACACAACAGCCACTGTGAGGAAAGACATGGGAGCTACACAACTGAGCAATAGTCTACCAACTGACCAATAAACCTAAGTACCACCTACTGAGTCACACCCTAAACCTTTAACACCAAAATGCTTCACTAATATACCCACCTCTGATACCAGAGACAAGAAGTCAGCTTCAAATAAAAACCGTCCATAAAGCCTCAGCCCAGTGAACATATAAAAAGAAGAAGTCTATTAACTGTACTCAATCTACACTGCAGTTAAAGGAACACCTACAAACAGAGATGAGTAAGAACCAATGCAAGAACTCCAGTAACTCAAATGGCCAGAATGTTGTATGTCCTCCAAAGACCACACCAGTCCTCCAACAAGAGTTTGTAACCAGACTGTACTGGCTGGAATGACAGAAATAGAATTGATACTATGGACAGAAACAAAATCATCAAGATTCAGGAGGATGGCAAAACCCAATCCAAGGAAAATAAGAATCACAATAATGCAACACAAGAACTAAGGGATAAAATAGCTGGTGTGTGTATATGTGCGTGTGTATATATATATATACACATATATATGACATATGAAACATATGTATTTTATATATTATTTATACATTATTGTATATATTATATATATGAAACTGAATATATAAATATATATTATATATATACATATATATATATGAAAACTGAATGGGTCTGACAGAGCTGAGTAACACCATACAAGAATTTCAGAATGCAATTAGCAGTGTTAAGAGAAGAATAAGCCAAGCTGAGGAACGAATCTCAGAACTTAAAGACTAATTCTCTGAAATAAGACAGTCAGACAAAAATAAAGAAAAAAGAATAAAAAGAAATGAACAAAACCTCCAAGAAGTATGGGATTATGTGAAGAGATCAAATCTATGAATTATTGGCACCCCTGAAAGGGAGGAGGAGAAAGCAAACAACTTGGAAAACATGTTTCAGGATCTTATCCATGAAAACTTCCTCAACCTTTTTAGAGAGACCAACAGTCAAATTCAGAAAACACAGAGAATTCTTGGAAGATCCTGCACAAAAAGATAAATCCCAAGACCTGTAATCATCAGATTTTCCAAGGTTGAAATGAAAGAAAGTATGTTAAAGGCAGCTGGAGAAAAACAGTGGGTCACCTACAAAGATAATATCATCAGACTAACAGTGGACCTCTTAGCTAAAACCCTACAAACAAGAAGAGATTGGGGGCCTATATTCAACACTATTAAAGAAAAAATTTTTCAACCAAAAATTTCATATCCAGCCAAACTAAGTTTTCTAAGCAAAGGAGAAATGAGATCCTTTTAAGATAAGCAAATTGATATGATTTGGCTCTAGGTACCCACCCAAATCTCACCTTGAATTGTAATCCCCATAATCCCTATGTGTCAAGAGCAGGACCAGGTGGAGGTAATTGGATCGTGGGGGCAGTTTCTCTTATGCTGCTTTCATGATAATGAGTGAGTCTTATGAGATCTAGTGGTTTGATAAGTGTCTGGCATTTCCTCTGCTTGTACTCACTCCATCCTGCCAACCTTGAAGAAGGCGCCTGCTTCTCCTTCAACTTCTGCCATGATTGTAAGTTTCCTAAGGCCTCCCTAGCAATGCAGAATTGTGAGTCAATTAAATCCCTTTTCTTTATAAATTATTCACTCTCAGGTATTCCTTCCTAGCAGTGTGAGAATCCACTAATACGGTAAATTGGTACCAGGAGTTGGGTGCTACTATAAAGATTCCTGAAAATATGGAAGCAACTTTGGAACTGGGTAACAGGCAGAGGTTGGAACAGTTTGGAGGGCTCAAAAGAAGACAGGAATACGTGAGAAAGTTTGGAACATCCTAGAGACTTGTTGAATGGCTCCGGTCAAAATGCTGATAGTGATATGGATAATGAAGTCCAGGCTGAGGTGGGCTCAGATGGAAATGAGGAACTTCATGGGAACTGGAGTAAAGGTGATTTTGCTATGCAAAAAGAAAAACTGGCAGCATTTTACCTCCATCCTAGAGATCTGTGAAACTTTGAACTTCAGAGAGATGATTTACAGTATCTGGCAGAAGAAATTACTAAGTGGTAAAGTGTTCAAAAGAAAGCAGAGCATTAAAGTTTGAAAAATTTGCAGACTGACAATGCGATAGAGAATAAAAACCCATTTTCTCGGGAGAAAGTCTATCAAATCCACATATATCAATAAAAACCTTGAATGTAAACAGGCTAAATGCCCCCACTTAAAACACACAGAGTGGCAAGGTATATAAAACCTAGGGCCTAATGGTATCCTGTCTCCAAGAGACTCATCTCACATGAAATGACACACATAGGCTCAAAATAAGGGGGTGGGGGAAAATCTACCAAGCAAATTAAAAACAGAAAAAAAAGCAGGATTGCAATGCTCATATTAGATGTAACAGACTTTAAACCAACAAAGATCAAAAAAGACAAAGAAGGGCATTACATAATGGTAAAGGGTTCAACTCAACAAGAAGACCTAACTGTCCTAAAAGTATATGCACCTAACACTGAAGCACCTAGATTCTCAACCAAGTTCTTAGAGACCTACAAAGAGATATAGACTCCCACTCGATAATAGTAAGAGACTTCAACACTCCACTTACAGTATTGGACAGATCAATGAGGCAGAAAATTAACAAAGATATTCAGGACCTGAACTCAACATTGCACCTAATGGATCCAATAGACATATGCAGAACTCTCTATTCAAAAACAGAATATACATTTTTCTCATTGCCATATGTCACATACTCTAAAGTTGACCATGTGATTAGACATAAAACAATCCTCAGAAAACGCAAAAAATGGAAATCATACCAAACACACTTTCAGACAAAGGTGGAATAAAAATACAAGTCAAGACTAAGAAAATTGTTCAAAACAATTCAAATACATGAAAATTAAACAACATTCTCCTGAATGACTTTTGGGTAAATAATGAAATTAAGGCAGAATTCAAGAAGTTCTTTGAAACTAATGAGAACAAAGATACAACAAACCAGAATCTCTGGACACAGCTAACGCAGTATTAAGAGAGGAATTCATAGCACTAAAAACCCATATTGAAAATTTAGAACGATCTCAAATTAACAACCTAACATTACAACTGAAAGAATTAGAGAAGCAAGAACAAATCAACCTCAAAGCTAGCAGAAGACAAGAAATAACCAAAATCGAGTTGAACTGAAAGAAATCATGACACAAAAAAAATTCAAAAGATCAGTGAATTCAGGAATTGTTTTTTTGAAAAGATTAATAAGATAGGTCACTAGCTAGACTACTAAAGAAGAAAAGAGAAAAGATCCAAATAAACAGTTACTAACTATATATTGTCGGTAAGCAAATACATGCTATCTGTATATCACTTTTAAAATTTTATTGATACATAATAAAGATACATATTTTCAGGATGCACATGACAATTTAATACATTCACATAATTTGTAAAATTAAGTCAATGTAATTGGGATACCCACCACCTTAAATATTTTCTTTTCTTTATGCTGGAAACATTCTAATTATTCTCCTCTAGCTATTTTGAAATACAATTGATTATTGTATAGTCACCCTACTGCTCTATTGAACAGTAGATCTTATTTCTTCTATGAAAATATATTATTTGTACCCATTAATCAATTTCTCTTTCCACTTATTTATAAAGTGGCCAAGAGTTTAAATGACAAAGAATGGAAAAACTTACATCATGCAATCATCGATTATAAGAAAGTTGAAATGTCTATAGTAATATTTGAGAAAGTAAACCTCATAAAAAATATTACCAAAGCAAAGTCACAGATAAAAGGGACAGCCACAATACAAAAAAAGTTCAATTCATCAAAGAGACATAATAATCCCAAGTATGTATGCATTTAATAACAGAGCTGCTCAAGTAGTGAAGCAAAACAGACAAACTTCAAAGAAGAGACTTTTCAATTACATTTAGAGATTTCAACATTCTTCTTCCAGTAATTTCAAGTAAACATAAAATCAGTAAATATACAGAACATTTGAACGCTACTGACACACTTGATGTAATTCATATTTTTAAATACCCATTCCTTTACTGCCTAATACAGTCTGTTCAAACGCACATGAAAATGTCACAGTTATACCATTTTCTGGGTCATAATACAATTCCCAATGAATTTTAAAGTATTGACACTTTACCGAATGTGTTCTTTGACTATAATAAAACTAAATTAGAAATAAAACACAGCAATATGAGGGAAAAAGCAATGTCTGGAAAACTGGCAAGTATTTGGAAATTAATTATCACACTTCTAAATACTCCATGAGTCAAAAAAGAAAACCCAAATCATTTTAACTGAAGGAAAATAAAATTAAGCCAGCAGAATTTTGAAAGTGGAGATAAAAGTGTGAGTAAAGAAAAATACATAGCTGTAAATACTCATATTAGAAAAGAGCTAAATCAATGGTCTAAGTTTTATTTTAAGAAACAAGCAAGCCAGTTAAATCCAAGTATATAGAAGAAAGAATATAATAAAAATCTGAGCAGAAATCGGTAACATAAAAATCTGGCAAACAGGAAAATAAAAATCTAAAAGCTACTAATTTGAAAATGTAGATGAACTGATTAATTTCTAGCTGTAGTGATCAAGTAAAAATGAGAGGAAGCAAATTAACAGTTTTAAGAATAAGTGAGAGAGTACTACTATAGATCCTACAGACATTAAAAAAATCCTAAGGGAATATTAGTTTAATTAATTCAAAGATTTAACTAAAATAAATATGTGAAATGTAAAAACAGACAAGAGAATTTAGAAACTGTGAAATTCTCTATAATCATTAAATAATTCAAACTTTAATTTAGAACCTGCTCACAAAGAAAGGTACAGGTTAAGATAGCTTCATTGGTGAAATCTGTTGAACATTTCTCAAAGAAGTAATGAAAATAACACAAATCTTTTTATAAAATTTAACAGGACAGAACACTTTTTAGCTCATTTTATAAGGCCAGTATTACCTTGATAATAAATAAGAAGAAAACTACAAGAAACCTACGAACAAATATCTTTCATGAACATTGTATTAGTTTTTTGTTGTTGCTGTTACTGGAACAAATTTCCACAAACTTAGCAGCTTAACACAGATTTATTATCGTATAGGTCTGTAGGTCAGAAATCTGACACACTGGAATAAAATCAAGGATTGGCAGGGCTGCATTCCTTTCTTGGTGCTCTAGTACAGTATCCATTTCCTTGCTTTTTCCTGTCTCTAGAGGCCACCCACACGTATTGGTTTATAGCTGTTTTCCTGCATCTTTAAAGCCAGCAACACCACGTCTGTCTGACCTTGCTTCTGTTGACATATCTCCCTGACCACCACCAGGAAAGCTCATCTACTTTTAAAGACTCTTGTCATTAGATTGGCCTCACTCTGATAATGCAGAATAATCCCCAGCTCATGGTTTTTAACTTGAAACACATCTTTTAAATTCCTTTTTCCATGTGATGTAGCAAAGTCACAGATACAGTGGATTAGGGCATGGACATATTTGGGGAGCCATTATTCTGACTACCACAAACATGGTATTAAGAAGTAATATTCTTACTATTAAGAAGAATATTACTAATAAGAAAATTAATAATATTCTTATTATTGAGAAGCAATAATTTTTTTTTTTTTGGATGGGGTCTTGCTCTGTCGCCCAGGCCGGACTGCAGTGGCGCTATCTTGGCTCACTGCAAGCTCCGCCTCCCGGGTTCATTCCATTCTCCTGCCTCAGCCTCCTGAGTAGCTGGGACTACAGTCACCCGCTACCATGCCCGGCTAATTTTTTTTGTATTTTTAGTAGAGACGGTGTTTCACCGTGTTAGTCAGGATGGTCTCAATCTCCTGACATTGTGATCTGCCCACCTCGGCCTCCCAAAGTGCTGGGATTACAGGTGTGAGCCACCGTGCCCGGCCGAGAAGCAATATTCTTAATACAATATTTAGAAACCACATTCAACAACATCAAGAAAATGAAACCTGAAAAAGTGAAATTTGTTTATCCCAGGAATGCAAAGTTGATGTGTAATTCATGCCATTAACATAATGATGTGGGAATTTTATATAATCATCTCAGTAGGTATAGAACAAACATTTCAAAAAATTTGAAACCTCTTTTGATTAAAAAAATTATATCAAAATATTGATTAAAGGAAATATTCTCAACTTAATAAAAAGTATCTCTAAAAATCCCACAGATAACATAGTGTTTAATGATCAAAGACTGAAAACTTTTTCTCTAAGAATGGAAGCAAAGCAAAGTTCTTGCTTTCTTCACTTTTATTCAAGATTGTATCACCAGTGTAAAAAAAAAAAAAGCATAGTTTCAAAAGGAAGACATAAATGTGCCTATCACAGATAAATTGATCACATACATAGAAAACAATTAACAAATTATACTTCATAAAATTGAAATCTTCTGTTATTCAAAAGACTCCTTTGAGAAGAAGAAGAGACAAACGAATGAAAAAAAACTCATACGCATGTCAAAGCTTGTATCTAGAATATTTTTAAAACTCAGAATACAATAAGAAGACAAATAACCCTATTAAAAATAGAAAAACAATTTGAACAGATACTTCAAAAAAGAATATATTCAAGAATAGCCAATATGCACATAAAAAATACACTTGATTTTAATAGTGATCAGCTAAATGAAAATTAAAACCTCAATGAAATACAACTACACAACCAGTAGACTAGGTAAACGGAAAAGGCTGACCATACTCAGTGCTGATGGGGATGTAGAGCTTCCAGAATTATTATTAGTGGAAATGTAAAATAATCCAATAATATATGAGCTCCCTCTCATATATTATTAGTGGAAATATAAAATAATCTGACCACTTTGGAAAACAATTAGACATAGTTTTATAAAGATAAACATATACTTGTTGTATGATGAAGCATTTTTACTGATACTAAAAGAAATGAAAGCATATGTCATAAAATTATACACGGAGTTTTTCATATTAGCCAAAAATCGGAAAAATCCAAATGACTATCAGCATGTAAATGAATAAAAAATGCTATGCATTTAAAGGAAGTAAAAAGTAACAGAATAGGAAAGGCCAAGATGGCCAGTTAGAGCCTATGTGTATCTTTACACATGAGATGGGTCTCTTGAAGACAGCATACCAATGGGTATTAGCTCTATCCAACTTGCCATTCTAATTTACCATGGCCAATTAGAAGCAGCTGCAGTTCATGGCTCTCATGGAGAGGAATGAAAATGGCAGTGAATTCAAAAGTTTCAACTGAAATATCCAGGTTCTGACATCGAGACTAACCAGGTAAAAAGCTCAACCCACAGAGAACAAAGAAAAGCAGGCTGGTGCAACAGCCCACCCAGGAGTGGCACAGAGCTGAAAGAACTTCCACCCCCAGCCACAGAAATCTCTGAGTGATTGTGCAACCCTGCCCAGGAAACCATGTTTCTCCCATAGATCTTTGCAGACCATGGATCAGGAGATCCACAGGAGACCATGCAATCAGGGCCTTGGATTTGTTACACAGAGCTGTGCACAGTCTCTTCACAGAGATCCAGGAGTTTTACACACTCTGGCTCTGGGAATCCTGGCAAGGCAGGAGAGGCATCCATACACTCCCTTAGGAAGGAGGCTGAATCCAGGGAGCCAAGCACCATTGTTCAGTGGGCCCCACTTTCCCACTTCTAAGGCATCTCACAAGTTAGGAGCCACTGGCTTGGAATTCCAGCCAGCCAGTGCAACAGGCTGGAGACTGCCTGAGGACGAGGAGTTCCTAGGGGGAGGGGCAGCTGCCATTTCTGTGGTTAGGTCAAACTCAGCTGTTCTAGCCTGCAGGCTCCAGGGAGCCCAGACAGTCCCGATGAGGAGGAGTCCCCCATGTCACAGCACAGCTGGTTTGTCACATCACGGCCAGACTGCTTCTTTAAATAGGACCATGATCTATCCCTCCCACTGAGTGGGGTCTCCCTGTGAGAATTTGAGAAACTCCAGCCAGGGTTATATGGGCAGAACTCTGATCTCTCTCTGGGACAGAGCCCCTTGAGGGAGAAATGATCGATGTCCTGTGGTTTAGTCGACTCAGCCTTTCCAGCTTGCTGACTCCAGAGAGTCAAGGCTATCTGGACAAGGAAGGAAACAGTTCCCCCCGATGCAGTACATCTGCTCTACCAAAAAGCAGCCAGACTGCTTCTTTCAGTGGGTCTCTGATCCTGTCCCTCCTGACTGGGTGAGACCTTCCAACAGGGGTCTCCAAACACCTCCTAAAGGAGCTTCCAGGCCAGCAACAGGTCAGCACCTGCCTGAGTTGGAACTCCCAGAGGTAAGACAAGACTGCCATCTTTGCTGTTTTGTAGTCTTCACTGGTGATACCTCCAGGTAAGGGAAAAGTTGAGGCAACTGAGTATGGAGCAGACCCAATGCTCCATACCCGTACACCAAAGAATGGCCTGACTGTTAAAAGACAAAGAAACAGAAAGAAACATCAACAAAAGTCTCCAAAAACTGCATTAAAAGATCAGCAACTCTAAAAATTGAAGGTAGATAAGCCCACAAAGATGAGAAAGAATCAATACAAAATTGCTGAACACTCAAAAAGCCAGAGTGACTCTTCTCCTCCAAATGGCTGCAACACCTCTCCAGCAAGTGCAAAGAATTGGGCTAAGGCTGAGATGGATGAATTCACAGTATTAGGCTTCAGCAGGTGGGTAATAACAAACTGCACTGAGCTAAAGGAGCATATTGTAACCCAATGCAAAGAAGCTAAGAATCATGATAAAATAGTACAGTAGCTGATAACCAGAATAGCCAGTTTAGAGAGGCACATAACTGAACTGATGGAGCTGAAAAGCACAACATGAGAAATTCACAATGCAATCACAAGTATCAATAGCAGAATAGACCAAGTGGAGGAAAGAATCTCAGAGCTTGAAGACTATCTTTCTGAAATAAAACAGGCCTACAAGAACAGCAAAAAAAGGAATGAAAAGGAACAAATAAGACCTCTGAGAAATATGGAACAATGTAAAATGACCAAACCTACAACTGATTTTGGTACCTGAAAGAGATGAGGAGAATTGAACAAAGCTGGAAAACATACTTCAGGATATCATCCAAGAGAACTTCCACAACCTAGCAAGACAGGCCAACATTCAAATCCAGGAAATCCAGAGAACCCCAGTAAGATACTCCATGAGAAGATCAACCCCAAGACATATAATCTGAGGTTGAAAAGAAAAAAAAAAAAGTCAGGGCAGCCAGAGAGAAAGGCCAGGTCACCTACAAAGGGAAACCTATCAAACTAACAGTGGACCTCTCAGAAGAAACTCTACAAACAAGAAGAGTTTGAGGGCCAATATCCAACATTCTTAAGAATTTCTAACCCAGAGTTTTATATCTGACCAAACTAAGCTTCATAAGCAAAAGAGAAATAATATCCTTTTGAGAAAAGCAAATACTGAGGGAATTTGTCACCACTAGGCCTGCCTTGCAAGAGCTGCTGAAGGAAGCACTAAATATGGAAAGGAAAAACTGATACCAGCCACTACAAAAATACACTGAAGTACACAGACAAGTGACACTATGAAGCAGCCACATAAACAAGTCTGCAAAATAATCAGCTAGCATCACAGTGACAGAATCGAATTCACACATAACAATATTAACCTTAAATGTAAATGGGCCAAATGCCCCCAATTAAAAGAAACATAATGGCAAGTTGGATAGAGCTAATATTCATTGGTATGCTATCTTCAAGAGACCAATCTCATGTGCAAAGATACACATAGGCACAAAAAAAATAGATGGAGGAAAATTTACCACACAAATGGAAAATAGAAAAAAGCAGGGGTCACAATCCTAGTTTCTGACAAAACAGACTTTAAACCAACAAAGATCAAAGCAGAAAAAGAAGGATATTACATAACGGTAAAGTGTTCAATTCAACAAAAATAGCTAGCTATCCTAAATGTATATGCAGAGATTTAGACTACCACACAATAATAGTGAGATACTTTAACACCCCACTAACAATATTAGACTGATCATTAAGACAGAAAATTAACAAATATATTCATGACCTGAACTCAGCTCTGGATCGAGCAAACCTGATAGATATCTACAAAACTCTTCACCCCAGAACAGCAGAATATACATTCTTCTCATCACCACATGGCAGTTACTCTAAAATTAATCACATAATTGGAAGTAAAACACTCCTGAGCAAATGCAAAAGAACTAAAATTATAACAAACACTCTCTCAGATTACAGCACAATCAAATTAGATCTCAAGACTAAGAAATTTACTCAAAACCACACAACTACATGGAAATTGAAAAACCTGCTACTGAATTCATCCTGAATAAATAATGAATTAAGGTGGAAATCAAGAAGTTCTTTGAAACTAATAAGAACAAAAACAGACAGTGCACCAGAATGCCTGGGACACAACTAAAGCAGTGCTCAGAGGGAAATTTATAGCACTAAATCCTTACATCAACTCAAATTAACAACCTAACAACACAACTAAAAGAACTACAGAATCAAGAGCAAACAAATCCCAAAGCTACCAGAAGACAAGAAATAACCATGATCAGAGCAGAACTGAAGGAAATAGAGACACAAAACCCCTTAAAAAATCAACAAATCTAGGCACTGATTTTTTGAAAAAATAAAATAAAATAGACCACTAGCTAGACTAACAAAGAAGAAAAGAGGGAAGACTCAAATAGACACAATAAGAAATGATAAAGGGGATATCAACACTGACGCCACCAAAGTACAGACAACTATCAGAGAACACTATAAACACTTCTATGCACATAAACTAGAAACTCTAGAAGAAATGGATAAATTCCTGGACACATACTCTCTCTGAAGACTGAACCAGGAAGAAATCAAATCCCTGAGTAGACCAAAAATGAGTTCTGAATTGAGGCAGTAATAAATAGCCTACCAACCAAGCCCAGAAGCAGACAGATTTACAACTGAATTCTACCAGAGGTACAAAGAAGAGGTAATACCATTTTGACTGAAACTATTCCAAACAATTAAAAAGAAGGATCTCCTCCCTAACTCATTTTATGAGGCCAGCATCATCCTGGTGCCAAAACCTGGCAGAGATACAACAACAAAAAAGAAAACTTCAGGTCAATATCTCTGATAAACTTTTATGGAAAAATCCTCAATAAAATACTGGTAATCAGAATCCAGCATCACATCAAAAAGCTTATCCACCATGATCAAGTTGGCTTCATCCCTGGGATGCAAGGTTGGTTCAACATATACAAATCAATAAATGTAATTCATCACACAAACAGAACTAAAGACAAAAACCACATGATTATCTCAATAGATGCAGAAAAGCCCTTTGATAAAATTCAAGCTCCTTCGTGTTAAAAACTCTCAGTAAACTAGATATTGAAGAAACATATCTCAAAATAATAACAGTCATATATGACAAACCTACAGCCAATATCATCTGAATGGAAAAAAGATGGAGCATTCCCCTTGAAAACTGGGACAAGACAAGGATGCCCTCTCTCACCATGCCTATTTAACATAGTACTAGAAGTTTTGGCCAGGGCAATCAGACAAGAGAAAGAAATAAAGGTATTCAAATAGGGAGAGAGGAGTCAAATTATCTTTGTTTGCAGATGACATGATCCTATATATCTAGAAAATCCTATTGTCTCAGCCCAAAAGCTTCTTAAGCTGATAAGAAAATTCAGCAAAGTCTCAGGATACAAAATCAATGTGCAAAAATCACTAGCATTCCTATAACACCAACAACAGACAAGCCAAGAGACAAATCATGAATGAACTCCCATTCACAATTGCCACAAAGAGAATAAAATACCTAGGAACACAGCTAACAAGTGAAGTGAAGAATCTCTTCAAGGACAACAAGAGACCACTGCTCAAGGAAATCAGAGAGGACACAAACAAATCGAAAAACATCTCATGTTCATGGTTCGGAAGAATGAATATCATGAAAATAGACACACTGCCCAAAGAGATTTATGGATTCAATGCTATTCCCATTAAACTAACATTGACATTTTTCACAGAATTAGAAGGAACCATTTTAAAGTTTATATGAAACCAAAAAAGAGCCTGAATAGCCAAGACAATCCTAAACAAAAAGAACAAAGCTGGAGGCATTATGCTACCTGACTTTAAGCTATACTACAAGCCTACAGTAACCAAAACAGTATGGTACTTGTACAAAAACAGATGCATAGATCAATGGAAGAGAATGGAGAACTCAGAAATAAGACCACGTACCTACAAGCACCTGATATTCAAGAAACCTGCCATAAACAAACAATGGAGGCAGGATTCCATATTTAATAAATGGTGCTGGGAGAACTGGCTAGCCATATGCAGAAAATTGAAACGGGACCCCTCCCTTACACCTTACATACAAAAATTCACTCAAGATAAATTAAAGATTTAAATGTAAGACCCAAAACTATAAAAACCCTAGAAGAAAATCTAGGTAATGCTATTCAGGACATAGGCACAGGCAAAGATTTCATGACAAAAATGCCAAAAGCTATTGTAACAAAAATGAAAATTGACAAATGGGATCTAATTAAACTAAAGAGCTTCTGCACAGCAAAACAAACTATCTTCAGTTTGAAAAGACAACCTACAGAATGGGAGAAAATTTTTGCAATCTATCTATCTGACAAAGGTCTAATATGCAGAGTCTACAAGGAACTTAAATTTACAAGCAAAGAAAAAACATTAAAAAGTAGGCAAAGAACATGAACAGACACTTCTCAAAAGAAGACATTTATGTGGCCAACAAATATATGAAGAAGAGCTCAATGTCACTGATTATTAGACAAATGCAAATGAAAACCACAATGAGATACCATCTCATACCTGTCAGAAAGGTGATTATTAAAAAGTCCAGAAAGAACAGATGCTGGCAAGGTTGTGGATAGAAAAGAACACTTTTATACTGCTGGTCAGAACGTACATTAGTTCAACCACTGTGGATGACAGTGTAGCAATTCCTCAAAGATCTAGAGGCAGAAATACCATTTGACCTTACAATTCTGTTACTGAGTATACACCCAAAGAAATATAAATTATTCGATTATAAAGATACTTGCACACATATGTTTATTGCAGAAGTATTCACAATAGCAAAGATATAAAATCAACCCAAATGCCCACCGATGATAGACTAGATAAAGAAAATGTGGTACATATACACCATGGAATACTATGCAACCATAAAAAGGAACAAGATTATGTTCTTTGCAGGGACATGAATGGAGCTGCAAACTGTTACCCTCAACAAACTAACACAGAAACAGAAAATCAAATACTGCATGTTCTCACTTAGAAATGGGAGCTGAACGATGAGAACGCATGGGCACATGGTGGGCAATAACACACACTGGGACCTCTCATGGGTAGGGAGAGGGAGAGCATCATGAAGAATAGCTAATAGATGCTGGTCTTAATACATGGGTGATGGGTTGATCTGTGCAGCAAACCACCATGGCACATGTTTACCTACTTAACAAGCCTGCACATCCTGCACATGCATGCTGAGACTTAAAAGTTAAAGAAAAAAAAAAGTTACAGAATACTCGTTCACACAAAACATGGATGAATCCCAACAATGTGCTGATTAGAAGCCAGAACACAAGAGCATTTACATTATGATTACATGTGTATACAATCATAGAAAAGGAAAACTAATATATTGTGACAGAAAGTACATCAGCAGTTACCTGGAGCTGTGGATGACACAAAGGAATTTTCTGTGATGATGGAAATATATATCTTGATTATAGTCATGGTTACAGGGGTGTCTACACTTGTCAAAATGCACCAATCTATATTCTTAGAATGGGATATTTTATTGGTTGTAAACAATAGCCCAATAAATTAAAAAACTGTTTCTTGACCGGGCACGGTGGCTAACACCTGTAATCCCAGCACTTTGGAAGGCCGAGACAGACAGATCATTTGAGGTCAGGAGTTCAAGACCAGCCTGGCCAATTTGGCAAAACCCCATCTCTACTAAAAATACAAGTGAGTCGGGCATGGTGGTGGGCTCCTGTAATCCCTGCTATTTGGGAGGCTGAGGCAGAAGAATCGCTTTAACTCGGGAGGCGGAGGTTGCAGTGAGCCGAGATCGCACCTCTGCACTCCAGCCTGGGCAACAAGAGCAAAACTCTAAAAAAAAAAATTTCTTCCACCCCAAAATCCATCTGTTAGGATATTTTGGAAGAGGATACCTAAATTGAATGGACAATTCAAATAAATATTCTGTTCCCTAGATGATCCCTTCTATGTGCCTATGTGTGTCATCTTCATTCTCTGCTTGATTAAAATGCTTAAAAGAATGAAGCAGTAGATATCTTTACAGATGTGAGTTTATATTATAAATTTTATAAAAAGTGACTGTCAGTAATAGTAGATCCAGTTTTAACAATTTATCTTGCATATTTTAAATAGTTGGTAAAATTTTAAATACCACTTAAATTACTATAATTTTGGCTTATACAAATTTTTTTGCATATATATAAATAAGTGTGTGTCTGTGTGTGAACTTTGACAAATGTAGACATCGGTGCAATCACCACTACAATCCTACAATCAAGATAGGTATTTCCATTATCACCAAATTTCTGTCATGTCACTCACAATTTCAAATAACATTTAAAATGGCAAAAACTGAAATTACTTTTGCACCAACTTTAATATATATTTAGAGAGATATATAGATATAGATACACACACATATAACTCTTGAGAGAATGGAAACACTACATCTTTTTTTCCAAACATGTACTCTTTCCTGGTAGTTTTAGAATAAATGTATTTCTGTTCATTTAGTTCTCTTTTTAAATATTTTGCTTGGAAACTTGTGTTTGACCAATATGCACAAATGATTTGTGTTATTGAAAAGTAAAGAGGGGAGAACAGGAAAGTCTAAGTCAACATTCTGTGTGACTATCCATGGGAAACACAATATTGCTAAGCATTAAAGAATCTTGTATTACAAATCTCCAAATTCCTTTAACAATGATAAATGAGAGACACTGAAAGGTTTTAGAAATTCTAAGTGAGCTTTAATCGTGTTAACTGAAATTTTCCTTACACTTAGAATTCTTTTTCACCTCTCAGTGAAGTTTTTGGTTTTGTTTTCTGTAGGGATGGGGAGGCAAGGGGTTGGTCATGATTCTCTGACAAACTGCCTTCTAAGAACCTCATTTTGAAAAGGGTCTTACTAAGAAAAAAAAATCTTACAACTAAATTGCTTTTACACAATGAGTTGAAATATTATTAACCATTTACATGCATAATAGTATCAACGCAAACTTTGTTAATAATAGTGAGACATATTCAGAAATTATCCCACCCCTTTTACATTTCAGAATAACTTCAAATATGAATGTAAGCCAGAAAGTGGGAAGAAATTAATAAACATTGAGTACCTACATAGGTTAAAAGCAAGTCATATAGTATTTTATTATAGTTTATTTATAGACTAAGAAAATGCTTTGAAGTCTGTTCTACTTATGTTTGTGTAATACACTTGAAAATTTCTCACAGAAAATTTGGAGAAATATGCTATGAATGGCAATACAATTTTGCAGGTATGTTATTGAATTAATGACCCTTCCCAAAGGTGATGATTGATTTAACATATCTTGTGACTTCTCTTTCATGGTGTCTATGCATTTTGGTCAATAGTTGTAATATAAATATTGCTGTCATACTTATGAAATTCCAAAGTGGCAGGAAGTACAAGGCATAGCTTATACTAATGCTAATATAATGGATGGTGGAAATTCCTGAATTTATCTAATAAAATAAACTTAGAACAGATGTGAATACCTATATCTAGGTTAATTGCCTGTATAGGACAGAACAGGAGGAATTTTATTACAAATAGCGCATGTGAAAAACTCTTAGTGGATTCAAATTCCACAATGCTTGAATAGGACAGCTGAGATATTCTTGAATTTTATTTGACTAAATCCAAACTCTTCATTTGGTTTTCTACATGCTCAGGATGAATCAACAGAGTGATAAAACTGCCCAAAATGTTAATACCATCCTGAAATGCATTAAGAAAACATTGTACTCAGAATACAAGAACTGACAATGCATGCAGTTCTGTGTTGTTCAAACAGTCCTGGAAAATGTTTTTCCTACATGGTGCATCACTTAAGAGGAACATTGAGAGGCTGGAATGCATCTGGAAGACAAAGGTCTGCAAAGCGCTACATGTATATTAAAGACTGATTATCTGAGAATATTTAGCCTGAAAAAGAACACACTTGGTGTGTCTGAGTCCCCCAAGAAACAGATAGCCAGATAGGACTGGATGCACAAGAGATTCATTAGAAAAATATCTATGATGTATACAAGGATAAAGGGGGAGAGAGGAGTAATAGATAGGAAGAGTCTTAATGCTCTGGTGCAGCTCTGACACCTGTGGAAAGAATTGAAGGATTGTATATGAAGAGCTTCAAATCATAGCAAGGTTCTAAAAAAAAAAGTCTTGGCCAGACCCATGGAAAGTTGGGAAGCTAAAGTTAGCTGTTAGATGAATCTCCCATAGGACAGGAATCGCTTTGTTCTAGAATTGCAGCTGTGTTCAGTCATGGGGTGGAAGCAGCCCAAAGGAAGAATGGCCTGGCTTCCATGCCCCTAAGCATCCAAAGGTGCAGCCATTGGAGGCTGTCAATCAAGTACGCTCCCCCAGTAGGTCTTTTGAAGTCAAAACTCCACAGCCGCCATACTTGGGAGACATAACAGTTGTTTTTAATTTTACTAAAGAGCTGTAATATGGATAAAGGTTGAGATTTCTTCTACATGACTTCAAAGGACATAAGTAGAACAAAGAAATGGATGCTTCACTCAGACTGCATCAAAATATAAAAAATTTCTAATAATTAGAGTTCAAAGATAAAGTGAACAGTTTCATAAATAGAGTTGGAAAGAGTCAGAAGGTAGACACACCTGTGAGCCTCTCTTCTCAATCTTGAAGTCTAATGAGACTAGCAATAAAGGAAGTAGGATAGAAGGAACTCAAGAAATATGGCTTGCTGAAGTGATTATAATAAGACTAGATTAAGAAGCTTTTATTTTTTCTTCTGTAATAATGCTACCTTTTGTGCCTCAGTAGGGAAGAGTAAGGATATACTAAAAATCCTTTCATTAATGTGAACTGATTTTTGCCCTCTATGGAGTTAGAATCAGAGAAGTATAAATTGGACTTAAATCATAACCCTTGTGAATTGTCCTGAAAAACATCAACAATGATTTTTTTCTCTTTAATTATTAAAAACAAAAATCTCCTTTAGTTTCCTTCTCAACACAGTATGTGTCCTAGTAAAAGAGTATTTCTAGATTTGTCACCTGATAGCTTCTCCTTCCCTTTGGGATAAAAGCTGTTTTGGTTACTGTAGCCTTGTAGTATAGTTTGAAGTCAGGTAGTGTGATGCCTCCAGCTTTGTTCTTTTTGCTTAGGATTGTCTTGGTTATACAGGCTCTTTTTTGGTTCCATGTGAAATTTAAAGTAGTTTTTTTCTAACTTTGTGAAGAAAGTCAATGGTAGCTTGATGGGAATAGCATTGAATCTATAAATTACTTTGGGCAGTATGGCCATTTTCATGATATTGATTCTTCCTATCCATGAGCATAGAATGTTTTTTCATTTGTTTGTGGCCTCTCTTATTTCCTTTAGCCGTGGTTTGAAGAATGAGATCATGTCCTTTGCAGGGACATGGATGAAGCTGGAGGCCATCGTTCTCAGAAAACTAACACGGGAACAGAAAACCAAATATTTAATGTTCTCACTAATAAGTGAGAATTGAACAAAGAACATATGGACACAGGGAGTGGAACAACACACACTAGGGCCTGTCAGGGGGTCTGGGGCAAGGGGAGAGAGAGCATTAGGACAGATATCTAATGCATCCAGGGCTTAAAACCTAGACGACAGGTTGATAAGTGCAGCAAACCACCATGACACATGTATACCTATGTAACAAACCTGAACATTCTGCATATGTATCCTGGAACTTAAAGTAAAATTAAAAAAAAATTAAAAAAGCTTTTGCACTCTATTTATTCTCAGGCCACTGAAAGGGTTAAGTAAGCTACAGTAGAATCCTGAATTTGAGTATTGAAAATCTGGCAACCAGCCCAGAGGTCCCTTCCAAAAAGAAGCAGCTACCCTGAGCCCTTACAAAGGAGGTGGTTGCCCTAGCAATAGTATCTCATAAAAGAAAATATGGCCGCCAGGTACACATACAGATTGCACCAGAGAGAGGAAAACTGCTCAGCTGCTGCTGCACTCAGTGTTAAGGAGTCATTTAGCAAATCTGGAGTTTTAGAGCTGAATCTTCTAACTTACAATTGTGGAAATTTTGGGGGTGGTATTTAATTCGTGCTCAATATATTTCAAAATTTGGCACGTTGTAGTGATTGCTGAGCATAAATATGCCTCCCAACTTAAACAAAAGCGACCACCACAAATGACTGTCAAGATACACCAGCTAACTAGAAAGACCACTTTAAAGAAAGATTTGCTCAAAATAAGCATCAATTTTTCTCCAAAGTCTTTAATAGGATGCTTTAATCATGTCTCCATTTTTTTATCTTTAGGCAAAGGTATGATTCCATATGAAACATTCAAACTGCTCATAGCCTTCATTATTTTTATCTAACATAATTATTTGTAATTGATGCCCTCCTCCATTTATTTAAAGACTAAATATTTAGCAATCTCCTGTGTGTACTGACTGCCTTTTTTATCATTGAATATTTTCTGGTAAATATTTTATTGTGGAATCAACTTTAGAGATTTTTGTAAGAGGCTTTAAAGCAGTTATGATGGTTAGTACTGTTTTCTTGATGACAAAGGATGGGCACTTACTAGAGGACCACTTTTCCTAAATGCACACTTCTGATTGATCATAATTTGTGAGTAGGGTGTTGACTTATTCAATAATATAGCAATGAGAACATGCACGAGAGAGGCATAGGCCACTGCTCAGTGAACCAGTTTTTAATACAAATGTTTTCACTCTCCACTTCCACCCCAAATAGACAGTTCCTTTTTTTAGGTATATGATACTAGGAAAAAGACCCATAATCTTCTGGACATCCGGGTCCCAATCCTTATATTTCTATAAGCTTATGAAATGGCCTTCACAGGCCACTTAGCCTCCGGAAGTCTGTTTCCTGGAGACAACATAATGGCCTCTAAGACTTCTCTTGACTGTGTTATTCCATGAAAATGGGTTATTGCCTACTGCGAGGAAAAAGCAAAGTTCTGTTTGAACAAATCCATTAGATTTCTATTAGAGATTAATCAAGTTTTATTTACAACTCGTCCTGCGTAAAGACCAGTACTTAAATTATTAATAAATACTACCAGCTTTAAAACTTTAATGTAAACACTTTATTGAATACACTGAATAAAAGACTCCAGTAGACACTACTCAGAAACTTCAGTGTCTTTTGATCTATTTCTTGAGTTGGAGTATGAAATCCCCGGGCAAAGCCTAAAAGACATATAGGAAGAGTATATTCATTGCTTTTTAAAATGTGGACTAGCAAAAGACAGAGTAGGGCAGAAATAGACATTTTTAATTACTCTTGACATGAGGGCAGGCAAGGGTAATTTTAGGGTCTTCCATGACTAACTTGAAAGGCCCTCTAATACAATGTTGCTAAAATTTGAACAGAATATTTTTAAAGAAAAAAATATTAACTCATATACTCAGTGTTGACTTGTAGTACTTTCACTATACTCTTAAATGCTTATAAATATAAAAATAGGTATAAACAGCTTATGCTCACAGGACTTGGCTATAAGAAACAAATTTGCAAATTATAAGCCAAACTATTACTCCAATAAAATTAATGTTTTTAATTTAATATGATGAATCATCTTGACATGCTGAATCTTAATCTGCTTGAAATTTGAATATCATACTGCCACATCTTGGTTTTGAAGGCATTTAGCATGCCTATGCTACTGTGTGCCATCTGATAACTCAATTCACTTATCACTTTACTCAAACTCACGTGAAACCTTTATTTGCACAGTGCTTCATGATATCATTTGGACTTCACTTCTGGGAAAGAATGGTGTACTTTTTTTTTTTTTTTTTTGGAGACAGAGTCTCACTCTGTCACCCAGGCTGGAGTGCAGTGATGCTATCTCAGCTCACTGCAACCTCTGCCTCCTGGCTTCAAGTGATTCTCCTGCCTCAGCCTCCTGAGTGGCTGGGATTACAGGCACATGCCACCACATCCGGGTAATTTTTTTTTTATTTTTAGTAGAGACAGGGTTTCATTATGTTGATCAGGCTGGTCTCAAACTCCTGACCTCATAATCCACCAGACTCGGCCTCTCAAAGTGCTGGGATTACAAGTGTAAGCCACCACGTCCAGCAAGAATTTTGTACTTTCTTTATCACGTTCTGCTATCTTTTCATTAGCTGATCACTATCAAAGATGTACTATTGATGTCAATGTGATCTAAACATCAAGCAAATATAGGGGTAGGTTCTAGTCCAGTCACCCATGTGATCCAACATGGTTGTATGATCCAACATCAAGTTTTTCTCTGTGATCATAACAATCAAAACAGAAAACCAAGAAATTATTGTAGAATATTCACAAAACCCCAGTTGGATAAACAGAAGCCTGGTGCATAATTTTGTCCAAAATAAACGTTGCCTGTCTTGGTTTCCAGGGAAAGTGTTGTCATAACCCAGTCTTTTCAGGCATTTGCACTGTTGATTGAATAACCAGGCAGCACTGCCTCTGCTTTCTCCCTTTTCCACTTTCTACTGAAGGTCTGAGACACGCCAAATTCTCATGTTCACAGCTTCCTGCCAGGTAGGAGTAGTGGAAATATTATTGTTTTTTGGCCAATGAGACATAAGTGAAGGACTGCCTTGGATTTCTTGGGAAAGTATTTTGCTTTCCTGATTAAAATTAGAGGTAGAAAATCATAATTTGCACTCCCTCTTCTCCTTTCTACTTTGGACATAGATTTTCCCTTATTTTTCTTTTTCTCTGGAGGTATATCAAACATCTAATAATCATGAGAGGTCAAGACATTAGGCATGGCAGGAAAGAAAGGTAACAGGAACTTTATCCTTGGTTATTTCAAAAAATTTTTTCTACATTTCTTGTTAGGTAAACAGTAAATGTCCATATGGTTTAAGGCACTGTTAATCAGGACTTCTGTTTTTTACAGCCAGAGGCATTTCTAATACAGAGATACCATCTCCTCTTCCAAATCACCAAAATTTTGTTAAATGAAAAATCATCATGGAATATCATGTTGGAAACTTAGTGGGTAAAATATATCCATTTGCTTCCTGTGATATTTCACATTATACTTAATGTCCTATTTTCCAAATTTCACCTTATGTTTGCTGTATTTTGTTCCAAAATTAACTATCTGTACTCACACACAATGTCGATACTAACTTACAATAAGAAAAATGGGTTCGTTTGGCAGAAGTCATTGAAATGGTTTGTAATGTTTGGTCCTGTTCCTGAGTACATTTCCACCTCCAATCCACAGGGCTCTCCATTTTGTCTTGATATTCCAACCATACAATTGCTTTCTTTGTGTCTTGTTTGTGACATATTTTCTCTTACCTGGGTTTTGCATGTGCTGTGCCCTTGCATGAGTGCTCCTTCTGACTGGCTCCGCCCCTCATTTCCCCTCTTAATTTCAATTTTCCCCTCAGATACAACCTAAAGCTTCCCTTCTGTGGAACCCCCTAGCCTAAACCATGCCTTTGTTATAACTCACAAAGAGTCATGGGCCTTTCCTTCTGAGCACTTTCATCAATATGAAACGACACACTTAATACTCTTCTGCCACACTCTTTGCTTGAAACCTTACCTTTTTTCTTATTAGTGCATCTCTGTACCTAGCCCAGTTTCAGGTGAATGGTAGGTATATATCTTAGTTTAGTGAAGTAGGGAATTAATAAAAAATGGGAATAATTTAATGATATTTCAAAGGAAGTAGGTTCTCAGAACTGAAAACCTCCATTGGTAGCAAAAAATTTTTATTTCAGTGTGTATATATTAGGACTGCTGAGCCTCAGATTAATTCTTTGCATTCTTGTTCCTTTGATGATCCAGCATCAGTGCCTTGGAAATTCAACAAGGCATATAAGTTAAATTATGCTTTTTTATATTAATGTACAGAACAGTTCTCTGGGAGGCATAATAAATTTTCTATTACTTACAGATTAAATTTGTCTTTTTCTTGTTGTTCTTTGCTAGAGTTAATCGTGTTTACCTTTCCAAAGGTCTTATGCATAGAAAAATAATAATTAAATATCCTACTCTAGATAATATAAATGCCAAAAGAAGTTTTGTTTTCATTGAAACCCTGAATCTCATAAAAATAATGCTGCTTTTAAAAATCACAGTTACCAATACAAAGAATTCACACTATAAGTTCTTTCTTAAATGTGACTTTTTTTTATCAGTTTGCAGGTTTTAAATGAAAGTCAAATATACCATTGTCTAACTTTTTCTATTTACAGATAATTCTGAGATCCTTTGCCTAATTACTGGAATGAAAAGAACATTGAAATCACTTCCTCTAATCTCTTCTTAATGCGGAAATCAGAAAGAATACGAGGTAAACTAGGAAAGTTGAAAAATAAAAAAGCTAAGATGTAAAACTGAAGAGAAAAAGCAGCAAAATTTTTTTTGGTTAGTCCTTTTATTTTAACTTTTATTTTATTTTTGGGGGCACATGTTCAAAGCTGTTATATAGTTAAACTGCATGTCATGGGGGTTTGGCATACAGATTATTTCATCACCTGTATAATAAGCACAGTACCTGATAGGTATTTTTTGTGATCCTCTCACTTCTCTCACCCTCCAACTTCAAGTGGGCTCCAGTGTCTGCTGTTTCCCCTCTAGTACTCATGTGTCCTTGTTGTTTAGCTCCCACTTATAAATGCAAAAATGTGGTATTTATTTTTCTGTTCCTGTGTTACTTTGCTTAGGATAACGGCCTCCAGCTCCAACCATGTTGCTGCAAAGGATGTCTTTTTCTTGTCTTTTTCACAGCTGCATAGTATTTCATGGTGTATGTAACATTTTCTTTATCCAGTCTGTCACTGATGGGCATTAAGGTTGATTCCATGTTTTTGCTATTGTAAATAGTATTGCAATTAATATATGCATCCCTGTATCTTTATGGAAGAACAATTTCTTTTCCTGTGGGTATATACCCAGTAGTGACATTGCTGGGTCTGATGGTAATTCTGTTTTAAGTTCTTTGAGGAATTGTCACAGTGCTTTTCACAATGGCTGAACTAATTTACATTACCACCGGCAGTGTAGAAGCATTCCCTTTTCTTCCCAGCCTCACCAGCATCGGTTATTTGTTCACTTTTAGTAATAGCCATTCTGACTGGTAGGAGATGGTATCTAATTGTGCTTTTGATACGCATTTCTCTGATGATCAGTGATGTTGAGCATTTTTTCATGTTTGTTGGCAGCATGAATGTCTTCTTTTGAGAAGCGTCTGTTTATAACCTTTGCCCACTTTTTTTTTTTTGGAGACAGAATGTTGCTCTGTCTCCTAGGCTGCAGTGCAATGGCATGATCTTGGCTCACTGCAATCTCTGCCTCCCGGGTTCAAGCAATTCTCCTGCCTCAGCCTCCCAAGAATCTGGGACTACAGGCACCTGCCACCATGACTGGCTAATTTTTATATTTTTAGTAGAGAAGGGGTTTCACCATATTGGCCAGGCTGGCCTCGAACTCCTGACCTTGTGATCCGCCTGCCTCAGCCTCCCAAAGTGCTAAGATTACAGGCTTGAACCACCATGCCTGGCCCGGCCTTTTGACCAATTTTTAATGGGATTCTTTTTCATCTGTAAAATTGTTTCAGTTTCTTATAGGTTCTGGATATTGGGCCTTTGTCAGATGCATAGCTTACAAATATTTTCTCTCATTCTGTAGTTTGTCTGCTTATTCTGCTGATAATCTGTTTCATTTAATTAGATCACATTTTTCAATTTTTGGTTTTGTTGTTTGCTTTTGGTGTCTTCATCATGAAATCTTTGCCAAGTCCTGTGTCCATAATGATATTTCCTAGGTTATCTTCCAGAGTTTTTATAGTTTTAGGTTTTACACTTAAGTCTTTAATACATCTGGAGTTGATTTTTATATGTGGTGTAAGGTAGGGGTCTAGTATCAGTCTTCTGCATATGACTAGCAAGTTATCCCAGCACCATTACTTATTGAATGAGGAGTCCTTTCTTCATTGCTTGTTTGTGTCAGCTTTGTCCAAATTCAGATGGTTGTAAGTGTATGGCTTCATTTCTGGGTTGTCTATTCTGTTCCATTGGTCTATGTGTCTCTTTCTGTACTAATACCTTGATGTTTTGGTTACCATATTCCCATAGTAGAGTTTGAAGTAGAATAGCATGATGCTTTTGGCTTTCTTCTTTTTGCTTAGAATTGCCTCAGCTATTCAGGCTCTTTTTTGGTTCCATATGAATTTTAAAACAATTTTTTCTCTAATTCTGTGAAGAACGTTAGATATGGTTAGTCTTTGTCTCCCCACCCAAATCACATCTTGAGTTGTAATTCCCATAATCCCATAATCCCCACATGTCAAAAGTGGGACAAGGTGGAGGCAACTGGATCACGGAGTCAGTTTCCCTCATGCTGTTCTCATGATAATGAATGAGGTTCTCATGAGATCTGATGGTTTTATAAGGGGCTCATCCCCCTTCACTCAGCATTTTTCCATCCTGCCGCCTTGTGAAGAAGGTGCCTGCTTCTCCTTTGCCTTCCACCATGACTTTAAGTTTCCTGGGGCTTCCCCAGCAATGTGGAACTGTGAGTCAATTAAACCTCTTTCCTTTAAAAATTACCCAGTCTTGGGTATTTCTTCCTAGCAGTGTGAGAACAGACTAATATAATGTCACTGGTAGTTTACTAGGATAGCATTGAATCTTTAATTTGCTTTGGGCAGTATGGCCATTTTAACAATATTGATTCTTCCTATCCATGAGCATGGAATGTTTTTCTACTTGTTTGTGTCATCTCTGATTTCTTTCAGCAGTGTTTAATAATTGTTGTTGTAGAGATCTTTCACCTCTCTTGTTAGCTGTATTCCTAGGTATTTTATTCTTTTTGTGGCAATTATGAATTAAATTGTATTCATGATTTGCCTATTTGGATGTTGTTGGGGTATAGAAATGCTACAGATTTTTGTGTGCAGATTTTGTATTCTGAAACTTTACTGAAGTTGCTTATCAGCCCAAAGAGCTTTGGCAGAGAATATGGAGTTTTCTAGATATAGAATCATGTTGTCTGCAAACAGGGATCCCCTGAGTTCTCTTCTTATTTGGATGCCCATTCTTTCTTTCTCTTGCCTGATTTCTCTGGCTAAGATTTTCAATATCATGATGAATAGGAGTGAGGAGAGAGGACAACCTTGTCTTATGTCAATTTTCAAGGGGAATACTTCCAGTTTTTCTCCTTTCAGTATAATGTTGGCTGTGGGTTTGTCACAGATGACTCTTATTATTTTTGAAATATGTTCTTTCAGTGCCTAGTTTGTGAAGGGCTTCCAACGTCAAGGAATGTTGAATTTTATTGAAAGCCTTTCTGCATCTATTCAGTAATTGTAGTTTTTGTCTTCAGCTCTGTTGATATAATGAATCACATTTATTGATTTGCATATGTTGAACCAACCTCATATTCTGGGGATAAAGCCTACTTGATTGTAGCTGATTAGCTTTTTTATGTGCTGCTGGATTCAGTTTGTTTGCATTTTGTTGAGGATTTTTGTATCTATGCATCAAAAATATTGGCCTGAAGTTTTCTTTTTTTGTTGTGTCTCTGCCAGGTTTTGTTATCAGGATGATGCTAGCCTCATAGAATGAGTTGATGAGAAGTTCTTCTTCCTCAGCTTTTTGAAAGTTTCAGCAGGATTGGTTCCAGCTCTTGTTTATGCATCTGGTAGAATTTGGCTATAAATCCATCTGGTCTTGGGCTTTTTCTGCTTGGTGGGCTTTTTGTTACTCATTCAATTTCAGAACTCATTGCTGAGTTCAGGGATTCAATTTCTTCCTGGCTCAGTCTTCAGAGGTTGTGAGTGTCCAGGAATTTATCCATTTCTTCTAAATTTTCTAGTTTGTGTGCGTAGGGGTGTTCATAATAGTCACTGTTTGTGTATGTGTGTGTAATTCTGTGGGGTCAGTGGTCATGTCTTAATTTTTAAAGATGAGTTTACATTTCCTTCAACATAAAATAATTTAGGGGACAGAGTCCAAATAGTTTTGAAATATATATATATATATTTATATATATTGTTATATACTTATATATTATTATATACTTATATATAATATAATTATATATAAGTATATAATAATATATAAATATATATAAGGCATGATAATTGATGCCAAAAAACAGCATATTCATTTATTTATTTGTTTATTCTATTTTAGCCTCTATGACTTTAGCATTGACTGAGTTTATTGCTGTTAATTAGACCACATTTTGGGACCATAATGAAAGCTAATAAATCTCTTCATCATTTCATAGTAGACTTCTTGTTTATTTTAAATTTTATTGGTCTTTATTAAAAAAATAAATTAACCATGTATTTTTGTTGTAAGAATAATCCATCATTATAACATTGGAAAGATATCTCCATATTATTAAAATTACTTAATATCGATAGAGTATTAAATTATCAAATTGTATAACAACAAATTTTTTACCATTAAGGAAATGGAATTGACCCATCAAAATATATAAGCACTAACTCGGATTAACTCAACAATACATATTGACTTGCAAGAAAGTTGGCTTGCTAGGAAATGTTATTCCTTGAGATGATATAATGGTGGATGTGAGGGAAAAATGTACCCCCATGGACATGAATGCCATGAGCTTTATTATGCAAAAGCTTAGCGGATTTTGCCGGGCGCGGTGGCTCATGCCTGTAATCCCAGCACTTTGGGAGGCCGAGGCAGGCGGATCACAAGGTCAGGAGTTCAAGACCAGCCTGACCAACATGGTGAAACCCCGTCTCTACTAAAAATACAAAAATTAGCCGGGCATGGTGGCACGTACCTGTAATCCCAGCTACTCAGGAGGCTGAGGCAGGAGAATTGCTTTAACTTGGGAGGTGGAGGTTGCAGTGAGCTGAGATCACGCCATTGCACTCCAGCCTGGGTGACAGAGTGAGATTCCGTCTCAAAAAAAAAAAGAAAAAATGAAAGCTTAGTGTGTTTTAAGGTGACTAAATTTGAGATAAAGAACATAAGAATTATGAACTGGATGACAGGGTAAAAGAATTCATAGCAAGTCTAACCAGTTGCAGACCAACCATCACATTAATGTTCTACTAATTTGATATAAAGTACATCTCCTACAATTAAAAAAAGTCACCACTTCCCTTGTCATTGTAGTTTTACTTTTCCTTTTGCAGTTTCTTTATGACATTGTTTTGGGTTGCATGGAAATATTCTATTCATGCAGTGATTGCTAAATTGGCCAAAGAACTCAATGCAGTTAGAAAAAAGCAAACAGCTGAGAGAGACTGTCTTTGCTCTACATAAGGATGGGAGATTATGTTATAGCAAGCACTGATGAGGCTACAAAAGGAATCACTTTTTCTGCTTTATTTGAGAGTGAATGTGAAATGCAATGGTCTATTGGCTAGCTCATCTGATATTTCTTGTTATTTGCAAAAATATGGTAGAACCAGCAAAGAAGAGAAACATTCCCAAGAAGGGCACTCTGAAAGTCAGGCAAATTTTTCTTCATGGCCTGAAGTTATTTCCAAGGAAAAATGTTTCAAAGGTGTGAAAAACAGCAATTTTTGTATGAATTATTACTAAGTGACCTAGTCATAGAATAAGAACAGTCTAAGTTTCATTCCTTTAGACATTAGGGAGATTTTTAAAGATACTATGTTTGTTTTGTCATCCTATCTTCTGATATTTTTCCAGCTTTCATTGTTAAGGTATTAAGCCCTGATCCTGCTGTCAAATATTATTTCTATATCTCAAGAATATAGGGTTTTGGCTAAAGTAAATAATATCAGCTAATTTAACAAGAAATCACGAAATTAATAGTGATACATTATAATAAACATTTGCAGGCATTCAGTAGGCAACCTCCCATACAATGATTAACAGTCCAGAGTCCTTGCAGTCTACTGTACTTAAATCTCTGCTCAAAATAGGGCTAATAACCTAGGGAAAATGTTGGGGAGGGTCTTGCAGAAAGTTTTTTTGAGTAAAGTCCAGGGGTGGTATATGTGACACTTCAGTGCCCACGCCATTGACCATAACTCATGGTTACAGTGTTGTAATGGAAGCTAGTGGGTTAGCTTCTATCTCACAATTTTGGGGAAATCAGGAGTCTAGGCACAGCTTACCTGAGTCCTCTGTTCAGAATCTCACAAGGCTGAGATAAAGGTTTTGTCTAGACTCCATTTTCATCTGGAAACTCAACTAGGTCAGAATCTGCTTCAAAGCTCTCTCATGTTTGTGCCAGAATTCATTTCCTTAAGGATGTATGACTGAAGACCCCAACATTTTTTTCTGGCCATCAGCTGTAGCCTGCTCATAGCTTCTAGAAGCCACCTGCAGTACCTTGTCAGACGGACCGTCTCAACATGGTTGCTTACTTCATAAAAGCCAGAAAGACAAATACTCTTTCTCTCTGTTTCTCTCTCTTTCTCTCCCTCCCTACCTCCCTCCCTCCCTCTCTGTCTCTCCCTCTTTTTCCCTTTCTCCCCCTCTCTCAGTTGCTAAGTGAGAATGATGTGACACGATCATGGAATCATAGGAATGCAATCACAGAAGTGGCATCTCATCATCTTTGTCATATTCTATTGGTCAGTAGCAAGTCATAGGTTCTACCAAGGAGTTTTCACTAATAACAGTGAGATACACAGAGTAGTGATCCAATTAAAAGAAATGGCCATGAAACAAATATTCAAAAGAATAAGTGCATCATACAAACTCTTGCTACAGAAGGAAAGAATAAAGTGTTATCAGGACATGTAATAGAGGGAGATGTCTGGTAGCATTGAAGATATCCCCCACAAGGATGGGATTTGAGCTGAAATATGAAAGAAGAGAGAGAGTTTAATTAAACAGCACAGAGAAGGGAAAAGTAAAAAATTCTAAGAGGGAACTATATGTTCCAAAGCTCTATGGTAGGATAAAAGCATGGCACATTTAAGAAATGGAAGGAAAGCCCACGTTTCTGAAGGAGAGAAACAGAGGAAGAGGAAGGGCAAGGCATTGGATAAGAAGAGCAGACCCCAGGTATTTCAAGGCTTTCTAGACCTGCTGGCTTGATGCTAAGAGTAATGGGAGGTCATTGAAAGGTTTTAAAAAGGAGAGTGACCCAATCAGATTGTATTTGTATGAGATTATTTTGCAATTACTATACTAGGAAAGTTTAGTCACACAAAAACCTGTACATAAACATTGATAGCCAATTTATTTGTAAGACCTCAAAATTGAAAACAACCCAAGTGCAAGTGGCCCTCGATGGGTGACTGGTTAAACAAACTGATATATTCATACCATGGAATATTATGGGGCATTAGTCAGCAATTTAAAAAATGTGAGCTATTGAGACACACAACTATTTGATTGAATCTCAAGGAAATTATGCTAAATGACAAAAGCCAATTCCAAAATGATTTCATTTATATAATCTCCTTGAAATGAAAAAATTATAGAAAAGTAAGACAGATTAGTTGTTGCTGGGGTTTAGGGATGTGGAGAAGCAGGTAATGGGAAAGAGGTGGGTAATTATAAAAAGGCAAAAAGAGGGATCATTGCGGTGATGGGGCTGGTCTGTATTTTGACTGTGGTGGTAGATATAGAAGCCTACGTATGTGACAAGACTGCATAGAAATAAATACACACACGTATACACACACACAAACACGTGTTCACACACATGCAGGAGCAGAAGTCAAACTGGAAAAATCTAAACCGGATTGGTAGATTGTATCAATGTCAATATCTTGCTACTGAAATTGTTCTATAGTTTTGCAAGATATTGCTATTGAAGGAAGCTGGGTAAAGAGTACAAAGGATCTCTTCATGGTATTTCTTACAACTGTGTGTAAACCTACAATTATTTAAAATATGTATTTTGTAAATCTAATTACAGTCATTGCAATGGCCAAGAATGGATACTAGGAGAAGAGTCAAGGGGTTTTTTAGATGTTCAGTGGAAAAATGGTGATAGCTTAGACTAGGAGGCGGAAGAAATTGGGACAAATTAATACATTCAATCATGATTTAGGATGAAAAATGTATTTGGTTTAGTAATTTGGGAGCCGGAATGAGAGAATTATCAGGAGCTGCCCTAATTTCTTAAAATATAGCATTCAAAGTTTTCTCACCTTCATGATTTTGCCTAGGATCTCATTGAAAAACTCTCTTCTCTGCATCTCATGCTGGTGGAAAAGACTGTCTCTAAATACTGGGATTTAGTGTGTACCAGTCTCATAGCCCTTATCACTGTGACCTTGTATTTTACATCTTTGTATACCTACCTATCTTAGCTCTATGATGATAGATAGTAAATTTCTTAAGAGATTATGTCCAGTGAAAGTGTATAGTCCCTATGACAGCCAGCACCGGGCCTTAGACATCAGTAGCATATTTTTAATGAAATACTGTATGTATGTGCACATGCTAGGAGTCCATGTCCCTGAATAACAAATTTATTTGATGCTAATTAAATGCAACAAATAAAATTACAGAAGAAATTAGGACTATTCTTCTGGCTGTTGTGTCTGACTTTTGGTGGTCAGCTAAAGTGTTTATTTAGATCAGAGTTCATTGACCCTAAAGTTGAAAAGGTGTTTTCGGGAGACCTTGTCATTTATTATCTCATTTATGTTTACAGAGTAAAAGTGTCATGCGGCCTTCCTGTAGACCTGCGTGCCAACAGTGACAGAGAAGGAAATAGTGACTGGGTTGCCCAAGAGGTGATTTACTTTGAAGAGCATCTGGTTAGGAGGAACTCATCCCAGTGAGGGATAAAAGTTGTTTCTAACCGACTGAAAGCAAATCATTCAGGATTTTCTGGTACAAAACAATATGAATTTATTAGCAGATCGATGGTAAGTTTGAAAACACGAGAGGACCCTGATACAAAGTCCTGATAAGACCAAAGAAGCCAAAGCCAAAGAAAACATTGCCATCCTTGCATATTTGAGCCACGCTCATTCCATGTCATGAAAACACATTGTGAGAGAAATTACATATCCACAGTGGAGTCTCTTCTTTATAAAAAGCACACTTTTCTTATTTTAACATGAAAGATGTTTGAGAAATGCCAGAAGAATGTTGCAAACACTGCGAGCAACTAAGAAAACTATGAAAAAATTGTCAAGAAAATATTAAAGGGCAATATCAGAATATGATGAGGTGTTGCTACATAGACCAGTGGTTTAAATCAGACTGCGAATTTAATTTAAAAATTAAAACAACCAGACACAAACCCCATATTTGAATCAGAGTACTTCAGATAAGACCTTTGTCTTTATCATTTATTAATATTATTATTATTATTATAACACCCCAGGGATTTCTAATGTGCAGTGTTTTGGGAAACACTGACTTGGACCAACGGGCAGATTAAAAATTTTAAAATGCGATGGCAGATTAGGAACAGCTCCGGTCTCCAGCTCCCAGCCCCAGCGACACAGAAGACTGGTGATTTCTGCATTTCTGCTTGAGGTACCGGTTTCATCTCACTAGGGAGTGCCTAACAGTGGGTGCAGGACAGTCGGTGAAGCGCACTGTGCGGGAGCCGAAGCAGGGCGAGGCATTGCCTCACTGGGGAAGCGCAAGGGGTCAGGGAGTTCCCTTTCCTAGTCAAAGAAAGGGGAAACAGACGGCACCTGGAATATCGGGTCAGTCCCATCCTAATACTGCGCTTTTCCAACGGGCCTGGAAAACGGGACACTAGGAGATTGTGTCCCGCACCTGGCTCGGAGGGTCCTAAGCCCACAGAGTCTCGCTGATTGCTAGCACAGCAGTCTGAGATCAAGCTGCAAGGCGGCAGCGAGGCTGGGGGAGGGGCGCCCGCCATTGCCCAGGCTTGCTTAGGTAAACAAAGCAGCCAGGAAGCTCGAACTGGGTGGAGCCCACCACAGCTCAAGGAGGCCTGCCTGCCTCTGTAGGCTCCACCTCTGGGGGCAGGACACAGACAAACAAAAACCCAGCAAGAACCTCCACAGACTTAAATGTCCCTGTCTGACTGACAGCTTTGAAGAGAGTAGTGGTTCTCCCAGCACGCAGCTGGAGATCTGAGAACGGACAGACTGCCTCCTAAAGTGGGTCCCTCACCCCTGACCAGCCTAACTGGGAGGCATCCCCCCAGTAGGGACAGACTGACACCTCATTCAACCGGGTACTCCTCTGAGACAAAACTTTCAGAGGAACTATCAGACAGCTGAATTTGTGGTCTCACGAAAATCCGCTGTTCTGCAGCCACCGCTGCTGACACCCAGCCAAACAGGGTCTGGAGTGGACCTCTAGTAAACTACAACAGACCTGCAGCTGAGGGTCCTGTCTGGTAGAAGGAAAACTAACAAACAGAAAGGACATCCACACCAAATATCCATCTGTACATCACCATCATCAAAGACAAAAAGTAGATAAAACCACAAAGATGGGGAAAAAACAGACCAAAAAAACTGGAAACTCTAAAAAACAGAGCACCTCTCCTCCTCCAAAGGAACGCAGTTCCTCACCAGCAACGGAACAAAGCTGGATGGAGGATGACTTCGATGAGTTGAGAGAAGAAGGCTTCAGACGATTAAACTACTCTGAGCTACGAGAGGAAATTCAAAACAATAGCAAAGAAGTTAAAAACTTTGAAAAAAAATTAGAAGAATGGATAACTAGAATAACCAATGGAGAGAAGGGCTTCAAGGAGCTGATGGAGCTGAAAGCCAAGTTTCGAGAACTACGCGAAGATTGCAGAAGCCTCAGTAGCAGATGCGATCAACTGGAAGAAAGGGTATCGCTGATGGAAGATGAAATGAATGAAATGAAGAGAGAAGGAAAGTTTAGAGAAAAAAGAATAAAAAGAAATGAACAAAGCCTCCAAGAAATTTGGGACTATGTGAAAAGACCAAACCTACGTCTGATTGGTGTACCTGAAAATGATGGGGAGAATGGAACCAAGTTGGAAAACACTCTGCAAGATATTATCCAGGAGAACTTCCCCAATCTAGCAAGGCAGGCCAGCATTCAGATTCAGGAAATACAGAGAACGCCACAAAGATACTCCTCGAGAAGGGCAACTCCAAGACACATAATTGTCAGATTCACCAAAGTTGTAATGAAGGAAAAAATGTTAAGGGCAGCCAGAGAGAAAGGTCGGGTTACCCACAAAGGGAAGCCCATCAGACTAACAGCTGATCTCTCAGCAGAAACTCTACAAGCCAGAAGAGAGTGGGGGCCGATATTCAACATTCTTAAAGAAAAGAATTTTCTTTTTTTTTTTTTTTTTTTTTTTTTTTTGAGACGGAGTCTCGCTCTGTCGCCCAGGCTGGAGTGCAGTGGCGCAGTCTCGGCTCACTGCAAGCTCCGCCTCCCAGGTTCACGCCATTCTCCTGCCTCAGCCTCTCCGAGTAGCTGGGACTACAGGTGCCCGCCACCACGCCCGGCTAATTTTTTGTATTTTTAGTAGAGACGGGGTTTCACCGCAGTCTCGATCTCCTGACCTCGTGATCCGCCCGCCTCGGCCTCCCAAAGTGCTGGGATTACAAGCGTGAGCCACCGCGCCCGGCAAGAAAAGAATTTTCAACCCAGAATTTCCTATCCCGCCAAACTAAGCTTCATAAGTGAAGGAGAAATAAAATACTTTACAGACAAGCAAACGCTGAGTGATTTTGTCACCACCAGGCCTGCCCTAAAAGAGCTCCTGAAGGAAGCACTAAACATGGAAAGGAACAACCGGTACCAGCCACTGCAAAAACATGCCAAACTGTAAAGACCATCAAGGCTAGGAAGAAACTATAGCATCTAATGAGCAAAATAACCAACTAACATCATAATGACAGGATCAGATTCACACATAACAATATTAACGTTAAATGTAAATGGGCTAAATGCTCCAATCAAAAGACACAGACTGGCAAACTGGATAAGGAGTCAGGACCCATCAGTGTGCTGTATTCAGGAAACCCATCTCACGTGCAGAGACACATATAGACTCAAAATAAAGGGATGGAGGAAGATCTATCAAGCAACTGGAAAACAAAAAAAGGCAGGGGTTGCAATCCTAGTCTCTGATAAAATAGACTTTAAACCAACAAAGATCAAAAGAGACAAAGAAGGCGATTACATAATGGTAAAGGGATCAATCCAACAAGAAGAGCTAACTAACCTAAATATATATGCACCCAACACAGGAGCACCCAGATTCATAAAGCAAGTCCTCAGTGACCTACAAAGGGACTTAAACTCCCATACAATAATAATGGGAGATTTTAACAACCCACTGTCAGCATTAGACAGATCAACGAGACAGAAAGTTAACAAGGATATCCAGGAATTGAACTCAGCTCTACATAAAGTGGACCTAATAGACATCTACAGAACTCTCCACCCCAAGTCAACAGAATATACACTTTTTCAGCACCACACCACACCTATTCCAAAGTTGACCACATAGTTGGAAGTAAAGCTCTCCTCAGCAAATGTAAAAGAACAGAAATTATAACAAACTGTCTCTCAGACCACAGTGCAATCAAACTAGAACTCAGGATTAAGAAACTCACTCAAAACCGCTCAACTACATGGAAACTGAACAACCTGCTCCTGAATGACTATTGGGTTCATAATGAAATGAAGGCAGAAATAAAGATGTTCTTTGAAACCAATGAGAACAAAGACACAACATACCAGAATCTCTGGGACACGTTCAAAGCAGTGTGTAGAGGGAAATTTATAGCACTAAATGCCCACAAGAGAAAGCAGGAAAGATCCAAAATTGACACCCTAACATCACAATTAAAAGAACTAGAGAAGCAAGAGCAAACACATTCAGAAGCTAGCAGAAGGCTAGAAATAACTAAAATCAGAGCAGAACTGAAGGAAATAGAGACACAAAAAACCCTTCAAAAAATTAATGAATCCAGGAGCTGGTTTTTTGAAAAGATCAACAAAATTGATGGACCGCTAGCAAGACTAATAAAGAAGAAAAAAGAGAAGAATCAAATAGATGCAATAAAAAACGAAAAAGGGGATATCACCACCGATCCCACAGAAATACAATCTACCATCAGAGAACACTACAAACACCTCTATGCAAATAAACTAGAAAATCTAGAAGAAATGGATAAATTCCTCGACAAATACACCGTCCCAAGACTAAACCAGGAAGAAGTTGAATCTCTGAATAGACCAATAACAGGTTCTGAAATTGTGGCAATAATCAATAGCTTACCAACCAAAAAGAGTCCAGGACCTGATGGATTCACAGCTGAATTCTACCAGAGGTACAAGGAGGAACTGGTACCATTCCTTCTGAAACTATTCCAATCGATAGAAAAAGAGGGAATCCTCCCTAACACATTTTACGAAGCCAGCATCGTCCTGATACCAAAACCTGGCAGAGACATAACCAAAAAAGAGAATTTCAGACCAATATCCTTGATGAACATTGATGCAAAAATCCTCAATCAAATACTGGCAAACCGAATCCAGCAGCACATCAAAAAGCTTATCCACCATGATCAAGTGGGCTTCATCCCTGGGATGCAAGGCTGGTTCAACATATGCAAATCAATAAATGTAATCCAGCATATAAACAGAACCAAAGACAAAAACCACATGATTATCTCAATAGATGCAGAAAAGGCCTTTGACAAAATTCAACAACCCTTCATGCTAAAAACTCTCAATAAATTAGGTATTGATGGGACGTATCTCAAAATAATAAGAGCTATCTACAACAAACCCACAGCCAATATCATACTGAATGGGCAAAAACTGGAAGCATTCCCTCTGAAAACTGGCACAAGGCAGGGATGCCCTCTCTCACCTCTCCTATTCAACATAGTGCTGGAAGTTCTGGCCAGAGCAATCAGGCAGGAGAAGGAAATAAAGGGTATTCAATTAAGAAAAGAGGAAGTCAAATTGTCCCTGTTTGCAGACGATATGATTGTATATCTAGAAAACCCCATTGTCTCAGCCCAAAATCTCCTTAAGCTGATTAGCAACTTCAGCAAAGCCTCAGGATACAAAATTAATGTACAAAAATCACAAGCATTCTTGTACACCAATAACAGACAAACAGAGAGCCAAATCATGAGTGAACTCCCATTCACAATTGCTTCAAAGAGAATAAAATACCTAGGAATCCAACTTACAAGGGATGTGAAGGACCTCTTCAAGGAGAACTACAAACCACTGCTCAATGAAATAAAAGAGGATACAAACAAATGGAAGAACATTCCATGCTCATGGGTTGGAAGAATCAATATCGTGAAAATGGCCATACTGCCCAAGGTAATTTATAGATTCAATGCCATCCCCATCAAGCTACCAATGACTTTCTTCACAGAATTGGAAAAAACTACTTTAAAGTTCATATGGAACCAAAAAAGAGCCCGCATCGCCAAGTCAATCCTAAGCCAAAAGAACAAAGCTGGAGGCATCATGCTACCTGACTTTAAACTATACTACAAGGCTACAGTAGCCAAAACAGCATGGTACTGGTACCACAACAGAGACATAGATCAATGGAACAGAACAGAGCCCTCAGAAATGATGCCACATAGCTACAACTATCTGATCTTTGACAAACCTGACAAAAACAAGAAATGGGGAAAGGATTCCCTATTTAATAAATGGTGCTGGGAAAACTGGCTAGCCATATGTAGAAAGCTGCAACTGGATCCCTTCCTTACACCTTATACAAAAATTAATTCAAGATGGATTAAAGACTTATATGTTAGACCTAAAACCATTAAAATCCTACAAGAAAACCTAGGCAATACCATTCAGGACATAGGCGTGGGCAAGGACTTCATGTCTAAAACACCAAAAGCAATGGCAACAAAAGCCAAAATCGACAAATGGGATCTCATTAAACTAAAGAGCTTCTGCACAGCAAAAGAAACTATCATCAGAGTGAACAGACAACCTACAGAATGGGAGAAAATTTTTGCAACCTACTCATCTGACAAAGGGCTAATATCCAGAATGTACAATGAACTCAAACAAATTTACAAGAAAAAAACAAACAACCCCATCAAAAAGTGGGCAGAGGACATGAACAGACACTTCTCAAAAGAAGACATTTATGCAGCCAAAAAACACATGAAGAAATGCTCATCATCACTGGCCAGCAGAGAAATGCAAATCAAAACCACAGTGAGATACCATCTCACACCAGTTAGAATGGCCATCATTAAAAAATCTGGAAACAACAGGTGCTGGAGAGGATGTGGAGAAATAGGAACACTTTTACACTGTTGGTGGGACTGTAAACTAGTTCAACCATTGTGGAAGTCAGTGTGGCGATTCCTCAGGGATCTCGAACTAGAAATACCATTTGACCCAGCCATCCCATTACTGGGTATATACCCAAAGGACTATAAATCACGCTGCTATAAAGACACATGCACACGTATGTTTATTGCGGCACTATTCACAATAGCAAAGAGTTGGAACCAACCCAAATGTCCAACAACGATAGACTGGATTAAGAAAATGTGGCACATATACACCATGGAATACTATGCAGCCATAAAAAATGATGAGTTCGTGTCCTTTGTAGGGACATGGATGAAACTGGAAAACATCATTCTCAGTAAACTATCGCAAGGACAAAAAACCAAACACCGCATGTTCTCACTCATAGGTGGGAATTGAACAATGAGAACTCATGGACACAGGAAGGGGAACATCACACTCCGGGGACTGTTGTGGGGTGGGGGGAGGGGGGAGGGACAGCATTAGGAGATACACCTAATGCTAAATGACGAGTTAATGGGTGCAGGAAATCAACATGGCACATGGATACATATGTAACAAATCTGCACATTGTGCACATGTACCCTAAAACCCTAAAGTATAATAAAAAAAAAAATAAAAAAAAAATAAAAACAAAAAAATTTTTAAATGCTGCATTTGGTCCAGAAAAATATTTTCCTCCATTTATCATTCTCTCATCTTTCCTAAATAATAGGTTTCCTGTAGATCAAATGTCATGAATTGCTACCTTTTCTCTTTTCCAAGAATTCCAGAAGTTCAAGATGAAGAATAGATCTGTCCATAATTGTTATTTGACTCAAGACAAGGAAATTGTTAGAAATATAAGTATTCCAAAGAAAGCTATACCATTAGATGCAGAAAAAGAAAAAGAAACCCAAACTTCAATTTTTTTTGTCTGCTCATAGTCCTAGATCCCAACATGAATATGTCCCATCAAATGGATTTGTCAGCCTTGTTCAAAAGTGACAGCATAGTCATAAGGATAGAGCTCATCTTAACCCGCTTTTTTGGAAAATGATTGTAAACACAGATGATTTAAGGAGGTGCTGGGTACATTACTTTACAAATAATGTAAACACTGTCTTTTAATGACATCCCTAGACAATATTCCAAAGAGCACTCCATCACATAGTGCCATTATAGATTTGCCTCCAAATGATGGAAAAGACCAAATCTTTTAAACAAAGGAATCAACCAGCATCAGGGCATGGTGAGACCACAAGCGAATAACCAGAACACTCCCAAGATAAAAGGCAGAATGACAACCTTTGAATCACTAGACACCAGATGCATTCTGAGCAGTACTAAATTCCTCTGATGTGAACTAGATTAATACCATGAGTAATCACTGCCAAGGTTAGCCATTTATCTCTTCTATGTTGCTTGGGAAAGCTTTGAGATGTGAGAGAATAGAGGTAGCCTGAATAAACTTGGTAGCAGTAAACTGGAAAAAGCTTAGGAATTTATTATACTTTTGATATGTCTGCATTCCTCCTTAGAAGCATGACTCATAGTTAAAAGTTAATTCATTCAGTATCTTTTGAATCCTAAATAAATCCTTTGGCAGGATAGGTGTGTGGGGAATACTAAGATCATTTACAAAGATTCTGTGACCTTAAATAACTCACATTCTGGTGAAGAAGTGAGAAAAAAATTGATCGTGAAAGTATCTGCATGATTAAACCTTTGATATAGAAGTGGAACTAGAGGTTGCCAGGTGTCAGCCCCAGCTGAATGAGGAGGAAGGAACCATGAAATACAATAGTCTTGGAATTGCCTCAACCATTTGTTGTGATATAGTGTCCCCTGAGTAATCTTAATCAATGTTACTCAGTTCAATTTTATAGCAAAGAAGTCTCTATATCAAAAACTAAAGACAGGACAGAAACATTACCCACACTGTGTGTGTTCTCTCAACAAAATGCTGGTCAGTGTGATTCAAAAAGGAAGAAAGTCCCAAGTGTGAGTAAACTTTTGGAGGTCAGAAGTTAAGCCACAGAATCTGGTCACATTCCTTGTCCAAGAAGTCTGCTTTTGAATCAGTTTGCCCTATTACCATCATCACTTGAGGAGGGTGTTCTGCCCTAGTTGTCCAGGTTACAGAATATATTATCCATCCAGTTCTGGCCAAACATGAACAATTTGCCTACTGAAAAAAAAAAGCAAATACGAAAAAATATTGTTGATATATTTGAAACAAGAGGACTAGATTTTTTTTTTTTTTTGAAAAAGCATGTCTAAGTCAAGAGTGGAAGAGGAAATTGGTTTTTGCAGGAAATTTCATATCCTTGAAGAGATTCTTGCTAAGCATTTTAGTAGTAGAGGTATCACTTAAAGAAAGGTGATATTTCATATTTCATCTAGCAGTGATAAAAAGTGACTACTAGCTGGGCGTGGTGGCTCACGCCTGTAATCCTAGCACTTTGGGAGGCCCAGGTGGGTGGTTCACGAGGCCAGGAGTTCGAGAACAGCCTGATCAACAGGGTGAAACCCCATCTCTACTAAAAATACAAAAATTAGCCGAGCGTGGTGGTGCACACCTGTAATCTCAGCTACCCAGGAGGCTGAGGCAGGAGAATCACTTGAGCCTAGGAGGCAGAGGTTGCAGTGAGCCAAGATCACGCCACTGCACTCCACCCTGGGCAATAGAGCGAGACTCCATCTCAAAAAAAAAAAAAAAGAATGACTACTAAGTAGTTAATCTAAGAAATAAAACCCAAATCTGTTTTCAATACTAAGAAAATCCCCTTTAGAGAGATGATGGATTTCTGAAGTCTTCATTATTCATGGTAGCTGCAGCCCAAGATGCCAAGATATGGATAAGGACCTGGAGAGCAGGCAATGGCAAGACTCTGATCGCCTATCAAATTAGCAGATACTTTAAAAGAATTTTTGGCAACAGTGCACAAAGTAATAATCTTGTAAACTAATGACAGAAATGTGGTAACATACATGAAAATGTTAACCTTCCTATTTTTGACCAGAAAGTCCACATCTGAGAATGCATGCTACAGAAATAATCAGCAAATGTGCAAAGATATTTGTAGAAATGTACCCATCCTAATGTTATATATAATTTAAAAAATTGGAAATAACTCAATGACCATAAGGAGATTAGTTACATAAATTATGGAAGAGCCAAGAGAAAACCAGGTGACCATGAAAGAGCACGATGAAAATCTTAACCTATTGTGTACATTAAAAGATGTAGATTATATTTTTACAGTCAAATAAAAATGCTTATACTAGATAGTATGAAGAGTAAACAGAGAAATCTCCAGAGGGCATCAATTTAAATATTAAAGAATATATAATAGACTGAGTGTGGTGGCTCATGCCTGTAATCCAACACTTTGGGAGGTGGAGGCAGGAGGATCGCTTGAGGCCAGGAGTTTGAGACCAGCTTGGCAACCTATCCAGACCTTGCCTCTACTAAAAATTTTTTAAATTGCCCAGTGTGGTGGAGAGCAACTGTGGTCCCATCTACTTGGGAGGCTGAGGAAGGAGGATCACTTGAACCCAGGGGATAAAGGCTGCAGTGAGCTATGATTGCACCACTGCACTCCAGCCTGAGTGACAGAGCAAGACTATGTTTTAAAATAAAAAAAGCCCAATGGGGGAAAAAAGGAGAGGAAAAATAAAAGATGTATAATAAAAGGTTAGCAATAATTATCACTGGGTATAGGGCATATAATCTTGAGATACTTTATATCTTTCAATATGTATTTCTATATTTATTTTCTTCATTTTATATTTCTATGTTTTCTTTAAATTTTTAATAAAAATGTAACATTTTATCACTAAAAAATGAAAGGACTATTCCTAGTTTGTTAACTCTTCAGTTAACAGGTTGAAATTTCAGATTTTTTTTATAATGGCTGTATTAATTTATCAATGCTTATCAGAGGTCAGAAACATGGGGTTAGAAATCCTGAGTGCTCCGTCAGTTAGGAATCAGCAATCAGATTGTGAGGTTAAGAATTTCACAGAACTTCAAAAGCACAGGCAACGAAAGTAAAAATAGAAAACTAGGATTGCAATAAACTAAAAGCCTACTGCACAGCAAAGGAAACAGAGTGAAGAGACAACCTATGAAATGGGAGGGAAAATTCACAAAACACACATATGATAATGGGTTAATATTCAACATATATAAGAAATTCAAACAACTCAGTAACGATGAAACAAACAACCCAATTTAAAAATGGGCAAAGAACCTGAAGACATTTTTCAAAAGAGGACATACAAATGGTCTACAGATATATGGAAAAATATTCAGTCTCTCTAATCATCAGATATATGCCAATTAAAATGACAATGAGATATCACCTCACACCTGTTAGAATAGTTATTGTGAAAAAGATGAGATAACAAACATTGGCAAGGATGTGGAGGAAAGGGAACTTTTGCACACTGTTGGTGGGAATGTAAATTAGTACAGCCGTTGTGGAAAATAGCATGGAATTCCTCAAAAAATTAAAAATAAAACTACCATATTATCCAGCAATTCTACTTCTGGGTATATATTCAAAGAAAATAAAATCAGTTTTTTGAAGAGAGATCTGCCCTCTCATGTTCATTGCAGCATTAGTCACAATATCAAATCCACCTGTGTCCATCAATGGATAAATGGTTAAAGAAAATGTAGTGTACGTACACAATGGACTATTATTCAGCCTTAAAAAAGAACTTGCTTTTTGCAGGAACACGGATGAACCTGGGGGATATTATGCTAAGTGAACTAAGCTAGGCACAAAAAACCAAATACTGCATGATCTCACTTATGTGTTGAATCTAAAAATGAAACTTACTGAAGCAGAAACTAGAATGATGGTTACCAGGGGCTAGGGGTGCAAGATGGAGATTAGGAAAATTTGGGGAAAAGGATAGGAAATTTCAGTTGGATAAGGGGAGTATTTCAGGAGATCTATTGCACAACATGGTGACTACAGTTAATAGCAATGCATTGTACATGTAAAACTTGCCAAGAGAGTAGATTTTACCACACACACAAAAATGCTAAGTATGTAAGGTAAGGCATATGTTCATTTGCTGGACTCATCCATTCCAAAGTCATAGCATCAACATCCCCAAGCCTTCAGAGTCAGCCTCAACTCTCTCCCCCATTACTCCACCAGTACTATAAATTCTGCCTCCTAAACATTTCACATATTTCTTCTCCACTTTCCACCTTTACTGCCACTCCCTTGGTTTTATTTATATTTCTTTAGGTTATTTCACTAGCCCTTCAATGGCTACCAACTCTTACACCAAGCTAACCTCCCTCCTGATATGCATATCTAATCACGTCATTCCTCTGTTTAAAATTCTTCATGGGGTTCTCATTGCTTTCAAATTGTTCATGGCCTGTTCTTACCTTTTCAGATTCAACTATCCTTACATCCACATATACTGCACTCCTGTGTCTCCTAAAAGTATTTCCTTCCTTTTGCCTCCATTCATTTGTTCATGCCTCTACTGTTAAGACTCAGCTTATTGGGAGCCAAGATGGCCGAATAGGAACAGCTCCGGTCTCCAGCTCCCAGCCTGAGCGACACAGAAGACGGGTGATTTCTGCATTTCTACTTGAGGTACCGGTTTCATCTCACTAGGGAGTGCCAAAGAGTGGGTGCAGGACAGTCGGTGAAGCACACTGTGCGCGAGCTGAAGCAGGGCGAGGCATTGCCTCACTCGGGAAGTGCAAGGGGTCAGGGAGTTCCCTTTCCTAGTCAAAGAAAGGGGTAACAGATGGCACCTGGAATATCCGGTCAGTCCCACCCCAATACTGTGCTTTTCCAACCGGCCTGGAAAATGGCACACTAGGAGACTGTGTCCTGCACCTGGCTCGGAGGGTCCTATGCCCACGGAGTCTCACTGATTGCTAGCACAGCAGTCTGAGATCAAACTGCAAAGTGGCAGCGAGGCTGGGGGAGGGGCGCCCGCCATTGCCCAGGCTTGCTTAGGTAAACAAAGCAGCCAGGAAGCTCGAACTGGGTGGAGCCCACCACAGCTCAAGGAGGCCTGCCTGCCTCTGTAGGCTCCACCTCTGGGGGCAGGGCACAGACAAACAAAAAGTCAACAGGAACCTCCTCAGAATTAAATGTCCCTGACTGACAGTTTTGAAGAGAGTAGTGGTTCTCCCAGCACACAGCTGGAGATCTGAGAACGGACAGACTGCCTCCTAAAGTGGGTCCCTCACCCCTGAGCAGCCTAACTGGGAGGCACCCCCCAGTAGGGACAGACTGACACCTCACTTGGCCGGGTACTCCTCTGAGACAAAACTTCCAGAGGAACTATCAGACAGCTGAATTTGTGGTCTCACGAAAATTGGCTGTTCTGCAGCCACCGCTGCTGACACCCAGCCAAACAGGGTCTGGAGTGGACCTCTAGTAAACTCCAACAGAACTGCAGCTGAGGGTCCTGTCTGGTAGAAGGAAAACTAACAAACAGAAAGGACATCCACACCAAAAACCCATCTGTACATCACCATCATCAAAGACAAAAAGTAGATAAAACCACAAAGATGGGGAAAAAAGAGAGCAGAAAAGCTGGAAACTCTAAAAAGCAGAGCACCTCTCCTCCTCCAAAGGAACGCAGTTCCTCACCAGCAATGGAACAAAGCTGGATGGAGAATGACTTTGAGGAGTTGACAGAAGAAGGCTTCAGACGATCAAACTACTCCGAGCTACAGGAGGAAATTCAAAACAATAGCAAAGAAGTTAAAAACTTTGAAAAAAATTAGAAGAATGGATAACTAGAATAACCAATGCAGAGAAGGGCTTAAAGGAGCTGATGGAGCTGAAAGCCAAGTTTCGAGAACTACGCAAAGATTGCAGAAGCCTTGGTAGCCAATGCAATCAACTGGAAAAAGGGTATCAGTGACAGAAGATGAAATGAATGAAGTGAAGCAAGAAGGGAAGTTAAGAGAAAAAAGAATAAAAAGAAATGCACAAAGCCTCCAAGAAATATGGGACTATGTGAAAAGACCAAACCTACATCTGATTGGTGTACCTGAAAATGACGAGGAGAATGGAACCAAGTTGGAAAACACTCTGCAAGATGTTATCCAGGAGAACTTCCCCAATCTAGCAAGGCAGGCCAACATTCAGATTCAGAAAATACAGAGAACGCCACAAAGATACTCCTCAAGAAGAGCAACTCCAAGATACATAATTGTCAGATTCACCAAGGTTGAAATGAAAGAAAAAATGTTAAGGGCAGCCAGAGAGAAAGGTCAGGTTACCCACAAATGGAAGCCCATCAGACTAACAGCTGATCTCTTGGCAGAAACTCTACAAGCCAGAAGAGAGTGGGGGCCAATATTCAACATTCTTAAAGAAAAGAATTTTCAAACCAGAATTTCATATCCAGCCAAACTAAGCTTCATAGGTGAAGGAGAAATAAAATCCTTTACAGACAAGCAAATGCTGAGTGATTTTGTCACCACCAGGCCTGCCCTAAAAGAGCTCCTGAAGGAAGCACTACACATGGAAAAGAACAACTGATACCAGCCACTGCAAAAACATGCCAAATTGTAAAGAACATCAAGGCTGGGAAGAAACTGCATCAACTAATGAGCAAAATAACCAACTAACATCATAATTACAGGATCAAATTCACAAATAACAATATTAACTTTAAATGTAAATAGGCTAAATGCTCCAAATAAAAGACACAGACTGGCGAATTGGATAAGGAGTCAAGACCCATCAGTGTGCTGTATTCAGGAAACCCATCTGACGTGCAGAGACAAACATAGACTCAAAATAAAGGGATGGAAGAAGATCTATCAAACAAATGGAAAACAAAAAAAGGCAGGGGTTGCAATCCTAGTCTCTGATAAAATAGACTTTAAACCAACAAAAATCTAAAGGACAAAGAAGGCGATTACATAATGGTAAAGGGATCAATTCAACAAGAAGAGCTAACTATCCTAAATATATATGCACCCAACACAGGAGCACCCAGATTCATAAAGCAAGTCCTGAGTGACCTACAAAGGGACTTAAACTCCCACACAATAATAATGGGAGATTTTAACAACCCACTGTCAACATTAGACAGAACAACGAGACAGAAAGTTAACAAGGATATCCAGGAATTGAACTCAGCTCTGCACAAAGTGGACCTAATAGACATCTACAGAACTCTCCACCCCAAATCAACAGAATATATATTTTTTTTCAGCACCACACCACACCTATTCCAAAATTGACCACAGAGTTGGAAGTAAAGCTCTCCTCAGCAAATGTAAAAGAACAGAAATTATAACAACCTGTCTCTCAGACCACAGTGCAATCAAACTAGAACTCAGGATTAAGAAACTCACTCAAAACCGCTCAACTACATGGAAACTGAACAACCTGCTCCTGAATGACTACTGGGTACGTAATGAAATGAAGGCAGAAATAAAGATGTTCTTTGAAACCAATGAGAACAAAGACACAACATACCAGAATCTCTGGGACACATTTAAAGCAGTGTGTAGAGGGAAATTTATAGCACTAAATGCCCACAAAAGAAGCAGGAAAGATCCAAAATTGACACCCTAACATCACAATTAAAAGAACTAGAAAAGCAAGAGCAAACACATTCAAAAGTCAGCAGAAGGCTAGAAATAACTAAAATTGGAGCAGAACTGAAGGAAATAGAGACACAAAAAAAAAAAACATCAAAAAATTAATGAATCCAGGAGCTGGTTTTTTGAAAAGATCAACAAAATTGATAGACCACTAGCAAGACTAATAAGAAAAGAGAAGAATCAAATAGATGCAATAGAAAATGAAAAAGGGGATATCACCACCGATCCCACAGAAATACAATCTACCATCAGAGAATACTACAAACACCTCTACGCAAATAAACTAGAAAATCTAGAAGAAACGGATAAATTCCTCAACAAATACACTGTCCCAAGACTAAACCAGGAAGAAGTTGAATCTCTGAATAGACCAACAACAGGCTCTGAAATTGTGGCAATAATCAATAGCTTACCAATAAAAAGAGTCCCAGACCTGATGGATTCACAGCTGAATTCTACCAGAGGTACAAGGAGGAACTGGTACCATTCCTTCTGAAACTATTCCAATCAATAGAAAAAGAAGGAATCTTCCCTAACACATTTTATGAGGCCAGCATTGTCCCGATACTAAAGCCTGGCAGTGACACAACCAAAAAAAGAATTTCATACCAATATCCTTGATGAACATTGATGCAAAAATCCTCAATCAAATACTGGCAAACCAAATCCAGCAGCACATCAAAAAGCTTATACACCATGATCAAGTGGGCTTCATCCCTGGGATGCAAGGCTGGTTCAACATACGCAAATCAATAAATGTAATCCTGCATATAAACAGAACCAAAGACAAAAACCACATGATTATCTCAATAGATGCAGAAAAGGCCTTTGACAAAATTCAACAACACTTCATGCTAAAAACTCTCAATAAATTAGGTATTGATGGGACGTATCTCAAAATAATAAGAGCTATCTATGACAAACCCACAGCCAATATCATACTGAATGGGCAAAAACTTGAAGCATTCCCTTTGAAAATGGGCACAAGACAGGGATGCCCTCTCTCACCGCTCCTATTCAACATAGTGCCGGAAGTTCTGGCCAGGGCAATCAGGCAGGAGAAGGAAATAAAGGGTATTCAATTAGGAAAAGAGGAAGTCAAATTGTCCCTGTTTGCAGATGACATGATTGTATATCTAGAAAACCCCATTGTCTCAGCCCAAAATCTCCCTAAGCTGATTAGCAACTTCAGCAAAGTCTCAGGATACAAAATCAATGTACAAAAATCACAAGCATTCCTGTACACCAATAATAGACAAACAGAGAGCCAAATCATGAGTGAACTCACATTCACAATTGCTTCAAAGAGAATAAAATACCTAGGAATCCAACTTACAAGGGATGTGAAGGACCTCTTCAAGGAGAACTACAAACCACTGCTCAATGAAATAAAAGAGGATACAAACAAATGGAAGAACATGCCATGCTAATGGGTAGGAAGAATCAATATCGTGAAAATGGCCATACTGCCCAAGGTAATTTATAGATTCAATGCCATCCGCATCAAGCTACCAATGACTTTCTTCACAGAATTGGAAAAAACTACTTTAAAGTTCATATGGAACCAAAAAAGAGCCCGCATCGCCAAGTCAATCCTAAGCCAAAAGAACAAAGCTGGAGGCATCACCCTATCTGACTTCAAACTATACTACAAGGCTACAGTAACCAAAACAGCATGGTACTGGTACCAAAACAGAGATATAGATCAATGGAACAGAACAGAGCCCTCAGAAATGATGCCGCATATCTACAACTATCTGATCTTTGACAAACCTGGCAAAAACAAGAAATGGGGAAAGGATTCCCTATTTAATAAATGGTGCTGGGAAAACTGGCTAGCCATATGTAGAAAGCTGAAACTGGATCCCTTCCTTACACCTTATATAAAAATTAATTCAAGATGGATTAAAGACTTAAATGTTAGACCTAAAACCATTAAAATCCTACAAGAAAACCTAGGCAATACCATTCAGGACATAGGCATGGGCAAGCACTTCATGTCTAAAACACCAAAAGCAATGGCAACAAAAGCCAAAATTGACAAATGGGATCTAATTAAACTAAAGAGCTTCTGCACAGCAAAAGAAACTGCCATCAGAGTGAACAGGCAACCTACAGAATGGGAGAAAATTTTTGCAACCTACTCATCTGACAAAGGGCTAATATCCAGAATCTACAATGAACTCAAACATATTTACAAGAAAAAAACAAACAACCCCATCAAAAAGTGGGCAAAGGACATGAACAGACACTTCTCAAAAGAAGACATTTATGCAGCCAAAAAACACATGAAGAAATGCTCATCATCACTGGCCAGCAGAGAAATGCAAATCAAAACCACAGTGAGATACCATCTCACACCAGTTAGAATGGCCATCATTAAAAAATCTGGAAACAACAGGTGCTGGAGAGGATGTGGAGAAATAGGAACACTTTTACACTGTTGGTGGGACTGTAAACTAGTTTAACCATTGTGGAAGTCAGTGTGGCGATTCCTCAGGGATCTCGAACTAGAAATAGCATTTGACCCAGCCATCCCATTACTGGGTATATACCCAAAGGACTATAAATCATGCTGCTATAAAGACACATGCACATGTTTGTTTATTGCGGTACTATTCACTATAGCAAAGACTTGGAACCAACCCAAATGTCCAACAAAGATAGACTGGATTAAGAAAATGTGGCACATATACACCATGGAATACTATGCAGCCATAAAAAAGGATGAGTTTATGTCCTTTGTAGGGACATGGATGAAACTGGAAATCATCATTCTCAGTAAACTATCGCAAGGACAAAAAACCAAACACTGCATGTTCTCACTCATAAGTGGGAATTGAACGAGAACTCAGGGACACAGGAAGGGGAACATCACACTCCGGGGACTGTTGTGGGGTTGGGGGAGAGGGGAGGGACAGCATTAGGAGATATACCTAATGCTAAATGTCGAGTTAATGGGTGCAGGAAATCAACGTGGCAAATGGATACATATGTAACAAACCTGAACATTGTGCACATGTACCCTAACACCTAAAGTGTAATAAAAAATAAATAAATAAAATAAATGTAAGCAACATGAAAAAAAAAAGATTAAAGCCTCTGATGTTCACACATGCCCTCCCTGTTATTCAGCAAACACCAATCTAGGTGCCGCTGTGAAGGAATTTTGCAAATGTAGTTAAGGTCCCAAATCAATTGATTTTAAGATAGGGAGATTATCCTCTAAGAGCCTGACCTAATCAAATGAGCCCTTTGAAGGTATTGGGCTTTTCTTGGTAGAAGATATTTGAAGTTTGAAAGGGCTACAATGTGAGGGAGATTGTGGTTAGCTTAAAAATAGAGGCGCCATGGTTAGCTTAAAAATAGAGGCGTCCATGTGGTGAGAAACGTGGTTGATATCTGAGAACAGACTAATCCCCTGGCTGACAGCCAGCTAGGAGCTAGGGTCCTCCGTCCTGTAACTGCAAGGAATTGAATTCAGCCAACACCTGAATGAGCTTGGAAGAAGATTCTTCCCAGAGTCCCCAGAGAGAAACAAAACCTGCCATCCTCTTGACTTCAGACTTGTGAGAACCTAAGCAGAGAACCCAGCCACCCCATACCTGGATGTCTGACCTACAAAACTGCGAGCTAATAAATGGAAGTTGTTTTGAGCCTCTATGTTTATAGTAGTGTGTTATGCAGCAATAGAAGACTAAACAAGTCTTTTATTTTTCATCAAGAATAAATGGTTAAAATAAAAAACTTGTTCATGTTTCTCTCTTAAAAAAAAAAAAAAGACTCAGCTTATTAAAGACCCACTCCAGAGCCAGTGGAAAATTAACTGAGTTCCTCACACAGAAGACAACTCCATAGTAGGAGAGTCACTCTATGGGAAGCCATAGGTCATGTAATCCTGTAGAGGACAGGAATCATTTTTGAGTAAAATCAAGATCAATGAAGCCATATGGAAGTTTACGGCAAAATAATATCACTCATAAAGAAAACAAAAAAGGGGTAGAAATACAAGTTAATGGTGGCCCTCGTGGTCCTGGGGCTGTGCTCGGTGGCTCATGCCTATAATCCCAGTGCTTTGAGAGACCAAGGCAGGACGATTGCTTGAGCTCAAGAGTTCGAAACCAGGCTGGCCAATGTAGTGAGAGTGAGATCCTGTCTCTATATATTATAGATATAACAAAAGATATATAAATATTATATATAAATAGATATGTACATATTATATATAATATATAGACATATAAATAGGAAGGAGTATTACTTGAGCTCATGAGTTCCAAACCAGGCTGGGCAATATAGTGAGAGTGTCTCTATTTATATATTTTATTTATATATATATGTATATCTCCTTTGTGTTATCAGGATCACTATTTTGTGTGTGTATATATATATATAAACACACACATGAACACATACACAAAAAATATGTGTGTGTGTATATATATGTATATGCATACAAAAAATAGTGATCTTGATAAGATAAAGTAAGAAGAAATAAAGTTTAGAAAAGAGGCCTTGCCCAGTAATTCAAACTTGAGACAATAAATTGAAAGTTAGTGCTGGTAAGTTGCTTCTATTTAGAAACTGGCTCCTTTCAAGGAAATGAGGGTAAGACCAGTGTAATTGCAGAGAAAAGCTGGGGTGGCTGGAGAGCTCATAATGATGCTTCCAGTGGTCACTTCTACCACTCTCTTTGGCCATGGCTGACTGATCTAGTGCAGAGACATATGGCCCAACCTAGATAAAAATTCTCTCTTAGGAATTTGTAAAGTAGAACAGGGACAACCAGAGGCAAAAGGCAGTGTGAGTACAGTCCATCATGGAAATGACTTAATGATTTGCTGCTTCTGGCCTCTCCAGCACAGCCTTGGTTGCCTTCCCTCTGGAGGTTTGGTTTGGATTGTCCAAGGTCCACCACCAAATATCCTTTGTGATTTGAGTACACCAGAAGGTCTTCAAATTATTTGAGAACAAATCAAGTTAGAGATCAAAATGTTTAATATGAGTTATTTTGTGTGAAAATAGAGAGGTACTTAAAATTTAGATTTAAAACAACAGCAGAATGAATCCTGATCCCGTGAATGTGTTGCTTTCTAAAGTTGCTAGGAAGTGGCCGTGGACTTCTTGCCTGTAAGCTGCTCTCCTGATTGGTGCTGTGGCCTCTAATGGTCATGATGTAACTTAATCATAGGTGTTGCAGAAATACCCAATAGAGATGAGGAGACATCTGGGAGGATTACCATTCTTTGAGGGCAGGGCGTGTTTGGGGCACGTGCTAGGGACAATGGTCTGTAGTACAAAGCACTGAGGGTGATTCAGATTCAGTGTGAGTAGATGCTGGAAGAATCTCTCCATTTGAAAATACTTTCTAATAGATCCTTCAACCCACAGGTGCATTATACTCCGTGACAGTACTTAACCTACAGAGACCACTGACTGCCTTATATGTCTCCCTCACAAAGCTGAGCTCATGGTACAGAGGGACTGCATGTTCATCTCTGGGTGCCCAGCCCTGAGCAGAGTACCTCATACAAGAGAGACCATAAATGGTTGCTGAAAGCACATTGAATAAACGAGGGCACCAGATCACTATTTGGAGCACAAAAGTAGTATTTTAATCTAATTTAGGTAAATGTGGAAGGGAATGGCACAGGCAAGTAATGAAAATAAAGGTGTTTCTCAAAAAGCAAATAGAATGTCTTTGCATAGCATTATTTTTCAGACTGAAAATAATTGCCATATTCTTCTAACTTTCAGACATTACATTGATGCTGGAAATAGGAGAGGAAAAATGCAAATTCATCATGCTTGTAGCAAATGCAAATATATGTTTTCTTCTTTTATCAAATCCCTGTATTCTAGAAGAATAACATCTTTGTGCTCCTCCTGCATGTTTATGATATCTAGTGAAGTGTTAATCTTTACAGCAGGGATCAATCACAATGTACTTAATAAAAAAACATAATCCCCCTGCCTTCACACCATGTAAAATATTTATTTTACACTGCTAACTGTACTTTTAAAAACTGTCTATTCATGATTTGGTCATATCTTAAAATGTTCCTGTATCTATCAATGAACTATGTATTTGAAAATATCATTTCCACCTTTGAAATGTCAGGATGCAGAATCACTAGAAAATAAGAAACTAAGGTAAATCTAATTTCACTAAGGGTTGTCTACAATCAAAACATGAGCTTAATCTCTAACGGAGGTCCTAGCGGTCCTGCAGTGGATATCAATAGGATGTTATTCTTCAACTACAAACAAGTAAGATGGGTACAAAATGGGAGTTTAAGGTTCAGTTTCAATCAGTTTCTCCAGTACTTATAGAAGGATAATAAAAAGCAGTGTCAAAGAAATTGCCATGTATGATAAAGCTATTCACATAATCTGTACAAAAGCTCCAGCACTACAGTGAATTTGGCAGAGCCTAGAGTTGCATTCTACTTGTCAAATAATAATAATAATAATAATAGAACAAGAGCCCTCTTAGAGGCTTTATTTTAATGTTTCAAAATATCTGTTTTTTTTCTCCCTAATACTCCAATGTTCAGAAAGTATATACATCATTATTATAGAACTTTAGAGACACCACTGCATAGTGAGAAAGTATGGCTTTGGAATGAGCTACAACTCAATCTAAATACCAACTCTGCTACCTTTGGCCTCAGTCTACTCACCTGTAAAATGAGATAAATGATATCCACCTCATCGAGTTGACATGAGAAGTGAAGCAAGTGAGATAATATGTAGAATTCCTAGTATAAGGTGACTAAGAAATTTACCTGTACGGGAGGCTAACTGATTTCTTCTAATGCATGAAGATGTGAAATCAAAAAGGACAACATATAAAGGAAGAGAGGAAAGACAACAAATACGGATCACAAAATAGAAGAAAAATATCCTGGGGTCTGAATGTCAGGATTAAATGCCTGCATGGATTTCTGATGGTGTTCCCATATTATAGGGTCGGCCATCCCTCCACGACTCCTTGGGCCCTGTGACATTCTGAAAATGATCACTTAGCCCCTGAATTAATGGCTTTATGGATCTGATAAAAGCTTTGCTAACTTGTGCTCTTGCTTGCACCATATCAGACAGAGTAAAAAAGGCCTGATGGAGACAACAGCTGGAATAATTATAAAAATATGTTTTTATCCACTGTCTTAGAGAATCTATGTTCTTACATATTTTGTCTTAAACTCCACTTGAAAATACTTTCAATCTTTGAAAATATCTGAGATTGAAAATGTTTTTCATTTTTTATTCATTATTGTGCACATTCCTCCATTTAACTGTTACATTTTTGCTTTTAAGGTTTGGACCCAAGTTTTTCAAATATTTGGAAAATATCCTGTATAAACAAACAAATATGGTAAGAGTATTTATTGCCACTAATCGCATCATCTTGACCAAGAACTTAAAAAAGAAATGAAAGGAATTTTGTCATGTTGATGCCCAGAGGAGCACTAATGAGTTATGAAACCTTTCAGAGTCATAGAGCAGAAGAAAAATGGTTGCTTTGGTAACAAGGCAACCCAGTCAGCTGCGTACACTCTCCCAAGAGCATCTAATTTATTCAGCAAATGCAGGCTAGAACAGGTGGCTAACTTAGATGATGCCAACAAGCTCTAGCTCCCAAACATCGGCACCCACTACATTTTCTTGTACACAAGTTTCATTATTGTCCCTTATAAAGGAAGAGTTAACAAGGTGCATTTCAGTGTGGCTCATAACACTTCAGGAGACAGAACAGCTATCTGCATTTGTCACTTCAATTTTCTACCAAAAAAAAGTATATGATTTCAAGAAATGGTTGAAGCCAACAACTTAATTTTACTAGTTATCTTGAAAACAGAAATTGTCCTAACCCCAATTATAAAAATCAATTATTCATCTTTTAATAAATCAAATATTTTAGTGAGTGTTAATAGCAAGAATTTATCACTAAATTTTACAATTCTTGATTTAAATGGTAAATAGCCACTGAAATCCCAGTTCATTAAGGCATCTGAAAGCATTTAGATATTTGTAACAAATTTCATATTGTCAAAGGGGTAAGGGAGGAATAATACCAAGCTAGGCTCTATTTATTATAACATTAAATTTAAAAAATCTGAAAAACTACCAGTAAACTCTATGCTTATTTTTATATTAAGTAAGAATTTTATGGTCCAGGCCCAGTTTCATTTTCTGGCCTCCTGTCCAAACACATTTTATAATATATCCTAAACTTCATCAACAGAAGCCAAATGAAATCTCTTCCTCACCTCTCTGCACTTAGTATCTGCTGTTGTCTCTGTCTTGGGACTTCTAGGACTAGATTCCCTTTCAACTCTAATCCATCTTTCAAGGATAATATCAGGCATTTTCTTTCCCCAAATGCCTTCCCTCACCTCCCCAGGAAAAAATTATAAGTATCTCCTTGTGTTCCCTCTGCAAGTGATTCCACTGGTTTTTTTCCATATCTCCTTTCTTCTTCAGATTGAGTCCCCCAGACCTTAAATATGTTCCATTCATTTCTTATCCCCAGAGTACCTGAAGCAGTAGAAAATCGAAGATATTTGACAAATGAATGAATAAATGAATACATGAATGAAATCTTCTTTAGTGACACAAAAATGTGCATAAACCTAAGATATGACAAGACATTTTCAGAAATTAAAAAATCTCACTAATGTGGCCAAATTAGTAATGAAGTGTGCTTGTACAAGTAAAGAATCTACATTTTTAAATGAATGGAACCTTTCCCTCAAATGAAGTCATAAATGCAGCATCTCTTTTTAAACCTGATATCAATCTATCTCCATCCTGCTGTTCCTGCACAATCCCACACTCAAACCATCTACCAAAAACCTCAGATCTCCAAGAGCCAGTGCTTGAAAGATACTGGGCTCAACTTATTACACATTCAATTTTGCCTTGCTACTGCCCACTAAACAGAAATCACATAAGCAAACATTTGTTGAAAAGGATATTTAAAATAGAAGAGAGCATTAGCTAGGAAGTTCAGGTCTTGGTATTTCTCTATTGATCTGCTTTGAAGTCTTGCAGTTGTTTCCAAAGGTGACCCTTGCTGAGTGAGGCTGTTTCCTTAGCAACAGGATGACTGCTCCCAGCATGTAGAGAACATGCATCTCTGTTTCTGTGGTACTCAACCAACACCCTGAGATGCTATGCTGCTTCAAAGAAAGCAAGAATCTCTCCTTTTTAAGTACCAGATTGGCTCTCCAGCCCGTGGGCTGCATATACTCTGGAAAACAAGAAGTAATGGTAATTGTCCAGAAATAATTTCCTCATCTCATAAAAAGGACACAACCTCTACACTGATGCACTTTTATTCTCCCTGCCTAATTACTCCACATGTCCGCCTATGCACACGCACATACACATACATATGCGCACAGATGCGCGTGCGCACACACACACACCATTCTTTCTTCTTTGCTTTTTTAAAAATTTTCTGTGTTAAATTTCTGTGCTGGCTATCAATTCTTTCTTTTATATATTTTACCTCGTTTCTATTTCCAATGATGGCTTCTTTGTACATCTCAGTTTCCAACACCAACCAAATTACAATTTAGAATTAAGCATCAACATATCATGACAAAAAAAAAAAAAAACAAGGCTTGGTTGGAGCAACTGGCACTTGGTCAGCACACATAACCCCTTGCTATTGCAAAATGAGATGTAAACATATAGTAGACTGAAATTCATGTTGTTTATGATCAATTCTTCCATTAATTCACATTTGTTCATAATCTTATAAACAGCATAGCAACACTTTATTTGTTGTCCTTTATGCCTCCTGAGAGCAACTTTAAAATACTTTTCGTGCTAGCAATGAAAATTCTTTCTGGCAATTTCATACAATTGTGCAGTCATATCACAAAAGGGCTGGAAAACCTAGTGCATCAGCCACACCTCCATATTAATGGAATTATTTTTGTCTGAATTTTGTGCCCATAAAAGGGAAGAAAATTACTGAAGTTGTATAGGATTTTCTTGGGAAATGTTCTTCCTAAAAGATATTTCCCAGGATTCTATTTATGCTGTTCAGTAGGTAAATAAATAAACTAGACTTTTAGAATGCTACGTAAATTAAGTTTTAGAATGCCATATCAAAATGCTCAAAATCATAGCCCAGCTTTTCCAATGTAGTATGCACAGAATCTTAAGCATAAACAGGAAATGTGCGAAGGCTTCTTTTGCATCGAAAGTATCCATGGAATACAAATGTTAAAATACCATTCGATGAAGTGTTATAAATCCATGGATTTAAAATACATTTTATTCTAATAAACTTGGAAATTTATGTCTGCAATAGAGCCGGGAAATTATGCAATCCCTTGTTTTATATATGAGAAAACAAATGCCAAGAATCAGTAAGATACCAGTCCAGATTAGTTGCAGACCTTCAACTAATAGCAGAAGGGCTTTTGATTCTTATTGGCTTAACTTATAAAATGTTCACCATAAGCTTCTTCAAGATAAGAATTGCGTTTTACCGTCATTGTTGTGTTTTAATTTATAGCTTAATGCTCAACTTTCAATAATTACTAATAATTGTTTATGCATGTTATGTGTGTGGCATCATCCGATAGGAATGCTTCCAACTGAAAATAACAGGAAACACTGTATAGAGTGGGTGGCTTAATAAATATCGGATAATTTTTCTGGCATAACAAGTAGTCTTGAGGGAAGCAGCTAGCATTGGTTCAGTGGTTTGACAATTTCTGAAATTCTCTAGGGATTTCTCATGTTTGCTTCCTGGTTGCAAGATGACTGCAGTAGCTTTCAGCATTCCAGTCTGCCTTCAAGAAAGAAGGAAGAAGGAGCCATGCCAGGGATATCAGGTAATACTTTATAACATGCCCTGACATGAGGGAAAGCAAAATCCTTCCTAGAGCTGTTAGCAAGTTCAGGCCATGTCTTAGTTTCCAGAACTAAAGCATATGGTTGCTCTCACTGCAGAAGAGACTAGGGACATAAGAACTTAGGTTTTTCCCAACTGTTATGGCAGAAATGATGATGGAGAAATGGATTTAAAATACTTTAGTGTGAGCCAAAAACATTGGATGCTTATGTGAAAATAGACAGAAAAAATAGAAACAAACGAAGAAACCAAAAAAAAAGATAAAGAAAATAGAAAACATATATTCCACTGCAATCTTAAAACAGGAAATATGAATTATTCAAAATGAAAAAGAGAGGTGATATGAAGCCACATATGAATGTTTTTCAAGTTCTTTTTGTGTGGACATTGTCACTAGTAACCAAAGCAGACCCACAGAGAGTGTGTAGCAATTTCAGCAGGCATTAAGAACCTGTGGGGTGGTCAGGCACGGTGGCTCAAGCCTGTAATCCCAGCACTTTTGGAGGCCAAGGCGGGCAGATCACGAAGTCAGGAGATCGAGACCACCCTGGCTAACATGGTGAAACCCCGTCTCTACTAAAAATACAAAAAAAAATTAGCCAGGCGTGGTGGTGGGTGCCTGTAGTCCCAGCTACTCGGAGAGGCTGAGGCAGGAGAATGGTGTGAACCCGGGAGGCGGAGCTTGCAGTGAGCCGAGATGATGCCACTGCACTCCAGCCTGGGCAACAGAGTGAGACTCCATCTCAAAAAAAAAAAAAAAAAGAACCTGTGGGTTTTGCCAATTGTCAGGTCAAGGGAAAGCTCCAGGTAAACTATTTTTAAGAAATTTTAACCACTTCTGAATGCCCAAAACTTAAAATCACTACCCTATATGAATAGTGTTAATAATTTTTGCGTACTATTCTTAACACATAATTATAAGTTTTTTGTTGTCTGACTTTAAAATCACTTGCAAGTGTTAGAAAAGTACTGACAAATGGCTGGGTGCCGTGGCTCCTGCCTGCAATCCCAGCACTTTGGGAGGCTGAGGTGGGCGGATCACAAGGTCAGGAGATCGAGACCATCCTGGCTAACACAGTGAAACCCCATCTCTACTAAAAATACAAAAAATTAGCGGGGCATGGTAGCGGGCCCCTGTAGTCCCAGCTACTCGGGAGGCTGAAGCAGGAGAATGGCATGAACCGGAGAGGCGGAACTTGCAGTGAGCCGAGATCGAGCCACCGCACTCCAGCTGGGCAAGAGAGCGAGACTCCGTCTCAAGAAAAAAAAAAAAAGAAAAGTACTTACAAGTATTGTACAAGTATTGTAGAAGCTCTTTCTTTTCCTTTGGGTCAGTGCCATACAGTATAGAAAGCAAGTAGGCCATATTAATTGCTTAGTATCAAGTCAGAAGCTTCAATTTCTAGGGCACCTTTGCCTCATTATCCTACTAAAAAAATAGTGTGAAAGTGCATGCTACCTCTACCTCCCCAGTCCCTGCTAGGATGTAAGCTCCATGAGGGTAGAGATTCTGTTTGTCTTGATTTCTACTATATCTGTAGTGTTTACAACAGTGCTTGATACAAAATAGTTATTCACTAAATAGTTGTAGCATGAGTAGGCAAAACTTAATCCAGTTAAGACCAATTGCCTACTAAGCAAATATTTTACTTGGAGGTGTAATTCAATACATTCTGCAAAACCCTACTGCAACATAGGTTGTACAGCAATATAGTTAAACATCAGATCCTTCCTCAGAAAACAGCTTATTGAGCCGAAGAATGAAACTATAAGGATATTGAGAGTGAGAGCCACATACTTATCTTTTGTCTTCCTTACCAAACCCAAAGGCTGACACATAATAAATGTTTGTAAAATTAATTGCTGACCAGTTTTTATATTGAGTGATTACTGAAGTGTTGTCAATCAATATTTTAGTCCAAACCATTAAAACTAAATTGACGTTTCCAATAAACATCCAACCTCTGAACTTTACTCCTAAGAACATTATTCAAGTTCAAAAGTATTCAACTTTCCAACCAGAAAACTAATGAAAATCACAGAGGTAATTCATAATACGCAAGACAGAGTGAAGTACATACTTATACATGCATACATTACAGAGCACTTTTTATGGACATCATTCTGGGTTAGTAAGTTAAATAACCATTGACCTTAAACAATACAAATTCAAATTGTGAATGTCCACTTATACATGGATTTTTTTTCCACCTCTGCACCCTTGAGACAGCAAGACCAGCCCCTCCTCTTCCTCCTTCTTCTCAGCCTACTCAACATGAAGACAATGAGGATGAAGACCTTTATGATGATCCACTTCCACTTAATAAATAAAAAATATATTTTTCTTCCTTCTGATTTTCTTAACATTTTCTTTTCTCTAGCTTGCTTTATTGTAAGAATATAGTATATAATATACATAACGCATATAATATATGTGTTGACTGTTTATGTTATTGGTAGGGCTTCCCCTCAACAATAGGCAATCAGTAGTTAAGTTGTTTGGGAGTAAAAAGTTACATGCAGATTCTCAACTACATAGAGGTCAGAGCCCCTAATCCATTTGTTGTTCAAGAGTCAATTGTATTCTGAACGAGATGAAAAGGATACTATTAAGAACCCCAATGGGTTTTTCTATAAGAAGCAGAACCAAATAAAGCTATGAAGAATAGAATTCTTCATGTGTTTTTAATTAATTTTTATCTATGCAATCCAAGTACAATTTGTAACAAGTTAAAATGAGGATAATATGATTCTTTATGGCTGGAAGATTTAAAGCATTGTTTATTGAAATTGACTAATATTTTGCTTACTACTTAATCCAGCCTTAAAGTAGAGCTCATTGTTAACATCATGGTACAATTTTATAGGACAGCAATAGATGAAGTAAATACATGAGTTTTCAACAAGTCAGATGCTGCCTTTGTTGAAATATTTTTAAAACAGTCTCTTTCACTTGGGGCATTTTTATTACAGTACACACAAACTTAGCTAACTGAGCAGGAGCCATGTTAATATCTTGTGAGTATAAATGTGCAGACTGCTCTTATTAATTTCAGTGAATCCAGAAATACAGCATCCTTCTCACATAAGCCCAAGCACAAAGACATTTTGAGTTAGGCATTGTATTCCATGAAATGAAAAGGAACAAGAGCATAAAAAAAAATTCCAAGCAAAACACACAAACAAATACAGGAATAAGTTGGAAACCAGAAGCTTGAAGCGTTAACATTACCTTTTTCTCATAGTGAAGAAGGTGCATCATGGTCATTTCTGTCTTTTCTCACAGTGCTTATTTCAAAACCCCAGCTGAGAAAGCAGCTGTGTAGAGCAAGGAACTGGTGAGCTCAGCAGGAGTCCTGTATCCTAATGCTACTCCCAGAAATTCAAGCTTTCTTTCAGTTGCGGTGTTGTCATTTACAATGCCAGAAATGTGGAGTGTTGTCCTCTTCTCCGCAGCAGTAGTAAATATCATAGTGATGGTTTCTTTAAAGACTTCAAAAGCCTAAGTCACCCTGTTTTTATTGTTATTTATTTTCAATGTAGACTCCAAAGAGCCGGCATTGGCTAGTTTTCAAGATATTTGAAATTCTAGTGAGCTTTCATTAAGCATAATGTTAATGGAATAGATGATGGCAAAATAGACATGAAAGTTGAAGCATATGGCAGAGGGAGTGTTGATTGTATTTCCCCACTCCCCATGACCAAAAATAAAAATGAAAAAAAGAAAAAAGGAAAATGCTTCACTGTTACACTGCAATTTTTTTCCCAGATTGCAACATTGAAACCCTGATCTTTAATTGTAAAGAACGGTATGTTTTAAGCTTCTACTACAAGTAACAATGCAAAGTTAGCTGCAACCTAAAATAAAGCTGCATTTCTTAAAATCCCTTGGAAATGGAATTAATTTATATCTGTTTCTATATAGTGGCATTAAAATGTTTTATGAAGTGCTCTGAAAAATAATTATAGGGAGAGCACTGAGCAACACAATGGCTGCAGGACATGACTGATGCTGTAAGATTGTCATAAATGAAGAAAGCAGGTCGTATTCAGAGCCAAGAGTCCTAGTGGAGTTGAGCCTTCAACACACACAAAAAAGCAATTGTTTACATTTCTGAAAGTATCGTAGCTTTTAAATACGTATATGCCTAATGTATGAAATCGTATGTATACTTATAAAATAGATGTGTGTTGGTATAGACACTTAAAGGCACTCAGCTTCAATATTTACTAGTCTCAATACTTAATTATTAAAATATTTAAACTCAAATATCAACCATTTTAAATATATATTTTATTGAGTACCTTTCCTTTTTGCCTCAAAACTGTAATCAGATATAATAGTACACAATACCTGAAAAAGGATTATATTCTAAGTTATTTTATGAGTGTTTTTGTTTGTTTGATTGATTTTTGAGACTGAATCTCACTCTTGTTGCCCAGGCTGGAGTACAGTGGCATGATCTTAGCTCACTGCAACATCTGCCTCCCAGGTTCAAGCGATTCTCCTGCCTCAGCCTCCCCAGTAGCTGGGATTACAAGCACCTGCCACCATGCCTGGCTAATTTTTTAATATTTTTAGTAGAGATGGGGGTTTCACCATGTTGGCCAGGCTGGTCTGGAACTCCTGACTTAGGTGATCCTCCTGCCTCAGCCTCCCAAAGTGCTGGGATTAGAGGCATGAGCCAGTGCACCCAGCCTCCAATAGGTATTTATAAGATTATATTCAGCGTATAGAACTTTATCACTGACTTAGAACCAAGATTACATACAACAAAAATTCAGATTCAAACATTATTGACATATTTTCTTTCAGGAAGTTGCCTTTGTTTCTCAAATAAACATTTAACCAAAATTATTTGGGAAAATAGTAAACTAATATATGAGTATTTTTGAGTAACATCCCAAATTTAATAGCTTAAAGCAAAACACAATTACCTCATTTTGAAATTTTAAATCCACTAATTTACAGAGAATCATGCAGCTCAAATATGTTGCCATAACATTTTGCTGCATGCTCATAATCATTTCTTTTTCATCCATCCATTTATTCACAATATCTGCTGTGATTTCTGCCAATAACTGACATTTTTGCCCTGAAGAAATTACTTCAGATTTTGCCTAGTCAAACACCACTTTCAAAAATAGCCAATACTCACTTTTAGCATCAACAAATATATTCATCTGTCCAAAGATGCTACTCAGTATAAGAAAATGAATAAGGTAGTTATTGAGAAATTGAATATGATCATATCTTTCAAAGTAATATTTTAAAGTTGCATTTCTCACCATACCCCTAAATAATTTCAGATCGATTAAAGAGTTAAACTTACTAGTGAAATCAAGTTTGGGCCACTGGAAGGATGTTTGAAAATAAGAAGGGCATGGTAGAAAGCACAAAGGGAAAAAATGGACCTATGGAACTACATAAAATTTTAATATGCAAAAAAAGTTTTTGACTAAACTGTAAAAGTATTTTCAATTACTTGAAGAGCTAACATGAATTGAATAAGAAACACAAGGCCCCAGCTGACAAACAACATAAAGAGATACTCCAAAAAGAGCAAATTCAGACGTAAAAAAAAAAAAAAAATCAACTTCACAAATAATTACGGAAACTCAAGTTAAAAATTAGATTCCATTTTTGCCTATTAAAATAATCCATTTTTAAAATGTGCAATTCACAATAATGATGGAGGTACAGTATCATATATTACTTTTAATAGTGACATGGCAATTTGTCAGGAAAATATGCTTATAAAAGAGAACAAAGAAAAATGACCACATATTTGATACTAACAGCCATCTGTGAGATTCTATTTTTTAGAAGGAAACTATATTTACAGTGGTGCATGAGACATTACATCATAAAATTGAAAATATGAAAAAAACTAAATATCCAATAAGTAGTTTCAGAAAGTGAAAACTTGCCCTGGCAATGGGAAGTAAGAGAAGGCTGTAATAAATACACTCTCAATATCAATGATGACCTAAGCATGATGTGTTTGTCACCATGCCTGAAACAAGATAGCAACAAGGACATTCTGCAACCACAAAACAACTAAACAGCCCTCTCTTTGTACTAACCCTAGTGGCTTCCGCTGATTTACCAATACAACACAGTGTTGTTTTCATCCTCCCACCTCCTAGAGAGTAATTGCCAATATAACAAGTCTCTAAATTGCCCTGCTTTCTGACAGCATCCAAGTCAGAAATGGTCTTCTCCTCTTTAAGCCCTGTTAGAATCACCCTGCATGAGGCTAAATCCTTTCATAAACCTTTCCCCAAATCCTCCTACTGGAACCTCCACAGTTCCACCAGTGAGTGTTCTCCTTTGCAACAGCAAGATAAATAAACCTCATTTTGTTTCATTCATTTGTGTTCTTATAATCTTCAGCTGGTGGATTTCAATAGGTTGAGCTATGACCCTCTATTATTTTGAGTATTATGCAATCATTCTAATGATAGCATGTAAAAGTATAAGATATGACAATATCTACATGAAAAATATGTAAAGAAAATATATCAAGTGCTATGGTTAAAACACTGGGTTTATTGGTGCTTGTCCTCCAAGTGACATCTTCCTTATTTTCTTCCCTAAATTCTAACTTTCTTAAAGTTGAGTAAATTGTATTACTAATAAAAACATTTTGTTAAAATATGTCATATATGAATAAAACAAAATCTCTTCCCTCAGTTAAACAGGAGAGTTCATGTATCTTATGTGCTTATTTTTTTCTACTTATTCAGGAATAAATAAATATGTATGTAACCATTAATTAATATGTATTGGTAATTAATTTGATGCTTCTAAGTTAATATACATAATGATTAAATCATGCATAGTTGATTTATTGATATATAATGAATTAATTTATATGCGTCTGTCATTATTTGATACATACAAATTGCAATAATCTATTCCTTTACATGTTCATTTATTTATTCTTTTGTGTCCATTTATTTATTAAGCTCAAATATATGTTGAATTTAAAAAGCTCAAATATGTGTTGAGTTTCCTTAATTTTCCAGACAGGAATATAGTGAGACAGAGTTGAAAATGATGAACCTCCTATTGGAAAGGAGCTCACTCTGCAATGGGGAGAAAGAGAAGGTAGATAGAGGTACATTATCAAATGAAGGGATGCATCTGTATTCTCACACACAGGGGATGCTATGGGAACAGTGTCAAGGGAACACCTGCTCTCCTGGGTGAGCGTGGTCAGGGGTGACTTCAAGGGGAAGGTGATGTTCTCCATGAGTCCTGAATAAAAAGTATGTGTTTGTCAGGCAATGGAAAGAAGGAAGAGTATTCCAAGCTACTTACGAATATATAATTAAGAGTTAAAGTAAAACAGAAAATTAACACCTTAAGATCAATGTGGGTGTGATCAGAGAGGGATTTGTGAAGGGAGTAAAACTTGACCTTGATCTTAGAAAACAGAGGTGTGCAGCAGGAGAAAGAAGATTTAATCTGGAATACTTGCATAAGCACTTATCCATCTGTGACTTGGTGGGCAATATAAATTATTATAGGATAGTTTCCTGTGTCTGTAAAGAGTCATCAGATAAATTAGGAAGCATGATTTTAGTTTTGGAACAATATCTCCAAGTATAATACTTCTGTGAATTACAATATAAATCAGACTTCACATTTGACAAACCTTCATTCTTATATTAGTAAGAGGTCACTTGATACAGTATCCTTCCTTAGCAGAGGAAGGTTCACCACACAAAGTCAGCCGAAAAAGCTTAAACGAATACTTTCTGATTCAATCCAGTTGTCCTATGAACATAAGCACCTGTCTATTAAGGTTGCCCCTACAGCACTACAAAGATTTTTTCCTGATACATTGCTACATTTTTATGTTCTCTGAACTCAGAGTTGGGACAAAAATGATAAAAGTAGAGGCAATGCTTCTTTGAAATTAACCAAAAAAAAAAAAAAAAGAGAAGATCAATCAGATTCTGATGGAGAAAAGTTATGCCAAGTTCCAAAGGTGCAAAAATACAAAGTGTAGGGGAGAATTTATTTCAAACTTTAAACTGGGTCTGGAAATGTTGCAAGTATAGTTACATATGGCAGGCAAACAGAATACATGCCAAAAGAAGCAACGTGAGTGTGAGAAGCTGTGAAGTTTGATCTGTTCATGTAAGGAACATTAGCAAAGATAATAAAAAAGAAAAATATCTGTACAGAAAATGGGCCCCATTTGTACAGAATAGGGTAGGAAGCAGTTTTGAACATGATATGAAGAACCAGAGAAATTAAAGTGGGACAAACTATCTTAGATTCCATTTGATTTGTATTTCCCTCCTCTACCTGGAGCCTTGACAGAGGGCTTTTACTTTTTTATCTAGAATCACCGCTTTCCTCCTTTCATTTCATTAACAAAAACATGTAAAACAAGCCTGTCCCCCTTGAAGAGTTAAAATGTAGACACATTTAGGAGGAGTTAGAAAGCAAGACCAAATATTCATTTCTGTTCCATGTCATGCCTAAAGTCAAGTTATTTCTTTTCCTCTTAATGATTGATGAGTCGACGCTAACTGGGGGGAGAATTTAAGGAAAACACAATAGAATGACTCATGCGTGTTTGCTTAAGGAACTGTTAAGGAATTGTCTTTGAAATATAGTACATACTGTTGATTATTCTGAAAAGGTAAAAGAACAGCAATCTTTTTTTTTTTTTTTTTTGAGACAGAGTCTCATTCTGTTGCCCAGGGTGGAGTGCAGTGGTGCGATCTCAGCTCACCGCAACCTCTGCCTCCTGGGTTCAAACAATGCTCCTGCCTCAGTCTCCCAAGTAGCTGTGATTGCAGGCATGCACCATCACGCCTGACTAATTTTTGTACTGTGCCATCACACCTGACTAATTTTTGTATTTTTATTAGAGATGGGGTTTCACCATATTGGCCAGGCTGGTCTTGGACTCCTGACCTCAAGTGACCCGCCCGCCTCAGCCTCCCAAAGTGCTGGGATTACAGGGGTGAGCCACATTGCCCCTCCAGAAATAGCAATCCTGTTGTCTAGTTTCACAGCTGTCCTGTATACAGAAGTAACTCTGTTAACACGTATTCAAACAGCTGAAAGATATTTTCCCAGAATGTTAACATTACCCTCCTTATTTAAAGGTAAAAGCTCATCTGTTGACTTGATTTTAATGTAATATAAAATGTATATGACTGGATTAGTCATGTAATGCTGAATACTAATTACCCCAACATTTGCCACCTTAAAACAAAGGTTTTTATTTCACAATTTCTGAAGGTCAGGCTTCCTGGCATAGCTTCACTGTGACCTCTGGCTCAGCATCTCCCACAAGGCTGCCATCAAGGGGTCAATGATGGCTGCAATCATGTTAAGACATGACAGGGAGAAGGCCTAATTCCAAGCTCATCCACGTAGCTCTCAGTAGGCCTCTAGTCCTGGCTGGCTGTGGGCTGGTAACATCAGCTCCATGTCATATAAGCCTCTCTGCAAACCATTCACAATACAGCAGCCAGCTTCCTCCAGAGCAAGAGGTGAGTAACAGAGACAGAGACAGAAATGAAAGTCACGGTATTCTGTAACCCAATCGTGAAAGTGACATCGCATCAGTTTTGCCATATTCTATTCATTAATGAGTCAGTCACTACGTACAACACACATTTAAGGGAAGAGAATTACGCAAAGCTGTGAATACCAAGACGCAGGATCGCTGGGGACCACTTACGAGACTGCCATTCAAAATGATGAAAACAGTCCTTAACTAATTCAAAATTATGCAAATTTCATTTAAAGTACGATATTTTTAACAATTTAAATTTGGAGATCACAAAGAGATATGTTTATTATCTCCTCAAAATTTTATCTGTTATTCATTCACCATATTTGATTGGTTACTTGGCCAACTAATGACCTAACCATCTGGCTGAATGTGGCATTGTGTCTATGACCTGCTAATAGACTAACGCAATTGAATTGGCCCACATAAACTACGAAATGACCACTGCGAGTGAGGTTATTGGAAAAACAGAAAATGATTTTCTTACCCTCCTGTCTTATACAGAATGCTTCATCTCTGGTCATCGAAATGTGGAGGTGGAAGGCAAAAATTGCCTGCCCTAGCAAGCTGTGGCTGTGGGCTGGTAACATCAGCTCCCTAACGAGCAATTTTTCAGCAGACCCCAACTGGGTGTCCCCTAATTCAACCCAACTCTGACACTAACTACCTGCAGATAGTGTCAGATCCCACAAGTTAGGGGCTCAGGCCCATAAAACTGCCCACACTAGGGACACCAGTTGTAAGTTTGGGCCTCTGGAACTCCTGAAGACTGACTATAAATTGAGGGTTTCCACAACTCCTTTCCTTGAATTGATTAACTTGCCATGATGGCTCACAGAATTCATGGAAACACTTACTTACATTTTACTGGTTTATTAATAAAGAATATTACAAAAGATATTGATGAACAACCAGAGGAAAGAAATGCAAAGGGCAAGGTACGTGAAAAGGAGCTTGGAGCTTCTGTGCCCTCTCTGGACACACCATCCATTAGAAAGCTCCATGTGTTCAGCAATCCAGAGCTCTCCAAACTCTATGGGGTTTTTATGGAGGTTTCATTACATAAGCATAACTGATTGCATCATTGGCCATTGGTGATCAACTCAACTTTCAGGCCCTCTCCCCTCCCTAAAGGCTGAAGGAAGTTGGGCGATGGAGTTCAAAGTTCCAATCTTCTAACCATGCCTTGGTCTTGGGTGACTAGCCCCCATCATAGCCACAAGCCACCTCATTAGCATATAAAAGACACATACCACTGGAGACAGCAAGGGTTTTAGGAACTATATGTCAGGAAACAGTGATGAAAACCAAGTAAAATATTTCATAATATCACAGTCCCTTTGTATCAAATTAAAGTACCTTACATAACAGAAAAATATTCAAAAAGAGTGAAATGTGTATTCACCAGGGAAAAACCATTTACAATTTCTCTGATAATAGAATATAAACTCATCAATTTTATATAAAAACACCACTGGCCATTTTATGATTTGTCTATTGATTCCCCCAACATTCAAATCAAATCAATTTCTCCTAGTGTCACAGCCAGACTTCTCTGCTCTATTTTAGCCAAACAAGCCAGTTGATTTCCACCTGTTTATGTGTGCCTAATTCTCATTTACAAGGACCCCCCCATAGCTTAACTTCAACAATCCATACGTGTTCTAACCTTCAGAACTCAATGTAAAGCATGTTTCCATTGCCCAAACTTTCCAGACTAACTTTGAGCAGTAGAGATTCTAGATTTTCCAGGATTCCAAAGTAACAGAAAGCGAGACGCTGACGAATCCTACACAGCTGTATGGCTGTCTCTTAGTCACTCACCAATGAAGAGCCTTTGCATTGCGCTCTGGCTTTGCATCCTTGCAGCTGATTCATTCTCAAGATTTTATAGCACCCAGCTGGAGCAAAGTCTACGTGTCATAATAGAACTCTACTTTATTTCCTCCATCCTTTCTTCTCCCAGTCCAGGTATCCAGACTACCCCACTCCACCACACATCTCCCTGCCCACAGGAGGCTTTTGTCTCACCAAAGGTACTTCTTAGTTTGGGCCTTTTAACCAGTCAAATCCTGCTTTCTGAGTAACTCTCTATATAGTAATATATATTATTATTAACTAAAGAACATGCATTATCAGATTTCCTAATTTTTCTCTAATGTCACTTTTCTATTCCAGGATCCCACACTACATTGAGTCATCATATCTCCTACGGCTCCTCTTAGCTTTGACAATTTCTTACACTCTTCTTGTTTTATGTGACCTTGAGTTTTGAGGTTTACTGGTTGGGTGTTTTGTACAATGTTCCTCAATTCGAATTTGGCTGAGGTTTTTCTCATAGCTAACCTAGGGTTATGAAAGTGCCATTCTCAACACAACACATCAAGAGTTTATGCTAACAACTTATCTCTGATGCCATAAACTCTTATCACCTGACAAGACTGACAGGCTTGTCCACTGTAAATTTACTTTGTTACTCCCCCATTCCCATTCTGTACTCTTTGGAAGCAGGTTACTACATGTAGCCCTACAGACACATAAGGAGTACAGAGTTATACTCTATCACCTTGAGGAGGGAACAGCTACATAGATTATTTGGAATTCCCTGTATAGTAGATCTATTCTACGTTTCTTTATTCAATTATTTATTTGTGTCAGTATACAATCATGGATATTTATTAATACTTTATTTTGTTTTGTATTTTGTTTTGGGGTTTTTTTTTTTTTAAGACGGAGTCTTCATGCTGTCGCCCAGGCTGGAGTGCAGCGGCTCCATCTCAGCTCACCGCAGCCTCCACCTCCAAGGTTCGAGCGATTCTCCTGCCTCAGCTTCCTGAGTAGTTGAGATTACAGGCATGTATTTATGCTTTGGGTTGTAATCTGTTACTACATTGTTTAACATACTATTATAAGCTTTGGCAGTTGGAAACTTTTTCAGTTGTCTCGTGCATCTCTTTGACATACCATGTCATCTTTTAAAGCACTTCCATAGTTTCTGACATTAGAAGATGCTCCTGGCTCATCACGTGTATTCCAGAACCAGCCCTAAAATTAGCTATTTTTGCAAGAAACCCTGGTTCCTTTTACTGGTGAATGGCATTAAAAACTACTATATGGGTGCTGGCTGTACTCATTGCTAGTGGGAAACCATTGCTCTTAGGTTTCCTAGGTGAGCAGGGCTAGGAAATAGATGTGTGTTTGCCAACCTTTGCATATACATTGTTTAGAATTATTTCTCCACATAGCCATCACTCTCTACATTAAGCTAAACATGAAATCATACTGATGTTTCCAACTTAATTCAGAAAAATGAGGCTCATTCTAGCTTTCTCCCTCTGCTTATTTGTGTTAATATAAAAGCTTTAGTCAAATTAAATGTAAAAGAGTTTATCTGAGCAAGGAATAATTCATGAATTGGACTCCAAAGAAGTACAATACTTATATACAGTTTAATAGTTTAATTTGTCGTTAGTCTTACAGTCATCTTCAAAGTTTTTTGCTTTTTTTTTTTTGAGATGGAGTCTATCTCCCAGGCTGGAGTGCAGTGGCGTGATCTCGGCTCACTGCAAGCTCCTCACCCCAGGTTCACGCCCTTCTCCTGCCTCAGCCTCCTGAGTAGACGGGACTACAGGTGCCCGCCACCACGCCCGGCTAATTTTGTGTGTGTGTATTTTTAGTAGAGACAGGATTTCACAGTGTTCGCCAGGATGGTCTCCATCTCCTGACGTCGTGATCCACCCGTCTTGGCCTCCCAACGTGCTGGGATTACAGGCATGAGCAACCGCGCCCGGCCAAGTTAATTTTTTTAAGAATACATATATTAGGCCATTCTCACACTGCTATGAAGAAATACCTGAGGCTGGGTAATTTATAAAGGAAAGAGATTTAATTGACTCACAGTTCCACATGGCTGGGGAGGCCTCAGAAAACTTACAATCATGGCAGAAGGCAAAGGAGAAGCAGACACCCTCCTCACAGGGCAGGAGGACGGAGTGAGTGCAAGCAGAGGAAATGCCAGATGCTTATAAAACCATCAGTTCTCGCGAGACTCACTTACTAGCACAAGAACAGCCTGAGGGAGACCACCCTCATGATCTAATTACCTTCACCTGGTCCATCCCTTGACGTGTTGGGATTATGGGGATTACAATTCAAGATGAGATTTTGGGTGGGGACACAACCAAACATCAATACATAATTTTTTTTCTTTTCTTTTTTAATTTCAGTAGTTTTGGGGGAACAGGGAGTTTTCAGAAGAGAATTCAGAGAGCACTGCTCTGTAGTTTTAGCAAGGAGCTTTTATAGGCTGAACACAGAAGTAAAGCACAGAGATAGCTTGATTGGTTGCAGCTGCCTTATTTGGATGTGCTCTGGTCAGCTGGCTGCCTGTGATTGGCCGAAGCTTGACTTCTTGTGATTGGCTGAGACCTGGGTATCTCTTACAAAACGTATACTCCTAAGTTAGGTCGTGGTTTGTTATTTGGAACTCAATGTACAGAGGCAGCCTCAGGCCAATGGCTTTGTGCCTATTTTATTTAACATGTGTTAACCCTATTCCAACAGTAAAAAACCTAGCTCCCATCATCCACCATCCATTTATTTATTTGTTTAATCTTAGTAGACATGTACAGAGTTTTCATAATTATGAAGTCACACACCTGTAAGAAATAACTTTATCAACTAGAGTACAATAATTACCTAGCTTAATAGTTTGTCATTAGTCTTAAAGTCATTACAAAGTTTTTTTTTAGATACATAACTTTTTTCTTTGATTTTTTAAAAATTTCAATAGTTTTTGGGGAACAGGTTGTTTTTTGTTACATGGATAAGTGGTTATTTCTGAGATGTTGGTGCACCTGTCACCTGAGCTGTGTACACTGTACCCAATGACTGAAGTTAATTAAATCAGCATTTCTTTATCCCTACCCTCTTCAGTGAGATTATTTCATACATTTATAATATGATCAGATTATTTAGTTACAGTCTGCATTCCATTCTGGATTTCCTGACCTTCTGGTTGATTTTTTTTTAATTGTGCCTACATTACAGTAAATTCTTTGCACTATAAAGTTATATGGAATTTGACAAGTTAATAATGTCATGTATCCACCACTACAGTCCTGTACAGAATGGTTTATAGTATAGGCTTGAAAAAAATCCCCTGTGCTTTACCTAATGAACCCATCTTCCTCCCCAAAACTCTGCCTATCACTGATTTGGCTTCTACAGTTTTTTTTTTTTTCTATTCCAGAATGTAATATAAATGGAATGATATGGTATGTAGCTTTCTAAGACTAACATTCTTGCACTTAGCAATGCTCATTTACGATTCATTCATATCTTTACATGGCTTGATAGTGCACTTCTACTGCTGAATAGTATTCCATGGTATGGAGGTACCACGATTGTTTCTCCATTCACATTTTGAAGGACTTCTTGATTCCTCACAGCTTTTCGTAAACATGAATAGGACTGCTATGAACATTCATGTGCAGGCTTTTGTGCGAGCATAATTTTTCAAATCCATTGGATGAATACCTAGAAGCGCAAATGTTAAGTCATGTGGTAAGTCTATGTTTAGCTTTATGTCAACCTTTGAATTATTGATGGATACCAAGTTATGGAAATGTCTTTTAGCATAATGTGCTTTATAAATTTTTGTCACCACTCAAAAAAGGCTTTCTAGTAAACAATAAGAAAATTGGGAGAAAATTAGCTCAACAATTACTGTAGGGAAGCATTTCAAAGGCTGGATTCTATTGGGGAGGGGGGCAGAGGAGGAGAAGTGTTCAAAGGCACGAAAAGAGAATGTAGACAGAAAATTTCAGCTAAGTTGTAAATGTGAAAGGAGGATTTGAGAAAACAGAAGTCAGCAATGGAAGAAATATGTTTCATACATGAATTTGGTCACTGAAATGTATCCTAGAAAGGAGTAACAGAGAGTCTATTAAAAATCAGTGTTGAAGAGGAAAAGAAGTATGAGCGAATAGAGACACATAGCATGTGACAAGGGAGAGAAATAAACAGCAGGGCTGAGGAAACCATGAGCCTTTTGAGCTGGAGGCACATCAAGATTGGGCGATGCAGCCTGGAATCACCAGAAGGATGTGTATTTGGGGGTGACACATGTCCCTGAGAATAAGCCTCTCAGCAATCTCCATCTCTTTGATTGACAAGAGTCTTCAATGAACATACTCAAGACCTGCTCCTTCACCTCTTTGATGGTGTCCTTTTCAGAGGAAAGCTGAGAAAATCGGCTGCTCTCTGCTTCTCCTCGCACTCCATCCACATGGCATATGTAAGGGCATGTTACAAAAGCTATAAATGTCATAAAATGAAAAGAGTCAAGAAAGGTTACATTATAATCCAATCCTTAATGCAGAAATAAAACGTTTAAAATGTAATTTGGTGTGGCTCCTGTTTCTTCTAAGAGCATGTGAATGAATGGTAACTGAGTTTGTGATTACTGAAATAATCATATAATCACATGAAGTAAATAAGGTCAGGAAATGCTTCATCCACAGATGATCTGTCATTGCGGTAACCATCACACCCATAGAAAAGCATGCTTCCCTAGACCTTGCTTCATTCCTTTACTTCATACGCAATGAAGGAATCCCTTGGCTGGCACCTTCCCAACTCCTTCCCATATAATTGTAGAACTTCCTAGCTTGGGTCCAAATTTTCGTGCAGTTCTACTTGTAAGCTTTGTACTTTATGCTTCTAGAGACTAGACCCTAGACACTATCTGCTTAGAATAGTGGAGCTAGCTAGCATCAACTTTATTTAGGCATATGCTAATTAATTGTGAGGGCAAAGGTGGGCAGTGAGGTTGTTAAGCTGACGCCGAAATAGTAAATTTTGGAAAATAGTCAAGTACAGTCACTTTATTTGTTAGATATCTCGTCACCACATTACCAGCACTAGTCAGAGACCACATTTTTCTGGGAAGTCACCAGATGTATATTATGAGATAGACTTTAAGAATTGTAGTGAGGCTCCAGGAAAAACCTAATTGTCGTGAACGTGTAATAAACCAGCCATGAAAGCAGTCAAAGCTTTCTCCCGAAAACATAACACTTTCTACAGATTTCTTTCTTGAGAGCTGTGGCTATGTGATATTATACATTGAGAAGATTGCGTATGCGATTTTTAAAAAGACAGGAAACAACAGATGCTGGCAGGGCTGTGAAGATACAGAAACACTTTTACAACGTCTGTGAGAGTGTAAATCAGTTCAACCATTGTGGAAGACCGTGTGGCGATTCATCAAGCATCTAGAACGAGAAATACAATTGTATCCAGCTATCTCATTAGCGGGTATATACCCAAAGGTTTATCATTCATCCTACTAGAAGTACACATGCACAGGTATGTTCATTGCGGCACAGTTTACAAGAGCAAAGGACTTGGAACCAACCTAACTGCACATCAGTGATAGACTGGATAAAGAATATGTGTGGTATATACACCAGGGAATACTATACAGCCATAAAAAAGAATGAGTTCCTCTTCTTTGCTGTGACATGGATGACGCTGTGGACCATCATTCTCGGCAACATAACACAGGAAAGGAAAAACAAACACCACATGTTCTCACTCATAAGTGGGAGTTGATCAATGAGAACACATGGACAGAGAAAGTGGAACGTCACACACCGTGGCCTGTCATGGGGTGGGGGGCAAGGGAAAGAGCATTAGGACAAACACCCAAGGCATGTGGGGCTTAAAGCCTAGATGGTGGATGGATTGGTGCAGCAAACCGCTAAGGCACATGTATACCTTGGTAAGAAACCTGCACGTTCTGCACAAGTATCCCATAACCTACAGGAAAAAAAAAATGCGTAGGGACACTGAACCCTCTCAGCTAATCCAATTTTTCTCTCTGAGAAAAAAACGCTCTGTTCCTGCTACTGAGCTGACCTCTGAGACCTTGATGGGAACTTGTTTCTGTCTTCAGCAGTTCAGCCTTACTCAGACACCTCTCAATGCATTGAGTTCTATGAGGGGCAAGAGAAATGTTCTAAGCTTGTGTGTGGAGTCGCCATCAGCACTGCTCTCTGCTGATGCCTGTCTACACCGCAGGCTGCTTGGGCCAGGTTCTCTTTTCCTCTAGTGTTCTGAAAGGGCCAGAGCTGCCACATCTGCCAGAATACAGCTTCCAAGACTGCTCCATGCCATGCAAAAGGAATGAGCAGAGAGCAATCTTAAGACTGGGAGATAATGAGTCTCTAGGACCTTACTTATTTTGGGAGCTCAAGCAATTTCATTTCTGAGGGAGCCCTCCCATCTCCATCAGTTCTGCCAAGAACCTGTACCCTCCTTGTGTCTCTAAGACACACCAGTCTAACTTGAGGTACGCCCTGGCAAGAAGGTTGGTTAAAGGAAAGGAAAGCTGAAGAAGCCCAGAATATGGAGGTATGAAACGGAATTTCCCAATTCTTGGTAAAATTTAGAAATTTCCGTAATACCCAAAGGCAGATGCTATGTACCATAAGTCCTATTTTAGCAGCAAAAGCTGAGGGTATGAGGAAATACAACTATATTGCATGGGGGTTTATTTTGCTCCAGGAAGAAAGAGTACATGTTATTCTGGACTAAATATTAGAGCGGAACAATGGGGTCTTTTCAAAAGTTTCGCTTCCATTCTGTGATTCAGGGGGCACATGGCAAAAGGAAACAGACTGAAATGGAACCACGGATATCTGTGAGCTGTGCTGGGAAGGTTCACGGTGATTCCGTCGTAAATCTCAGGTGTTTATTCTGTAAAGAAAAATTACTCTTTTGCATGGTAAAGGTACAGCAGAGTATGTCCAAGTAGAGTTGGGAATAACTTTGTCACTCGTGAGGAACCTACTTGGCCCGATATTTTAATATCTTCCCCCATGTCTGTGTACTCAGGTTTGATTTTCCGAGTGGATCATCGGTGGAATCAATAAAATCAGGAATACTCTAAGGCAGTGTTTTGAACTAAATTTCAGTGCCTCTGGAAGAACCGGCCACATCACCGTGTGTAGCAAACATGAAGTATCAACAGGCTGCCTCTATGCCTTTTCAACTACATAGAAGTTCGCTACAAATGGCGGCGTGAGGAAAGGTGATTTTGGAATTGGTTGCTCTCTCGTCTTTTACTATGCATCTATACTATATTACATTCTAAAACAGTAAAGGATCACTTGCTGACGTAAAGCACAGTAGGCAGGAATAGGAGAAGGGTCAACTGAGAGAAAAATAAAGCTTTGTGATGTAATTTTTATTTCTGCAGTTTGGAAAAGAGTTTAACTGTTTTTGTGATGACTCACAAAAATACATAAGGGCATGAAAATTACCCAGGACAACATTCGGGAAACATTTCTGGCGCCTTCACTTACTGAAACCCAGACATAAGCATTCCAGCAAAGACACGGCAACAGCAGGCTTCAGCAAGGAACCGTACAAATGTCCTGGAAAGGGCTTCCCTCTCTGAATGCAGCTTCCTGTCCACAGGATGCTCAAGGCCCAGGCACCTTTATTCTTCCAACTAGAAAGACATACAAAAAGGCCTCAACATGACCTCGGAGGCCCAAACATTTAGCCAAGGCTACTACCAAACAATCTGCTGTCTTCATCCAGGTAAGGGCAGCTTGACGTCTCAAGACACTAAGATGGTGGGGAAATCCAGGGTAGACTGAGATGCAGAAGCTCCAGCAAACGCAGTCCTGTCACTGAAAGACGAATGCAGTACTTATTCCTGCACAAACAGACCCTTCCCTCTGGCCTTGGGCCTAGAACATGATTTTTTGGTAGTTGCTGTTGGGGAAGAGGCCCTTGGGCTTTAACCTGCGAGCAGCCTCCCTTAAATGCTTGGGCTGCAGTGGGGGCTTTTCTCCCCACATCTCACACACGTCCAGGGCCTCTTCCAGCACCTCTCCGACGAAGACCTTGGCTATTCCAGCCATGGCAATGGCCACGTTCTCAGGCTCCGATCCGCCAGTGATAGAATGCATCAGACCTGCAATGCGTGCTTTTGGGAAAGCTGACCGGCGACACACTTCGTAGCGGGCCAGCTGCTCCTCAGACATGGCAGACAGCAGGGTTGCCATCCTCTGAGCCTCCTCCGCATCCACGGTGGGCTTCCTCTCCTTCTTTCCTTTGGTATCTCTTTTCCGTCCTTTGGCTGCAGGAGGAGCTGAGGCTGAGGCTTCACTGTCGCCTTCTGTGAGGTCCGTGACATCCTGACTGCTGAGCTCACCTTCCTGACCCCTGGGTTCTTCCAAGTTCCCATCTAGGTCCTCAGGGAGCCCGTCCTTGTTGCTGCCCTTCAGACCTTGGGGCGTGGCGAACATCTCAGCAGACACAACTGTTTGCCTGCCTGTCTCCATGGGTGAGACTCAGGTCTGCTCCGTGACAGCAGCTGTAGCAGCAGAAGTTACAGCTGGGGTGGTTTGATTATGGATCCGAAGTGAGATTTTGAGAACCATCCTTTTTCTTGTTTTTTTTTTTTTTTTTGATTTACAGATCATGTTTATTAAGCGACACTCAAAATGTTAAGTCTCATAAACAATAACATTCAGTGATCGACTTCAATCCAACTGTAATCCTTACTTTAAACTAAGGGCAATAATAATTTTACGCATAGAGTAAATACACACAAAACCTGGGTATCCGGAACTACAAACATGGTTTCCACAGCCACCTATGGTTTTAGTCAAGGACAGATTTCCACGATGAACAAGTACTTACAAATATGTTAATAAAACACTAACGCAAACGCTTACCCTGCCGTCAGCTTTTTAAGCAATGCCATTCCTGCTACTGAAAGCATTTATTTTAAGAAGCTTGAATTTGATCCGGGAAAACGGGTTCTCCTAAAACTTTCACGGGATGTTATCAATCCAAAGTGATTTTAAATCAAAAAGCCTTCCAACACAGCATTATGTATTGTGAAAGCAATGTGAAACTTGCTTTCTGTTTTTTTGTTTGCTTGTTTGTGTGGAGACGGCGTCTCGCTCTGCCGACCAGGCTGGAGTGCAGTGCAGTGATCTCGGCTCACCGCAAGCCCCTCCTCCCGCGTAGACGCCATTCTCCGGCCTCAGCCTCCCGAGTAGCTGGGACTACGGTCACCCGCCACTGCGCCCGGTTAATTTTTTGTATTTTTAGTAGAGACGGGGTTTCACCGTGTTAGCCAGGATGGTCTCGATCTCCTGACTTCGTGATCCGCCCGCCTCGGCCTCCCAAAGTGCTGGGATTACAGGCACGAGCCACCACGCCCGGCCTAGTTCATTCTCTTTAATAATGAACTAGACAGTAAACTAGTTGTTGTCTAAAAACTTCAGAATACATGAAGTACAAGCCTCAGCTGTCAAGTCAGAAATGCCATTTCGATTTCATATATTAAATAGCTACAGTAGGCCAGGCTCGGTGGCTGGCGCCTGCAGTCCCAGCACCGTGGGAGGCCGAGGCAGGCGGATCACGAGGTTCAGAGATCGAAACCATCCAGGCCAACATGGCGAAACCCCGTCACCACCAAAATTACGAAAAGTTAGCCATGCATGGTGGCAGGCGCCTGCACTTGCCAGGAACCCGAGAGGCCCAGGAAGGAGAATCACCCGAAACCGGGAGGCGGAGCCCGCAGTCAGCCGAGATCACGCCCCTGCACCCCAGCCTGGCGACACAGCGAGACTCCGTCTGGAAAAAAAAAAAAGAAAAAGAAAAAGAAAAAAGCTACAGTATAGCTCACAAGGTTACAAGGGCGTAAACATACCTAACACGCAAATACGACTTTATCCTTCAGATAGTCAAAAGTCAGAAGGAACGACACGGTTTGCAAGGTACTTTGACTTATGCGTGGTCATTAAAACCCGGTAAGTGATTAAAGTATGGTAATACAAAGGCAGGCAACGACATGCACCAATATCACTCTAAAATCAAAAGCATAAAAAGAAAGGCTGAAAACTCTCTGTTTCTCCATCTTTCATTTACACGGCTAGATATCAGAACCTTACTTTAGAAAATATACAATTATGATATCTGGTTTCCCCAGATGGTAATTTTCAGAATCTACAAAAAGTGTCAAGATGCATAATTTGCTTCATCAAATGCTTTTCTAGCTCGTTTCAATTCTTCATTCATAGTGAGCAAGTCTTTCACCCTGGCAAACTTCCTTGGGTCCTTTCGAATCAAGAAGATGATATCTTCAACTTGTACTCGACCTTGTCTTCCAATTGACATTGCCTTGTGAGTCATTTCAGTGATATACTTTATGACAAGATCTTCAAGAATATCCACTGACTCAGTATAAGGATTCTGGTCATCCCCAAAGCCATACATCATACATCGCAATTCTTTAGAAAAAAGTCTCTTTCTTTTACCCTGTCCACCTTCTGCACCTCCTCCAATTTCTTCATTTCCTTCCTCAAAGGTGGGGTCTTCTTCCTCGTCTGCCATCCCACTGGCCCGCCGACCCACAGCCCAGAAACTTTCAAAGATTTTGGCTGCTATGTTTCTGGCGAGCCATAGATTAGTCACAAGTGGGCAGAGCTCCCTGCCTCCCCTTCCCACACACAAACACACACACTGCTTTATCTCACTTCCACAATATGGAGAAACCTGTGGATGGAGAGTTTATTAGTTTTAGATGAATGCAGAAGAAATTCTCACCAATTTTGGATATTGAAAACAAACCCGGGCTCACAGCTCAGAAGTTCTACTAGGCCAAGTGACTGCCTCCTGCTCAGAGTCACACGAGGGACCTCCAGGATGGGTCTGTCTGTGGGGTCGTTGCCTTCACCTGAGAAGGGTCTGGCGTCGATCTGATTCGAGTTCGTGGCAGAATCCAATTCCTCAGGTATGTGAAACCCAGGCCCACTTGTTTGTTCTGCCAGCTGCCGGGAGGATGCTCTGAGCTCTTATAGGTGTTGCCCAGGTCTGGGCCGTGCAGCTCCCTGGGTCTGCACCTCCAGGGCTGAGGAATCACCCACAGGGGAATGGAATCTCAGGGAGGTTCAGTCCCATATAAAGAGCACAGACGATTGAATTAGACCCAGCCCTTAACAGCTATTGTTTCAGGGTAATCCTAATCTAATCAGGGCTTTGGGCGGGCTCCTCAATTCAAGGTTCCGTCCGCACCCAAGGGAGGGGCAGAGGCAGGGCTAGGCTCTGGGGGGGGCGGGGCGGGAAATGCCGGGGGCATTTCAGAATTCTGGATTCCTCACAGAATCGCAAAGTTCACATTTCACAACAATAAAGAAAACAATGAGGGTAAAAGTGAGACCTTTTATGAAGTTGCACATTAGAAAACTTAAACGTCTGAGAAAAAAACCTCTAACTCATAGGGAAACAAGTGGTTTATCACATACTCTGAAATAGACTGGGCTGGGTGTGGGGAATATGAAAATACGATTTCTATGTTATGCTGTTGTATTGTATTGTATTGCATATTATTTATTTATTTTCGAGACAGAGTCTCCCTCTGTCCCCCAGACCGGATTGCAGTGGCCTGATCGCAGCTCACTGCAGCCTCTGCCTCCTGGGCCCAAGCAACTCTCCTGACTCAGCCTCCAGAGTAGCTTGGAGCAACTGTGCGCGCCACCACGCCAGGAGAAATTTGTATTCTTTAAAGTAGAGAGGAGGTTTCACCATTGTGGCCAGGCAAAGCGACAGCCTGGCAGGCGCCACGAAGACCCTGGCCACTGCAGCCGCCGGCAAGAGGGCGCCGCCTACAGGAGGGATCAAGAAGCCTCACCGCTACAGGCCTGGCAGTGCGCAAAATCAGAAAGTACCAGAAGTCCACGCAGCTTCACCTCCTCAAGCTGCCCTTCCAGCGCCCGATGCGCAAGATCGGGCAGCACATCATCCTGGACGTGCGCTTCCAGAGGGCGGCCATTGACGCCCTACGGGAGCCCAGTGAGGCTTCCCTGGTGCACCTCTTTGAAGACACCTAGCTGTGTGCCGTCCATAAAAGCCCTGAACTCTTCTACCCTATATATGTGTATTAGCGCTCTGCTTTGTACCCTCTTCCGGAGGAAACACAAATCCATCAATTGATCATTTAAGCCTTTCTAGCTTGGGTACAACTTTTCGCGTAGTTGTACTTGTAAGCTCTGTACTTTATACTTCCAGAGACTAGACCCTAGACAGTATCTGCTTGGAATAGTGGAGCTAGCTGGCTTCAACTTTATTTAGGCACATGCTAATTACTTGTGAGGGCAAAGGCGGGCAGTGAGGTTCTTAAGCTGACCCCGAAATAGTAAACTTTGGAAAATAGTCAAGTACGGTCACTTTATTTGTTAGATATCTTGTCACCACCTAACCAGCACCAGTCAGAGACCACATTTTTCTAGGTAGTCTCCATATGTACATTATGAGAAAGACTTTACGACTTGTAGTGAAGCTCCAGGAAAAACCTCATTGTCGTAAACGTGTAATACAACCAGCCATGAAAGCAGTCAAAGCTTTCTCCTGAAAAGATAACACTGTCTACAGATTTCTTTCTTGAGAGCTGTGGCTATGTGATGTTACATATTGAGAAGATTTCGTATGCGATTATTAAAAAGTCAGGAAACAACAGATGCTGGCAAGGCTGTGAAGATACAGAAACACTTTTACAACGTCTGTGAGAGTGTAAATCAGTTCAACCATTGTGGAAGTCCGTGTGGCGATTCCTCAAGCATCTAGAACCAGAAATACCATTGGACCCAGCTATCTCATTACCGGGTATATAGCCAAAGGGTTATAATTCATCCAATTACAAGGACAAATGCACAGATATACTCACTGCGGCACAGTTTGCAAGAGCAAAGGACCTGGAACCAACCCAAATGCCCATCAGTGATAGACTGGATAAAGAATATGTGTGGTATATACACCAGGGAATACTAGGCACCATAAAAAAGAATGAGTTCGTCTTCTTTGCGGTGACATGGACGACCCTGGGGACCATCATTCTCAGCAAACTAACACAGGAACGGAAAAGCAAACACCACATCTTCTCACTCATAAGTGGGAGTTGATCAATGAGAACACATGGACAGAGAAAGGGGAACGTGACTCTCCGTGGCCTGTCACGGGGTGGGCGGCCAGGGAAAGGAGAGCATTAGGACAAACACCCAAGGCATGTGGGGCTTAAAGCCTAGATGGTGGGTGGATTGGTGCAGCAAACCGCTATGGCACATGTATACCTTGGTAATAAACCTGCACGTTTTGCACTAGTATCCCATAACTTACAGGAAAAAAGAAAAAAATGCGTAGGGACACTGAACCCTCTCAACTAATCCAATTTTCCTCTCTGAGAGAACAACGCTGTGTTCCTGCTCTTGAGCTGACCTCTGAGACCTTGATGTGAACTTGTTTCTGTCTTCAGCAGTTCAGATTTACTCAGACCCCACTCAATGTATTGAGTTTTATGAGGGGCAAGAGAAATGTTCTAAGCTTGTGTGTGGAGTCGCCATCAGCACTGCCCTCTGCTGATGCCTGTCTAGACCGCAGGCTGCTTGGGCCAGGTTCTCTTTTCCTCTAGTGTTCTGAAAGGGCCAGAGCTGCCACATCTGCCAGAATACAGCTTCCAAGACTGCTCCATGCTATGGAAAAGGAATGAGCTGAGAGCAATGTTAAGACTGGGAGATAATGAGTCTCTAGGACCTTACTTCCTTTGGGAGCTCAAGCACTTTCATTTCTGAGGGTGCCCTCCCATCTCCATCAGTTCTGCCAAGAACCTGTACCCTCCTTGTGTCTCTAAGACACACCGGTCTAACTTGTGGTACGCCCAGGCAAGAAAGTTGGTTAAAGGAAAGGAAAGCTGAAGAAGGCCAGAATATGGAGGTATGAAACGGAATTTCCCAATTCTTGGTAAAATTTAGAAATTTCCGTAATACCCAAAGGCAGATGCTACGTACCATAAGTCCTATTTTAGCAGCAAAAGCTGAGGGTATGAGGAAATACAACTATATTGTATGGGGGTTTATTTTGCTCCAGGAAGAAAGAGTACATGTTATTCTGCATTCAATATTAGAGCAGAACAATGGGGTCTTTTCAAAAATTTGGCTTTCCCTCTGTGATTCAGTGGGCACATGGCAGAGGGAAAGAGACTGAAATGGAACCACGGATATCTGTGAGCTGTGCTGGGAAGGTTGAGGGTGATTCCGTCGTAAGTCTCAGGTCTTTATTCTGTAAAGAAAAATTACTCAATTGTATCATAAAGTTGCAGAAGCGTATGTCCAAGTAGAGTTGGGAATAACTTTGTCACTCGTGATGAAGCTACTTGGTCCGATATTTTAATATCTTCCCCCATGTCTGTGTACTCAGGTTTGATTTTCCGAGTGGATCATCGGTGGAATCAATAAAATCAGGAATACTCTAAGGCAGTGTTTTGAACTAAATTTCAGTGTCTCTGGAAGAACCGGCCATATCACCGTGTGTAGCAAACATGAAGTATCAACAGGCTGTCTGTATGCCTTTTCAACTACATAGAAGTTCGCTACAAATGGCGGCGTGAGGAAAGGTGATTTTGGAATTGGTTGCTCACTCGTCTTTTACGATGCATCTATACTATATTACATTCTAAAACAGTAAAGGATCACTTGCTGAGGTAAAGCACAGTAGGCAGGAATAGGAGAAGGGTCAACTGAGAGAAAAATAAAGCTTTGTGATGTAATTTTTATTTCTGCAGTTTGGAAAAGAGTTTAACTGTTTTTGTGATGACTCACAAAAATACATAAGGGCATGAAAATTACCCAGGACAACATTCGGGAAACATTTCTGGCGCCTTCACTTACTGAAACCCAGACATAAGCATTCCAGCAAAGACACGGCAACAGCAGGCTTCAGCAAGGAACCGTACAAATGTCCTGGAAAGGGCTTCCCTCTCTGAATGCAGCTTCCTGTCCACAGGATGCTCAAGGCCCAGGCACCTTTATTCTTCCAACTAGAAAGACATACAAAAAGGCCTCAACATGACCTCGGAGGCCCAAACATTTAGCCAAGGCTACTACCAAACAATCTGCTGTCTTCATCCAGGTAAGGGCAGCTTGACGTCTCAAGACACTAAGATGGTGGGTAAATCCAGGGTAGACTGAGATGCAGAAGCTCCAGCAAACGCAGTCCTGTCACTGAAAGACGAATGCAGTACTTATGCCTGCACAAACAGACCCTTCCCTCTGGCCTTGGGCCTAGAACATGATTTTTTGGTAGTTGCTGTTGGGGAAGAGGCCCTTGGGCTTTAACCTGCGAGCAGCCTCCCTTAAATGCTTGGGCTGCAGTGGGGGCTTTTCTCCCCACATCTCACACACGTCCAGGGCCTCTTCCAGCACCTCTCCGACGAAGACCTTGGCTATTCCAGCCATGGCAATGGCCACGTTCTCAGGCTCCGATCCGCCAGTGATAGAATGCATCAGACCTGCAATGCGTGCTTTTGGGAAAGCTGACCGGCGACACACTTCGTAGCGGGCCAGCTGCTCCTCAGACATGGTAGACAGCAGGGTTGCCATCCTCTGAGCCTCCTCCGCATCCACGGTGGGCTTCCTCTCCTTCTTTCCTTTGGTATCTCTTTTCCGTCCTTTGGCTGCAGGAGGAGCTGAGGCTGAGGCTTCACTGTCGCCTTCTGTGAGGTCCGTGACATCCTGACTGCTGAGCTCACCTTCCTGACCCCTGGGTTCTTCCAAGTTCCCATCTAGGTCCTCAGGGAGCCCGTCCTTGTTGCTGCCCTTCAGACCTTGGGGCGTGGCGAACATCTCAGCAGACACAACTGTTTGCCTGCCTGTCTCCATGGGTGAGACTCAGGTCTGCTCCGTGACAGCAGCTGTAGCAGCAGAAGTTACAGCTGGGGTGGTTTGATTATGGATCCGAAGTGAGATTTTGAGAACCATCCTTTTTCTTGTTTTTTTTTTTTTTTTTTTGATTTACAGATCATGTTTATTAAGCGGCACTGAAAATGTTAAGTCTCATAAACAATAACATTCAGTGATCGACTTCAATCCAACTGTAATCCTTACTTTAAACTAAGGGCAAGAATAATTTTACGCATAGAGCAAATACCCACAAAACCTGGGTATTCCGAACTACAAACATGGTTTCCACAGCCACCTATGGTTTTAGGCAAGGACACATTTCCACGACGAACAAGTACTTACAAATATGTTAATAAAACACTAACGCAAACGCTTACCCTGCCGTCAGCTTTTTAAACAATGCCATTCCTGCTACTGAAAGCATTTATTTTAAGAAGCTTGAATTTGATCCGGGAAAACGTGTTCTCCTAAAACTTTAACAGGATGTTATCAATCCAAAGTGATTTTAAATCAAAAAGCCTTCCAACACAGCATTAAGTATTGTGAAAGCAATGTGAAACTTGCTTTCTGTTTTTTTGTTTGCTTGTTTGTGTGGAGACGGCGTCTCGCTCTGCCGACCAGGCTGGAGTGCAGTGCAGCGATCTCGGCTCACCGCAAGCCCCTCCTCCCGCGTAGACGCCATTCTCCGGCCTCAGCCTCCCGAGTAGCTGGGACTACGGTCACCCGCCACTGCGCCCGGCTAATTTTTTGTATTTTTAGTAGAGACGGGGTTTCACCGTGTTAGCCAGGATGGTCTCGATCTCCTGACTTCGTGATCCGCCCGCCTCGGCCTCCCAAAGTGCTGGGATTACAGGCACGAGCCACCACGCCTGGCCTAGTTCATTCTCTTTAATAATGAACTAGACAGTAAACTAGTTGTTGTCTAAAAACTTCAGAATACATGAAGTACAAGCCTCAGCTGTCAAGTCAGAAATGCCATTTCGATTTCACATATTAAATAGCTACAGTAGGCCAGGCTCGGTGGCTGGCGCCTGCAGTCCCAGCACCGTGGGAGGCCGAGGCAGGCGGATCACGAGGTTCAGAGATCGAAACCATCCTGGCCAACATGGCGAAACCCCGTCACCACCAAAAATACGAAAAGTGAGCCAGGCATGGTGGCAGGCGCCTGCACTTCCCAGGAACCCGAGAGGCCCAGGAAGGAGAATCACCCGAACCCGGGAGGCGGAGCCCGCAGTCAGCCGAGATCACGCCCCTGCACCCCAGCCTGGCGACACAGCGAGACTCCGTCTGGAAAAAAAAAAAAAAAAGAAAAAGAAAAAGAAAAAAGCTACAGTATAGCTCACAAGGTTACAAGGGCGTAAACATACCTAACACGCAAATACGACTTTATCCTTCAGATAGTCAAAAGTCAGAAGGAACGACACGGTTTGCAAGGTACTTTGACTTATGCGTGGTCATTAAAACCCGGTAAGTGATTAAAGTATGGTAATACAAAGGCAGGCAACGACATGCACCAATATCACTCTAAAATCAAAAGCATAAAAAGAAAGGCTGATAACTCTCTGTTTCTCCATCTTTCATTTACACGGCTAGATATCAGAACCTTACTTTAGAAAATATACAATTATGATATCTGGTTTCCCCAGATGGTAATTTTCAGAATCTACAAAAAGTGTCAAGATGCGTAATTTGCTTCATCAAATGCTTTTCTAGCTCGTTTCAATTCTTCATTCATAGTAAACAAGTCTTTCACCCTGGCAAACTTCCTTGGGTCCTTTCGAATCAAGAAGATGATATCTTCAACTTGTACTCGACCTTGTCTTCCAATTGACATTGCCTTGTGAGTCATTTCAGTGATATACTTTATGACAAGATCTTCAAGAATATCCACTGACTCAGTATAAGGATTCTGGTCATCCCCAAAGCCATACATCATACATCGCAATTCTTTAGAAAAAAGTCTCTTTCTTTTACCCTGTCCACCTTCTGCACCTCCTCCAATTTCTTCATTTCCTTCCTCAAAGGTGGGGTCTTCTTCCTCGTCTGCCATCCCACTGGCCCGCCGACCCACAGCCCAGAAACTTTCAAAGATTTTGGCTGCTATGTTTCTGGCGAGCCATAGATTAGTCACAAGTGGACACAGCTCCCTGCCTCCCCTTCCCACACACAAACACACACACTGCTTTATCTCACTTCCACAATATGGAGAAACCTGTGGATGGAGAGTTTATTAGTTTTAGATGAATGCAGAAGAAATTCTCACCAATTTTGGATATTGAAAACAAACCCCGGCTCACAGCTCAGAAGTTCTACTAGGCCAAGTGACTGCCTCCTGCTCAGAGTCACACGAGGGACCTCCAGGATGGGTCTGTCTGTGGGGTCGTTGCCTTCACCTGAGAAGAATCTGGCGTCGATCTGATTCGAGTTCGTGGCAGAATCCAATTCCTCAGGTATGTGAAACCCAGGCCCACTTGTTTGTTCTGCCAGCTGCCGGGAGGATGCTCTGAGCTCTTACAGGTGTTGCCCAGGTCTGGGCCGTGCAGCTCCCTGGGTCTGCACCTCCAGGGCTGAGGAATCACCCACAGGGGAATGGAATCTCAGGGAGGTTCAGTCCCATATAAAGAGCACAGACGATTGAATTAGACCCAGCCCTTAACAGCTATTGTTTCAGGGTAATCCTAATCTAATCAGGGCTTTGGGCGGGCTCCTCAATTCAAGGTTCCGTCCGCACCCAAGGGAGGGGCAGAGGCAGGGCTAGGCTCTGGGGGGGGCGGGGCGGGAAATGCCGGGGGCATTTCAGAATTCTGGATTCCTCACAGAATCGCAAAGTTCACATTTCACAACAATAAAGAAAATAATGAGGGTAAAAGTGAGACCTTTTATGAAGTTGCACATTAGAAAACTTAAACGTCTGAGAAAAAAATCTCTAACTCATAGGGAAACAAGTTGTTTATCACATACTCTGAAATAGACTGGGCTGGGTGTGGGGACTATGAAAATATGATTTCTATGTTCTGCTGTTGTATTGTATTGTATTGCATATTATTTATTTATTTTCGAGACAGAGTCTCCCTCTGTCCCCCAGACTGGATTGCAGTGGCCTGATGGCAGCTCACTGCAGCCTCTGCCTCCTGGGCCCAAGCAACTCTCCTGACTCAGCCTCCAGAGTAGCTTGGAGCAACTGTGCGCGCCACCACGCCAGGAGAAATTTGAATTTTTTAAAGTAGAGAGGAGGTTTCACCATTGTGGCCAGGCAAAGCCACAGCCTGGCAGGCGCCACGAAGACCCTGGCCACTGCAGCCGCCGGGAAGAGGGCGCCGCCTACAGGAGGGATCAAGAAGCCTCACCGCTACAGGCCTGGCAGTGCGCAAAATCAGAAAGTACCAGAAGTCCACGCAGCTTCACCTCCTCAAGCTGCCCTTCCAGCGCCCGATGCGCAAGATCGGGCAGCACATCATCCTGGACGTGCGCTTCCAGAGGGCGGCCATTGGCGCCCTACGGGAGCCCAGTGAGGCTTCCCTGGTGCACCTCTTTGAAGACACCTAGCTGTGTGCCGCCCATAAAAGCCCTGAACTCTTCTACCCTATATATGTGTATTAGCGCTCTGCTTTGTACCCCCTTCCGGAGGAAACACAAATCCATCAATTGATCATTTAAGCCTTTCTAGCTTGGGTACAACTTTTCGCGTAGTTGTACTTGTAAGCTCTGTACTTTATACTTCCAGAGACTAGACCCTAGACAGTATCTGCTTGGAATAGTGGAGCTAGCTGGCTTCAACTTTATTTAGGCACATGCTAATTACTTGTGAGGGCAAAGGCGGGCAGTGAGGTTCTTAAGCTGACCCCGAAATAGTAAACTTTGGAAAATAGTCAAGTACGGTCACTTTATTTGTTAGATATCTTGTCACCACCTTACCAGCACCAGTCAGACACCACATTTTTCTAGGTAGTCTCCATAGGTACATTATGAGAAAGACTTTACGACTTGTAGTGAAGCTCCAGGAAAAACCTCATTGTCGTAAACGTGTAATACAACCAGCCATGAAAGCAGTCAAAGCTTTCTCCTGAAAAGATAACACTGTCTACAGATTTCTTTCTTGAGAGCTGTGGCTATGTGATATTACATATTGAGAAGATTTCGTATGCGATTATTAAAAAGTCAGGAAACAACAGATGCTGGGAAGGCTGTGAAGATACAGAAACACTTTTACAACGTCTGTGAGAGTGTAAATCAGTTCAACCATTGTGGAAGTCCGTGTGGCGATTCCTCAAGCATCTAGAACCAGAAATACAATTGGACCCAGCTGTCTCATTACCGGGTATATAGCCAAAGGGTTATAATTCATCCAATTACAAGGACACATGCACAGATATGCTCACTGCGGCACAGTTTGCAAGAGCAAAGGACCTGGAACCAACCCAAATGCCCATCAGTGATAGACTGGATAAAGAATATGTGTGGTATATACACCAGGGAATACTAGGCAGCATAAAAAAGAATGAGTTCGTCTTCTTTGCGGTGACATGGACGACCCTGGGGACCATCATTCTCAGCAAACTAACACAGGAACGGAAAAGCAAACACCACATCTTCTCACTCAAAAGTGGGAGTTGATCAATGAGAACACATGGACAGAGAAAGTGGAACGTGACACTCCGTGGCTTGTCACGGGGTTGGGGGCCAGGGAAAGGAGAGCATTAGGACAAACACCCAAGGCATGTGGGGCTTAAAGCCTAGATGGTGGGTGGATTGGTGCAGCAAACCGCTATGGCACATGTATACCTTGGTAAGAAACCTGCACGTACTGCACTAGTATCCCATAACTTACAGGAAAAAACAAAAAAAATGCGTAGGGACACTGAACCCTCTCAACTAATCCAATTTTCCTCTCTGAGAGAACAACGCTGTGTTCCTGCTCTTGAGCTGACCTCTGAGACCTTGATGTGAACTTGTTTCTGTCTTCAGCAGTTCAGATTTACTCAGACCCCACTCAATGTATTGAGTTCTATGAGGGGCAAGAGAAACGTTCTAAGCTTGTGTGTGGAGTCACCATCAGCACTGCCCTCTGCTGATGCCTGTCTAGACCGCAGGCTGCTTGGGCCAGGTTCTCTTTTCCTCTAGTCTTCTGAAAGGGCCAGAGCTGCCACATCTGCAAGAATACAGCTTCCAAGACTGCTCCATGCTATGGAAAAGGAATGAGCTGAGAGCCATGTTAAGACTGGGAGATAATGAGTCTCTAGGACCTTACTTCCTTTGGGAGCTCCAGCACTTTCATTTCTGAGGGAGCCCTCCCATCTCCATCAGTTCTGCCAAGAACCTGTACCCTCCTTGTGTCTCTAAGACACACCGGTCTAACTTGTGGTACGCCCAGGCAAGAAAGTTGGTTAAAGGAAAGGAAAGCTGAAGAAGGCCAGAATATGGAGGTATGAAACGGAATTTCCCAATTCTTGGTAAAATTTAGAAATTTCCGTAATACCCAAAGGCAGATGCTACATACCATAAGTCCTATTTTAGCAGCAAAAGCTGAGGGTATGAGGAAATACAACTATATTGTATGGGGGTTTATTTTGCTCCAGGAAGAAAGAGTACATGTTATTCTGCATTCGATATTAGAGCAGAACAATGGGGTCTTTTCGAAAATTTGGCTTTCACTCTGTGATTCAGGGGGCACATGGCAGAGGGAAACACACTGAAATGGAACCACGGATATCTGTGAGCTGTGCTGGGAAGGTTCAGGGTGATTCCGTCGTAAGTCTCAGGTCTTTATTCTGTAAAGAAAAATTACTCAATTGCATCATAAAGATACAGCAGAGTATGTCCAAGTAGAGTTGGGAATAACTTTGTCACTCGTGATGAACCTACTTGGTCCGATATTTTAATATCTTCCCCCATGTCTGTGTACTCAGGTTTGATTTTCCGAGTGGATCATCGGTGCAATCAATAAAATCAGGAATACTCTAAGGCAGTGTTTTGAACTAAATTTCAGTGTCTCTGGATGAACCGGCCATATCACCGTGTGTAGCAAACATGAAGTATCAACAGGCTGTCTGTATGCCTTTTCAACTACATAGAAGTTCGCTACAAATGGCGGCGTGAGGAAAGGTGATTTTGGAATTGGATGCTCTATCGTCTTTTACGATGCATCTATACTATATTACATTCTAAAACAGTAAAGGATCACTTGCTGACGTAAAGCACAGTAGGCAGGAATAGGAGAAGGGTCAACTGAGAGAAAAAAAAAAGCTTTGTGATGTAATTTTTATTTCTGCAGTTTGGAAAAGACTTTAACTGTTTTTGTGATGACTCACAAAAATACATAAGGGCATGAAAATTACCCAGGACAACATTCGGGAAACATTTCTGGCGCCTTCACTTACTGAAACCCAGACATAAGCATTCCAGCAAAGACACGGCAACAGCAGGCTTCAGCAAGGAACCGTACAAATGTCCTGGAAAGGGCTTCCCTCTCTGAATGCAGCTTCCTGTCCACAGGATGCTCAAGGCCCAGGCACCTTTATTCTTCCAACTAGAAAGACATACAAAAAGGCCTCAACATGACCTCGGAGGCCCAAACATTTAGCCAAGGCTACTACCAAACAATCTGCTGTCTTCATCCAGGTAAGGGCAGCTTGACGTCTCAAGACACTAAGATGGTGGGTAAATCCAGGGTAGACTGAGATGCAGAAGCTCCAGCAAACGCAGTCCTGTCACTGAAAGACGAATGCAGTACTTATGCCTGCACAAACAGACCCTTCCCTCTGGCCTTGGGCCTAGAACATGATTTTTTGGTAGTTGCTGTTGGGGAAGAGGCCCTTGGGCTTTAACCTGCGAGCAGCCTCCCTTAAATGCTTGGGCTGCAGTGGGGGCTTTTCTCCCCACATCTCACACACGTCCAGGGCCTCTTCCAGCACCTCTCCGACGAAGACCTTGGCTATTCCAGCCATGGCAATGGCCACGTTCTCAGGCTCCGATCCGCCAGTGATAGAATGCATCAGACCTGCAATGCGTGCTTTTGGGAAAGCTGACCGGCGACACACTTCGTAGCGGGCCAGCTGCTCCTCAGACATGGCAGACAGCAGGGTTGCCATCCTCTGAGCCTCCTCCGCATCCACGGTGGGCTTCCTCTCCTTCTTTCCTTTGGTATCTCTTTTCCGTCCTTTGGCTGCAGGAGGAGCTGAGGCTGAGGCTTCACTGTCGCCTTCTGTGAGGTCCGTGACATCCTGACTGCTGAGCTCACCTTCCTGACCCCTGGGTTCTTCCAAGTTCCCATCTAGGTCCTCAGGGAGCCCGTCCTTGTTGCTGCCCTTCAGACCTTGGGGCGTGGCGAACATCTCAGCAGACACAACTGTTTGCCTGCCTGTCTCCATGGGTGAGACTCAGGTCTGCTCCGTGACAGCAGCTGTAGCAGCAGAAGTTACAGCTGGGGTGGTTTGATTACGGATCCGAAGTGAGATTTTGAGAACCATCCTTTTTCTTGTTTTTTTTTTTTTTTTTGATTTACAGATCATGTTTATTAAGCGACACTCAAAATGTTAAGTCTCATAAACAATAACATTCAGTGATCGACTTCAATCCAACTGTAATCCTTAGTTTAAACTAAGGGCAAGAATAATTTTACGCATAGAGCAAATACACACAAAACCTGGGTATTCCGAACTACAAACATGGTTTCCACAGCCACCTATGGTTTTAGGCAAGGACACATTTCCACGACGAACAAGTACTTACAAATATGTTAATAAAACACTAAAGCAAACGCTTACCCTGCCGTCAGCTTTTTAAGCAATGCCATTCCTGCTACTGAAAGCATTTATTTTAAGAAGCTTGAATTTGATCCGGGAAAACGTGTTCTCCTAAAACTTTAACAGGATGTTATCAATCCAAAGTGATTTTAAATCAAAAAGCCTTCCAACACAGCATTAAGTATTGTGAAAGCAATGTGAAACTTGCTTTCTGTTTTTTTGTTTGCTTGTTTGTGTGGAGACGGCGTCTCGCTCTGCCGAACAGGCTGGAGTGCAGTGCGGCGATCTCGGCTCACCGCAAGCCCCTCCTCCCGCGTAGACGCCATTCTCCGGCCTCAGCCTCCCGAGTAGCTGGGACTACGGTCACCCGCCACTGCGCCCGGCTAATTTTTTGTATTTTTAGTAGAGACGGGGTTTCACCGTGTTAGCCAGGATGGTCTCGATCTCCTGACTTCGTGATCCGCCCGCCTCGGCCTCCCAAAGTGCTGGGATTACAGGCACGAGCCACCACGCCCGGCCTAGTTCATTCTCTTTAATAATGAACTAGACAGTAAACTAGTTGTTGTCTAAAAACTTCAGAATACATGAAGTACAAGCCTCAGCTGTCAAGTCAGAAATGCCATTTCGATTTCACATATTAAATAGCTACAGTAGGCCAGGCTCGGTGGCTGGCGCCTGCAGTCCCAGCACCGTGGGAGGCCGAGGCAGGCGGATCACGAGGTTCAGAGATCGAAACCATCCTGGCCAACATGGCGAAACCCCGTCACCACCAAAAATACGAAAAGTTAGCCAGGCATGGTGGCAGGCGCCTGCACTTCCCAGGAACCCGAGAGGCCCAGGAAGGAGAATCACCCGAACCCGGGAGGCGGAGCCCGCAGTGAGCCGAGATCACGCCCCTGCACCCCAGCCTGGCGACACAGCGAGACTCCGTCTGAAAAAAAAAAAAAAAAGAAAAAGAAAAAGAAAAAAGCTACAGTATAGCTCACAAGGTTACAAGGGCGTAAACATACCTAACACGCAAATACGACTTTATCCTTCAGATAGTCAAAAGTCAGAAGGAACGACACGGTTTGCAAGGTACTTTGACTTATGCGTGGTCATTAAAACCCGGTAAGTGATTAAAGTATGGTAATACAAAGGCAGGCAACGACATGCACCAATATCACTCTAAAATCAAAAGCATAAAAAGAAAGGCTGAAAACTCTCTGTTTCTCCATCTTTCATTTACACGGCTAGATATCAGAACCTTACTTTAGAAAATATACAATTATGATATCTGGTTTCCCCAGATGGTAATTTTCAGAATCTACAAAAAGTGTCAAGATGCATAATTTGCTTCATCAAATGCTTTTCTAGCTCGTTTCAATTCTTCATTCATAGTAAGCAAGTCTTTCACCCTGGCAAACTTCCTTGGGTCCTTTCGAATCAAGAAGATGATATCTTCAACTTGTACTCGACCTTGTCTTCCAATTGACATTGCCTTGTGAGTCATTTCAGTGATATACTTTATGACAAGATCTTCAAGAATATCCACTGACTCAGTATAAGGATTCTGGTCATCCCCAAAGCCATACATCATACATCGCAATTCTTTAGAAAAAAGTCTCTTTCTTTTACCCTGTCCACCTTCTGCACCTCCTCCAATTTCTTCATTTCCTTCCTCAAAGGTGGGGTCTTCTTCCTCGTCTGCCATCCCACTGGCCCGCCGACCCACAGCCCAGAAACTTTCAAAGATTTTGGCTGCTATGTTTCTGGCGAGCCATAGATTAGTCACAAGTGGACACAGCTCCCTGCCTCCCCTTCCCACACACAAACACACACACTGCTTTATCTCACTTCCACAATATGGAGAAACCTGTGGATGGAGAGTTTATTAGTTTTAGATGAATGCAGAAGAAATTCTCACCAATTTTGGATATTGAAAACAAACCCCGGCTCACAGCTCAGAAGTTCTACTAGGCCAAGTGACTGCCTCCTGCTCAGAGTCACACGAGGGACCTCCAGGATGGGTCTGTCTGTGGGGTCGTTGCCTTCACCTGAGAAGAATCTGGCGTCGATCTGATTCGAGTTCGTGGCAGAATCCAATTCCTCAGGTATGTGAAACCCAGGCCCACTTGTTTGTTCTGCCAGCTGCCGGGAGGATGCTCTGAGCTCTTACAGGTGTTGCCCAGGTCTGGGCCGTGCAGCTCCCTGGGTCTGCACCTCCAGGGCTGAGGAATCACCCACAGGGGAATGGAATCTCAGGGAGGTTCAGTCCCATATAAAGAGCACAGACGATTGAATTAGACCCAGCCCTTAACAGCTATTGTTTCAGGGTAATCCTAATCTAATCAGGGCTTTGGGCGGGCTCCTCAATTCAAGGTTCCGTCCGCACCCAAGGGAGGGGCAGAGGCAGGGCTAGGCTCTGGGGGGGCGGGGCGGGAAATGCCGGGGGCATTTCAGAATTCTGGATTCCTCACAGAATCGCAAAGTTCACATTTCACAACAATAAAGAAAACAATGAGGGTAAAATGAGACCTTTTATGAAGTTGCACATTAGAAAACTTAAACGTCTGAGAAAAAAATCTCTAACTCATAGGGAAACAAGTGGTTTATCACATACTCTGAAATAGACTGGGCTGGGTGTGGGGACTATGAAAATATGATTTCTATGTTATGCTGTTGTATTGTATTGTATTGCATATTATTTATTTATTTTCGAGACAGAGTCTCCCTCTGTCCCCCAGACTGGATTGCAGTGGCCTGATGGCAGCTCACTGCAGCCTCTGCCTCCTGGGCCCAAGCAACTCTCCTGACTCAGCCTCCAGAGTAGCTTGGAGCAACTGTGCGCACCACCACGCCAGGAGAAATTTGTATTCTTTAAAGTAGAGAGGAGGTTTCACCATTGTGGCCAGGCAAAGCCACAGCCTGGCAGGCGCCACGAAGACCCTGGCCACTGCAGCCGCCGGCAAGAGGGCGCCGCCTACAGGAGGGATCAAGAAGCCTCACCGCTACAGGCCTGGCAGTGCGCAAAATCAGAAAGTACCAGAAGTCCACGCAGCTTCACCTCCTCAAGCTGCCCTTCCAGCGCCCGATGCGCAAGATCGGGCAGCACATCCTCCTGGACGTGGGCTTCCAGAGGGCGGCCATTGACGCCCTACGGGAGCCCAGTGAGGCTTCCCTGGTGCACCTCTTTGAAGACACCTAGCTGTGTGCCGTCCATAAAAGCCCTGAACTCTTCTACCCTATATATGTGTATTAGCGCTCTGCTTTGTACCCCCTTCCAGAGGAAACACAAATCCATCAATTGATCATTTAAGCCTTTCTAGCTTGGGTACAACTTTTCGCGTAGTTGTACTTGTAAGCTCTGTACTTTATACTTCCAGAGACTAGACCCTAGACAGTATCTGCTTGGAATAGTGGAGCTAGCTGGCTTCAACTTTATTTAGGCACATGCTAATTACTTGTGAGGGCAAAGGCGGGCAGTGAGGTTCTTAAGCTGACCCCGAAATAGTAAACTTTGGAAAATATTCAAGTACGGTCACTTTATTTGTTAGATAACTTGTCACCACCTTACCAGCACCAGTCAGAGACCACATTTTTCTAGGTAGTCTCCATAGGTACATTATGAGAAAGACTTTACGACTTGTAGTGAAGCTCCAGGAAAAACCTCATTGTCGTAAACGTGTAATACAACCAGCCATGAAAGCAGTCAAAGCTTTCTCCTGAAAAGATAACACTGTCTACAGATTTCTTTCTTGAGAGCTGTGGCTATGTGATATTACATATTGAGAAGATTTCGTATGCGATTATTAAAAAGTCAGGAAACAACAGATGCTGGCAAGGCTGTGAAGATACAGAAACACTTTTACAACGTCTGTGAGAGTGTAAATCAGTTCAACCATTGTGGAAGTCCGTGTGGCGATTCCTCAAGCATCTAGAACCAGAAATACCATTGGACCCAGCTATCTCATTACCGGGTATATAGCCAAAGGTTTATAATTCCTCCAATTACAAGGACACATACACAGATATGCTCACTGCGGCACAGTTTGCAAGAGCAAAGGACCTGGAACCAACCAAAATGCCCATCAGTGATAGACTGGATAAAGAATATGTGTGGTATATACACCCGGGAATACTAGGCAGCATAAAAAAGAATGAGTTCGTCTTCTTTGCGGTGACATGGATGACCCCGGGGACCATCATTCTCAGCAAACTAACACATTAACGGAAAAGCAAACACCACATCTTCTCACTCAAAAGTGGGAGTTGATCAATGAGAACACATGGACAGAGAAAGTGGAACGTGACTCTCCGTGGCCTGTCACGGGGTGGGGGGCCAGGGAAAGGAGAGCATTAGGACAAACACCCAAGGCATGTGGGGCTTAAAGCCTAGATGGTGGGTGGATTGGTGCAGCAAACCGCTATGGCACATGTATACCTTGGTAAGAAACCTGCACGTTTTGCACTAGTATCCCATAACTTACAGGAAAAAACAAAAAAAAATGGGTAGGGACACTGAACCCTCTCAACTAATCCAGTTTTCCTCTCTGAGAGAACAACGCTGTGTTCCTGCTCTTGAGCTGACCTCTGAGACCTTGATGTGAACTTAAGTTTCTGTCTTCAGCAGTTCAGATTTACTCAGACCCCACTCAATGTATTGAGTTCTATGAGGGGCAAGAGAAACGTTCTAAGCTTGTGTGTGGAGTCGCCATCTGCCCTGCCCTCTGCTGATGCCTGTCTAGACCGCAGGCTGCTTGGGCCAGGTTCTCTTTTCCTCTAGTGTTCTGAAAGGGCCAGAGCTGCCACATCTGCCAGAATACAGCTTCCAAGACTGCTCCATGCTATGGAAAAGGAATGAGCTGAGAGCCATGTTAAGACTGGGAGATAATGAGTCTCTAGGACCTTACTTCCTTTGGGAGCTCAAGCACTTTCATTTCTGAGGGAGCCCTCCCATCTCCATCAGTTCTGCCAAGAACCTGTACCCTCCTTGTGTCTCTAAGACACACCGGTCTAACTTGTGGTACGCCCAGGCAAGAAAGTTGGTTAAAGGAAAGGAAAGCTGAAGAAGGCCAGAATATGGAGGTATGAAACGGAATTTCCCAATTCTTGGTAAAATTTAGAAATTTCCGTAATACCCAAAGGCAGATGCTACGTACCATAAGTCCTATTTTAGCAGCAAAAGCTGAGGGTATGAGGAAATACAACTATATTGTATGGGGGTTTATTTTGCTCCAGGAAGAAAGAGTACATGTTATTCTGCATTCGATATTAGAGCAGAACAATGGGGTCTTTTCGAAAATTTGGCTTTCACTCTGTGATTCAGGGGGCACATGGCAGAGGGAAACACACTGAAATGGAACCACTGATATCTGTGAGCTGTGCTGGGAAGGTTCAGGGTGATTCCGTCGTAAGTCTCAGGTCTTTATTCTGTAAAGAAAAATTACTCAATTGCATCATAAAGATACAGCAGAGTATGTCCAAGTAGAGTTGGGAATAACTTTGTCACTCGTGATGAACCTACTTGGTCCGATATTTTAATATCTTCCCCCATGTCTGTGTACTCAGGTTTGATTTTCCGAGTGGATCATCGGTGGAATCAATAAAATCAGGAATACTCTAAGGCAGTGTTTTGAACTAAATTTCAGTGTCTCTGGATGAACCGGCCATATCACCGTGTGTAGCAAACATGAAGTATCAACAGGCTGTCTGTATGCCTTTTCAACTACATAGAAGTTCGCTACAAATGGCGGCGTGAGGAAAGGTGATTTTGGAATTGGATGCTCTCTCGTCTTTTACGATGCATCTATACTATATTACATTCTAAAACAGTAAAGGATCACTTGCTGACGTAAAGCACAGTAGGCAGGAATAGGAGAAGGGTCAACTGAGAGGAAAAAAAAAGCTTTGTGATGTAATTTTTATTTCTGCAGTTTGGAAAAGAGTTTAACTGTTTTTGTGATGACTCACAAAAATACATAAGGGCATGAAAATTACCCAGGACAACATTCGGGAAACATTTCTGGCGCCTTCACTTACTGAAACCCAGACATAAGCATTCCAGCAAAGACACGGCAACAGCAGGCTTCAGCAAGGAACCGTACAAATGTCCTGGAAAGGGCTTCCCTCTCTGAATGCAGCTTCCTGTCCACAGGATGCTCAAGGCCCAGGCACCTTTATTCTTCCAACTAGAAAGACATACAAAAAGGCCTCAACATGACCTCGGAGGCCCAAACATTTAGCCAAGGCTACTACCAAACAATCTGCTGTCTTCATCCAGGTAAGGGCAGCTTGACGTCTCAAGACACTAAGATGGTGGGTAAATCCAGGGTAGACTGAGATGCAGAAGCTCCAGCAAACGCAGTCCTGTCACTGAAAGACGAATGCAGTACTTATGCCTGCACAAACAGACCCTTCCCTCTGGCCTTGGGCCTAGAACATGATTTTTTGGTAGTTGCTGTTGGGGAAGAGGCCCTTGGGCTTTAACCTGCGAGCAGCCTCCCTTAAATGCTTGGGCTGCAGTGGGGGCTTTTCTCCCCACATCTCACACACGTCCAGGGCCTCTTCCAGCACCTCTCCGACGAAGACCTTGGCTATTCCAGCCATGGCAATGGCCACGTTCTCAGGCTCCGATCCGCCAGTGATAGAATGCATCAGACCTGCAATGCGTGCTTTTGGGAAAGCTGACCGGCGACACACTTCGTAGCGGGCCAGCTGCTCCTCAGACATGGCAGACAGCAGGGTTGCCATCCTCTGAGCCTCCTCCGCATCCACGGTGGGCTTCCTCTCCTTCTTTCCTTTGGTATCTCTTTTCCGTCCTTTGGCTGCAGGAGGAGCTGAGGCTGAGGCTTCACTGTCGCCTTCTGTGAGGTCCGTGACATCCTGACTGCTGAGCTCACCTTCCTGACCCCTGGGTTCTTCCAAGTTCCCATCTAGGTCCTCAGGGAGCCCGTCCTTGTTGCTGCCCTTCAGATCTCGGGGCGTGGCGAACATCTCAGCAGACACAACTGTTTGCCTGCCTGTCTCCATGGGTGAGACTCAGGTCTGCTCCGTGACAGCAGCTGTAGCAGCAGAAGTTACAGCTGGGGTGGTTTGATTATGGATCCGAAGTGAGATTTTGAGAACCATCCTTTTTCTTGTTTTTTTTTTTTTTTTGATTTACAGATCATGTTTATTAAGCGGCACTCCAAATGTTAAGTCTCATAAACAATAACATTCAGTGATCGACTTCAATCCAACTGTAATCCTTACTTTAAACTAAGGGCAAGAATAATTTTACGCATACAGCAAATACACACAAAACCTGGGTATTCCGAACTACAAACATGGTTTCCACAGCCACCTATGGTTTTAGGCAAGGACACATTTCCACGACGAACAAGTACTTACAAATATGTTAATAAAACACTAACGCAAACGCTTACCCTGCCGTCAGCTTTTTAAGCAATGCCATTCCTGCTACTGAAAGCATTTATTTTAAGAAGCTTGAATTTGATCCGGGAAAACGTGTTCTCCTAAAACTTTAACAGGATGTTATCAATCCAAAGTGATTTTAAATCAAAAAGCCTTCCAACACAGCATTAAGTATTGTGAAAGCAATGTGAAACTTGCTTTCTGTTTTTTTGTTTGCTTGTTTGTGTGGAGACGGCGTCTCGCTCTGCCGACCAGGCTGGAGTGCAGTGCGGCGATCTCGGCTCACCGCAAGCCCCTCCTCCCGCGTAGACGCCATTCTCCGGCCTCAGCCTCCCGAGTAGCTGGGACTACGGTCACCCGCCACTGCGCCCGGCTAATTTTTTGTATTTTTAGTAGAGACGGGGTTTCACCGTGTTAGCCAGGATGGTCTCGATCTCCTGACTTCGTGATCCGCCCGCCTCGGCCTCCCAAAGTGCTGGGATTACAGGCACGAGCCACCACGCCCGGCCTAGTTCATTCTCTTTAATAATGAACTAGACAGTAAACTAGTTGTTGTCTAAAAACTTCAGAATACATGAAGTACAAGCCTCAGCTGTCAAGTCAGAAATGCCATTTCGATTTCACATATTAAATAGCTACAGTAGGCCAGGCTCGGTGGCTGGCGCCTGCAGTCCCAGCACCGTGGGAGGCCGAGGCAGGCGGATCACGAGGTTCAGAGATCGAAACCATCCTGGCCAACATGGCGAAACCCCGTCACCACCAAAAATACGAAAAGTTAGCCAGGCATGGTGGCAGGCGCCTGCACTTCCCAGGAACCCGAGAGGCCCAGGAAGGAGAATCACCCGAACCCGGGAGGCGGAGCCCGCAGTCAGCCGAGATCACGCCCCTGCACCCCAGCCTGGCGACACAGCGAGACTCCGTCTGAAAAAAAAAAAAAAAAGAAAAAGAAAAAGAAAAAAGCTACAGTATAGCTCACAAGGTTACAAGGGCGTAAACATACCTAACACGCAAATACGACTTTATCCTTCAGATAGTCAAAAGTCAGAAGGAACGACACGGTTTGCAAGGTACTTTGACTTATGCGTGGTCATTAAAACCCGGTAAGTGATTAAAGTATGGTAATACAAAGGCAGGCAACGACATGCACCAATATCACTCTAAAATCAAAAGCATAAAAAGAAAGGCTGAAAACTCTCTGTTTCTCCATCTTTCATTTACACGGCTAGATATCAGAACCTTACTTTAGAAAATATACAATTATGATATCTGGTTTCCCCAGATGGTAATTTTCAGAATCTACAAAAAGTGTCAAGATGCATAATTTGCTTCATCAAATGCTTTTCTAGCTCGTTTCAATTCTTCATTCATAGTAAGCAAGTCTTTCACCCTGGCAAACTTCCTTGGGTCCTTTCGAATCAAGAAGATGATATCTTCAACTTGTACTCGACCTTGTCTTCCAATTGACATTGCCTTGTGAGTCATTTCAGTGATATACTTTATGACAAGATCTTCAAGAATATCCACTGACTCAGTATAAGGATTCTGGTCATCCCCAAAGCCATACATCATACATCGCAATTCTTTAGAAAAAAGTCTCTTTCTTTTACCCTGTCCACCTTCTGCACCTCCTCCAATTTCTTCATTTCCTTCCTCAAAGGTGGGGTCTTCTTCCTCGTCTGCCATCCCACTGGCCCGCCGACCCACAGCCCAGAAACTTTCAAAGATTTTGGCTGCTATGTTTCTGGCGAGCCATAGATTAGTCACAAGTGGACACAGCTCCCTGCCTCTCCTTCCCACACACAAACACACACACTGCTTTATCTCACTTCCACAATATGGAGAAACCTGTGGATGGAGAGTTTATTAGTTTTAGATGAATGCAGAAGAAATTCTCACCAATTTTGGATATTGAAAACAAACCCCGGCTCACAGCTCAGAAGTTCTACTAGGCCAAGTGACTGCCTCCTGCTCAGAGTCACACGAGGGACCTCCAGGATGGGTCTGTCTGTGGGGTCGTTGCCTTCACCTGAGAAGAATCTGGCGTCGATCTGATTCGAGTTCGTGGCAGAATCCAATTCCTCAGGTATGTGAAACCCAGGCCCACTTGTTTGTTCTGCCAGCTGCCGGGAGGATGCTCTGAGCTCTTACAGGTGTTGCCCAGGTCTGGGCCGTGCAGCTCCCTGGGTCTGCACCTCCAGGGCTGAGGAATCACCCACAGGGGAATGGAATCTCAGGGAGGTTCAGTCCCATATAAAGAGCACAGACGATTGAATTAGACCCAGCCCTTAACAGCTATTGTTTCAGGGTAATCCTAATCTAATCAGGGCTTTGGGCGGGCTCCTCAATTCAAGGTTCCGTCCGCACCCAAGGGAGGGGCAGAGGCAGGGCTAGGCTCTGGGGGGGGCGGGGCGGGAAATGCCGGGGGCATTTCAGAATTCTGGATTCCTCACAGAATCGCAAAGTTCACATTTCACAACAATAAAGAAAACAATGAGGGTAAAATGAGACCTTTTATGAAGTTGCACATTAGAAAACTTAAACGTCTGAGAAAAAAATCTCTAACTCATAGGGAAACAAGTGGTTTATCACATACTCTGAAATAGACTGGGCTGGGTGTGGGGAATATGAAAATATGATTTCTATGTTATGCTGTTGTATTGTATTGTATTGCATATTATTTATTTATTTTCGAGACAGAGTCTCCCTCTGTCCCCCAGACTGGATTGCAGTGGCCTGATGGCAGCTCACTGCAGCCTCTGCCTCCTGGGCCCAAGCAACTCTCCTGACTCAGCCTCCAGAGTAGCTTGGAGCAACTGTGCGCACCACCACGCCAGGAGAAATTTGTATTCTTTAAAGTAGAGAGGAGGTTTCACCATTGTGGCCAGGCAAAGCCACAGCCTGGCAGGCGCCACGAAGACCCTGGCCACTGCAGCCGCCGGCAAGAGGGCGCCGCCTACAGGAGGGATCAAGAAGCCTCACCGCTACAGGCCTGGCAGTGCGCAAAATCAGAAAGTACCAGAAGTCCACGCAGCTTCACCTCCTCAAGCTGCCCTTCCAGCGCCCGATGCGCAAGATCGGGCAGCACATCATCCTGGACGTGCGCTTCCAGAGGGCGGCCATTGACGCCCTACGGGAGCCCAGTGAGGCTTCCCTGGTGCACCTCTTTGAAGACACCTAGCTGTGTGCCGCCCATAAAAGCCCTGAACTTTTCTACCCTATATATGTGTATTAGCGCTCTGCTTTGTACCCCCTTCCAGAGGAAACACAAATCCATCAATTGATCATTTAAGCCTTTCTAGCTTGGGTACAACTTTTCGCGTAGTTGTACTTGTAAGCTCTGTACTTTATACTTCCAGAGACTAGACCCTAGACAGTATCTGCTTGGAATAGTGGAGCTAGCTGGCTTCAACTTTATTTAGGCACATGCTAATTACTTGTGAGGGCAAAGGCGGGCAGTGAGGTTCTTAAGCTGACCCCGAAATAGTAAACTTTGGAAAATAGTCAAGTACGGTCACTTTATTTGTTAGATAACTTGTCACCACCTTACCAGCACCAGTCAGAGACCACATTTTTCTAGGTAGTCTCCATAGGTACATTATGAGAAAGACTTTACGACTTGTAGTGAAGCTCCAGGAAAAACCTCATTGTCGTAAACGTGTAATACAACCAGCCATGAAAGCAGTCAAAGCTTTCTCCTGAAAAGATAACACTGTCTACAGATTTCTTTCTTGAGAGCTGTGGCTATGTGATATTACATATTGAGAAGATTTCGTATGCGATTATTAAAAAGTCAGGAAACAACAGATGCTGGCAAGGCTGTGAAGATACAGAAACACTTTTACAACGTCTGTGAGAGTGTAAATCAGTTCAACCATTGTGGAAGTCCGTGTGGCGATTCCTCAAGCATCTAGAACCAGAAATACCATTGGACCCAGCTATCTCATTACCGGGTATATAGCCAAAGGGTTATAATTCCTCCAATTACAAGGACACATACACAGATATGCTCACTGCGGCACAGTTTGCAAGAGCAAAGGACCTGGAACCAACCAAAATGCCCATCAGTGATAGACTGGATAAAGAATATGTGTGGTATATACACCCGGGAATACTAGGCAGCATAAAAAAGAATGAGTTCGTCTTCTTTGCGGTGACATGGACGACCCCGGGGACCATCATTCTCAGCAAACTAACACAGGAACGGAAAAGCAAACACCACATCTTCTCACTCAAAAGTGGGAGTTGATCAATGAGAACACATGGACAGAGAAAGTGGAACGTGACTCTCCGTGGCCTGTCACGGGGTGGGGGGCCAGGGAAAGGAGAGCATTAGGACAAACACCCAAGGCATGTGGGGCTTAAAGCCTAGATGGTGGGTGGATTGGTGCAGCAAACCGCTATGGCACATGTATACCTTGGTAAGAAACCTGCACGTTTTGCACTAGTATCCCATAACTTACAGGAAAAAACAAAAAAAAATGGGTAGGGACACTGAACCCTCTCAACTAATCCAGTTTTCCTCTCTGAGAGAACAACGCTGTGTTCCTGCTCTTGAGCTGACCTCTGAGACCTTGATGTGAACTTGTTTCTGTCTTCAGCAGTTCAGATTTACTCAGACCCCACTCAATGTATTGAGTTCTATGAGGGGCAAGAGAAACGTTCTAAGCTTGTGTGTGGAGTCGCCATCTGCCCTGCCCTCTGCTGATGCCTGTCTAGACCGCAGGCTGCTTGGGCCAGGTTCTCTTTTCCTCTAGTGTTCTGAAAGGGCCAGAGCTGCCACATCTGCCAGAATACAGCTTCCAAGACTGTTCCATGCTATGGAAAAGGAATGAGCTGAGAGCCATGTTAAGACTGGGAGATAATGAGTCTCTAGGACCTTACTTCCTTTGGGAGCTCAAGCACTTTCATTTCTGAGGGAGCCCTCCCATCTCCATCAGTTCTGCCAAGAACCTGTACCCTCCTTGTGTCTCTAAGACACACCGGTCTAACTTGTGGTACGCCCAGGCAAGAAAGTTGGTTAAAGGAAAGGAAAGCTGAAGAAGGCCAGAATATGGAGGTATGAAACGGAATTTCCCAATTCTTGGTAAAATTTAGAAATTTCCGTAATACCCAAAGGCAGATGCTACGTACCATAAGTCCTATTTTAGCAGCAAAAGCTGAGGGTATGAGGAAATACAACTATATTGTATGGGGGTTTATTTGGCTCCAGGAAGAAAGAGTACATGTTATTCTGCATTCGATATTAGAGCAGAACAATGGGGTCTTTTCGAAAATTTGGCTTTCACTCTGTGATTCAGGGGGCACATGGCAGAGGGAAACACACTGAAATGGAACCACGGATATCTGTGAGCTGTGCTGGGAAGGTTCAGGGTGATTCCGTCGTAAGTCTCAGGTCTTTATTCTGTAAAGAAAAATTACTCAATTGCATCATAAAGATACAGCAGAGTATGTCCAAGTAGAGTTGGGAATAACTTTGTCACTCGTGATGAACCTACTTGGTCCGATATTTTAATATCTTCCCCCATGTCTGTGTACTCAGGTTTGATTTTCCGAGTGGATCATCGGTGGAATCAATAAAATCAGGAATACTCTAAGGCAGTGTTTTGAACTAAATTTCAGTGTCTCTGGATGAACCGGCCATATCACCGTGTGTAGCAAACATGAAGTATCAACAGGCTGTCTGTATGCCTTTTCAACTACATAGAAGTTCGCTACAAATGGCGGCGTGAGGAAAGGTGATTTTGGAATTGGATGCTCTCTCGTCTTTTACGATGCATCTATACTATATTACATTCTAAAACAGTAAAGGATCACTTGCTGACGTAAAGCACAGTAGGCAGGAATAGGAGAAGGGTCAACTGAGAGAAAAAAAAAAGCTTTGTGATGTAATTTTTATTTCTGCAGTTTGGAAAAGAGTTTAACTGTTTTTGTGATGACTCACAAAAATACATAAGGGCATGAAAATTACCCAGGACAACATTCGGGAAACATTTCTGGCGCCTTCACTTACTGAAACCCAGACATAAGCATTCCAGCAAAGACACGGCAACAGCAGGCTTCAGCAAGGAACCGTACAAATGTCCTGGAAAGGGCTTCCCTCTCTGAATGCAGCTTCCTGTCCACAGGATGCTCAAGGCCCAGGCACCTTTATTCTTCCAACTAGAAAGACATACAAAAAGGCCTCAACATGACCTCGGAGGCCCAAACATTTAGCCAAGGCTACTACCAAACAATCTGCTGTCTTCATCCAGGTAAGGGCAGCTTGACGTCTCAAGACACTAAGATGGTGGGTAAATCCAGGGTAGACTGAGATGCAGAAGCTCCAGCAAACGCAGTCCTGTCACTGAAAGACGAATGCAGTACTTATGCCTGCACAAACAGACCCTTCCCTCTGGCCTTGGGCCTAGAACATGATTTTTTGGTAGTTGCTGTTGGGGAAGAGGCCCTTGGGCTTTAACCTGCGAGCAGCCTCCCTTAAATGCTTGGGCTGCAGTGGGGGCTTTTCTCCCCACATCTCACACACGTCCAGGGCCTCTTCCAGCACCTCTCCGACGAAGACCTTGGCTATTCCAGCCATGGCAATGGCCACGTTCTCAGGCTCCGATCCGCCAGTGATAGAATGCATCAGACCTGCAATGCGTGCTTTTGGGAAAGCTGACCGGCGACACACTTCGTAGCGGGCCAGCTGCTCCTCAGACATGGCAGACAGCAGGGTTGCCATCCTCTGAGCCTCCTCCGCATCCACGGTGGGCTTCCTCTCCTTCTTTCCTTTGGTATCTCTTTTCCGTCCTTTGGCTGCAGGAGGAGCTGAGGCTGAGGCTTCACTGTCGCCTTCTGTGAGGTCCGTGACATCCTGACTGCTGAGCTCACCTTCCTGACCCCTGGGTTCTTCCAAGTTCCCATCTAGGTCCTCAGGGAGCCCGTCCTTGTTGCTGCCCTTCAGACCTTGGGGCGTGGCGAACATCTCAGCAGACACAACTGTTTGCCTGCCTGTCTCCATGGGTGAGACTCAGGTCTGCTCCGTGACAGCAGCTGTAGGGTGGTTTGATTATGGATCCGAAGTGAGATTTTGAGAACCATCCTTTTTCTTGTTTTTTTTTTTTTTTTTTTGATTTACAGATCATGTTTATTAAGCGGCACTCAAAATGTTAAGTCTCATAAACAATAACATTCAGTGATCGACTTCAATCCAACTGTAATCCTTACTTTAAACTAAGGGCAAGAATAATTTTACGCATAGAGCAAATACACACAAAACCTGGGTATTCCGAACTACAAACATGGTTTCCACAGCCACCTATGGTTTTAGGCAAGGACACATTTCCACGACGAACAAGTACTTACAAATATGTTAATAAAACACTAACGCAAACGCTTACCCTGCCGTCAGCTTTTTAAGCAATGCCATTCCTGCTACTGAAAGCATTTATTTTAAGAAGCTTGAATTTGATCCGGGAAAACGTGTTCTCCTAAAACTTTAACAGGATGTTATCAATCCAAAGTGATTTTAAATCAAAAAGCCTTCCAACACAGCATTAAGTATTGTGAAAGCAATGTGAAACTTGCTTTCTGTTTTTTTGTTTGCTTGTTTGTGTGGAGACGGCGTCTCGCTCTGCCGACCAGGCTGGAGTGCAGTGCAGCGATCTCGGCTCACCGCAAGCCCCTCCTCCCGCGTAGACGCCATTCTCCGGCCTCAGCCTCCCGAGTAGCTGGGACTACGGTCACCCGCCACTGCGCCCGGCTAATTTTTTGTATTTTTAGTAGAGACGGGGTTTCACCGTGTTAGCCAGGATGGTCTCGATCTCCTGACTTCGTGATCCGCCCGCCTCGGCCTCCCAAAGTGCTGGGATTACAGGCACGAGCCACCACGCCCGGCCTAGTTCATTCTCTTTAATAATGAACTAGACAGTAAACTAGTTGTTGTCTAAAAACTTCAGAATACATGAAGTACAAGCCTCAGCTGTCAAGTCAGAAATGCCTTTTCGATTTCACATATTAAATAGCTACAGTAGGCCAGGCTTGGTGGCTGGCGCCTGCAGTCCCAGCACCGTGGGAGGCCGAGGCAGGCGGATCATGAGGTTCAGAGATCGAAACCATCCTGGCCAACATGGCGAAACCCCGTCACCACCAAAAATACGAAAAGTTAGCCAGGCATGGTGGCAGGCGCCTGCACTTCCCAGGAACCCGAGAGGCCCAGGAAGGAGAATCACCCGAACCCGGGAGGCGGAGCCCGCAGTCAGCCGAGATCACGCCCCTGCACCCCAGCCTGGCGACACAGCGAGACTCCGTCTGAAAAAAAAAAAAAAAAGAAAAAGAAAAAGAAAAAAGCTACAGTATAGCTCACAAGGTTACAAGGGCGTAAACATACCTAACACGCAAATACGACTTTATCCTTCAGATAGTCAAAAGTCAGAAGGAACGACACGGTTTGCAAGGTACTTTGACTTATGCGTGGTCATTAAAACCCGGTAAGTGATTAAAGTATGGTAATACAAAGGCAGGCAAAGACATGCACCAATATCACTCTAAAATCAAAAGCATAAAAAGAAAGGCTGAAAACTCTCTGTTTCTCCATCTTTCATTTACACGGCTAGATATCAGAACCTTACTTTAGAAAATATACAATTATGATATCTGGTTTCCCCAGATGGTAATTTTCAGAATCTACAAAAAGTGTCAAGATGCATAATTTGCTTCATCAAATGCTTTTCTAGCTCGTTTCAATTCTTCATTCATAGTAAGCAAGTCTTTCACCCTGGCAAACTTCCTTGGGTCCTTTCGAATCAAGAAGATGATATCTTCAACTTGTACTCGACCTTGTCTTCCAATTGACATTGCCTTGTGAGTCATTTCAGTGATATACTTTATGACAAGATCTTCAAGAATATCCACTGACTCAGTATAAGGATTCTGGTCATCCCCAAAGCCATACATCATACATCGCAATTCTTTAGAAAAAAGTCTCTTTCTTTTACCCTGTCCACCTTCTGCACCTCCTCCAATTTCTTCATTTCCTTCCTCAAAGGTGGGGTCTTCTTCCTCGTCTGCCATCCCACTGGCCCGCCGACCCACAGCCCAGAAACTTTCAAAGATTTTGGCTGCTATGTTTCTGGCGAGCCATAGATTAGTCACAAGTGGACACAGCTCCCTGCCTCCCCTTCCCACACACAAACACACACACTGCTTTATCTCACTTCCACAATATGGAGAAACCTGTGGATGGAGAGTTTATTAGTTTTAGATGAATGCAGAAGAAATTCTCACCAATTTTGGATATTGAAAACAAACCCCGGCTCACAGCTCAGAAGTTCTACTAGGCCAAGTGACTGCCTCCTGCTCAGAGTCACACGAGGGACCTCCAGGATGGGTCTGTCTGTGGGGTCGTTGCCTTCACCTGAGAAGAATCTGGCGTCGATCTGATTCGAGTTCGTGGCAGAATCCAATTCCTCAGGTATGTGAAACCCAGGCCCACTTGTTTGTTCTGCCAGCTGCCGGGAGGATGCTCTGAGCTCTTACAGGTGTTGCCCAGGTCTGGGCCGTGCAGCTCCCTGGGTCTGCACCTCCAGGGCTGAGGAATCACCCACAGGGGAATGGAATCTCAGGGAGGTTCAGTCCCATATAAAGAGCACAGACGATTGAATTAGACCCAGCCCTTAACAGCTATTGTTTCAGGGTAATCCTAATCTAATCAGGGCTTTGGGCGGGCTCCTCAATTCAAGGTTCCGTCCGCACCCAAGGGAGGGGCAGAGGCAGGGCTAGGCTCTGGGGGGGGCGGGGCGGGAAATGTCGGGGGCATTTCAGAATTCTGGATTCCTCACAGAATCGCAAAGTTCACATTTCACAACAATAAAGAAAACAATGAGGGTAAAATGAGACCTTTTATGAAGTTGCACATTAGAAAACTTAAACGTCTGAGAAAAAAATCTCTAACTCATAGGGAAACAAGTGGTTTATCACATACTCTGAAATAGACTGGGCTGGGTGTGGGGAATATGAAAATATGATTTCTATGTTATGCTGTTGTATTGTATTGTATTGCATATTATTTATTTATTTTCGAGACAGAGTCTCCCTCTGTCCCCCAGACTGGATTGCAGTGGCCTGATGGCAGCTCACTGCAGCCTCTGCCTCCTGGGCCCAAGCAACTCTCCTGACTCAGCCTCCAGAGTAGCTTGGAGCAACTGTGCGCGCCACCACGCCAGGAGAAATTTGTATTCTTTAAAGTAGAGAGGAGGTTTCACCATTGTGGCCAGGCAAAGCCACAGCCTGGCAGGCGCCACGAAGACCCTGGCCACTGCAGCCGCCGGCAAGAGGGCGCCGCCTACAGGAGGGATCAAGAAGCCTCACCGCTACAGGCCTGGCAGTGCGCAAAATCAGAAAGTACCAGAAGTCCACGCAGCTTCACCTCCTCAAGCTGCCCTTCCAGCGCCCGATGCGCAAGATCGGGCAGCACATCATCCTGGACGTGCGCTTCCAGAGGGCGGCCATTGACGCCCTACGGGAGCCCAGTGAGGCTTCCCTGGTGCACCTCTTTGAAGACACCTAGCTGTGTGCCGTCCATAAAAGCCCTGAACTCTTCTACCCTATATATGTGTATTAGCGCTCTGCTTTGTACCCTCTTCCGGAGGAAACACAAATCCATCAATTGATCATTTAAGCCTTTCTAGCTTGGGTACAACTTTTCGCGTAGTTGTACTTGTAAGCTCTGTACTTTATACTTCCAGAGACTAGACCCTAGACAGTATCTGCTTGGAATAGTGGAGCTAGCTGGCTTCAACTTTATTTAGGCACATGCTAATTACTTGTGAGGGCAAAGGCGGGCAGTGAGGTTCTTAAGCTGACCCCGAAATAGTAAACTTTGGAAAATAGTCAAGTACGGTCACTTTATTTGTTAGATACCTTGTCACCACCTTACCAGCACCAGTCAGAGACCACATTTTTCTAGGTAGTCTCCATAGGTACATTATGAGAAAGACTTTACGACTTGTAGTGAAGCTCCAGGAAAAACCTCATTGTCGTAAACGTGTAATACAACCAGCCATGAAAGCAGTCAAAGCTTTCTCCTGAAAAGATAACACTGTCTACAGATTTCTTTCTTGAGAGCTGTGGCTATGTGATATAACATATTGAGAAGATTTCGTATGCGATTATTAAAAAGTCAGGAAACAACAGATGCTGGCAAGGCTGTGAAGATACAGAAACACTTTTACAACGTCTGTGAGAGTGTAAATCAGTTCAACCATTGTGGAAGTCCGTGTGGCGATTCCTCAAGCATCTAGAACCAGAAATACAATTGGACCCAGCTATCTCATTACCGGGTATATAGCCAAAGGGTTATAATTCCTCCAATTACAAGGACACATACACAGATATGCTCACTGCGGCACAGTTTGCAAGAGCAAAGGACCTGGAACCAACCCAAATGCCCATCAGTGATAGACTGGATAAAGAATATGTGTGGTATATACACCAGGGAATACTAGGCAGCATAAAAAAGAATGAGTTCGTCTTCTTTGCGGTGACATGGACGACCCTGGGGACCATCATTCTCAGCAAACTAACACAGGAACGGAAAAGCAAACACCACATCTTCTCACTCAAAAGTGGGAGTTGATCAATGAGAACACATGGACAGAGAAAGTGGAACGTGACACTCCGTGTCTTGTCACGGGGCTGGGGGCCAGGGAAAGGAGAGCATTAGGACAAACACCCAAGGCATGTGGGGCTTAAAGCCTAGATGGTGGGTGGATTGGTGCAGCAAACCGCTATGGCACATGTATACCTTGGTAAGAAACCTGCACGTACTGCACTAGTATCCCATAACTTACAGGAAAAAACAAAAAAAATGCGTAGGGACACTGAACCCTCTCAACTAATCCAATTTTCCTCTCTGAGAGAACAACGCTGTGTTCCTGCTCTTGAGCTGACCTCTGAGACCTTGATGTGAACTTGTTTCTGTCTTCAGCAGTTCAGATTTACTCAGACCCCACTCAATGTATTGAGTTCTATGAGGGGCAAGAGAAACGTTCTAAGCTTGTGTGTGGAGTCGCCATCAGCACTGCCCTCTGCTGATGCCTGTCTAGACCGCAGGCTGCTTGGGCCAGGTTCTCTTTTCCTCTAGTGTTCTGAAAGGGCCAGAGCTGCCGCATCTGCCAGAATACAGCTTCCAAGACTGCTCCATGCTATGGAAAAGGAATGAGCTGAGAGCCATGTTAAGACTGGGAGATAATGAGTCTCTAGGACCTTACTTCCTTTGGGAGCTCAAGCACTTTCATTTCTGAGGGAGCCCTCCCATCTCCATCAGTTCTGCCAAGAACCTGTACCCTCCTTGTGTCTCTAAGACACAACGGTCTAACTTGTGGTACGCCCAGGCAAGAAAGTTGGTTAAAGGAAAGGAAAGCTGAAGAAGGCCAGAATATGGAGGTATGAAACGGAATTTCCCAATTCTTGGTAAAATTTAGAAATTTCCGTAATACCCAAAGGCAGATGCTACGTACCATAAGTCCTATTTTAGCAGCAAAAGCTGAGGGTATGAGGAAATACAACTATATTGTATGGGGGTTTATTTTGCTCCAGGAAGAAAGAGTACATGTTATTCTGTATTCGATATTAGAGCAGAACAATGGGGTTTTTTCGAAAATTTGGCTTTCACTCTGTGATTCAGGGGGCACATGGCAGAGGGAAACACACTGAAATGGAACCACGGATATCTGTGAGCTGTGCTGGGAAGGTTCAGGGTGATTCCGTCGTAAGTCTCAGGTCTTTATTCTGTAAAGAAAAATTACTCAATTGCATCATAAAGATACAGCAGAGTATGTCCAAGTAGAGTTGGGAATAACTTTGTCACTCGTGATGAACCTACTTGGTCCGATATTTTAATATCTTCCCCCATGTCTGTGTACTCAGGTTTGATTTTCCGAGTGGATCATCGGTGCAATCAATAAAATCAGGAATACTCTAAGGCAGTGTTTTGAACTAAATTTCAGTGTCTCTGGATGAACCGGCCATATCACCGTGTGTAGCAAACATGAAGTATCAACAGGCTGTCTGTATGCCTTTTCAACTACATAGAAGTTCGCTACAAATGGCGGCGTGAGGAAAGGTGATTTTGGAATTGGATGCTCTCTCGTCTTTTACGATGCATCTATACTATATTACATTCTAAAACAGTAAAGGATCACTTGCTGACGTAAAGCACAGTAGGCAGGAATAGGAGAAGGGTCAACTGAGAGAAAAAAAAAAAGCTTTGTGATGTAATTTTTATTTCTGCAGTTTGGAAAAGAGTTTAACTGTTTTTGTGATGACTCACAAAAATACATAAGGGCATGAAAATTACCCAGGACAACATTCGGGAAACATTTCTGGCGCCTTCACTTACTGAAACCCAGACATAAGCATTCCAGCAAAGACACGGCAACAGCAGGCTTCAGCAAGGAACGGTACAAATGTCCTGGAAAGGGCTTCCCTCTCTGAATGCAGCTTCCTGTCCACAGGATGCTCAAGGCCCAGGCACCTTTATTCTTCCAACTAGAAAGACATACAAAAAGGCCTCAACATGACCTCGGAGGCCCAAACATTTAGCCAAGGCTACTACCAAACAATCTGCTGTCTTCATCCAGGTAAGGGCAGCTTGACGTCTCAAGACACTAAGATGGTGGGTAAATCCAGGGTAGACTGAGATGCAGAAGCTCCAGCAAACGCATTCCTGTCACTGAAAGACGAATGCAGTACTTATGCCTGCACAAACAGACCCTTCCCTCTGGCCTTGGGCCTAGAACATGATTTTTTGGTAGTTGCTGTTGGGGAAGAGGCCCTTGGGCTTTAACCTGCGAGCAGCCTCCCTTAAATGCTTGGGCTGCAGTGGGGGCTTTTCTCCCCACATCTCACACACGTCCAGGGCCTCTTCCAGCACCTCTCCGACGAAGACCTTGGCTATTCCAGCCATGGCAATGGCCACGTTCTCAGGCTCCGATCCGCCAGTGATAGAATGCATCAGACCTGCAATGCGTGCTTTTGGGAAAGCTGACCGGCGACACACTTCGTAGCGGGCCAGCTGCTCCTCAGACATGGCAGACAGCAGGGTTGCCATCCTCTGAGCCTCCTCCGCATCCACGGTGGGCTTCCTCTCCTTCTTTCCTTTGGTATCTCTTTTCCGTCCTTTGGCTGCAGGAGGAGCTGAGGCTGAGGCTTCACTGTCGCCTTCTGTGAGGTCCGTGACATCCTGACTGCTGAGCTCACCTTCCTGACCCCTGGGTTCTTCCAAGTTCCCATCTAGGTCCTCAGGGAGCCCGTCCTTGTTGCTGCCCTTCAGACCTTGGGGCGTGGCGAACATCTCAGCAGACACAACTGTTTGCCTGCCTGTCTCCATGGGTGAGACTCAGGTCTGCTCCGTGACAGCAGCTGTAGCAGCAGAAGTTACAGCTGGGGTGGTTTGATTATGGATCCGAAGTGAGATTTTGAGAACCATCCTTTTTCTTGTTTTTTTTTTTTTTTTTTGATTTACAGATCATGTTTATTAAGCGACACTCAAAATGTTAAGTCTCATAAACAATAACATTCAGTGATCGACTTCAATCCAACTGTAATCCTTACTTTAAACTAAGGGCAAGAATAATTTTACGCATAGAGCAAATACACACAAAACCTGGGTATTCCGAACTACAAACATGGTTTCCACAGCCACCTATGGTTTTAGGCAAGGACACATTTCCACGACGAACAAGTACTTACAAATATGTTAATAAAACACTAACGCAAACGCTTACCCTGCCGTCAGCTTTTTAAGCAATGCCATTCCTGCTACTGAAAGCATTTATTTTAAGAAGCTTGAATTTGATCCGGGAAAACGTGTTCTCCTAAAACTTTAACAGGATGTTATCAATCCAAAGTGATTTTAAATCAAAAAGCCTTCCAACACAGCATTAAGTATTGTGAAAGCAATGTGAAACTTGCTTTCTGTTTTTTTGTTTGCTTGTTTGTGTGGAGACGGCGTCTCGCTCTGCCGACCAGGCTGGAGTGCAGTGCAGCGATCTCGGCTCACCGCAAGCCCCTCCTCCCGCGTAGACGCCATTCTCCGGCCTCAGCCTCCCGAGTAGCTGGGACTACGGTCACCCGCCACTGCGCCCGGCTAATTTTTTGTATTTTTAGTAGAGACGGGGTTTCACCGTGTTAGCCAGGATGGTCTCGATCTCCTGACTTCGTGATCCGCCCGCCTCGGCCTCCCAAAGTGCTGGGATTACAGGCACGAGCCACCACGCCCGGCCTAGTTCATTCTCTTTAATAATGAACTAGACAGTAAACTAGTTGTTGTCTAAAAACTTCAGAATACATGAAGTACAAGCCTCAGCTGTCAAGTCAGAAATGCCATTTCGATTTCACATAATAAATAGCTACAGTAGGCCAGGCTCGGTGGCTGGCGCCTGCAGTCCCAGCACCGTGGGAGGCCGAGGCAGGCGGATCACGAGGTTCAGAGATCGAAACCATCCTGGCCAACATGGCGAAACCCCGTCACCACCAAAAATACGAAAAGTTAGCCAGGCATGGTGGCAGGCGCCTGCACTTCCCAGGAACCCGAGAGGCCCAGGAAGGAGAATCACCCGAACCCGGGAGGCGGAGCCCGCAGTCAGCCGAGATCACGCCCCTGCACCCCAGCCTGGCGACACAGCGAGACTCCGTCTGAAAAAAAAAAAAAAAAGAAAAAGAAAAAGAAAAAAGCTACAGTATAGCTCACAAGGTTACAAGGGCGTAAACATACCTAACACGCAAATACGACTTTATCCTTCAGATAGTCAAAAGTCAGAAGGAACGACACGGTTTGCAAGGTACTTTGACTTATGCGTGGTCATTAAAACCCGGTAAGTGATTAAAGTATGGTAATACAAAGGCAGGCAACGACATGCACCAATATCACTCTAAAATCAAAAGCATAAAAAGAAAGGCTGAAAACTCTCTGTTTCTCCATCTTTCATTTACACGGCTAGATATCAGAACCTTACTTTAGAAAATATACAATTATGATATCTGGTTTCCCCAGATGGTAATTTTCAGAATCTACAAAAAGTGTCAAGATGCATAATTTGCTTCATCAAATGCTTTTCTAGCTCGTTTCAATTCTTCATTCATAGTAAGCAAGTCTTTCACCCTGGCAAACTTCCTTGGGTCCTTTCGAATCAAGAAGATGATATCTTCAACTTGTACTCGACCTTGTCTTCCAATTGACATTGCCTTGTGAGTCATTTCAGTGATATACTTTATGACAAGATCTTCAAGAATATCCACTGACTCAGTATAAGGATTCTGGTCATCCCCAAAGCCATACATCATACATCGCAATTCTTTAGAAAAAAGTCTCTTTCTTTTACCCTGTCCACCTTCTGCACCTCCTCCAATTTCTTCATTTCCTTCCTCAAAGGTGGGGTCTTCTTCCTCGTCTGCCATCCCACTGGCCCGCCGACCCACAGCCCAGAAACTTTCAAAGATTTTGGCTGCTATGTTTCTGGCGAGCCATAGATTAGTCACAAGTGGACACAGCTCCCTGCCTCCCCTTCCCACACACAAACACACACACTGCTTTATCTCACTTCCACAATATGGAGAAACCTGTGGATGGAGAGTTTATTAGTTTTAGATGAATGCAGAAGAAATTCTCACCAATTTTGGATATTGAAAACAAACCCCGGCTCACAGCTCAGAAGTTCTACTAGGCCAAGTGACTGCCTCCTGCTCAGAGTCACACGAGGGACCTCCAGGATGGGTCTGTCTGTGGGGTCGTTGCCTTCACCTGAGAAGAATCTGGCGTCGATCTGATTCGAGTTCGTGGCAGAATCCAATTCCTCAGGTATGTGAAACCCAGGCCCACTTGTTTGTTCTGCCAGCTGCCGGGAGGATGCTCTGAGCTCTTACAGGTGTTGCCCAGGTCTGGGCCGTGCAGCTCCCTGGGTCTGCACCTCCAGGGCTGAGGAATCACCCACAGGGGAATGGAATCTCAGGGAGGTTCAGTCCCATATAAAGAGCACAGACGATTGAATTAGACCCAGCCCTTAACAGCTATTGTTTCAGGGTAATCCTAATCTAATCAGGGCTTTGGGCGGGCTCCTCAATTCAAGGTTCCGTCCGCACCCAAGGGAGGGGCAGAGGCAGGGCTAGGCTCTGGGGGGGGCGGGGCGGGAAATGCCGGGGGCATTTCAGAATTCTGGATTCCTCACAGAATCGCAAAGTTCACATTTCACAACAATAAACAAAACAATGAGGGTAAAATGAGACCTTTTATGAAGTTGCACATTAGAAAACTTAAACGTCTGAGAAAAAAATCTCTAACTCATAGGGAAACAAGTGGTTTATCACATACTCTGAAATAGACTGGGCTGGGTGTGGGGAATATGAAAATATGATTTCTATGTTATGCTGTTGTATTGTATTGTATTGCATATTATTTATTTATTTTCGAGACAGAGTCTCCCTCTGTCCCCCAGACTGGATTGCAGTGGCCTGATGGCAGCTCACTGCAGCCTCTGCCTCCTGGGCCCAAGCAACTCTCCTGACTCAGCCTCCAGAGTAGCTTGGAGCAACTGTGCGCGCCACCACGCCAGGAGAAATTTGTATTCTTTAAAGTAGAGAGGAGGTTTCACCATTGTGGCCAGGCAAAGCCACAGCCTGGCAGGCGCCACGAAGACCCTGGCCACTGCAGCCGCCGGCAAGAGGGCGCCGCCTACAGGAGGGATCAAGAAGCCTCACCGCTACAGGCCTGGCAGTGCGCAAAATCAGAAAGTACCAGAAGTCCACGCAGCTTCACCTCCTCAAGCTGCCCTTCCAGCGCCCGATGCGCAAGATCGGGCAGCACATCATCCTGGACGTGCGCTTCCAGAGGGCGGCCATTGGCGCCCTGCGGGAGCCCAGTGAGGCTTCCCTGGTGCACCTCTTTGAAGACACCTAGCTGTGTGCCGTCCATAAAAGCCCTGAACTCTTCTACCCTATATATGTGTATTAGCGCTCTGCTTTGTACCCCCTTCCAGAGGAAACACAAATCCATCAATTGATCATTTAAGCCTTTCTAGCTTGGGTACAACTTTTCGCGTAGTTGTACTTGTAAGCTCTGTACTTTATACTTCCAGAGACTAGACCCTAGACAGTATCTGCTTGGAATAGTGGAGCTAGCTGGCTTCAACTTTATTTAGGCACATGCTAATTACTTGTGAGGGCAAAGGCGGGCAGTGAGGTTCTTAAGCTGACCCCGAAATAGTAAACTTTGGAAAATAGTCAAGTACGGTCACTTTATTTGTTAGATACCTTGTCACCACCTTACCAGCACCAGTCAGAGACCACATTTTTCTAGGTAGTCTCCATAGGTACATTATGAGAAAGACTTTACGACTTGTAGTGAAGCTCCAGGAAAAACCTCATTGTCGTAAACGTGTAATACAACCAGCCATGAAAGCAGTCAAAGCTTTCTCCTGAAAAGATAACACTGTCTACAGATTTCTTTCTTGAGAGCTGTGGCTATGTGATATTACATATTGAGAAGATTTCGTATGCGATTATTAAAAAGTCAGGAAACAACAGATGCTGGCAAGGCTGTGAAGATACAGAAACACTTTTACAACGTCTGTGAGAGTGTAAATCAGTTCAACCATTGTGGAAGTCCGTGTGGCGATTCCTCAAGCATCTAGAACCAGAAATACCATTGGACCCAGCTATCTCATTACCGGGTATATAGCCAAAGGGTTATAATTCCTCCAATTACAAGGACACATACACAGATATGCTCACTGCGGCACAGTTTGCAAGAGCAAAGGACCTGGAACCAACCCAAATGCCCATCAGTGATAGACTGGATAAAGAATATGTGTGGTATATACACCCGGGAATACTAGGCAGCATAAAAAAGAATGAGTTCGTCTTCTTTGCGGTGACATGGACGACCCCGGGGACCATCATTCTCAGCAAACTAACACAGGAACGGAAAAGCAAACACCACATCTTCTCACTCAAAAGTGGGAGTTGATCAATGAGAACACATGGACAGAGAAAGTGGAACGTGACTCTCCGTGGCCTGTCACGGGGTGGGGGGCCAGGGAAAGGAGAGCATTAGGACAAACACCCAAGGCATGTGGGGCTTAAAGCCTAGATGGTGGGTGGATTGGTGCAGCAAACCGCTATGGCACATGTATACCTTGGTAAGAAACCTGCACGTTTTGCACTAGTATCCCATAACTTACAGGAAAAAACAAAAAAAAATGGGTAGGGACACTGAACCCTCTCAACTAATCCAGTTTTCCTCTCTGAGAGAACAACGCTGTGTTCCTGCTCTTGAGCTGACCTCTGAGACCTTGATGTGAACTTGTTTCTGTCTTCAGCAGTTCAGATTTACTCAGACCCCACTCAATGTATTGAGTTCTATGAGGGGCAAGAGAAACGTTCTAAGCTTGTGTGTGGAGTCGCCATCTGCCCTGCCCTCTGCTGATGCCTGTCTAGACCGCAGGCTGCTTGGGCCAGGTTCTCTTTTCCTCTAGTGTTCTGAAAGGGCCAGAGCTGCCACATCTGCCAGAATACAGCTTCCAAGACTGCTCCATGCTATGGAAAAGGAATGAGCTGAGAGCCATGTTAAGACTGGGAGATAATGAGTCTCTAGGACCTTACTTCCTTTGGGAGCTCAAGCACTTTCATTTCTGAGGGAGCCCTCCCATCTCCATGAGTTCTGCCAAGAACCTGTACCCTCCTTGTGTCTCTAAGACACACCGGTCTAACTTGTGGTACGCCCAGGCAAGAAAGTTGGTTAAAGGAAAGGAAAGCTGAAGAAGGCCAGAATATGGAGGTATGAAACGGAATTTCCCAATTCTTGGTAAAATTTAGAAATTTCCGTAATACCCAAAGGCAGATGCTACGTACCATAAGTCCTATTTTAGCAGCAAAAGCTGAGGGTATGAGGAAATACAACTATATTGTATGGGGGTTTATTTGGCTCCAGGAAGAAAGAGTACATGTTATTCTGCATTCGATATTAGAGCAGAACAATGGGGTCTTTTCGAAAATTTGGCTTTCACTCTGTGATTCAGGGGGCACATGGCAGAGGGAAACACACTGAAATGGAACCACGGATATCTGTGAGCTGTGCTGGGAAGGTTCAGGGTGATTCCGTCGTAAGTCTCAGGTCTTTATTCTGTAAAGAAAAATTACTCAATTGCATCATAAAGATACAGCAGAGTATGTCCAAGTAGAGTTGGGAATAACTTTGTCACTTGTGATGAACCTACTTGGTCCGATATTTTAATATCTTCCCCCATGTCTGTGTACTCAGGTTTGATTTTCCGAGTGGATCATCGGTGCAATCAATAAAATCAGGAATACTCTAAGGCAGTGTTTTGAACTAAATTTCAGTGTCTCTGGATGAACCGGCCATATCACCGTGTGTAGCAAACATGAAGTATCAACAGGCTGTCTGTATGCCTTTTCAACTACATAGAAGTTTGCTACAAATGGCGGCGTGAGGAAAGGTGATTTTGGAATTGGATGCTCTCTCGTCTTTTACGATGCATCTATACTATATTACATTCTAAAACAGTAAAGGATCACTTGCTGACGTAAAGCACAGTAGGCAGGAATAGGAGAAGGGTCAACTGAGAGAAAAAAAAAAGCTTTGTGATGTAATTTTTATTTCTGCAGTTTGGAAAAGAGTTTAACTGTTTTTGTGATGACTCACAAAAATACATAAGGGCATGAAAATTACCCAGGACAACATTCGGGAAACATTTCTGGCGCCTTCACTTACTGAAACCCAGACATAAGCATTCCAGCAAAGACACGGCAACAGCAGGCTTCAGCAAGGAACCGTACAAATGTCCTGGAAAGGGCTTCCCTCTCTGAATGCAGCTTCCTGTCCACAGGATGCTCAAGGCCCAGGCACCTTTATTCTTCCAACTAGAAAGACATACAAAAAGGCCTCAACATGACCTCGGAGGCCCAAACATTTAGCCAAGGCTACTACCAAACAATCTGCTGTCTTCATCCAGGTAAGGGCAGCTTGACGTCTCAAGACACTAAGATGGTGGGTAAATCCAGGGTAGACTGAGATGCAGAAGCTCCAGCAAACGCAGTCCTGTCACTGAAAGACGAATGCAGTACTTATGCCTGCACAAACAGACCCTTCCCTCTGGCCTTGGGCCTAGAACATGATTTTTTGGTAGTTGCTGTTGGGGAAGAGGCCCTTGGGCTTTAACCTGCGAGCAGCCTCCCTTAAATGCTTGGGCTGCAGTGGGGGCTTTTCTCCCGACATCTCACACACGTCCAGGGCCTCTTCCAGCACCTCTCCGACGAAGACCTTGGCTATTCCAGCCATGGCAATGGCCACGTTCTCAGGCTCCGATCCGCCAGTGATAGAATGCATCAGACCTGCAATGCGTGCTTTTGGGAAAGCTGACCGGCGACACACTTCGTAGCGGGCCAGCTGCTCCTCAGACATGGCAGACAGCAGGGTTGCCATCCTCTGAGCCTCCTCCGCATCCACGGTGGGCTTCCTCTCCTTCTTTCCTTTGGTATCTCTTTTCCGTCCTTTGGCTGCAGGAGGAGCTGAGGCTGAGGCTTCACTGTCGCCTTCTGTGAGGTCCGTGACATCCTGACTGCTGAGCTCACCTTCCTGACCCCTGGGTTCTTCCAAGTTCCCATCTAGGTCCTCAGGGAGCCCGTCCTTGTTGCTGCCCTTCAGACCTTGGGGCGTGGCGAACATCTCAGCAGACACAACTGTTTGCCTGCCTGTCTCCATGGGTGAGACTCAGGTCTGCTCCGTGACAGCAGCTGTAGCAGCAGAAGTTACAGCTGGGGTGGTTTGATTATGGATCCGAAGTGAGATTTTGAGAACCATCCTTTTTCTTGTTTTTTTTTTTTTTTTTTTGATTTACAGATCATGTTTATTAAGCGGCACTCAAAATGTTAAGTCTCATAAACAATAACATTCAGTGATCGACTTCAATCCAACTGTAATCCTTACTTTAAACTAAGGGCAAGAATAATTTTACGCATACAGCAAATACACACAAAACCTGGGTATTCCGAACTACAAACATGGTTTCCACAGCCACCTATGGTTTTAGGCAAGGACACATTTCCACGACGAACAAGTACTTACAAATATGTTAATAAAACACTAACGCAAACGCTTACCCTGCCGTCAGCTTTTTAAGCAATGCCATTCCTGCTACTGAAAGCATTTATTTTAAGAAGCTTGAATTTGATCCGGGAAAACGTGTTCTCCTAAAACTTTAACAGGATGTTATCAATCCAAAGTGATTTTAAATCAAAAAGCCTTCCAACACAGCATTAAGTATTGTGAAAGCAATGTGAAACTTGCTTTCTGTTTTTTTGTTTGCTTGTTTGTGTGGAGACGGCGTCTCGCTCTGCCGACCAGGCTGGAGTGCAGTGCAGCGATCTCGGCTCACCGCAAGCCCCTCCTCCCGCGTAGACGCCATTCTCCGGCCTCAGCCTCCCGAGTAGCTGGGACTACGGTCACCCGCCACTGCGCCCGGCTAATTTTTGGTATTTTTAGTAGAGACGGGGTTTCACCGTGTTAGCCAGGATGGTCTCGATCTCCTGACTTCGTGATCCGCCCGCCTCGGCCTCCCAAAGTGCTGGGATTACAGGCACGAGCCACCACGCCCGGCCTAGTTCATTCTCTTTAATAATGAACTAGACAGTAAACTAGTTGTTGTCTAAAAACTTCAGAATACATGAAGTACAAGCCTCAGCTGTCAAGTCAGAAATGCCTTTTCGATTTCACATATTAAATAGCTACAGTAGGCCAGGCTTGGTGGCTGGCGCCTGCAGTCCCAGCACCGTGGGAGGCCGAGGCAGGCGGATCATGAGGTTCAGAGATCGAAACCATCCTGGCCAACATGGCGAAACCCCGTCACCACCAAAAATACGAAAAGTTAGCCAGGCATGGTGGCAGGCGCCTGCACTTCCCAGGAACCCGAGAGGCCCAGGAAGGAGAATCACCCGAACCCGGGAGGCGGAGCCCGCAGTCAGCCGAGATCACGCCCCTGCACCCCAGCCTGGCGACACAGCGAGACTCCGTCTGAAAAAAAAAAAAAAAAGAAAAAGAAAAAGAAAAAAGCTACAGTATAGCTCACAAGGTTACAAGGGCGTAAACATACCTAACACGCAAATACGACTTTATCCTTCAGATAGTCAAAAGTCAGAAGGAACGACACGGTTTGCAAGGTACTTTGACTTATGCGTGGTCATTAAAACCCGGTAAGTGATTAAAGTATGGTAATACAAAGGCAGGCAACGACATGCACCAATATCACTCTAAAATCAAAAGCATAAAAAGAAAGGCTGAAAACTCTCTGTTTCTCCATCTTTCATTTACACGGCTAGATATCAGAACCTTACTTTAGAAAATATACAATTATGATATCTGGTTTCCCCAGATGGTAATTTTCAGAATCTACAAAAAGTGTCAAGATGCATAATTTGCTTCATCAAATGCTTTTCTAGCTCGTTTCAATTCTTCATTCATAGTAAGCAAGTCTTTCACCCTGGCAAACTTCCTTGGGTCCTTTCGAATCAAGAAGATGATATCTTCAACTTGTACTCGACCTTGTCTTCCAATTGACATTGCCTTGTGAGTCATTTCAGTGATATACTTTATGACAAGATCTTCAAGAATATCCACTGACTCAGTATAAGGATTCTGGTCATCCCCAAAGCCATACATCATACATCGCAATTCTTTAGAAAAAAGTCTCTTTCTTTTACCCTGTCCACCTTCTGCACCTCCTCCAATTTCTTCATTTCCTTCCTCAAAGGTGGGGTCTTCTTCCTCGTCTGCCATCCCACTGGCCCGCCGACCCACAGCCCAGAAACTTTCAAAGATTTTGGCTGCTATGTTTCTGGCGAGCCATAGATTAGTCACAAGTGGACACAGCTCCCTGCCTCCCCTTCCCACACACAAACACACACACTGCTTTATCTCACTTCCACAATATGGAGAAACCTGTGGATGGAGAGTTTATTAGTTTTAGATGAATGCAGAAGAAATTCTCACCAATTTTGGATATTGAAAACAAACCCCGGCTCACAGCTCAGAAGTTCTACTAGGCCAAGTGACTGCCTCCTGCTCAGAGTCACACGAGGGACCTCCAGGATGGGTCTGTCTGTGGGGTCGTTGCCTTCACCTGAGAAGAATCTGGCGTCGATCTGATTCGAGTTCGTGGCAGAATCCAATTCCTCAGGTATGTGAAACCCAGGCCCACTTGTTTGTTCTGCCAGCTGCCGGGAGGATGCTCTGAGCTCTTACAGGTGTTGCCCAGGTCTGGGCCGTGCAGCTCCCTGGGTCTGCACCTCCAGGGCTGAGGAATCACCCACAGGGGAATGGAATCTCAGGGAGGTTCAGTCCCGTATAAAGAGCACAGACGATTGAATTAGACCCAGCCCTTAACAGCTATTGTTTCAGGGTAATCCTAATCTAATCAGGGCTTTGGGCGGGCTCCTCAATTCAAGGTTCCGTCCGCACCCAAGGGAGGGGCAGAGGCAGGGCTAGGCTCTGGGGGGGGCGGGGCGGGAAATGTCGGGGGTATTTCAGAATTCTGGATTCCTCACAGAATCGCAAAGTTCACATTTCACAACAATAAAGAAAACAATGAGGGTAAAATGAGACCTTTTATGAAGTTGCACATTAGAAAACTTAAACGTCTGAGAAAAAAATCTCTAACTCATAGGGAAACAAGTGGTTTATCACATACTCTGAAATAGACTGGGCTGGGTGTGGGGAATATGAAAATATGATTTCTATGTTATGCTGTTGTATTGTATTGTATTGCATATTATTTATTTATTTTCGAGACAGAGTCTCCCTCTGTCCCCCAGACTGGATTGCAGTGGCCTGATGGCAGCTCACTGCAGCCTCTGCCTCCTGGGCCCAAGCAACTCTCCTGACTCAGCCTCCAGAGTAGCTTGGAGCAACTGTGCGCGCCACCACGCCAGGAGAAATTTGTATTCTTTAAAGTAGAGAGGAGGTTTCACCATTGTGGCCAGGCAAAGCCACAGCCTGGCAGGCGCCACGAAGACCCTGGCCACTGCAGCCGCCGGCAAGAGGGCGCCGCCTACAGGAGGGATCAAGAAGCCTCACCGCTACAGGCCTGGCAGTGCGCAAAATCAGAAAGTACCAGAAGTCCACGCAGCTTCACCTCCTCAAGCTGCCCTTCCAGCGCCCGATGCGCAAGATCGGGCAGCACATCATCCTGGACGTGCGCTTCCAGAGGGCGGCCATTGACGCCCTACGGGAGCCCAGTGAGGCTTCCCTGGTGCACCTCTTTGAAGACACCTAGCTGTGTGCCGTCCATAAAAGCCCTGAACTCTTCTACCCTATATATGTGTATTAGCGCTCTGCTTTGTACCCCCTTCCAGAGGAAACACAAATCCATCAATTGATCATTTAAGCCTTTCTAGCTTGGGTACAACTTTTCGCGTAGTTGTACTTGTAAGCTCTGTACTTTATACTTCCAGAGACTAGACCCTAGACAGTATCTGCTTGGAATAGTGGAGCTAGCTGGCTTCAACTTTATTTAGGCACATGCTAATTACTTGTGAGGGCAAAGGCGGGCAGTGAGGTTCTTAAGCTGACCCCGAAATAGTAAACTTTGGAAAATAGTCAAGTACGGTCACTTTATTTGTTAGATACCTTGTCACCACCTTACCAGCACCAGTCAGAGACCACATTTTTCTAGGTAGTCTCCATAGGTACATTATGAGAAAGACTTTACGACTTGTAGTGAAGCTCCAGGAAAAACCTCATTGTCGTAAACGTGTAATACAACCAGCCATGAAAGCAGTCAAAGCTTTCTCCTGAAAAGATAACACTGTCTACAGATTTCTTTCTTGAGAGCTGTGGCTATGTGATATAACATATTGAGAAGATTTCGTACGCGATTATTAAAAAGTCAGGAAACAACAGATGCTGGCAAGGCTGTGAAGATACAGAAACACTTTTACAACGTCTGTGAGAGTGTAAATCAGTTCAACCATTGTGGAAGTCCGTGTGGCGATTCCTCAAGCATCTAGAACCAGAAATACAATTGGACCCAGCTATCTCATTACCGGGTATATAGCCAAAGGGTTATAATTCCTCCAATTACAAGGACACATACACAGATATGCTCACTGCGGCACAGTTTGCAAGAGCAAAGGACATGGAACCAACCCAAATGCCCATCAGTGATAGACTGGATAAAGAATATGTGTGGTATATACACCAGGGAATACTAGGCAGCATAAAAAAGAATGAGTTCGTCTTCTTTGCGGTGACATGGACGACCCTGCGGACCATCATTCTCAGCAAACTAACACAGGAACGGAAAAGCAAACACCACATCTTCTCACTCAAAAGTGGGAGTTGATCAATGAGAACACATGGACAGAGAAAGTGGAACGTGACACTCCGTGTCTTGTCACGGGGCTGGGGGCCAGGGAAAGGAGAGCATTAGGACAAACACCCAAGGCATGTGGGGCTTAAAGCCTAGATGGTGGGTGGATTGGTGCAGCAAACCGCTATGGCACATGTATACCTTGGTAAGAAACCTGCACGTACTGCACTAGTATCCCATAACTTACAGGAAAAAACAAAAAAAATGCGTAGGGACACTGAACCCTCTCAACTAATCCAATTTTCCTCTCTGAGAGAACAACGCTGTGTTCCTGCTCTTGAGCTGACCTCTGAGACCTTGATGTGAACTTGTTTCTGTCTTCAGCAGTTCAGATTTACTCAGACCCCACTCAATGTATTGAGTTCTATGAGGGGCAAGAGAAACGTTCTAAGCTTGTGTGTGGAGTCGCCATCAGCACTGCCCTCTGCTGATGCCTGTCTAGACCGCAGGCTGCTTGGGCCAGGTTCTCTTTTCCTCTAGTGTTCTGAAAGGGCCAGAGCTGCCACATCTGCCAGAATACAGCTTCCAAGACTGCTCCATGCTATGGAAAAGGAATGAGCTGAGAGCCATGTTAAGACTGGGAGATAATGAGTCTCTAGGACCTTACTTCCTTTGGGAGCTCAAGCACTTTCATTTCTGAGGGAGCCCTCCCATCTCCATCAGTTCTGCCAAGAACCTGTACCCTCCTTGTGTCTCTAAGACACACCGGTCTAACTTGTGGTACGCCCAGGCAAGAAAGTTGGTTAAAGGAAAGGAAAGCTGAAGAAGGCCAGAATATGGAGGTATGAAACGGAATTTCCCAATTCTTGGTAAAATTTAGAAATTTCCGTAATACCCAAAGGCAGATGCTACGTACCATAAGTCCTATTTTAGCAGCAAAAGCTGAGGGTATGAGGAAATACAACTATATTGTATGGGGGTTTATTTTGCTCCAGGAAGAAAGAGTACATGTTATTCTGCATTCGATATTAGAGCAGAACAATGGGGTCTTTTCGAAAATTTGGCTTTCACTCTGTGATTCAGGGGGCACATGGCAGAGGGAAACACACTGAAATGGAACCACGGATATCTGTGAGCTGTGCTGGGAAGGTTCAGGGTGATTCCGTCGTAAGTCTCAGGTCTTTATTCTGTAAAGAAAAATTACTCAATTGCATCATAAAGATACAGCAGAGTATGTCCAAGTAGAGCTGGGAATAACTTTGTCACTCGTGATGAACCTACTTGGTCCGATATTTTAATATCTTCCCCCATGTCTGTGTACTCAGGTTTGATTTTCCGAGTGGATCATCGGTGCAATCAATAAAATCAGGAATACTCTAAGGCAGTGTTTTGAACTAAATTTCAGTGTCTCTGGATGAACCGGCCATATCACCGTGTGTAGCAAACATGAAGTATCAACAGGCTGTCTGTATGCCTTTTCAACTACATAGAAGTTCGCTACAAATGGCGGCGTGAGGAAAGGTGATTTTGGAATTGGATGCTCTCTCGTCTTTTACGATGCATCTATACTATATTACATTCTAAAACAGTAAAGGATCACTTGCTGACGTAAAGCACAGTAGGCAGGAATAGGAGAAGGGTCAACTGAGAGAAAAAAAAAAAGCTTTGTGATGTAATTTTTATTTCTGCAGTTTGGAAAAGAGTTTAACTTTTTGTGTGATGACTCACAAAAATACATAAGGGCATGAAAATTACCCAGGACAACATTCGGGAAACATTTCTGGCGCCTTCACTTACTGAAACCCAGACATAAGCATTCCAGCAAAGACACGGCAGCAGCAGGCTTCAGCAAGGAACCGTACAAATGTCCTGGAAAGGGCTTCCCTCTCTGAATGCAGCTTCCTGTCCACAGGATGCTCAAGGCCCAGGCACCTTTATTCTTCCAACTAGAAAGACATACAAAAAGGCCTCAACATGACCTCGGAGGCCCAAACATTTAGCCAAGGCTACTACCAAACAATCTGCTGTCTTCATCCAGGTAAGGGCAGCTTGACGTCTCAAGACACTAAGATGGTGGGTAAATCCAGGGTAGACTGAGATGCAGAAGCTCCAGCAAACGCAGTCCTGTCACTGAAAGACGAATGCAGTACTTATGCCTGCACAAACAGACCCTTCCCTCTGGCCTTGGGCCTAGAACATGATTTTTTGGTAGTTGCTGTTGGGGAAGAGGCCCTTGGGCTTTAACCTGCGAGCAGCCTCCCTTAAATGCTTGGGCTGCAGTGGGGGCTTTTCTCCCCACATCTCACACACGTCCAGGGCCTCTTCCAGCACCTCTCCGACGAAGACCTTGGCTATTCCAGCCATGGCAATGGCCACGTTCTCAGGCTCCGATCCGCCAGTGATAGAATGCATCAGACCTGCAATGGGTGCTTTTGGGAAAGCTGACCGGCGACACACTTCGTAGCGGGCCAGCTGCTCCTCAGACATGGCAGACAGCAGGGTTGCCATCCTCTGAGCCTCCTCCGCATCCACGGTGGGCTTCCTCTCCTTCTTTCCTTTGGTATCTCTTTTCCGTCCTTTGGCTGCAGGAGGAGCTGAGGCTGAGGCTTCACTGTCGCCTTCTGTGAGGTCCGTGACATCCTGACTGCTGAGCTCACCTTCCTGACCCCTGGGTTCTTCCAAGTTCCCATCTAGGTCCTCAGGGAGCCCGTCCTTGTTGCTGCCCTTCAGACCTTGGGGCGTGGCGAACATCTCAGCAGACACAACTGTTTGCCTGCCTGTCTCCATGGGTGAGACTCAGGTCTGCTCCGTGACAGCAGCTGTAGCAGCAGAAGTTACAGCTGGGGTGGTTTGATTATGGATCCGAAGTGAGATTTTGAGAACCATCCTTTTTCTTGTTTTTTTTTTTTTTTTTTGATTTACAGATCATGTTTATTAAGCGACACTCAAAATGTTAAGTCTCATAAACAATAACATTCAGTGATCGACTTCAATCCAACTGTAATCCTTACTTTAAACTAAGGGCAAGAATAATTTTACGCATAGAGCAAATACCCACAAAACCTGGGTATTCCGAACTACAAACATGGTTTCCACAGCCACCTATGGTTTTAGGCAAGGACACATTTCCACGACGAACAAGTACTTACAAATATGTTAATAAAACACTAACGCAAACGCTTACCCTGCCGTCAGCTTTTTAAGCAATGCCATTCCTGCTACTGAAAGCATTTATTTTAAGAAGCTTGAATTTGATCCGGGAAAACGTGTTCTCCTAAAACTTTAACAGGATGTTATCAATCCAAAGTGATTTTAAATCAAAAAGCCTTCCAACACAGCATTAAGTATTGTGAAAGCAATGTGAAACTTGCTTTCTGTTTTTTTGTTTGCTTGTTTGTGTGGAGACGGCGTCTCGCTCTGCCGACCAGGCTGGAGTGCAGTGCAGCGATCTCGGCTCACCGCAAGCCCCTCCTCCCGCGTAGACGCCATTCTCCGGCCTCAGCCTCCCGAGTAGCTGGGACTGCGGTCACCCGCCACTGCGCCCGACTAATTTTTTGTATTTTTAGTAGAGACGGGGTTTCACCGTGTTAGCCAGGATGGTCTCGATCTCCTGACTTCGTGATCCGCCCGCCTCGGCCTCCCAAAGTGCTGGGATTACAGGCACGAGCCACCACGCCCGGCCTAGTTCATTCTCTTTAATAATGAACTAGACAGTAAACCAGATGTTGTCTAAAAACTTCAGAATACATGAAGTACAAGCCTCATCTGTCAAGTCAGAAATGCCATTTCGATTGCACATATTAAATAGCTACAGTAGGCCAGGCTCGGTGGCTGGCGCCTGCAGTCCCAGCACCGTGGGAGGCCGAGGCAGGCGGATCACGAGGTTCAGAGATCGAAACCATCCTGGCCAACATGGCGAAACCCCGTCACCACCAAAAATACGAAAAGTTAGCCAGGCATGGTGGCAGGCGCCTGCACTTCCCAGGAACCCGAGAGGCCCAGGAAGGAGAATCACCCGAACCCGGGAGGCGGAGCCCGCAGTCAGCCGAGATCACGCCCCTGCACCCCAGCCTGGCGACACAGCGAGACTCCGTCTGAAAAAAAAAAAAAAAAAGAAAAAGAAAAAGAAAAAAGCTACAGTATAGCTCACAAGGTTACAAGGGCGTAAACATACCTAACACGCAAATACGACTTTATCCTTCAGATAGTCAAAAGTCAGAAGGAACGACACGGTTTGCAAGGTACTTTGACTTATGCGTGGTCATTAAAACCCGGTAAGTGATTAAAGTATGGTAATACAAAGGCAGGCAACGACATGCACCAATATCACTCTAAAATCAAAAGCATAAAAAGAAAGGCTGAAAACTCTCTGTTTCTCCATCTTTCATTTACACGGCTAGATATCAGAACCTTACTTTAGAAAATATACAATTATGATATCTGGTTTCCCCAGATGGTAATTTTCAGAATCTACAAAAAGTGTCAAGATGCATAATTTGCTTCATCAAATGCTTTTCTAGCTCGTTTCAATTCTTCATTCATAGTAAGCAAGTCTTTCACCCTGGCAAACTTCCTTGGGTCCTTTCGAATCAAGAAGATGATATCTTCAACTTGTACTCGACCTTGTCTTCCAATTGACATTGCCTTGTGAGTCATTTCAGTGATATACTTTATGACAAGATCTTCAAGAATATCCACTGACTCAGTATAAGGATTCTGGTCATCCCCAAAGCCATACATCATACATCGCAATTCTTTAGAAAAAAGTCTCTTTCTTTTACCCTGTCCACCTTCTGCACCTCCTCCAATTTCTTCATTTCCTTCCTCAAAGGTGGGGTCTTCTTCCTCGTCTGCCATCCCACTGGCCCGCCGACCCACAGCCCAGAAACTTTCAAAGATTTTGGCTGCTATGTTTCTGGCGAGCCATAGATTAGTCACAAGTGGGCAGAGCTCCCTGCCTCCCCTTCCCACACACAAACACACACACTGCTTTATCTCACTTCCACAATATGGAGAAACCTGTGGATGGAGAGTTTATTAGTTTTAGATGAATGCAGAAGAAATTCTCACCAATTTTGGATATTGAAAACAAACCCGGGCTCACAGCTCAGAAGTTCTACTAGGCCAAGTGACTGCCTCCTGCTCAGAGACACACGAGGGACCTCCAGGATGGGTCTGTCTGTGGGGTCGTTGCCTTCACCTGAGAAGGGTCTGGCGTCGATCTGATTCGAGTTCGTGGCAGAATCCAATTCCTCAGGTATGTGAAACCCAGGCCCACTTGTTTGTTCTGCCAGCTGCCGGGAGGATGCTCTGAGCTCTTACAGGTGTTGCCCAGGTCTGCGCCGTGCAGCTCCCTGGGTCTGCACCTCCAGGGCTGAGGAATCACCCACAGGGGAATGGAATCTCAGGGAGGTTCAGTCCCATATAAAGAGCACAGACGATTGAATTAGACCCAGCCCTTAACAGCTATTGTTTCAGGGTAATCCTAATCTAATCAGGGCTTTGGGCGGGCTCCTCAATTCAAGGTTCCGTCCGCACCCAAGGGAGGGGCAGAGGCAGGGCTAGGCTCTGGGGGGGGCGGGGCGGGAAATGCCGGGGGCATTTCAGAATTCTGGATTCCTCACAGAATCGCAAAGTTCACATTTCACAACAATAAAGAAAACAATGAGGGTAAAAGTGAGACCTTTTATGAAGTTGCACATTAGAAAACTTAAACGTCTGAGAAAAAAGTCTCTAACTCATAGGGAAACAAGTGGTTTATCACATACTCTGAAATAGACTGGGCTGGGTGTGGGGAATATGAAAATACGATTTCTATGTTATGCTGTTGTATTGTATTGTATTGCATATTATTTATTTATTTTCGAGACAGAGTCTCCCTCTGTCCCCCAGACCGGATTGCAGTGGCCTGATGGCAGCTCACTGCAGCCTCTGCCTCCTGGGCCCAAGCAACTCTCCTGACTCAGCCTCCAGAGTAGCTTGGAGCAACTGTGCGCGCCACCACGCCAGGAGAAATTTGTATTCTTTAAAGTAGAGAGGAGGTTTCACCATTGTGGCCAGGCAAAGCGACAGCCTGGCAGGCGCCACGAAGACCCTGGCCACTGCAGCCGCCGGCAAGAGGGCGCCGCCTACAGGAGGGATCAAGAAGCCTCACCGCTACAGGCCTGGCAGTGCGCAAAATCAGAAAGTACCAGAAGTCCACGCAGCTTCACCTCCTCAAGCTGCCCTTCCAGCGCCCGATGCGCAAGATCGGGCAGCACATCATCCTGGACGTGCGCTTCCAGAGGGCGGCCATTGACGCCCTACGGGAGCCCAGTGAGGCTTCCCTGGTGCACCTCTTTGAAGACACCTAGCTGTGTGCCGTCCATAAAAGCCCTGAACTCTTCTACCCTATATATGTGTATTAGCGCTCTGCTTTGTACCCTCTTCCGGAGGAAACACAAATCCATCAATTGATCATTTAAGCCTTTCTAGCTTGGGTACAACTTTTCGCGTAGTTGTACTTGTAAGCTCTGTACTTTATACTTCCAGAGACTAGACCCTAGACAGTATCTGCTTGGAATAGTGGAGCTAGCTGGCTTCAACTTTATTTAGGCACATGCTAATTACTTGTGAGGGCAAAGGCGGGCAGTGAGGTTCTTAAGCTGACCCCGAAATAGTAAACTTTGGAAAATAGTCAAGTACGGTCACTTTATTTGTTAGATATCTTGTCACCACCTTACCAGCACCAGTCAGAGACCACATTTTTTTAGGTAGTCTCCATAGGTACATTATGAGAAAGACTTTACGACTTGTAGTGAAGCTCCAGGAAAAACCTCATTGTCGTAAACGTGTAATACAACCAGCCATGAAAGCAGTCAAAGCTTTCTCCTGAAAAGATAACACTGTCTACAGATTTCTTTCTTGAGAGCTGTGGCTATGTGATATTACATATTGAGAAGATTTCGTATGCGATTATTAAAAAGTCAGGAAACAACAGATGCTGGCAAGGCTGTGAAGATACAGAAACACTTTTACAACGTCTGTGAGAGTGTAAATCAGTTCAACCATTGTGGAAGTCCGTGTGGCGATTCCTCAAGCATCTAGAACCAGAAATACCATTGGACCCAGCTATCTCATTACCGGGTATATAGCCAAAGGGTTATAATTCCTCCAATTACAAGGACACATGCACAGATATGCTCACTGCGGCACAGTTTGCAAGAGCATAGGACCTGGAACCAACCCAAATGCCCATCAGTGATAGACTGGATAAAGAATATGTGTGGTATATACACCCGGGAATACTAGGCAGCATAAAAAAGAATGAGTTCGTCTTCTTTGCGGTGACATGGACGACCCCGGTGACCATCATTCTCAGCAAACTAACACAGGAACGGAAAAGCAAACACCACATCTTCTCACTCAAAAGTGGGAGTTGATCAATGAGAACACATGGACAGAGAAAGTGGAACGTGACTCTCCGTGGCCTGTCACGGGGTGGGGGGCCAGGGAAAGGAGAGCATTAGGACAAACACCCAAGGCATGTGGGGCTTAAAGCCTAGATGGTGGGTGGATTGGTGCAGCAAACCGCCATGGCACATGTATACCTTGGTAAGAAACCTGCACGTTTTGCACTAGTATCCCATAACTTACAGGAAAAAACAAAAAAAAATGGGTAGGGACACTGAACCCTCTCAACTAATCCAGTTTTCCTCTCTGAGAGAACAACGCTGTGTTCCTGCTCTTGAGCTGACCTCTGAGACCTTGATGTGAACTTGTTTCTGTCTTCAGCAGTTCAGATTTACTCAGACCCCACTCAATGTATTGAGTTCTATGAGGGGCAAGAGAAACGTTCTAAGCTTGTGTGTGGAGTCGCCATCTGCCCTGCCCTCTGCTGATGCCTGTCTAGACCGCAGGCTGCTTGGGCCAGGTTCTCTTTTCCTCTAGTGTTCTGAAAGGGCCAGAGCTGCCACATCTGCCAGAATACAGCTTCCAAGACTGCTCCATGCTATGGAAAAGGAATGAGCTGAGAGCCATGTTAAGACTGGGAGATAATGAGTCTCTAGGACCTTACTTCCTTTGGGAGCTCCAGCACTTTCATTTCTGAGGGAGCCCTCCCATCTCCATCAGTTCTGCCAAGAACCTGTACCCTCCTTGTGTCTCTAAGACACACCGGTCTAACTTGTGGTACGCCCAGGCAAGAAAGTTGGTTAAAGGAAAGGAAAGCTGAAGAAGGCCAGAATATGGAGGTATGAAACGGAATTTCCCAATTCTTGGTAAAATTTAGAAATTTCCGTAATACCCAAAGGCAGATGCTACGTACCATAAGTCCTATTTTAGCAGCAAAAGCTGAGGGTATGAGGAAATACAACTATATTGTATGGGGGTTTATTTGGCTCCAGGAAGAAAGAGTACATGTTATTCTGCATTCGATATTAGAGCAGAACAATGGGGTCTTTTCGAAAATTTGGCTTTCACTCTGTGATTCAGGGGGCACATGGCAGAGGGAAACACACTGAAATGGAACCACGGATATCTGTGAGCTGTGCTGGGAAGGTTCAGGGTGATTCCGTCGTAAGTCTCAGGTCTTTATTCTGTAAAGAAAAATTACTCAATTGCATCATAAAGATACAGCAGAGTATGTCCAAGTAGAGTTGGGAATAACTTTGTCACTCGTGATGAACCTACTTGGTCCGATATTTTAATATCTTCCCCCATGTCTGTGTACTCAGGTTTGATTTTCCGAGTGGATCATCGGTGGAATCAATAAAATCAGGAATACTCTAAGGCAGTGTTTTGAACTAAATTTCAGTGTCTCTGGATGAACCGGCCATATCACCGTGTGTAGCAAACATGAAGTATCAACAGGCTGTCTGTATGCCTTTTCAACTACATAGAAGTTCGCTACAAATGGCGGCGTGAGGAAAGGTGATTTTGGAATTGGATGCTCTCTCGTCTTTTACGATGCATCTATACTATATTACATTCTAAAACAGTAAAGGATCACTTGCTGACGTAAAGCACAGTAGGCAGGAATAGGAGAAGGGTCAACTGAGAGAAAAAAAAAAGCTTTGTGAGGTAATTTTTATTTCTGCAGTTTGGAAAAGAGTTTAACTGTTTTTGTGATGACTCACAAAAATACATAAGGGCATGAAAATTACCCAGGACAACATTCGGGAAACATTTCTGGCGCCTTCACTTACTGAAACCCAGACATAAGCATTCCAGCAAAGACACGGCAACAGCAGGCTTCAGCAAGGAATGGTACAAGTGTCCTGGAAAGGGCTTCCCTCTCTGAATGCAGCTTCCTGTCCACAGGATGCTCAAGGCCCAGGCACCTTTATTCTTCCAACTAGAAAGACATACAAAAAGGCCTCAACATGACCTCGGAGGCCCAAACATTTAGCCAAGGCTACTACCAAACAATCTGCTGTCTTCATCCAGGTAAGGGCAGCTTGACGTCTCAAGACACTAAGATGGTGGGTAAATCCAGGGTAGACTGAGATGCAGAAGCTCCAGCAAACGCAGTCCTGTCACTGAAAGACGAATGCAGTACTTATGCCTGCACAAACAGACCCTTCCCTCTGGCCTTGGGCCTAGAACATGATTTTTTGGTAGTTGCTGTTGGGGAAGAGGCCCTTGGGCTTTAACCTGCGAGCAGCCTCCCTTAAATGCTTGGGCTGCAGTGGGGGCTTTTCTCCCCACATCTCACACACGTCCAGGGCCTCTTCCAGCACCTCTCCGACGAAGACCTTGGCTATTCCAGCCATGGCAATGGCCACGTTCTCAGGCTCCGATCCGCCAGTGATAGAATGCATCAGACCTGCAATGCGTGCTTTTGGGAAAGCTGACCGGCGACACACTTCGTAGCGGGCCAGCTGCTCCTCAGACATGGCAGACAGCAGGGTTGCCATCCTCTGAGCCTCCTCCGCATCCACGGTGGGCTTCCTCTCCTTCTTTCCTTTGGTATCTCTTTTCCGTCCTTTGGCTGCAGGAGGAGCTGAGGCTGAGGCTTCACTGTCGCCTTCTGTGAGGTCCGTGACATCCTGACTGCTGAGCTCACCTTCCTGACCCCTGGGTTCTTCCAAGTTCCCATCTAGGTCCTCAGGGAGCCCGTCCTTGTTGCTGCCCTTCAGACCTTGGGGCGTGGCGAACATCTCAGTAGACACAACTGTTTGCCTGCCTGTCTCCATGGGTGAGACTCAGGTCTGCTCCGTGACAGCAGCTGTAGCAGCAGAAGTTACAGCTGGGGTGGTTTGATTATGGATCCGAAGTGAGATTTTGAGAACCATCCTTTTTCTTGTTTTTTTTTTTTTTTTTGATTTACAGATCATGTTTATTAAGCGACACTCAAAATGTTAAGTCTCATAAACAATAACATTCAGTGATCGACTTCAATCCAACTGTAATCCTTACTTTAAACTAAGGGCAAGAATAATTTTACGCATACAGCAAATACACACAAAACCTGGGTATTCCGAACTACAAACATGGTTTCCACAGCCACCTATGGTTTTAGGCAAGGACACATTTCCACGACGAACAAGTACTTACAAATATGTTAATAAAACACTAACGCAAACGCTTACCCTGCCGTCAGCTTTTTAAGCAATGCCATTCCTGCTACTGAAAGCATTTATTTTAAGAAGCTTGAATTTGATCCGGGAAAACGTGTTCTCCTAAAACTTTAACAGGATGTTATCAATCCAAAGTGATTTTAAATCAAAAAGCCTTCCAACACAGCATTAAGTATTGTGAAAGCAATGTGAAACTTGCTTTCTGTTTTTTTGTTTGCTTGTTTGTGTGGAGACGGCGTCTCGCTCTGCCGACCAGGCTGGAGTGCAGTGCAGCGATCTCGGCTCACCGCAAGCCCCTCCTCCCGCGTAGACGCCATTCTCCGGCCTCAGCCTCCCGAGTAGCTGGGACTACGGTCACCCGCCACTGCGCCCGTCTAATTTTTTGTATTTTTAGTAGAGACGGGGTTTCACCGTGTTAGCCAGGATGGTCTCGATCTCCTGACTTCGTGATCCGCCCCCCTCGGCCTCCCAAAGTGCTGGGATTACAGGCACGAGCCACCACGCCCGGCCTAGTTCATTCTCTTTAATAATGAACTAGACAGTAAACTAGTTGTTGTCTAAAAACTTCAGAATACATGAAGTACAAGCCTCAGCTGTCAAGTCAGAAATGCCATTTCGATTTCACATATTAAATAGCTACAGTAGGCCAGGCTCGGTGGCTGGCGCCTGCAGTCCCAGCACCGTGGGAGGCCGAGGCAGGCGGATCACGAGGTTCAGAGATCGAAACCATCCTGGCCAACATGGCGAAACCCCGTCACCACCAAAAATACGAAAAGTTAGCCAGGCATGGTGGCAGGCGCCTGCACTTCCCAGGAACCCGAGAGGCCCAGGAAGGAGTATCACCGGGACCCGGGAGGCGGAACCCGCAGTCAGCCGAGATCACGCCCCTGCACCCCAGCCTGGCGACACAGCGAGACTCCGTCTGAAAAAAAAAAAAAAAAGAAAAAGGAAAAGAAAAAAGCTACAGTATAGCTCACAAGGTTACAAGGGCGTAAACATACCTAACACGCAAATACGACTTTATCCTTCAGATAGTCAAAAGTCAGAAGGAACGACACGGTTTGCAAGGTACTTTGACTTATGCGTGGTCATTAAAACCCGGTAAGTGATTAAAGTATGGTAATACAAAGGCAGGCAACGACATGCACCAATATCACTCTAAAATCAAAAGCATAAAAAGAAAGGCTGAAAACTCTCTGTTTCTCCATCTTTCATTTACACGGCTAGATATCAGAACCTTACTTTAGAAAATATACAATTATGATATCTGGTTTCCCCAGATGGTAATTTTCAGAATCTACAAAAAGTGTCAAGTTGCATAATTTGCTTCATCGAATGCTTTTCTAGCTCGTTTCAATTCTTCATTCATAGTAAGCAAGTCTTTCACCCTGGCAAACTTCCTTGGGTCCTTTCGAATCAAGAAGATGATATCTTCAACTTGTACTCGACCTTGTCTTCCAATTGACATTGCCTTGTGAGTCATTTCAGTGATATACTTTATGACAAGATCTTCAGGAATATCCACTGACTCAGTATAAGGATTCTGGTCATCCCTAAAGCCATACATCATACATCGCAATTCTTTAGAAAAAAGTCTCTTTCTTTTACCCTGTCCACCTTCTGCACCTCCTCCAATTTCTTCATTTCCTTCCTCAAAGGTGGGGTCTTCTTCCTCGTCTGCCATCCCACTGGCCCGCCGACCCACAGCCCAGAAACTTTCAAAGATTTTGGCTGCTATGTTTCTGGCGAGCCATAGATTAGTCACAAGTGGACACAGCTCCCTGCCTCCCCTTCCCACACACAAACACACACACTGCTTTATCTCACTTCCACAATATGGAGAATCCTGTGGATGGAGAGTTTATTAGTTTTAGATGAATGCAGAAGAAATTCTCACCAATTTTGGATATTGAAAACAAACCCCGGCTCACAGCTCAGAAGTTCTACTAGGCCAAGTGACTGCCTCCTGCTCAGAGTCACACGAGGGACCTCCAGGATGGGTCTGTCTGTGGGGTCGTTGCCTTCACCTGAGAAGAATCTGGCGTCGATCTGATTCGAGTTCGTGGCAGAATCCAATTCCTCAGGTATGTGAAACCCAGGCCCACTTGTTTGTTCTGCCAGCTGCCGGGAGGATGCTCTGAGTTCTTACAGGTGTTGCCCAGGTCTGGGCCGTGCAGCTCCCTGGGTCTGCACCTCCAGGGCTGAGGAATCACCCACAGGGGAATGGAATCTCAGGGAGGTTCAGTCCCATATAAAGAGCACAGACGATTGAATTAGACCCAGCCCTTAACAGCTATTGTTTCAGGGTAATCCTAATCTAATCAGGGCTTTGGGCGGGCTCCTCAATTCGAGGTTCCGTCCGCACCCAAGGGAGGGGCAGAGGCAGGGCTAGGCTCTGGGGGGGGCGGGGCGGGAAATGCCGGGGGCATTTCAGAATTCTGGATTCCTCACAGAATCGCAAAGTTCACATTTCACAACAATAAAGAAAACAATGAGGGTAAAATGAGACCTTTTATGAAGTTGCACATTAGAAAACTTAAACGTCTGAGAAAAAAATCTCTAACTCATAGGGAAACAAGTGGTTTATCACATACTCTGAAATAGACTGGGCTGGGTGTGGGGAATATGAAAATATGATTTCTATGTTATGCTGTTGTATTGTATTGTATTGCATATTATTTATTTATTTTCGAGACAGAGTCTCCCTCTGTCCCCCAGACTGGATTGCAGTGGCCTGATGGCAGCTCACTGCAGCCTCTGCCTCCTGGGCCCAAGCAACTCTCCTGACTCAGCCTCCAGAGTAGCTTGGAGCAACTGTGCGCGCCACCACGCCAGGAGAAATTTGTATTCTTTAAAGTAGAGAGGAGGTTTCACCATTGTGGCCAGGCAAAGCCACAGCCTGGCAGGCGCCACGAAGACCCTGGCCACTGCAGCCGCCGGCAAGAGGGCGCCGCCTACAGGAGGGATCAAGAAGCCTCACCGCTACAGGCCTGGCAGTGCGCAAAATCAGAAAGTACCAGAAGTCCACGCAGCTTCACCTCCTCAAGCTGCCCTTCCAGCGCCCGATGCGCAAGATCGGGCAGCACATCATCCTGGACGTGCGCTTCCAGAGGGCGGCCATTGGCGCCCTACGGGAGCCCAGTGAGGCTTCCCTGGTGCACCTCTTTGAAGACACCTAGCTGTGTGCCGTCCATAAAAGCCCTGAACTCTTCTACCCTATATATGTGTATTAGCGCTCTGCTTTGTACCCCCTTCCAGAGGAAACACAAATCCATCAATTGATCATTTAAGCCTTTCTAGCTTGGGTACAACTTTTCGCGTAGTTGTACTTGTAAGCTCTGTACTTTATACTTCCAGAGACTAGACCCTAGACAGTATCTGCTTGGAATAGTGGAGCTAGCTGGCTTCAACTTTATTTAGGCACATGCTAATTACTTGTGAGGGCAAAGGCGGGCAGTGAGGTTCTTAAGCTGACCCCGAAATAGTAAACTTTGGAAAATAGTCAAGTACGGTCACTTTATTTGTTAGATACCTTGTCACCACCTTACCAGCACCAGTCAGAGACCACATTTTTCTAGGTAGTCTCCATAGGTACATTATGAGAAAGACTTTACGACTTGTAGTGAAGCTCCAGGAAAAACCTCATTGTCGTAAACGTGTAATACAACCAGCCATGAAAGCAGTCAAAGCTTTCTCCTGAAAAGATAACACTGTCTACAGATTTCTTTCTTGAGAGCTGTGGCTATGTGATATTACATATTGAGAAGATTTCGTATGCGATTATTAAAAAGTCAGGAAACAACAGATGCTGGCAAGGCTGTGAAGATACAGAAACACTTTTACAACGTCTGTGAGAGTGTAAATCAGTTCAACCATTGTGGAAGTCCGTGTGGCGATTCCTCAAGCATCTAGAACCAGAAATACCATTGGACCCAGCTATCTCATTACCGGGTATATAGCCAAAGGGTTATAATTCCTCCAATTACAAGGACACATGCACAGATATGCTCACTGCGGCACAGTTTGCAAGAGCAAAGGACCTGGAACCAACCCAAATGCCCATCAGTGATAGACTGGATAAAGAATATGTGTGGTATATACACCAGGGAATACTAGGCAGCATAAAAAAGAATGAGTTCGTCTTCTTTGCGGTGACATGGACGACCCTGGGGACCATCATTCTCAGCAAACTAACACAGGAACGGAAAAGCAAACACCACATCTTCTCACTCAAAAGTGGGAGTTGATCAATGAGAACACATGGACAGAGAAAGTGGAACGTGACTCTCCGTGGCCTGTCACGGGGTGGGGGGCCAGGGAAAGGAGAGCATTAGGACAAACACCCAAGGCATGTGGGGCTTAAAGCCTAGATGGTGGGTGGATTGGTGCAGCAAACCGCTATGGCACATGTATACCTTGGTAAGAAACCTGCACGTTTTGCCCTAGTATCCCATAACTTACAGGAAAAAACAAAAAAAAAAATGCGTAGGGACACTGAACCCTCTCAACTAATCCAGTTTTCCTCTCTGAGAGAACAACGCTGTGTTCCTGCTCTTGAGCTGACCTCTGAGACCTTGATGTGAACTTGTTTCTGTCTTCAGCAGTTCAGATTTACTCAGACCCCACTCAATGTATTGAGTTCTATGAGGGGCAAGAGAAACGTTCTAAGCTTGTGTGTGGAGTCGCCATCTGCCCTGCCCTCTGCTGATGCCTGTCTAGACCGCAGGCTGCTTGGGCCAGGTTCTCTTTTCCTCTAGTGTTCTGAAAGGGCCAGAGCTGCCACATCTGCCAGAATACAGCTTCCAAGACTGCTCCATGCTATGGAAAAGGAATGAGCTGAGAGCCATGTTAAGACTGGGAGATAATGAGTCTCTAGGACCTTACTTCCTTTGGGAGCTCCAGCACTTTCATTTCTGAGGGAGCCCTCCCATCTCCATCAGTTCTGCCAAGAACCTGTACCCTCCTTGTGTCTCTAAGACACACCGGTCTAACTTGTGGTACGCCCAGGCAAGAAAGTTGGTTAAAGGAAAGGAAAGCTGAAGAAGGCCAGAATATGGAGGTATGAAACGGAATTTCCCAATTCTTGGTAAAATTTAGAAATTTCCGTAATACCCAAAGGCAGATGCTACGTACCATAAGTCCTATTTTAGCAGCAAAAGCTGAGGGTATGAGGAAATACAACTATATTGTATGGGGGTTTATTTGGCTCCAGGAAGAAAGAGTACATGTTATTCTGCATTCGATATTAGAGCAGAACAATGGGGTCTTTTCGAAAATTTGGCTTTCACTCTGTGATTCAGGGGGCACATGGCAGAGGGAAACACACTGAAATGGAACCACGGATATCTGTGAGCTGTGCTGGGAAGGTTCAGGGTGATTCCGTCGTAAGTCTCAGGTCTTTATTCTGTAAAGAAAAATTACTCAATTGCATCATAAAGATACAGCAGAGTATGTCCAAGTAAGGTTGGGAATAACTTTGTCACTCGTGATGAACCTACTTGGTCCGATATTTTAATATCTTCCCCCATGTCTGTGTACTCAGGTTTGATTTTCCGAGTGGATCATCGGTGGAATCAATAAAATCAGGAATACTCTAAGGCAGTGTTTTGAACTAAATTTCAGTGTCTCTGGATGAACCGGCCATATCACCGTGTGTAGCAAACATGAAGTATCAACAGGCTGTCTGTATGCCTTTTCAACTACATAGAAGTTCGCTACAAATGGCGGCGTGAGGAATGGTGATTTTGGAATTGGATGCTCTCTCGTCTTTTACGATGCATCTATACTATATTACATTCTAAAACAGTAAAGGATCACTTGCTGACGTAAAGCACAGTAGGCAGGAATAGGAGAAGGGTCAACTGAGAGAAAAAAAAAAAGCTTTGTGATGTAATTTTTATTTCTGCAGTTTGGAAAAGAGTTTAACTGTTTTTGTGATGACTCACAAAAATACATAAGGGCATGAAAATTACCCAGGACAACATTCGGGAAACATTTCTGGCGCCTTCACTTACTGAAACCCAGACATAAGCATTCCAGCAAAGACACGGCAACAGCAGGCTTCAGCAAGGAACGGTACAAATGTCCTGGAAAGGGCTTCCCTCTCTGAATGCAGCTTCCTGTCCACAGGATGCTCAAGGCCCAGGCACCTTTATTCTTCCAACTAGAAAGACATACAAAAAGGCCTCAACATGACCTCGGAGGCCCAAACATTTAGCCAAGGCTACTACCAAACAATCTGCTGTCTTCATCCAGGTAAGGGCAGCTTGACGTCTCAAGACACTAAGATGGTGGGTAAATCCAGGGTAGACTGAGATGCAGAAGCTCCAGCAAACGCAGTCCTGTCACTGAAAGACGAATGCAGTACTTATGCCTGCACAAACAGACCCTTCCCTCTGGCCTTGGGCCTAGAACATGATTTTTTGGTAGTTGCTGTTGGGGAAGAGGCCCTTGGGCTTTAACCTGCGAGCAGCCTCCCTTAAATGCTTGGGCTGCAGTGGGGGCTTTTCTCCCCACATCTCACACACGTCCAGGGCCTCTTCCAGCACCTCTCCGACGAAGACCTTGGCTATTCCAGCCATGGCAATGGCCACGTTCTCAGGCTCCGATCCGCCAGTGATAGAATGTATCAGACCTGCAAGGCGTGCTTTTGGGAAAGCTGACCGGCGACACACTTCGTAGCGGGCCAGCTGCTCCTCAGACATGGCAGACAGCAGGGTTGCCATCCTCTGAGCCTCCTCCGCATCCACAGTGGGCTTCCTCTCCTTCTTTCCTTTGGTATCTCTTTTCCGTCCTTTGGCTGCAGGAGGAGCTGAGGCTGAGGCTTCACTGTCGCCTTCTGTGAGGTCCGTGACATCCTGACTGCTGAGCTCACCTTCCTGACCCCTGGGTTCTTCCAAGTTCCCATCTAGGTCCTCAGGGAGCCCGTCCTTGTTGCTGCCCTTCAGACCTTGGGGCGTGGCGAACATCTCAGCAGACACAACTGTTTGCCTGCCTGTCTCCATGGGTGAGACTCAGGTCTGCTCCGTGACAGCAGCTGTAGCAGCAGAAGTTACAGCTGGGGTGGTTTGATTATGGATCCGAAGTGAGATTTTGAGAACCATCCTTTTTCTTGTTTTTTTTTTTTTTTTTGATTTACAGATCATGTTTATTAAGCGACACTCAAAATGTTAAGTCTCATAAAGAATAACATTCAGTGATCGACTTCAATCCAACTGTAATCCTTACTTTAAACTAAGGGCAAGAATAATTTTACGCATAGAGCAAATACACACAAAACCTGGGTATTCCGAACTACAAACATGGTTTCCACAGCCACCTATGGTTTTAGGCAAGGACACATTTCCACGACGAACAAGTACTTACAAATATGTTAATAAAACACTAACGCAAACGCTTACCCTGCCGTCAGCTTTTTAAGCAATGCCATTCCTGCTACTGAAAGCATTTATTTTAAGAAGCTTGAATTTGATCCGGGAAAACGTGTTCTCCTAAAACTTTAACAGGATGTTATCAATCCAAAGTGATTTTAAATCAAAAAGCCTTCCAACACAGCATTAAGTATTGTGAAAGCAATGTGAAACTTGCTTTCTGTTTTTTTGTTTGCTTGTCTGTGTGGAGACGGCGTCTCGCTCTGCCGACCAGGCTGGAGTGCAGTGCAGCGATCTCGGCTCACCGCAAGCCCCTCCTCCCGCGTAGACGCCATTCTCCGGCCTCAGCCTCCCGAGTAGCTGGGACTACGGTCACCCGCCACTGCGCCCGTCTAATTTTTTGTATTTTTAGTAGAGACGGGGTTTCACCGTGTTAGCCAGGATGGTCTCGATCTCCTGACTTCGTGATCCGCCCGCCTCGGCCTCCCAAAGTGCTGGGATTACAGGCACGAGCCACCACGCCCGGCCTAGTTCATTCTCTTTAATAATGAACTAGACAGTAAACTAGTTGTTGTCTAAAAACTTCAGAATACATGAAGTACAAGCCTCAGCTGTCAAATCAGAAATGCCATTTCGATTTCACATATTAAATAGCTACAGTAGGCCAGGCTCGGTGGCTGGCGCCTGCAGTCCCAGCACCGTGGGAGGCCGAGGCAGGCGGATCACGAGGTTCAGAGATCGAAACCATCCTGGCCAACATGGCGAAACCCCGTCACCACCAAAAATACGAAAAGTTAGCCAGGCATGGTGGCAGGCGCCTGCACTTCCCAGGAACCCGAGAGGCCCAGGAAGGAGAATCACCCGAACCCGGGAGGCGGAGCCCGCAGTCAGCCGAGATCACGCCCCTGCACCCCAGCCTGGCGACACAGCGAGACTCCGTCTGAAAAAAAAAAAAAAAAGAAAAAGAAAAAGAAAAAAGCTACAGCATAGCTCACAAGGTTACAAGGGCGTAAACATACCTAACACGCAAATACGACTTTATCCTTCAGATAGTCAAAAGTCAGAAGGAACGACACGGTTTGCAAGGTACTTTGACTTATGCGTGGTCATTAAAACCCGGTAAGTGATTAAAGTATGGTAATACAAAGGCAGGCAACGACATGCACCAATATCACTCTAAAATCAAAAGCATAAAAAGAAAGGCTGAAAACTCTCTGTTTCTCCATCTTTCATTTACACGGCTAGATATCAGAACCTTATTTTAGAAAATATACAATTATGATATCTGGTTTCCCCAGATGGTAATTTTCAGAATCTACAAAAAGTGTCAAGATGCATAATTTGCTTCATCGAATGCTTTTCTAGCTCGTTTCAATTCTTCATTCATAGTAAGCAAGTCTTTCACCCTGGCAAACTTCCTTGGGTCCTTTCGAATCAAGAAGATGACATCTTCAACTTGTACTCGACCTTGTCTTCCAATTGACATTGCCTTGTGAGTCATTTCAGTGATATACTTTATGACAAGATCTTCAAGAATATCCACTGACTCAGTATAAGGATTCTGGTCATCCCCAAAGCCATACATCATACATCGCAATTCTTTAGAAAAAAGTCTCTTTCTTTTACCCTGTCCACCTTCTGCACCTCCTCCAATTTCTTCATTTCCTTCCTCAAAGGTGGGGTCTTCTTCCTCGTCTGCCATCCCACTGGCCCGCCGACCCACAGCCCAGAAACTTTCAAAGATTTTGGCTGCTATGTTTCTGGCGAGCCATAGATTAGTCACAAGTGGACACAGCTCCCTGCCTCCCCTTCCCACACACAAACACACACACTGCTTTATCTCACTTCCACAATATGGAGAATCCTGTGGATGGAGAGTTTATTAGTTTTAGATGAATGCAGAAGAAATTCTCACCAATTTTGGATATTGAAAACAAACCCCGGCTCACAGCTCAGAAGTTCTACTAGGCCAAGTGACTGCCTCCTGCTCAGAGTCACACGAGGGACCTCCAGGATGGGTCTGTCTGTGGGGTCGTTGCCTTCACCTGAGAAGAATCTGGCGTCGATCTGATTCGAGTTCGTGGCAGAATCCAATTCCTCAGGTATGTGAAACCCAGGCCCACTTGTTTGTTCTGCCAGCTGCCGGGAGGATGCTCTGAGCTCTTACAGGTGTTGCCCAGGTCTGGGCCGTGCAGCTCCCTGGGTCTGCACCTCCAGGGCTGAGGAATCACCCACAGGGGAATGGAATCTCAGGGAGGTTCAGTCCCATATAAAGAGCACAGACGATTGAATTAGACCCAGCCCTTAACAGCTATTGTTTCAGGGTAATCCTAATCTAATCAGGGCTTTGGGCGGGCTCCTCAATTCGAGGTTCCGTCCGCACCCAAGGGAGGGGCAGAGGCAGGGCTAGGCTCTGGGGGGGGCGGGGCGGGAAATGCCGGGGGCATTTCAGAATTCTGGATTCCTCACAGAATCGCAAAGTTCACATTTCACAACAATAAAGAAAACAATGAGGGTAAAATGAGACCTTTTATGAAGTTGCACATTAGAAAACTTAAACGTCTGAGAAAAAAATCTCTAACTCATAGGGAAACAAGTGGTTTATCACATACTCTGAAATAGACTGGGCTGGGTGTGGGGAATATGAAAATATGATTTCTATGTTATGCTGTTGTATTGTATTGTATTGCATATTATTTATTTATTTTCGAGACAGAGTCTCCCTCTGTCCCCCAGACTGGATTGCAGTGGCCTGATGGCAGCTCACTGCAGCCTCTGCCTCCTGGGCCCAAGCAACTCTCCTGACTCAGCCTCCAGAGTAGCTTGGAGCAACTGTGCGCGCCACCACGCCAGGAGAAATTTGTATTCTTTAAAGTAGAGAGGAGGATTCACCATTGTGGCCAGGCAAAGCCACAGCCTGGCAGGCGCCACGAAGACCCTGGCCACTGCAGCCGCCGGCAAGAGGGCGCCGCCTACAGGAGGGATCAAGAAGCCTCACGGCTACAGGCCTGGCAGTGCGCAAAATCAGAAAGTACCAGAAGTCCACGCAGCTTCACCTCCTCAAGCTGCCCTTCCAGCGCCCGATGCGCAAGATCGGGCAGCACATCATCCGGGACGTGCGCTTCCAGAGGGCGGCCATTGACGCCCTACGGGAGCCCAGTGAGGCTTCCCTGGTGCACCTCTTTGAAGACACCTAGCTGTGTGCCGTCCATAAAAGCCCTGAACTCTTCTACCCTATATATGTGTATTAGCGCTCTGCTTTGTACCCCCTTCCAGAGGAAACACAAATCCATCAATTGATCATTTAAGCCTTTCTAGCTTGGGTACAACTTTTCGCGTAGTTGTACTTGTAAGCTCTGTACTTTATACTTCCAGAGACTAGACCCTAGACAGTATCTGCTTGGAATAGTGGAGCTAGCTGGCTTCAACTTTATTTAGGCACATGCTAATTACTTGTGAGGGCAAAGGCGGGCAGTGAGGTTCTTAAGCTGACCCCGAAATAGTAAACTTTGGAAAATAGTCAAGTACGGTCACTTTATTTGTTAGATATCTTGTCACCACCTTACCAGCACCAGTCAGAGACCACATTTTTCTAGGTAGTCTCCATAGGTACATTATGAGAAAGACTTTACGACTTGTAGTGAAGCTCCAGGAAAAACCTCATTGTCGTAAACGTGTAATACAACCAGTCATGAAAGCAGTCAAAGCTTTCTCCTGAAAAGATAACACTGTCTACAGATTTCTTTCTTGAGAGCTGTGGCTATGTGATATTACATATTGAGAAGATTTCGTATGCGATTATTAAAAAGTCAGGAAACAACAGATGCTGGCAAGGCTGTGAAGATACAGAAACACTTTTACAACGTCTGTGAGAGTGTAAATCAGTTCAACCATTGTGGAAGTCCGTGTGGCGATTCCTCAAGCATCTAGAACCAGAAATACCATTGGACCCAGCTATCTCATTACCGGGTATATAGCCAAAGGGTTATAATTCATCCAATTACAAGGACACATGCACAGATATGCTCACTGCGGCACAGTTTGCAAGAGCAAAGGACCTGGAACCAACCCAAATGCCCATCAGTGATAGACTGGATAAAGAATATGTGTGGTATATACACCCGGGAATACTAGGCAGCATAAAAAAGAATGAGTTCGTCTTCTTTGCGGTGACATGGACGACCCTGGGGACCATCATTCTCAGCAAACTAACACAGGAACGGAAAAGCAAACACCACATCTTCTCACTCAAAAGTGGGAGTTGATCAATGAGAACACATGGACAGAGAAAGTGGAACGTGACTCTCCGTGGCCTGTCACGGGGTGGGGGGCCAGGGAAAGGAGAGCATTAGGACAAACACCCAAGGCATGTGGGGCTTAAAGCCTAGATGGTGGGTGGATTGGTGCAGCAAACCGCTATGGCACATGTATACCTTGGTAAGAAACCTGCACGTTTTGCCCTAGTATCCCATAACTTACAGGAAAAAACAAAAAAAAATGCGTAGGGACACTGAACCCTCTCAACTAATCCAGTTTTCCACTCTGAGAGAACAACGCTGTGTTCCTGCTCTTGAGCTGACCTCTGAGACCTTGATGTGAACTTGTTTCTGTCTTCAGCAGTTCAGATTTACTCAGACCCCACTCAATGTATTGAGTTCTATGAGGGGCAAGAGAAACGTTCTAAGCTTGTGTGTGGAGTCGCCATCAGCACTGCCCTCTGCTGATGCCTGTCTAGACCGCAGGCTGCTTGGGCCAGGTTCTCTTTTCCTCTAGTGTTCTGAAAGGGCCAGAGCTGCCACATCTGCCAGAATACAGCTTCCAAGACTGCTCCATGCTATGGAAAAGGAATGAGCTGAGAGCCATGTTAAGACTGGGAGATAATGAGTCTCTAGGACCTTACTTCCTTTGGGAGCTCAAGCACTTTCATTTCTGAGGGAGCCCTCCCATCTCCATGAGTTCTGCCAAGAACCTGTACCCTCCGTGTGTCTCTAAGACACACCGGTCTAACTTGTGGTACGCCCAGGCAAGAAAGTTGGTTAAAGGAAAGGAAAGCTGAAGAAGGCCAGAATATGGAGGTATGAAACGGAATTTCCCAATTCTTGGTAAAATTTAGAAATTTCCGTAATACCCAAAGGCAGATGCTACGTACCATAAGTCCTATTTTAGCAGCAAAAGCTGAGGGTATGAGGAAATACAACTATATTGTATGGGGGTTTATTTGGCTCCAGGAAGAAAGAGTACATGTTATTCTGCATTCCATATTAGAGCAGAACAATGGGGTCTTTTCGAAAATTTGGCTTTCACTCTGTGATTCAGGGGGCACATGGCAGAGGGAAACACACTGAAATGGAACCACGGATATCTGTGAGCTGTGCTGGGAAGGTTCAGGGTGATTCCGTCGTAAGTCTCAGGTCTTTATTCTGTAAAGAAAAATTACTCAATTGCATCATAAAGATACAGCAGAGTATGTCCAAGTAGAGTTGGGAATAACTTTGTCACTCGTGATGAACCTACTTGGTCCGATATTTTAATATCTTCCCCCATGTCTGTGTACTCAGGTTTGATTTTCCGAGTGGATCATCGGTGCAATCAATAAAATCAGGAATACTCTAAGGCAGTGTTTTGAACTAAATTTCAGTGTCTCTGGATGAACCGGCCATATCACCGTGTGTAGCAAACATGAAGTATCAACAGGCTGTCTGTATGCCTTTTCAACTACATAGAAGTTCGCTACAAATGGCGGCGTGAGGAAAGGTGATTTTGGAATTGGATGCTCTCTCGTCTTTTACGATGCATCTATACTATATTACATTCTAAAACAGTAAAGGATCACTTGCTGACGTAAAGCACAGTAGGCAGGAATAGGAGAAGGGTCAACTGAGAGAAAAAAAAAAGCTTTGTGATGTAATTTTTATTTCTGCAGTTTGGAAAAGAGTTTAACTGTTTTTGTGATGACTCACAAAAATACATAAGGGCATGAAAATTACCCAGGACAACATTCGGGAAACATTTCTGGCGCCTTCACTTACTGAAACCCAGACATAAGCATTCCAGCAAAGACACGGCAACAGCAGGCTTCAGCAAGGAACCGTACAAATGTCCTGGAAAGGGCTTCCCTCTCTGAATGCAGCTTCCTGTCCACAGGATGCTCAAGGCCCAGGCACCTTTATTCTTCCAACTAGAAAGACATACAAAAAGGCCTCAACATGACCTCGGAGGCCCAAACATTTAGCCAAGGCTACTACCAAACAATCTGCTGTCTTCATCCAGGTAAGGGCAGCTTGACGTCTCAAGACACTAAGATGGTGGGTAAATCCAGGGTAGACTGAGATGCAGAAGCTCCAGCAAACGCAGTCCTGTCACTGAAAGACGAATGCAGTACTTATGCCTGCACAAACAGACCCTTCCCTCTGGCCTTGGGCCTAGAACATGATTTTTTGGTAGTTGCTGTTGGGGAAGAGGCCCTTGGGCTTTAACCTGCGAGCAGCCTCCCTTAAATGCTTGGGCTGCAGTGGGGGCTTTTCTCCCCACATCTCACACACGTCCAGGGCCTCTTCCAGCACCTCTCCGACGAAGACCTTGGCTATTCCAGCCATGGCAATGGCCACGTTCTCAGGCTCCGATCCGCCAGTGATAGAATGCATCAGACCTGCAATGCGTGCTTTTGGGAAAGCTGACCGGCGACACACTTCGTAGCGGGCCAGCTGCTCCTCAGACATGGCAGACAGCAGGGTTGCCATCCTCTGAGCCTCCTCCGCATCCACGGTGGGCTTCCTCTCCTTCTTTCCTTTGGTATCTCTTTTCCGTCCTTTGGCTGCAGGAGGAGCTGAGGCTGAGGCTTCACTGTCGCCTTCTGTGAGGTCCGTGACATCCTGACTGCTGAGCTCACCTTCCTGACCCCTGGGTTCTTCCAAGTTCCCATCTAGGTCCTCAGGGAGCCCGTCCTTGTTGCTGCCCTTCAGACCTTGGGGCGTGGCGAACATCTCAGCAGACACAACTGTTTGCCTGCCTGTCTCCATGGGTGAGACTCAGGTCTGCTCCGTGACAGCAGCTGTAGCAGCAGAAGTTACAGCTGGGGTGGTTTGATTATGGATCCGAAGTGAGATTTTGAGAACCATCCTTTTTCTTGTTTTTTTTTTTTTTTTGATTTACAGATCATGTTTATTAAGCGGCACTCAAAATGTTAAGTCTCATAAACAATAACATTCAGTGATCGACTTCAATCCAACTGTAATCCTTACTTTAAACTAAGGGCAAGAATAATTTTACGCATACAGCAAATACACACAAAACCTGGGTATTCCGAACTACAAACATGGTTTCCACAGCCACCTATGGTTTTAGGCAAGGACACATTTCCACGACGAACAAGTACTTACAAATATGTTAATAAAACACTAACGCAAACGCTTACCCTGCCGTCAGCTTTTTAAGCAATGCCATTCCTGCTACTGAAAGCATTTATTTTAAGAAGCTTGAATTTGATCCGGGAAAACGTGTTCTCCTAAAACTTTAACAGGATGTTATCAATCCAAAGTGATTTTAAACCAAAAAGCCTTCCAACACAGCATTAAGTATTGTGAAAGCAATGTGAAACTTGCTTTCTGTTTTTTTGTTTGCTTGTCTGTGTGGAGACGGCGTCTCGCTCTGCCGACCAGGCTGGAGTGCAGTGCAGCGATCTCGGCTCACCGCAAGCCCCTCCTCCCGTGTAGACGCCATTCTCCGGCCTCAGCCTCCCGAGTAGCTGGGACTACGGTCACCCGCCACTGCGCCCGGCTAATTTTTTGTATTTTTAGTAGAGACGGGGTTTCACCGTGTTAGCCAGGATGGTCTCGATCTCCTGACTTCGTGATCCGCCCGCCTCGGCCTCCCAAAGTGCTGGGATTACAGGCACGAGCCACCACGCCCGGCCTAGTTCATTCTCTTTAATAATGAACTAGACAGTAAACTAGTTGTTGTCTAAAAACTTCAGAATACATGAAGTACAAGCCTCAGCTGTCAAGTCAGAAATGCCATTTCGATTTCACATATTAAATAGCTACAGTTGGCCAGGCTCGGTGGCTGGCGCCTGCAGTCCCAGCACCGTGGGAGGCCGAGGCAGGCGGATCACGAGGTTCAGAGATCGAAACCATCCTGGCCAACATGGCGAAACCCCGTCACCACCAAAAATACGAAAAGTTAGCCAGGCATGGTGGCAGGCGCCTGCACTTCCCAGGAACCCGAGAGGCCCAGGAAGGAGAATCACCCGAACCCGTGTGGCGGAGCCCGCAGTGAGCTGAGATCACGCCCCTGCACCCCAGCCTGGCGACACAGCGAGACTCCGTCCGAAAAAAAAAAAAAAAGAAAAAGAAAAAGAAAAAAGCTACAGTATAGCTCACAAGGTTACAAGGGCGTAAACATACCTAACACGCAAATACGACTTTATCCTTCAGATAGTCAAAAGTCAGAAGGAACGACACGGTTTGCAAGGTACTTTGACTTATGCGTGGTCATTAAAACCCGGTAAGTGATTAAAGTATGGTAATACAAAGGCAGGCAACGACATGCACCAATATCACTCTAAAATCAAAAGCATAAAAAGAAAGGCTGAAAACTCTCTGTTTCTCCATCTTTCATTTACACGGCTAGATATCAGAACCTTACTTTAGAAAATATACAATTATGATATCTGGTTTCCCCAGATGGTAATTTTCAGAATCTACAAAAAGTGTCAAGATGCATAATTTGCTTCATCAAATGCTTTTCTAGCTCGTTTCAATTCTTCATTCATAGTAAGCAAGTCTTTCACCCTGGCAAACTTCCTTGGGTCCTTTCGAATCAAGAAGATGATATCTTCAACTTGTACTCGACCTTGTCTTCCAATTGACATTGCTTTGTGAGTCATTTCACTGATATACTTTATGACAAGATCTTCAAGAATATCCACTGACTCAGTATAAGGATTCTGGTCATCCCCAAAGCCATACATCATACATCGCAATTCTTTAGAAAAAAGTCTCTTTCTTTTACCCTGTCCACCTTCTGCACCTCCTCCAATTTCTTCATTTCCTTCCTCAAAGGTGGGGTCTTCTTCCTCGTCTGCCATCCCACTGGCCCGCCGACCCACAGCCCAGAAACTTTCAAAGATTTTGGCAGCTATGTTTCTGGCGAGCCATAGATTAGTCACAAGTGGACACAGCTCCCTGCCTCCCCTTCCCACACACAAACACACACACTGCTTTATCTCACTTCCACAATATGGAGAATCCTGTGGATGGAGAGTTTATTAGTTTTAGATGAATGCAGAAGAAATTCTCACCAATTTTGGATATTGAAAACAAACCCCGGCTCACAGCTCAGAAGTTCTACTAGGCCAAGTGACTGCCTCCTGCTCAGAGTCACACGAGGGACCTCCAGGATGGGTCTGTCTGTGGGGTCGTTGCCTTCACCTGAGAAGAATCTGGCGTCGATCTGATTCGAGTTCGTGGCAGAATCCAATTCCTCAGGTATGTGAAACCCAGGCCCACTTGTTTGTTCTGCCAGCTGCCGGGAGGATGCTCTGAGCTCTTACAGGTGTTGCCCAGGTCTGGGCCGTGCAGCTCCCTGGGTCTGCACCTCCAGGGCTGAGGAATCACCCACAGGGGAATGGAATCTCAGGGAGGTTCAGTCCCATATAAAGAGCACAGACGATTGAATTAGACCCAGCCCTTAACAGCTATTGTTTCAGGGTAATCCTAATCTAATCAGGGCTTTGGGCGGGCTCCTCAATTCGAGGTTCCGTCCGCACCCAAGGGAGGGGCAGAGGCAGGGCTAGGCTCTGGGGAGGGCGGGGCGGGAAATGCCGGGGGCATTTCAGAATTCTGGATTCCTCACAGAATCGCAAAGTTCACATTTCACAACAATAAAGAAAACAATGAGGGTAAAATGAGACCTTTTATGAAGTTGCACATTAGAAAACTTAAACGTCTGAGAAAAAAATCTCTAACTCATAGGGAAACAAGTGGTTTATCACATACTCTGAAATAGACTGGGCTGGGTGTGGGGAATATGAAAATATGATTTCTATGTTATGCTGTTGTATTGTATTGTATTGCATATTATTTATTTATTTTCGAGACAGAGTCTCCCTCTGTCCCCCAGACTGGATTGCAGTGGCCTGATGGCAGCTCACTGCAGCCTCTGCCTCCTGGGCCCAAGCAACTCTCCTGACTCAGCCTCCAGAGTAGCTTGGAGCAACTGTGTGCGCCACCACGCCAGGAGAAATTTGTATTCTTTAAAGTAGAGAGGAGGTTTCACCATTGTGGCCAGGCAAAGCCACAGCCTGGCAGGCGCCACGAAGACCCTGGCCACTGCAGCCGCCGGCAAGAGGGCGCCGCCTACAGGAGGGATCAAGAAGCCTCACGGCTACAGGCCTGGCAGTGCGCAAAATCAGAAAGTACCAGAAGTCCACGCAGCTTCACCTCCTCAAGCTGCCCTTCCAGCGCCCGATGCGCAAGATCGGGCAGCACATCATCCGGGACGTGCGCTTCCAGAGGGCGGCCATTGACGCCCTACGGGAGCCCAGTGAGGCTTCCCTGGTGCACCTCTTTGAAGACACCTAGCTGTGTGCCGTCCATAAAAGCCCTGAACTCTTCTACCCTATATATGTGTATTAGCGCTCTGCTTTGTACCCCCTTCCAGAGGAAACACAAATCCATCAATTGATCATTTAAGCCTTTCTAGCTTGGGTACAACTTTTCGCGTAGTTGTACTTGTAAGCTCTGTACTTTATACTTCCAGAGACTAGACCCTAGACAGTATCTGCTTGGAATAGTGGAGCTAGCTGGCTTCAACTTTATTTAGGCACATGCTAATTACTTGTGAGGGCAAAGGCGGGCAGTGAGGTTCTTAAGCTGACCCCGAAATAGTAAACTTTGGAAAATAGTCAAGTACGGTCACTTTATTTGTTAGATATCTTGTCACCACCTTACCAGCACCAGTCAGAGACCACATTTTTCTAGGTAGTCTCCATAGGTACATTATGAGAAAGACTTTACGACTTGTAGTGAAGCTCCAGGAAAAACCTCATTGTCGTAAACGTGTAATACAACCAGTCATGAAAGCAGTCAAAGCTTTCTCCTGAAAAGATAACACTGTCTACAGATTTCTTTCTTGAGAGCTGTGGCTATGTGATATTACATATTGAGAAGATTTCGTATGCGATTATTAAAAAGTCAGGAAACAACAGATGCTGGCAAGGCTGTGAAGATACAGAAACACTTTTACAACGTCTGTGAGAGTGTAAATCAGTTCAACCATTGTGGAAGTCCGTGTGGCGATTCCTCAAGCATCTAGAACCAGAAATACCATTGGACCCAGCTATCTCATTACCGGGTATATAGCCAAAGGGTTATAATTCATCCAATTACAAGGACACATGCACAGATATGCTCACTGCGGCACAGTTTGCAAGAGCAAAGGACCTGGAACCAACCCAAATGCCCATCAGTGATAGACTGGATAAAGAATATGTGTGGTATATACACCCGGGAATACTAGGCAGCATAAAAAAGAATGAGTTCGTCTTCTTTGCGGTGACATGGACGACCCTGGGGTCCATCATCCTCAGCAAACTAACACAGGAACGGAAAAGCAAACACCACATCTTCTCACTCAAAAGTGGGAGTTGATCAATGAGAACACATGGACAGAGAAAGTGGAACGTGACTCTCCGTGGCCTGTCACGGGGTGGGGGGCCAGGGAAAGGAGAGCATTAGGACAAACACCCAAGGCATGTGGGGCTTAAAGCCTAGATGGTGGGTGGATTGGTGCAGCAAACCGCTATGGCACATGTATACCTTGGTAAGAAACCTGCACGTTTTTCCCTAGTATCCCATAACTTACAGGAAAAAACAAAAAAAAATGCGTAGGGACACTGAACCCTCTCAACTAATCCAGTTTTCCACTCTGAGAGAACAACGCTGTGTTCCTGCTCTTGAGCTGACCTCTGAGACCTTGATGTGAACTTGTTTCTGTCTTCAGCATTTCAGATTTACTCAGACCCCACTCAATGTATTGAGTTCTATGAGGGGCAAGAGAAACGTTCTAAGCTTGTGTGTGGAGTCGCCATCAGCACTGCCCTCTGCTGATGCCTGTCTAGACCGCAGGCTGCTTGGGCCAGGTTCTCTTTTCCTCTAGTGTTCTGAAAGGGCCAGAGCTGCCACATCTGCCAGAATACAGCTTCCAAGACTGCTCCATGCTATGGAAAAGGAATGAGCTGAGAGCCATGTTAAGACTGGGAGATAATGAGTCTCTAGGACCTTACTTCCTTTGGGAGCTCAAGCACTTTCATTTCTGAGGGAGCCCTCCCATCTCCATGAGTTCTGCCAAGAACCTGTACCCTCCTTGTGTCTCTAAGACACACCGGTCTAACTTGTGGTACGCCCAGGCAAGAAAGTTGGTTAAAGGAAAGGAAAGCTGAAGAAGGCCAGAATATGGAGGTATGAAACGGAATTTCCCAATTCTTGGTAAAATTTAGAAATTTCCGTAATACCCAAAGGCAGATGCTACGTACCATAAGTCCTATTTTAGCAGCAAAAGCTGAGGGTATGAGGAAATACAACTATATTGTATGGGGGTTTATTTGGCTCCAGGAAGAAAGAGTACATGTTATTCTGCATTCCATATTAGAGCAGAACAATGGGGTCTTTTCGAAAATTTGGCTTTCACTCTGTGATTCAGGGGGCACATGGCAGAGGGAAACACACTGAAATGGAACCACGGATATCTGTGAGCTGTGCTGGGAAGGTTCAGGGTGATTCCGTCGTAAGTCTCAGGTCTTTATTCTGTAAAGAAAAATTACTCAATTGCATCATAAAGATACAGCAGAGTATGTCCAAGTAGAGTTGGGAATAACTTTGTCACTCGTGATGAACCTACTTGGTCCGATATTTTAATATCTTCCCCCATGTCTGTGTACTCAGGTTTGATTTTCCGAGTGGATCATCGGTGGAATCAATAAAATCAGGAATACTCTAAGGCAGTGTTTTGAACTAAATTTCAGTGTCTCTGGATGAACCGGCCATATCACCGTGTGTAGCAAACATGAAGTATCAACAGGCTGTCTGTATGCCTTTTCAACTACATAGAAGTTCGCTACAAATGGCGGCGTGAGGAAAGGTGATTTTGGAATTGGATGCTCTCTCGTCTTTTACGATGCATCTATACTATATTACATTCTAAAACAGTAAAGGATCACTTGCTGACGTAAAGCACAGTAGGCAGGAATAGGAGAAGGGTCAACTGAGAGAAAAAAAAAAGCTTTGTGATGTAATTTTTATTTCTGCAGTTTGGAAAAGAGTTTAACTGTTTTTGTGATGACTCACAAAATTACATAAGGGCATGAAAATTACCCAGGACAACATTCGGGAAACATTTCTGGCGCCTTCACTTACTGAAACCCAGACATAAGCATTCCAGCAAAGACACGGCAACAGCAGGCTTCAGCAAGGAACCGTACAAATGTCCTGGAAAGGGCTTCCCTCTCTGAATGCAGCTTCCTGTCCACAGGATGCTCAAGGCCCAGGCACCTTTATTCTTCCAACTAGAAAGACATACAAAAAGGCCTCAACATGACCTCGGAGGCCCAAACATTTAGCCAAGGCTACTACCAAACAATCTGCTGTCTTCATCCAGGTAAGGGCAGCTTGACGTCTCAAGACACTAAGATGGTGGGTAAATCCAGGGTAGACTGAGATGCAGAAGCTCCAGCAAACGCAGTCCTGTCACTGAAAGACGAATGCAGTACTTATGCCTGCACAAACAGACCCTTCCCTCTGGCCTTGGGCCTAGAACATGATTTTTTGGTAGTTGCTGTTGGGGAAGAGGCCCTTGGGCTTTAACCTGCGAGCAGCCTCCCTTAAATGCTTGGGCTGCAGTGGGGGCTTTTCTCCCCACATCTCACACACGTCCAGGGCCTCTTCCAGCACCTCTCCGACGAAGACCTTGGCTATTCCAGCCATGGCAATGGCCACGTTCTCAGGCTCCGATCCGCCAGTGATAGAATGCATCAGACCTGCAATGCGTGCTTTTGGGAAAGCTGACCGGCGACACACTTCGTAGCGGGCCAGCTGCTCCTCAGACATGGCAGACAGCAGGGTTGCCATCCTCTGAGCCTCCTCCGCATCCACGGTGGGCTTCCTCTCCTTCTTTCCTTTGGTATCTCTTTTCCGTCCTTTGGCTGCAGGAGGAGCTGAGGCTGAGGCTTCACTGTCGCCTTCTGTGAGGTCCGTGACATCCTGACTGCTGAGCTCACCTTCCTGACCCCTGGGTTCTTCCAAGTTCCCATCTAGGTCCTCAGGGAGCCCGTCCTTGTTGCTGCCCTTCAGACCTTGGGGCGTGGCGAACATCTCAGCAGACACAACTGTTTGCCTGCCTGTCTCCATGGGTGAGACTCAGGTCTGCTCCGTGACAGCAGCTGTAGCAGCAGAAGTTACAGCTGGGGTGGTTTGATTATGGATCCGAAGTGAGATTTTGAGAACCATCCTTTTTCTTGTTTTTTTTTTTTTTTTTGATTTACAGATCATGTTTATTAAGCGGCACTCCAAATGTTAAGTCTCATAAACAATAACATTCAGTGATCGACTTCAATCCAACTGTAATCCTTACTTTAAACTAAGGGCAAGAATAATTTTACGCATACAGCAAATACACACAAAACCTGGGTATTCCGAACTACAAACATGGTTTCCACAGCCACCTATGGTTTTAGGCAAGGACACATTTCCACGACGAACAAGTACTTACAAATATGTTAATAAAACACTAACGCAAACGCTTACCCTGCCGTCAGCTTTTTAAGCAATGCCATTCCTGCTACTGAAAGCATTTATTTTAAGAAGCTTGAATTTGATCCGGGAAAACGTGTTCTCCTAAAACTTTAACAGGATGTTATCAATCCAAAGTGATTTTAAACCAAAAAGCCTTCCAACACAGCATTAAGTATTGTGAAAGCAATGTGAAACTTGCTTTCTGTTTTTTTGTTTGCTTGTTTGTGTGGAGACGGCGTCTCGCTCTGCCGACCAGGCTGGAGTGCAGTGCAGCGATCTCGGCTCACCGCAAGCCCCTCCTCCCGTGTAGACGCCATTCTCCGGCCTCAGCCTCCCGAGTAGCTGGGACTACGGTCACCCGCCACTGCGCCCGGCTAATTTTTTGTATTTTTAGTAGAGACGGGGTTTCACCGTGTTAGCCAGGATGGTCTCGATCTCCTGACTTCGTGATCCGCCCGCCTCGGCCTCCCAAAGTGCTGGGATTACAGGCACGAGCCACCACGCCCGGCCTAGTTCATTCTCTTTAATAATGAACTAGACAGTAAACTAGTTGTTGTCTAAAAACTTCAGAATACATGAAGTACAAGCCTCAGCTGTCAAGTCAGAAATGCCATTTCGATTTCACATATTAAATAGCTACAGTAGGCCAGGCTCGGTGGCTGGCGCCTGCAGTCCCAGCACCGTGGGAGGCCGAGGCAGGCGGATCACGAGGTTCAGAGATCGAAACCATCCTGGCCAACATGGCGAAACCCCGTCACCACCAAAAATACGAAAAGTTAGCCAGGCATGGTGGCAGGCGCCTGCACTTCCCAGGAACCCGAGAGGCCCAGGAAGGAGAATCACCCGAACCCGTGTGGCGGAGCCCGCAGTGAGCTGAGATCACGCCCCTGCACCCCAGCCTGGCGACACAGCGAGACTCCGTCCGAAAAAAAAAAAAAAAGAAAAAGAAAAAGAAAAAAGCTACAGTATAGCTCACAAGGTTACAAGGGCGTAAACATACCTAACACGCAAATACGACTTTATCCTTCAGATAGTCAAAAGTCAGAAGGAACGACACGGTTTGCAAGGTACTTTGACTTATGCGTGGTCATTAAAACCCGGTAAGTGATTAAAGTATGGTAATACAAAGGCAGGCAACGACATGCACCAATATCACTCTAAAATCAAAAGCATAAAAAGAAAGGCTGAAAACTCTCTGTTTCTCCATCTTTCATTTACACGGCTAGATATCAGAACCTTACTTTAGAAAATATACAATTATGATATCTGGTTTCCCCAGATGGTAATTTTCAGAATCTACAAAAAGTGTCAAGATGCATAATTTGCTTCATCAAATGCTTTTCTAGCTCGTTTCAATTCTTCATTCATAGTAAGCAAGTCTTTCACCCTGGCAAACTTCCTTGGGTCCTTTCGAATCAAGAAGATGATATCTTCAACTTGTACTCGACCTTGTCTTCCAATTGACATTGCTTTGTGAGTCATTTCACTGATATACTTTATGACAAGATCTTCAAGAATATCCACTGACTCAGTATAAGGATTCTGGTCATCCCCAAAGCCATACATCATACATCGCAATTCTTTAGAAAAAAGTCTCTTTCTTTTACCCTGTCCACCTTCTGCACCTCCTCCAATTTCTTCATTTCCTTCCTCAAAGGTGGGGTCTTCTTCCTCGTCTGCCATCCCACTGGCCCGCCGACCCACAGCCCAGAAACTTTCAAAGATTTTGGCTGCTATGTTTCTGGCGAGCCATAGATTAGTCACAAGTGGACACAGCTCCCTGCCTCCCCTTCCCACACACAAACACACACACTGCTTTATCTCACTTCCACAATATGGAGAATCCTGTGGATGGAGAGTTTATTAGTTTTAGATGAATGCAGAAGAAATTCTCACCAATTTTGGATATTGAAAACAAACCCCGGCTCACAGCTCAGAAGTTCTACTAGGCCAAGTGACTGCCTCCTGCTCAGAGTCACACGAGGGACCTCCAGGATGGGTCTGTCTGTGGGGTCGTTGCCTTCACCTGAGAAGAATCTGGCGTCGATCTGATTCGAGTTCGTGGCAGAATCCAATTCCTCAGGTATGTGAAACCCAGGCCCACTTGTTTGTTCTGCCAGCTGCCGGGAGGATGCTCTGAGCTCTTACAGGTGTTGCCCAGGTCTGGGCCGTGCAGCTCCCTGGGTCTGCACCTCCAGGGCTGAGGAATCACCCATTGGGGAATGGAATCTCAGGGAGGTTCAGTCCCATATAAAGAGCACAGACGATTGAATTAGACCCAGCCCTTAACAGCTATTGTTTCAGGGTAATCCTAATCTAATCAGGGCTTTGGGCGGGCTCCTCAATTCGAGGTTCCGGCCGCACCCAAGGGAGGGGCAGAGGCAGGGCTAGGCTCTGGGGGGGGCGGGGCGGGAAATGCCGGGGGCATTTCAGAATTCTGGATTCCTCACAGAATCGCAAAGTTCACATTTCACAACAATAAAGAAAACAATGAGGGTAAAATGAGACCTTTTATGAAGTTGCACATTAGAAAACTTAAACGTCTGAGAAAAAAATCTCTAACTCATAGGGAAACAAGTGGTTTATCACATACTCTGAAATAGACTGGGCTGGGTGTGGGGAATATGAAAATATGATTTCTATGTTATGCTGTTGTATTGTATTGTATTGCATATTATTTATTTATTTTCGAGACAGAGTCTCCCTCTGTCCCCCAGACTGGATTGCAGTGGCCTGATGGCAGCTCACTGCAGCCTCTGCCTCCTGGGCCCAAGCAACTCTCCTGACTCAGCCTCCAGAGTAGCTTGGAGCAACTGTGCGCGCCACCACGCCAGGAGAAATTTGTATTCTTTAAAGTAGAGAGGAGGTTTCACCATTGTGGCCAGGCAAAGCCACAGCCTGGCAGGCGCCACGAAGACCCTGGCCACTGCAGCCGCCGGCAAGAGGGCGCCGCCTACAGGAGGGATCAAGAAGCCTCACCGCTACAGGCCTGGCAGTGCGCAAAATCAGAAAGTACCAGAAGTCCACGCAGCTTCACCTCCTCAAGCTGCCCTTCCAGCGCCCGATGCGCAAGATCGGGCAGCACATCATCCGGGACGTGCGCTTCCAGAGGGCGGCCATTGACGCCCTACGGGAGCCCAGTGAGGCTTCCCTGGTGCACCTCTTTGAAGACACCTAGCTGTGTGCCGTCCATAAAAGCCCTGAACTCTTCTACCCTATATATGTGTATTAGCGCTCTGCTTTGTACCCCCTTCCAGAGGAAACACAAATCCATCAATTGATCATTTAAGCCTTTCTAGCTTGGGTACAACTTTTCGCGTAGTTGTACTTGTAAGCTCTGTACTTTATACTTCCAGAGACTAGACCCTAGACAGTATCTGCTTGGAATAGTGGAGCTAGCTGGCTTCAACTTTATTTAGGCACATGCTAATTACTTGTGAGGGCAAAGGCGGGCAGTGAGGTTCTTAAGCTGACCCCGAAATAGTAAACTTTGGAAAATAGTCAAGTACGGTCACTTTATTTGTTAGATATCTTGTCACCACCTTACCAGCACCAGTCAGAGACCACATTTTTCTAGGTAGTCTCCATAGGTACATTATGAGAAAGACTTTACGACTTGTAGTGAAGCTCCAGGAAAAACCTCATTGTCGTAAACGTGTAATACAACCAGTCATGAAAGCAGTCAAAGCTTTCTCCTGAAAAGATAACACTGTCTACAGATTTCTTTCTTGAGAGCTGTGGCTATGTGATATTAAATATTGAGAAGATTTCGTATGCGATTATTAAAATGTCAGGAAACAACAGACGCTGGCAAGGCTGTGAAGATACAGAAACACTTTTACAACGTCTGTGAGAGTGTAAATCAGTTCAACCATTGTGGAAGTCCGTGTGGCGATTCCTCAAGCATCTAGAACCAGAAATACCATTGGACCCAGCTATCTCATTACCGGGTATATAGCCAAAGGGTTATAATTCATCCAATTACAAGGACACATGCACAGATATGCTCACTGCGGCACAGTTTGCAAGAGCAAAGGACCTGGAACCAACCCAAATGCCCATCAGTGATAGACTGGATAAAGAATATGTGTGGTATATACACCAGGGAATACTAGGCAGCATAAAAAAGAATGAGTTCGTCTTCTTTGCGGTGACATGGACGACCCTGGGGACCATCATTCTCAGCAAACTAACACAGGAACGGAAAAGCAAACACCACATCTTCTCACTCAAAAGTGGGAGTTGATCAATGAGAACACATGGACAGAGAAAGTGGAACGTGACTCTCCGTGGCCTGTCACGGGGTGGGGGGCCAGGGAAAGGAGAGCATTAGGACAAACACCCAAGGCATGTGGGGCTTAAAGCCTAGATGGTGGGTGGATTGGTGCAGCAAACCGCTATGGCACATGTATACCTTGGTAAGAAACCTGCACGTTTTTCCCTAGTATCCCATAACTTACAGGAAAAAACAAAAAAAAATGCGTAGGGACACTGAACCCTCTCAACTAATCCAGTTTTCCACTCTGAGAGAACAACGCTGTGTTCCTGCTCTTGAGCTGACCTCTGAGACCTTGATGTGAACTTGTTTCTGTCTTCAGCAGTTCAGATTTACTCAGACCCCACTCAATGTATTGAGTTCTATGAGGGGCAAGAGAAACGTTCTAAGCTTGTGTGTGGAGTCGCCATCAGCACTGCCCTCTGCTGATGCCTGTCTAGACCGCAGGCTGCTTGGGCCAGGTTCTCTTTTCCTCTAGTGTTCTGAAAGGGCCAGAGCTGCCACATCTGCCAGAATACAGCTTCCAAGACTGCTCCATGCTATGGAAAAGGAATGAGCTGAGAGCCATGTTAAGACTGGGAGATAATGAGTCTCTAGGACCTTACTTCCTTTGGGAGCTCAAGCACTTTCATTTCTGAGGGAGCCCTCCCATCTCCATGAGTTCTGCCAAGAACCTGTACCCTCCTTGTGTCTCTAAGACACACCGGTCTAACTTGTGGTACGCCCAGGCAAGAAAGTTGGTTAAAGGAAAGGAAAGCTGAAGAAGGCCAGAATATGGAGGTATGAAACGGAATTTCCCAATTCTTGGTAAAATTTAGAAATTTCCGTAATACCCAAAGGCAGATGCTACGTACCATAAGTCCTATTTTAGCAGCAAAAGCTGAGGGTATGAGGAAATACAACTATATTGTATGGGGGTTTATTTGGCTCCAGGAAGAAAGAGTACATGTTATTCTGCATTCCATATTAGAGCAGAACAATGGGGTCTTTTGGAAAATTTGGCTTTCACTCTGTGATTCAGGGGGCACATGGCAGAGGGAAACACACTGAAATGGAACCACGGATATCTGTGAGCTGTGCTGGGAAGGTTCAGGGTGATTCCGTCGTAAGTCTCAGGTCTTTATTCTGTAAAGAAAAATTACTCAATTGCATCATAAAGATACAGCAGAGTATGTCCAAGTAGAGTTGGGAATAACTTTGTCACTCGTGATGAACCTACTTGGTCCGATATTTTAATATCTTCCCCCATGTCTGTGTACTCAGGTTTGATTTTCCGAGTGGATCATCGGTGGAATCAATAAAATCAGGAATACTCTAAGGCAGTGTTTTGAACTAAATTTCAGTGTCTCTGGATGAACCGGCCATATCACCGTGTGTAGCAAACATGAAGTATCAACAGGCTGTCTGTATGCCTTTTCAACTACATAGAAGTTCGCTACAAATGGCGGCGTGAGGAAAGGTGATTTTGGAATTGGATGCTCTCTCGTCTTTTACGATGCATCTATACTATATTACATTCTAAAACAGTAAAGGATCACTTGCTGACGTAAAGCACAGTAGGCAGGAATAGGAGAAGGGTCAACTGAGAGAAAAAAAAAAGCTTTGTGATGTAATTTTTATTTCTGCAGTTTGGAAAAGAGTTTAACTGTTTTTGTGATGACTCACAAAAATACATAAGGGCATGAAAATTACCCAGGACAACATTCGGGAAACATTTCTGGCGCCTTCACTTACTGAAACCCAGACATAAGCATTCCAGCAAAGACACGGCAACAGCAGGCTTCAGCAAGGAACCGTACAAATGTCCTGGAAAGGGCTTCCCTCTCTGAATGCAGCTTCCTGTCCACAGGATGCTCAAGGCCCAGGCACCTTTATTCTTCCAACTAGAAAGACATACAAAAAGGCCTCAACATGACCTCGGAGGCCCAAACATTTAGCCAAGGCTACTACCAAACAATCTGCTGTCTTCATCCAGGTAAGGGCAGCTTGACGTCTCAAGACACTAAGATGGTGGGTAAATCCAGGGTAGACTGAGATGCAGAAGCTCCAGCAAACGCAGTCCTGTCACTGAAAGACGAATGCAGTACTTATGCCTGCACAAACAGACCCTTCCCTCTGGCCTTGGGCCTAGAACATGATTTTTTGGTAGTTGCTGTTGGGGAAGAGGCCCTTGGGCTTTAACCTGCGAGCAGCCTCCCTTAAATGCTTGGGCTGCAGTGGGGGCTTTTCTCCCCACATCTCACACACGTCCAGGGCCTCTTCCAGCACCTCTCCGACGAAGACCTTGGCTATTCCAGCCATGGCAATGGCCACGTTCTCAGGCTCCGATCCGCCAGTGATAGAATGCATCAGACCTGCAATGCGTGCTTTTGGGAAAGCTGACCGGCGACACACTTCGTAGCGGGCCAGCTGCTCCTCAGACATGGCAGACAGCAGGGTTGCCATCCTCTGAGCCTCCTCCGCATCCACGGTGGGCTTCCTCTCCTTCTTTCCTTTGGTATCTCTTTTCCGTCCTTTGGCTGCAGGAGGAGCTGAGGCTGAGGCTTCACTGTCGCCTTCTGTGAGGTCCGTGACATCCTGACTGCTGAGCTCACCTTCCTGACCCCTGGGTTCTTCCAAGTTCCCATCTAGGTCCTCAGGGAGCCCGTCCTTGTTGCTGCCCTTCAGACCTTGGGGCGTGGCGAACATCTCAGCAGACACAACTGTTTGCCTGCCTGTCTCCATGGGTGAGACTCAGGTCTGCTCCGTGACAGCAGCTGTAGCAGCAGAAGTTACAGCTGGGGTGGTTTGATTATGGATCCGAAGTGAGATTTTGAGAACCATCCTTTTTCTTGTTTTTTTTTTTTTTTTGATTTACAGATCATGTTTATTAAGCGGCACTCCAAATGTTAAGTCTCATAAACAATAACATTCAGTGATCGACTTCAATCCAACTGTAATCCTTACTTTAAACTAAGGGCAAGAATAATTTTACGCATACAGCAAATACACACAAAACCTGGGTATTCCGAACTACAAACATGGTTTCCACAGCCACCTATGGTTTTAGGCAAGGACACATTTCCACGACGAACAAGTACTTACAAATATGTTAATAAAACACTAACGCAAACGCTTACCCTGCCGTCAGCTTTTTAAGCAATGCCATTCCTGCTACTGAAAGCATTTATTTTAAGAAGCTTGAATTTGATCCGGGAAAACGTGTTCTCCTAAAACTTTAACAGGATGTTATCAATCCAAAGTGATTTTAAACCAAAAAGCCTTCCAACACAGCATTAAGTATTGTGAAAGCAATGTGAAACTTGCTTTCTGTTTTTTTGTTTGCTTGTTTGTGTGGAGACGGCGTCTCGCTCTGCCGACCAGGCTGGAGTGCAGTGCAGCGATCTCGGCTCACCGCAAGCCCCTCCTCCCGTGTAGACGCCATTCTCCGGCCTCAGCCTCCCGAGTAGCTGGGACTACGGTCACCCGCCACTGCGCCCGGCTAATTTTTTGTATTTTTAGTAGAGACGGGGTTTCACCGTGTTAGCCAGGATGGTCTCGATCTCCTGACTTCGTGATCCGCCCGCCTCGGCCTCCCAAAGTGCTGGGATTACAGGCAAGAGCCACCACGCCCGGCCTAGTTCATTCTCTTTAATAATGAACTAGACAGTAAACTAGTTGTTGTCTAAAAACTTCAGAATACATGAAGTACAAGCCTCAGCTGTCAAGTCAGAAATGCCATTTCGATTTCACATATTAAATAGCTACAGTAGGCCAGGCTCGGTGGCTGGCGCCTGCAGTCCCAGCACCGTGGGAGGCCGAGGCAGGCGGATCACGAGGTTCAGAGATCGAAACCATCCTGGCCAACATGGCGAAACCCCGTCACCACCAAAAATACGAAAAGTTAGCCAGGCATGGTGGCAGGCGCCTGCACTTCCCAGGAACCCGAGAGGCCCAGGAAGGAGAATCACCCGAACCCGTGTGGCGGAGCCCGCAGTGAGCCGAGATCACGCCCCTGCACCCCAGCCTGGCGACACAGCGAGACTCCGTCCGAAAAAAAAAAAAAAAGAAAAAGAAAAAGAAAAAAGCTACAGTATAGCTCACAAGGTTACAAGGGCGTAAACATACCTAACACGCAAATACGACTTTATCCTTCAGATAGTCAAAAGTCAGAAGGAACGACACGGTTTGCAAGGTACTTTGACTTATGCGTGGTCATTAAAACCCGGTAAGTGATTAAAGTATGGTAATACAAAGGCAGGCAACGACATGCACCAATATCACTCTAAAATCAAAAGCATAAAAAGAAAGGCTGAAAACTCTCTGTTTCTCCATCTTTCATTTACACGGCTAGATATCAGAACCTTACTTTAGAAAATATACAATTATGATATCTGGTTTCCCCAGATGGTAATTTTCAGAATCTACAAAAAGTGTCAAGATGCATAATTTGCTTCATCAAATGCTTTTCTAGCTCGTTTCAATTCTTCATTCATAGTAAGCAAGTCTTTCACCCTGGCAAACTTCCTTGGGTCCTTTCGAATCAAGAAGATGATATCTTCAACTTGTACTCGACCTTGTCTTCCAATTGACATTGCTTTGTGAGTCATTTCACTGATATACTTTATGACAAGATCTTCAAGAATATCCACTGACTCAGTATAAGGATTCTGGTCATCCCCAAAGCCATACATCATACATCGCAATTCTTTAGAAAAAAGTCTCTTTCTTTTACCCTGTCCACCTTCTGCACCTCCTCCAATTTCTTCATTTCCTTCCTCAAAGGTGGGGTCTTCTTCCTCGTCTGCCATCCCACTGGCCCGCCGACCCACAGCCCAGAAACTTTCAAAGATTTTGGCTGCTATGTTTCTGGCGAGCCATAGATTAGTCACAAGTGGACACAGCTCCCTGCCTCCCCTTCCCACACACAAACACACACACTGCTTTATCTCACTTCCACAATATGGAGAATCCTGTGGATGGAGAGTTTATTAGTTTTAGATGAATGCAGAAGAAATTCTCACCAATTTTGGATATTGAAAACAAACCCCGGCTCACAGCTCAGAAGTTCTACTAGGCCAAGTGACTGCCTCCTGCTCAGAGTCACACGAGGGACCTCCAGGATGGGTCTGTCTGTGGGGTCGTTGCCTTCACCTGAGAAGAATCTGGCGTCGATCTGATTCGAGTTCGTGGCAGAATCCAATTCCTCAGGTATGTGAAACCCAGGCCCACTTGTTTGTTCTGCCAGCTGCCGGGAGGATGCTCTGAGCTCTTACAGGTGTTGCCCAGGTCTGGGCCGTGCAGCTCCCTGGGTCTGCACCTCCAGGGCTGAGGAATCACCCACAGGGGAATGGAATCTCAGGGAGGTTCAGTCCCATATAAAGAGCACAGACGATTGAATTAGACCCAGCCCTTAACAGCTATTGTTTCAGGGTAATCCTAATCTAATCAGGGCTTTGGGCGGGCTCCTCAATTCGAGGTTCCGTCCGCACCCAAGGGAGGGGCAGAGGCAGGGCTAGGCTCTGGGGGGGGCGGGGCGGGAAATGCCGGGGGCATTTCAGAATTCTGGATTCCTCACAGAATCGCAAAGTTCACATTTCACAACAATAAAGAAAACAATGAGGGTAAAATGAGACCTTTTATGAAGTTGCACATTAGAAAACTTAAACGTCTGAGAAAAAAATCTCTAACTCATAGGGAAACAAGTGGTTTATCACATACTCTGAAATAGACTGGGCTGGGTGTGGGGAATATGAAAATATGATTTCTATGTTATGCTGTTGTATTGTATTGTATTGCATATTATTTATTTATTTTCGAGACAGAGTCTCCCTCTGTCCCCCAGACTGGATTGCAGTGGCCTGATGGCAGCTCACTGCAGCCTCTGCCTCCTGGGCCCAAGCAACTCTCCTGACTCAGCCTCCAGAGTAGCTTGGAGCAACTGTGCGCGCCACCACGCCAGGAGAAATTTGTATTCTTTAAAGTAGAGAGGAGGTTTCACCATTGTGGCCAGGCAAAGCCACAGCCTGGCAGGCGCCACGAAGACCCTGGCCACTGCAGCCGCCGGCAAGAAGGCGCCGCCTACAGGAGGGATCAAGAAGCCTCACGGCTACAGGCCTGGCAGTGCGCAAAATCAGAAAGTACCAGAAGTCCACGCAGCTTCACCTCCTCAAGCTGCCCTTCCAGCGCCCGATGCGCAAGATCGGGCAGCACATCATCCGGGACGTGCGCTTCCAGAGGGCGGCCATTGACGCCCTACGGGAGCCCAGTGAGGCTTCCCTGGTGCACCTCTTTGAAGACACCTAGCTGTGTGCCGTCCATAAAAGCCCTGAACTCTTCTACCCTATATATGTGTATTAGCGCTCTGCTTTGTACCCCCTTCCAGAGGAAACACAAATCCATCAATTGATCATTTAAGCCTTTCTAGCTTGGGTACAACTTTTCGCGTAGTTGTACTTGTAAGCTCTGTACTTTATACTTCCAGAGACTAGACCCTAGACAGTATCTGCTTGGAATAGTGGAGCTAGCTGGCTTCAACTTTATTTAGGCACATGCTAATTACTTGTGAGGGCAAAGGCGGGCAGTGAGGTTCTTAAGCTGACCCCGAAATAGTAAACTTTGGAAAATAGTCAAGTACGGTCACTTTATTTGTTAGATATCTTGTCACCACCTTACCAGCACCAGTCAGAGACCACATTTTTCTAGGTAGTCTCCATAGGTACATTATGAGAAAGACTTTACGACTTGTAGTGAAGCTCCAGGAAAAACCTCATTGTCGTAAACGTGTAATACAACCAGTCATGAAAGCAGTCAAAGCTTTCTCCTGAAAAGATAACACTGTCTACAGATTTCTTTCTTGAGAGCTGTGGCTATGTGATATTACATATTGAGAAGATTTCGTATGCGATTATTAAAATGTCAGGAAACAACAGATGCTGGCAAGGCTGTGAAGATACAGAAACACTTTTACAACGTCTGTGAGAGTGTAAATCAGTTCAACCATTGTGGAAGTCCGTGTGGCGATTCCTCAAGCATCTAGAACCAGAAATACCATTGGACCCAGCTATCTCATTACCGGGTATATAGCCAAAGGGTTATAATTCATCCAATTACAAGGACACATGCACAGATATGCTCACTGCGGCACAGTTTGCAAGAGCAAAGGACCTGGAACCAACCCAAATGCCCATCAGTGATAGACTGGATAAAGAATATGTGTGGTATATACACCAGGGAATACTAGGCAGCATAAAAAAGAATGAGTTCGTCTTCTTTGCGGTGACATGGACGACCCTGGGGACCATCATTCTCAGCAAACTAACACAGGAACGGAAAAGCAAACACCACATCTTCTCACTCAAAAGTGGGAGTTGATCAATGAGAACACATGGACAGAGAAAGTGGAACGTGACTCTCCGTGGCCTGTCACGGGGTGGGGGGCCAGGGAAAGGAGAGCATTAGGACAAACACCCAAGGCATGTGGGGCTTAAAGCCTAGATGGTGGGTGGATTGGTGCAGCAAACCGCTATGGCACATGTATACCTTGGTAAGAAACCTGCACGTTTTTCCCTAGTATCCCATAACTTACAGGAAAAAACAAAAAAAAATGCGTAGGGACACTGAACCCTCTCAACTAATCCAGTTTTCCACTCTGAGAGAACAACGCTGTGTTCCTGCTCTTGAGCTGACCTCTGAGACCTTGATGTGAACTTGTTTCTGTCTTCAGCAGTTCAGATTTACTCAGACCCCACTCAATGTATTGAGTTCTATGAGGGGCAAGAGAAACGTTCTAAGCTTGTGTGTGGAGTCGCCATCAGCACTGCCCTCTGCTGATGCCTGTCTAGACCGCAGGCTGCTTGGGCCAGGTTCTCTTTTCCTCTAGTGTTCTGAAAGGGCCAGAGCTGCCACATCTGCCAGAATACAGCTTCCAAGACTGCTCCATGCTATGGAAAAGGAATGAGCTGAGAGCCATGTTAAGACTGGGAGATAATGAGTCTCTAGGACCTTACTTCCTTTGGGAGCTCAAGCACTTTCATTTCTGAGGGAGCCCTCCCATCTCCATGAGTTCTGCCAAGAACCTGTACCCTCCTTGTGTCTCTAAGACACACCGGTCTAACTTGTGGTACGCCCAGGCAAGAAAGTTGGTTAAAGGAAAGGAAAGCTGAAGAAGGCCAGAATATGGAGGTATGAAACGGAATTTCCCAATTCTTGGTAAAATTTAGAAATTTCCGTAATACCCAAAGGCAGATGCTACGTACCATAAGTCCTATTTTAGCAGCAAAAGCTGAGGGTATGAGGAAATACAACTATATTGTATGGGGGTTTATTTGGCTCCAGGAAGAAAGAGTACATGTTATTCTGCATTCCATATTAGAGCAGAACAATGGGGTCTTTTCGAAAATTTGGCTTTCACTCTGTGATTCAGGGGGCACATGGCAGAGGGAAACACACTGAAATGGAACCACGGATATCTGTGAGCTGTGCTGGGAAGGTTCAGGGTGATTCCGTCGTAAGTCTCAGGTCTTTATTCTGTAAAGAAAAATTACTCAATTGCATCATAAAGATACAGCAGAGTATGTCCAAGTAGAGTTGGGAATAACTTTGTCACTCGTGATGAACCTACTTGGTCCGATATTTTAATATCTTCCCCCATGTCTGTGTACTCAGGTTTGATTTTCCGAGTGGATCATCGGTGGAATCAATAAAATCAGGAATACTCTAAGGCAGTGTTTTGAACTAAATTTCAGTGTCTCTGGATGAACCGGCCATATCACCGTGTGTAGCAAACATGAAGTATCAACAGGCTGTCTGTATGCCTTTTCAACTACATAGAAGTTCGCTACAAATGGCGGCGTGAGGAAAGGTGATTTTGGAATTGGATGCTCTCTCGTCTTTTACGATGCATTTATACTATATTACATTCTAAAACAGTAAAGGATCACTTGCTGACGTAAAGCACAGTAGGCAGGAATAGGAGAAGGGTCAACTGAGAGAAAAAAAAAAGCTTTGTGATGTAATTTTTATTTCTGCAGTTTGGAAAAGAGTTTAACTGTTTTTGTGATGACTCACAAAAATACATAAGGGCATGAAAATTACCCAGGACAACATTCGGGAAACATTTCTGGCGCCTTCACTTACTGAAACCCAGACATAAGCATTCCAGCAAAGACACGGCAACAGCAGGCTTCAGCAAGGAACCGTACAAATGTCCTGGAAAGGGCTTCCCTCTCTGAATGCAGCTTCCTGTCCACAGGATGCTCAAGGCCCAGGCACCTTTATTCTTCCAACTAGAAAGACATACAAAAAGGCCTCAACATGACCTCGGAGGCCCAAACATTTAGCCAAGGCTACTACCAAACAATCTGCTGTCTTCATCCAGGTAAGGGCAGCTTGACGTCTCAAGACACTAAGATGGTGGGTAAATCCAGGGTAGACTGAGATGCAGAAGCTCCAGCAAACGCAGTCCTGTCACTGAAAGACGAATGCAGTACTTATGCCTGCACAAACAGACCCTTCCCTCTGGCCTTGGGCCTAGAACATGATTTTTTGGTAGTTGCTGTTGGGGAAGAGGCCCTTGGGCTTTAACCTGCGAGCAGCCTCCCTTAAATGCTTGGGCTGCAGTGGGGGCTTTTCTCCCGACATCTCACACACGTCCAGGGCCTCTTCCAGCACCTCTCCGACGAAGACCTTGGCTATTCCAGCCATGGCAATGGCCACGTTCTCAGGCTCCGATCCGCCAGTGATAGAATGCATCAGACCTGCAATGCGTGCTTTTGGGAAAGCTGACCGGCGACACACTTCGTAGCGGGCCAGCTGCTCCTCAGACATGGCAGACAGCAGGGTTGCCATCCTCTGAGCCTCCTCCGCATCCACGGTGGGCTTCCTCTCCTTCTTTCCTTTGGTATCTCTTTTCCGTCCTTTGGCTGCAGGAGGAGCTGAGGCTGAGGCTTCACTGTCGCCTTCTGTGAGGTCCGTGACATCCTGACTGCTGAGCTCACCTTCCTGACCCCTGGGTTCTTCCAAGTTCCCATCTAGGTCCTCAGGGAGCCCGTCCTTGTTGCTGCCCTTCAGACCTTGGGGCGTGGCGAACATCTCAGCAGACACAACTGTTTGCCTGCCTGTCTCCATGGGTGAGACTCAGGTCTGCTCCGTGACAGCAGCTGTAGCAGCAGAAGTTACAGCTGGGGTGGTTTGATTATGGATCCGAAGTGAGATTTTGAGAACCATCCTTTTCCTTGTTTTTTTTTTTTTTTTGATTTACAGATCATGTTTATTAAGCGACACTCAAAATGTTAAGTCTCATAAACAATAACATTCAGTGATCGACTTCAATCCAACTGTAATCCTTACTTTAAACTAAGGGCAAGAATAATTTTACGCATACAGCAAATACACACAAAACCTGGGTATTCCGAATTACAAACATGGTTTCCACAGCCACCTATGGTTTTAGGCAAGGACACATTTCCACGACGAACAAGTACTTACAAATATGTTAATAAAACACTAACGCAAACGCTTACCCTGCCGTCAGCTTTTTAAGCAATGCCATTCCTGCTACTGAAAGCATTTATTTTAAGAAGCTTGAATTTGATCCGGGAAAACGTGTTCTCCTAAAACTTTAACAGGATGTTATCAATCCAAAGTGATTTTAAATCAAAAAGCCTTCCAACACAGCATTAAGTATTGTGAAAGCAATGTGAAACTTGCTTTCTGTTTTTTTGTTTGCTTGTTTGTGTGGAGACGGCGTCTCGCTCTGCCGACGAGGCTGGAGTGCAGTGCAGCGATCTCGGCTCACCGCAAGCCCCTCCTCCCGCGTAGACGCCATTCTCCGGCCTCAGCCTCCCGAGTAGCTGGGACTACGGTCACCCGCCACTGCGCCCGGCTAATTTTTTGTATTTTAGGTAGAGACGGGGTTTCACCGTGTTAGCCAGGATGGTCTCGATCTCCTGACTTCGTGATCCGCCCGCCTCGGCCTCCCAAAGTGCTGGGATTACAGGCACGAGCCACCACGCCCGGCCTAGTTCATTCTCTTTAATAATGAACTAGACAGTAAACTAGTTGTTGTCTAAAAACTTCAGAATACATGAAGTACAAGCCTCAGCTGTCAAGTCAGAAATGCCATTTCGATTTCACATATTAAATAGCTACAGTAGGCCAGGCTCGGTGGCTGGCGCCTGCAGTCCCAGCACCGTGGGAGGCCGAGGCAGGCGGATCACGAGGTTCAGAGATCGAAACCATCCTGGCCAACATGGCGAAACCCCGTCACCACCAAAAATACGAAAAGTTAGCCAGGCATGGTGGCAGGCGCCTGCACTTCCCAGGAACCCGAGAGGCCCAGGAAGGAGAATCACCCGAACCCGGGAGGCGGAGCCCGCAGTCAGCCGAGATCACGCCCCTGCACCCCAGCCTGGCGACACAGCGAGACTCCGTCTGGAAAAAAAAAAAAAAAAGAAAAAGAAAAAGAAAAAAGCTACAGTATAGCTCACAAGGTTACAAGGGCGTAAACATACCTAACACGCAAATACGACTTTATCCTTCAGATAGTCAAAAGTCAGAAGGAACGACACGGTTTGCAAGGTACTTTGACTTATGCGTGGTCATTAAAACCCGGTAAGTGATTAAAGTATGGTAATACAAAGGCAGGCAACGACATGCACCAATATCACTCTAAAATCAAAAGCATAAAAAGAAAGGCTGAAAACTCTCTGTTTCTCCATCTTTCATTTACACGGCTAGATATCAGAACCTTACTTTAGAAAATATACAATTATGATATCTGGTTTCCCCAGATGGTAATTTTCAGAATCTACAAAAAGTGTCAAGATGCGTAATTTGCTTCATCGAATGCTTTTCTAGCTCGTTTCAATTCTTCATTCATAGTAAGCAAGTCTTTCACCCTGGCAAACTTCCTTGGGTCCTTTCGAATCAAGAAGATGATATCTTCAACTTGTACTCGACCTTGTCTTCCAATTGACATTGCCTTGTGAGTCATTTCAGTGATATACTTTATGACAAGATCTTCAAGAATATCCACTGACTCAGTATAAGGATTCTGGTCATCCCCAAAGCCATACATCATACATCGCAATTCTTTAGAAAAAAGTCTCTTTCTTTTACCCTGTCTACCTTCTGCACCTCCTCCAATTTCTTCATTTCCTTCCTCAAAGGTGGGGTCTTCTTCCTCGTCTGCCATCCCACTGGCCCGCCGACCCACAGCCCAGAAACTTTCAAAGATTTTGGCTGCTATGTTTCTGGCGAGCCATAGATTAGTCACAAGTGGACACAGCTCCCTGCCTCCCCTTCCCACACACAAACACACACACTGCTTTATCTCACTTCCACAATATGGAGAAACCTGTGGATGGAGAGTTTATTAGTTTTAGATGAATGCAGAAGAAATTCTCACCAATTTTGGATATTGAAAACAAACCCCGGCTCACAGCTCAGAAGTTCTACTAGGCCAAGTGACTGCCTCCTGCTCAGAGTCACACGAGGGACCTCCAGGATGGGTCTGTCTGTGGGGTCGTTGCCTTCACCTGAGAAGAATCTGGCGTCGATCTGATTCGAGTTCGTGGCAGAATCCAATTCCTCAGGTATGTGAAACCCAGGCCCACTTGTTTGTTCTGCCAGCTGCCGGGAGGATGCTCTGAGCTCTTACAGGTGTTGCCCAGGTCTGGGCCGTGCAGCTCCCTGGGTCTGCACCTCCAGGGCTGAGGAATCACCCACAGGGGAATGGAATCTCAGGGAGGTTCAGTCCCATATAAAGAGCACAGACGATTGAATTAGACCCAGCCCTTAACAGCTATTGTTTCAGGGTAATCCTAATCTAATCAGGGCTTTGGGCGGGCTCCTCAATTCGAGGTTCCGTCCGCACCCAAGGGAGGGGCAGAGGCAGGGCTAGGCTCTGGGGGGGGCGGGGCGGGAAATGCCGGGGGCATTTCAGAATTCTGGATTCCTCACAGAATCGCAAAGTTCACATTTCACAACAATAAAGAAAACAATGAGGGTAAAATGAGACCTTTTATGAAGTTGCACATTAGAAAACTTAAACGTCTGAGAAAAAAATCTCTAACTCATAGGGAAACAAGTGGTTTATCACATACTCTGAAATAGACTGGGCTGGGTGTGGGGAATATGAAAATATGATTTCTATGTTATGCTGTTGTATTGTATTGTATTGCATATTATTTATTTATTTTCGAGACAGAGTCTCCCTCTGTCCCCCAGACTGGATTGCAGTGGCCTGATGGCAGCTCACTGCAGCCTCTGCCTCCTGGGCCCAAGCAACTCTCCTGACTCAGCCTCCAGAGTAGCTTGGAGCAACTGTGCGCGCCACCACGCCAGGAGAAATTTGTATTCTTTAAAGTAGAGAGGAGGATTCACCATTGTGGCCAGGCAAAGCCACAGCCTGGCAGGCGCCACGAAGACCCTGGCCACTGCAGCCGCCGGCAAGAGGGCGCCGCCTACAGGAGGGATCAAGAAGCCTCACGGCTACAGGCCTGGCAGTGCGCAAAATCAGAAAGTACCAGAAGTCCACGCAGCTTCACCTCCTCAAGCTGCCCTTCCAGCGCCCGATGCGCAAGATCGGGCAGCACATCATCCGGGATGTGCGCTTCCAGAGGGCGGCCATTGACGCCCTACGGGAGCCCAGTGAGGCTTCCCTGGTTCACCTCTTTGAAGACACCTAGCTGTGTGCCGTCCATAAAAGCCCTGAACTCTTCTACCCTATATATGTGTATTAGCGCTCTGCTTTGTACCCCCTTCCAGAGGAAACACAAATCCATCAATTGATCATTTAAGCCTTTCTAGCTTGGGTACAACTTTTCGCGTAGTTGTACTTGTAAGCTCTGTACTTTATACTTCCAGAGACTAGACCCTAGACAGTATCTGCTTGGAATAGTGGAGCTAGCTGGCTTCAACTTTATTTAGGCACATGCTAATTACTTGTGAGGGCAAAGGCGGGCAGTGAGGTTCTTAAGCTGACCCCGAAATAGTAAACTTTGGAAAATAGTCAAGTACGGTCACTTTATTTGTTAGATATCTTGTCACCACCTTACCAGCACCAGTCAGAGACCACATTTTTCTAGGTAGTCTCCATAGGTACATTATGAGAAAGACTTTACGACTTGTAGTGAAGCTCCAGGAAAAACCTCATTGTCGTAAACGTGTAATACAACCAGTCATGAAAGCAGTCAAAGCTTTCTCCTGAAAAGATAACACTGTCTACAGATTTCTTTCTTGAGAGCTGTGGCTATGTGATATTACATATTGAGAAGATTTCGTATGCGATTATTAAAAAGTCAGGAAACAACAGATGCTGGCAAGGCTGTGAAGATACAGAAACACTTTTACAACGTCTGTGAGAGTGTAAATCAGTTCAACCATTGTGGAAGTCCGTGTGGCGATTCCTCAAGCATCTAGAACCAGAAATACCATTGGACCCAGCTATCTCATTACCGGGTATATAGCCAAAGGGTTATAATTCATCCAATTACAAGGACACATGCACAGATATGCTCACTGCGGCACAGTTTGCAAGAGCAAAGGACCTGGAACCAACCCAAATGCCCATCAGTGATAGACTGGATAAAGAATATGTGTGGTATATACACCCGGGAATACTAGGCAGCATAAAAAAGAATGAGTTCGTCTTCTTTGCGGTGACATGGACGACCCTGGGGACCATCATTCTCAGCAAACTAACACAGGAACGGAAAAGCAAACACCACATCTTCTCACTCAAAAGTGGGAGTTGATCAATGAGAACACATGGACAGAGAAAGTGGAACGTGACTCTCCGTGGCCTGTCACGGGGTGGGGGGCCAGGGAAAGGAGAGCATTAGGACAAACACCCAAGGCATGTGGGGCTTAAAGCCTAGATGGTGGGTGGATTGGTGCAGCAAACCGCTATGGCACATGTATACCTTGGTAAGAAACCTGCACGTTTTTCCCTAGTATCCCATAACTTACAGGAAAAAACAAAAAAAAATGCGTAGGGACACTGAACCCTCTCAACTAATCCAGTTTTCCACTCTGAGAGAACAACGCTGTGTTCCTGCTCTTGAGCTGACCTCTGAGACCTTGATGTGAACTTGTTTCTGTCTTCAGCAGTTCAGATTTACTCAGACCCCACTCAATGTATTGAGTTCTATGAGGGGCAAGAGAAACGTTCTAAGCTTGTGTGTGGAGTCGCCATCAGCACTGCCCTCTGCTGATGCCTGTCTAGACCGCAGGCTGCTTGGGCCAGGTTCTCTTTTCCTCTAGTGTTCTGAAAGGGCCAGAGCTGCCACATCTGCCAGAATACAGCTTCCAAGACTGCTCCATGCTATGGAAAAGGAATGAGCTGAGAGCCATGTTAAGACTGGGAGATAATGAGTCTCTAGGACCTTACTTCCTTTGGGAGCTCAAGCACTTTCATTTCTGAGGGAGCCCTCCCATCTCCATGAGTTCTGCCAAGAACCTGTACCCTCCTTGTGTCTCTAAGACACACCGGTCTAACTTGTGGTACGCCCAGGCAAGAAAGTTGGTTAAAGGAAAGGAAAGCTGAAGAAGGCCAGAATATGGAGGTATGAAACGGAATTTCCCAATTCTTGGTAAAATTTAGAAATTTCCGTAATACCCAAAGGCAGATGCTACGTACCATAAGTCCTATTTTAGCAGCAAAAGCTGAGGGTATGAGGAAATACAACTATATTGTATGGGGGTTTATTTGGCTCCAGGAAGAAAGAGTACATGTTATTCTGCATTCCATATTAGAGCAGAACAATGGGGTCTTTTCGAAAATTTGGCTTTCACTCTGTGATTAAGGGGGCACATGGCAGAGGGAAACACACTGAAATGGAACCACGGATATCTGTGAGCTGTGCTGGGAAGGTTCAGGGTGATTCCGTCGTAAGTCTCAGGTCTTTATTCTGTAAAGAAAAATTACTCAATTGCATCATAAAGATACAGCAGAGTATGTCCAAGTAGAGTTGGGAATAACTTTGTCACTCGTGATGAACCTACTTGGTCCGATATTTTAATATCTTCCCCCATGTCTGTGTACTCAGGTTTGATTTTCCGAGTGGATCATCGGTGGAATCAATAAAATCAGGAATACTCTAAGGCAGTGTTTTGAACTAAATTTCAGTGTCTCTGGATGAACCGGCCATATCACCGTGTGTAGCAAACATGAAGTATCAACAGGCTGTCTGTATGCCTTTTCAACTACATAGAAGTTCGCTACAAATGGCGGCGTGAGGAAAGGTGATTTTGGAATTGGATGCTCTCTCGTCTTTTACGATGCATCTATACTATATTACATTCTAAAACAGTAAAGGATCACTTGCTGACGTAAAGCACAGTAGGCAGGAATAGGAGAAGGGTCAACTGAGAGAAAAAAAAAAGCTTTGTGATGTAATTTTTATTTCTGCAGTTTGGAAAAGAGTTTAACTGTTTTTGTGATGACTCACAAAAATACATAAGGGCATGAAAATTACCCAGGACAACATTCGGGAAACATTTCTGGCGCCTTCACTTACTGAAACCCAGACATAAGCATTCCAGCAAAGACACGGCAACAGCAGGCTTCAGCAAGGAACCGTACAAATGTCCTGGAAAGGGCTTCCCTCTCTGAATGCAGCTTCCTGTCCACAGGATGCTCAAGGCCCAGGCACCTTTATTCTTCCAACTAGAAAGACATACAAAAAGGCCTCAACATGACCTCGGAGGCCCAAACATTTAGCCAAGGCTACTACCAAACAATCTGCTGTCTTCATCCAGGTAAGGGCAGCTTGACGTCTCAAGACACTAAGATGGTGGGTAAATCCAGGGTAGACTGAGATGCAGAAGCTCCAGCAAACGCAGTCCTGTCACTGAAAGACGAATGCAGTACTTATGCCTGCACAAACAGACCCTTCCCTCTGGCCTTGGGCCTAGAACATGATTTTTTGGTAGTTGCTGTTGGGGAAGAGGCCCTTGGGCTTTAACCTGCGAGCAGCCTCCCTTAAATGCTTGGGCTGCAGTGGGGGCTTTTCTCCCCACATCTCACACACGTCCAGGGCCTCTTCCAGCACCTCTCCGACGAAGACCTTGGCTATTCCAGCCATGGCAATGGCCACGTTCTCAGGCTCCGATCCGCCAGTGATAGAATGCATCAGACCTGCAATGCGTGCTTTTGGGAAAGCTGACCGGCGACACACTTCGTAGCGGGCCAGCTGCTCCTCAGACATGGCAGACAGCAGGGTTGCCATCCTCTGAGCCTCCTCCGCATCCACGGTGGGCTTCCTCTCCTTCTTTCCTTTGGTATCTCTTTTCCGTCCTTTGGCTGCAGGAGGAGCTGAGGCTGAGGCTTCACTGTCGCCTTCTGTGAGGTCCGTGACATCCTGACTGCTGAGCTCACCTTCCTGACCCCTGGGTTCTTCCAAGTTCCCATCTAGGTCCTCAGGGAGCCCGTCCTTGTTGCTGCCCTTCAGACCTTGGGGCGTGGCGAACATCTCAGCAGACACAACTGTTTGCCTGCCTGTCTCCATGGGTGAGACTCAGGTCTGCTCCGTGACAGCAGCTGTAGCAGCAGAAGTTACAGCTGGGGTGGTTTGATTATGGATCCGAAGTGAGATTTTGAGAACCATCCTTTTCCTTGTTTTTTTTTTTTTTTTGATTTACAGATCATGTTTATTAAGCGACACTCAAAATGTTAAGTCTCATAAACAATAACATTCAGTGATCGACTTCAATCCAACTGTAATCCTTACTTTAAACTAAGGGCAAGAATAATTTTACGCATACAGCAAATACACACAAAACCTGGGTATTCCGAATTACAAACATGGTTTCCACAGCCACCTATGGTTTTAGGCAAGGACACATTTCCACGACGAACAAGTACTTACAAATATGTTAATAAAACACTAACGCAAACGCTTACCCTGCCGTCAGCTTTTTAAGCAATGCCATTCCTGCTACTGAAAGCATTTATTTTAAGAAGCTTGAATTTGATCCGGGAAAACGTGTTCTCCTAAAACTTTAACAGGATGTTATCAATCCAAAGTGATTTTAAATCAAAAAGCCTTCCAACACAGCATTAAGTATTGTGAAAGCAATGTGAAACTTGCTTTCTGTTTTTTTGTTTGCTTGTTTGTGTGGAGACGGCGTCTCGCTCTGCCGACGAGGCTGGAGTGCAGTGCAGCGATCTCGGCTCACCGCAAGCCCCTCCTCCCGCGTAGACGCCATTCTCCGGCCTCAGCCTCCCGAGTAGCTGGGACTACGGTCACCCGCCACTGCGCCCGGCTAATTTTTTGTATTTTAGGTAGAGACGGGGTTTCACCGTGTTAGCCAGGATGGTCTCGATCTCCTGACTTCGTGATCCGCCCGCCTCGGCCTCCCAAAGTGCTGGGATTACAGGCACGAGCCACCACGCCCGGCCTAGTTCATTCTCTTTAATAATGAACTAGACAGTAAACTAGTTGTTGTCTAAAAACTTCAGAATACATGAAGTACAAGCCTCAGCTGTCAAGTCAGAAATGCCATTTCGATTTCACATATTAAATAGCTACAGTAGGCCAGGCTCGGTGGCTGGCGCCTGCAGTCCCAGCACCGTGGGAGGCCGAGGCAGGCGGATCACGAGGTTCAGAGATCGAAACCATCCTGGCCAACATGGCGAAACCCCGTCACCACCAAAAATACGAAAAGTTAGCCAGGCATGGTGGCAGGCGCCTGCACTTCCCAGGAACCCGAGAGGCCCAGGAAGGAGAATCACCCGAACCCGGGAGGCGGAGCCCGCAGTCAGCCGAGATCACGCCCCTGCACCCCAGCCTGGCGACACAGCGAGACTCCGTCTGGAAAAAAAAAAAAAAAAGAAAAAGAAAAAGAAAAAAGCTACAGTATAGCTCACAAGGTTACAAGGGCGTAAACATACCTAACACGCAAATACGACTTTATCCTTCAGATAGTCAAAAGTCAGAAGGAACGACACGGTTTGCAAGGTACTTTGACTTATGCGTGGTCATTAAAACCCGGTAAGTGATTAAAGTATGGTAATACAAAGGCAGGCAACGACATGCACCAATATCACTCTAAAATCAAAAGCATAAAAAGAAAGGCTGAAAACTCTCTGTTTCTCCATCTTTCATTTACACGGCTAGATATCAGAACCTTACTTTAGAAAATATACAATTATGATATCTGGTTTCCCCAGATGGTAATTTTCAGAATCTACAAAAAGTGTCAAGATGCGTAATTTGCTTCATCGAATGCTTTTCTAGCTCGTTTCAATTCTTCATTCATAGTAAGCAAGTCTTTCACCCTGGCAAACTTCCTTGGGTCCTTTCGAATCAAGAAGATGATATCTTCAACTTGTACTCGACCTTGTCTTCCAATTGACATTGCCTTGTGAGTCATTTCAGTGATATACTTTATGACAAGATCTTCAAGAATATCCACTGACTCAGTATAAGGATTCTGGTCATCCCCAAAGCCATACATCATACATCGCAATTCTTTAGAAAAAAGTCTCTTTCTTTTACCCTGTCTACCTTCTGCACCTCCTCCAATTTCTTCATTTCCTTCCTCAAAGGTGGGGTCTTCTTCCTCGTCTGCCATCCCACTGGCCCGCCGACCCACAGCCCAGAAACTTTCAAAGATTTTGGCTGCTATGTTTCTGGCGAGCCATAGATTAGTCACAAGTGGACACAGCTCCCTGCCTCCCCTTCCCACACACAAACACACACACTGCTTTATCTCACTTCCACAATATGGAGAAACCTGTGGATGGAGAGTTTATTAGTTTTAGATGAATGCAGAAGAAATTCTCACCAATTTTGGATATTGAAAACAAACCCCGGCTCACAGCTCAGAAGTTCTACTAGGCCAAGTGACTGCCTCCTGCTCAGAGTCACACGAGGGACCTCCAGGATGGGTCTGTCTGTGGGGTCGTTGCCTTCACCTGAGAAGAATCTGGCGTCGATCTGATTCGAGTTCGTGGCAGAATCCAATTCCTCAGGTATGTGAAACCCAGGCCCACTTGTTTGTTCTGCCAGCTGCCGGGAGGATGCTCTGAGCTCTTACAGGTGTTGCCCAGGTCTGGGCCGTGCAGCTCCCTGGGTCTGCACCTCCAGGGCTGAGGAATCACCCACAGGGGAATGGAATCTCAGGGAGGTTCAGTCCCATATAAAGAGCACAGACGATTGAATTAGACCCAGCCCTTAACAGCTATTGTTTCAGGGTAATCCTAATCTAATCAGGGCTTTGGGCGGGCTCCTCAATTCGAGGTTCCGTCCGCACCCAAGGGAGGGGCAGAGGCAGGGCTAGGCTCTGGGGGGGGCGGGGCGGGAAATGCCGGGGGCATTTCAGAATTCTGGATTCCTCACAGAATCGCAAAGTTCACATTTCACAACAATAAAGAAAACAATGAGGGTAAAATGAGACCTTTTATGAAGTTGCACATTAGAAAACTTAAACGTCTGAGAAAAAAATCTCTAACTCATAGGGAAACAAGTGGTTTATCACATACTCTGAAATAGACTGGGCTGGGTGTGGGGAATATGAAAATATGATTTCTATGTTATGCTGTTGTATTGTATTGTATTGCATATTATTTATTTATTTTCGAGACAGAGTCTCCCTCTGTCCCCCAGACTGGATTGCAGTGGCCTGATGGCAGCTCACTGCAGCCTCTGCCTCCTGGGCCCAAGCAACTCTCCTGACTCAGCCTCCAGAGTAGCTTGGAGCAACTGTGCGCGCCACCACGCCAGGAGAAATTTGTATTCTTTAAAGTAGAGAGGAGGATTCACCATTGTGGCCAGGCAAAGCCACAGCCTGGCAGGCGCCACGAAGACCCTGGCCACTGCAGCCGCCGGCAAGAGGGCGCCGCCTACAGGAGGGATCAAGAAGCCTCACGGCTACAGGCCTGGCAGTGCGCAAAATCAGAAAGTACCAGAAGTCCACGCAGCTTCACCTCCTCAAGCTGCCCTTCCAGCGCCCGATGCGCAAGATCGGGCAGCACATCATCCGGGACGTGCGCTTCCAGAGGGCGGCCATTGACGCCCTACGGGAGCCCAGTGAGGCTTCCCTGGTGCACCTCTTTGAAGACACCTAGCTGTGTGCCGTCCATAAAAGCCCTGAACTCTTCTACCCTATATATGTGTATTAGCGCTCTGCTTTGTACCCCCTTCCAGAGGAAACACAAATCCATCAATTGATCATTTAAGCCTTTCTAGCTTGGGTACAACTTTTCGCGTAGTTGTACTTGTAAGCTCTGTACTTTATACTTCCAGAGACTAGACCCTAGACAGTATCTGCTTGGAATAGTGGAGCTAGCTGGCTTCAACTTTATTTAGGCACATGCTAATTACTTGTGAGGGCAAAGGCGGGCAGTGAGGTTCTTAAGCTGACCCCGAAATAGTAAACTTTGGAAAATAGTCAAGTACGGTCACTTTATTTGTTAGATATCTTGTCACCACCTTACCAGCACCAGTCAGAGACCACATTTTTCTAGGTAGTCTCCATAGGTACATTATGAGAAAGACTTTACGACTTGTAGTGAAGCTCCAGGAAAAACCTCATTGTCGTAAACGTGTAATACAACCAGTCATGAAAGCAGTCAAAGCTTTCTCCTGAAAAGATAACACTGTCTACAGATTTCTTTCTTGAGAGCTGTGGCTATGTGATATTACATATTGAGAAGATTTCGTATGCGATTATTAAAAAGTCAGGAAACAACAGATGCTGGCAAGGCTGTGAAGATACAGAAACACTTTTACAACGTCTGTGAGAGTGTAAATCAGTTCAACCATTGTGGAAGTCCGTGTGGCGATTCCTCAAGCATCTAGAACCAGAAATACCATTGGACCCAGCTATCTCATTACCGGGTATATAGCCAAAGGGTTATAATTCATCCAATTACAAGGACACATGCACAGATATGCTCACTGCGGCACAGTTTGCAAGAGCAAAGGACCTGGAACCAACCCAAATGCCCATCAGTGATAGACTGGATAAAGAATATGTGTGGTATATACACCCGGGAATACTAGGCAGCATAAAAAAGAATGAGTTCGTCTTCTTTGCGGTGACATGGACGACCCTGGGGACCATCATTCTCAGCAAACTAACACAGGAACGGAAAAGCAAACACCACATCTTCTCACTCAAAAGTGGGAGTTGATCAATGAGAACACATGGACAGAGAAAGTGGAACGTGACTCTCCGTGGCCTGTCACGGGGTGGGGGGCCAGGGAAAGGAGAGCATTAGGACAAACACCCAAGGCATGTGGGGCTTAAAGCCTAGATGGTGGGTGGATTGGTGCAGCAAACCGCTATGGCACATGTATACCTTGGTAAGAAACCTGCACGTTTTTCCCTAGTATCCCATAACTTACAGGAAAAAACAAAAAAAAATGCGTAGGGACACTGAACCCTCTCAACTAATCCAGTTTTCCACTCTGAGAGAACAACGCTGTGTTCCTGCTCTTGAGCTGACCTCTGAGACCTTGATGTGAACTTGTTTCTGTCTTCAGCAGTTCAGATTTACTCAGACCCCACTCAATGTATTGAGTTCTATGAGGGGCAAGAGAAACGTTCTAAGCTTGTGTGTGGAGTCGCCATCAGCACTGCCCTCTGCTGATGCCTGTCTAGACCGCAGGCTGCTTGGGCCAGGTTCTCTTTTCCTCTAGTGTTCTGAAAGGGCCAGAGCTGCCACATCTGCCAGAATACAGCTTCCAAGACTGCTCCATGCTATGGAAAAGGAATGAGCTGAGAGCCATGTTAAGACTGGGAGATAATGAGTCTCTAGGACCTTACTTCCTTTGGGAGCTCAAGCACTTTCATTTCTGAGGGAGCCCTCCCATCTCCATGAGTTCTGCCAAGAACCTGTACCCTCCTTGTGTCTCTAAGACACACCGGTCTAACTTGTGGTACGCCCAGGCAAGAAAGTTGGTTAAAGGAAAGGAAAGCTGAAGAAGGCCAGAATATGGAGGTATGAAACGGAATTTCCCAATTCTTGGTAAAATTTAGAAATTTCCGTAATACCCAAAGGCAGATGCTACGTACCATAAGTCCTATTTTAGCAGCAAAAGCTGAGGGTATGAGGAAATACAACTATATTGTATGGGGGTTTATTTGGCTCCAGGAAGAAAGAGTACATGTTATTCTGCATTCCATATTAGAGCAGAACAATGGGGTCTTTTCGAAAATTTGGCTTTCACTCTGTGATTCAGGGGGCACATGGCAGAGGGAAACACACTGAAATGGAACCACGGATATCTGTGAGCTGTGCTGGGAAGGTTCAGGGTGATTCCGTCGTAAGTCTCAGGTCTTTATTCTGTAAAGAAAAATTACTCAATTGCATCATAAAGATACAGCAGAGTATGTCCAAGTAGAGTTGGGAATAACTTTGTCACTCGTGATGAACCTACTTGGTCCGATATTTTAATATCTTCCCCCATGTCTGTGTACTCAGGTTTGATTTTCCGAGTGGATCATCGGTGGAATCAATAAAATCAGGAATACTCTAAGGCAGTGTTTTGAACTAAATTTCAGTGTCTCTGGATGAACCGGCCATATCACCGTGTGTAGCAAACATGAAGTATCAACAGGCTGTCTGTATGCCTTTTCAACTACATAGAAGTTCGCTACAAATGGCGGCGTGAGGAAAGGTGATTTTGGAATTGGATGCTCTCTCGTCTTTTACGATGCATCTATACTATATTACATTCTAAAACAGTAAAGGATCACTTGCTGACGTAAAGCACAGTAGGCAGGAATAGGAGAAGGGTCAACTGAGAGAAAAAAAAAAGCTTTGTGATGTAATTTTTATTTCTGCAGTTTGGAAAAGAGTTTAACTGTTTTTGTGATGACTCACAAAAATACATAAGGGCATGAAAATTACCCAGGACAACATTCGGGAAACATTTCTGGCGCCTTCACTTACTGAAACCCAGACATAAGCATTCCAGCAAAGACACGGCAACAGCAGGCTTCAGCAAGGAACCGTACAAATGTCCTGGAAAGGGCTTCCCTCTCTGAATGCAGCTTCCTGTCCACAGGATGCTCAAGGCCCAGGCACCTTTATTCTTCCAACTAGAAAGACATACAAAAAGGCCTCAACATGACCTCGGAGGCCCAAACATTTAGCCAAGGCTACTACCAAACAATCTGCTGTCTTCATCCAGGTAAGGGCAGCTTGACGTCTCAAGACACTAAGATGGTGGGTAAATCCAGGGTAGACTGAGATGCAGAAGCTCCAGCAAACGCAGTCCTGTCACTGAAAGACGAATGCAGTACTTATGCCTGCACAAACAGACCCTTCCCTCTGGCCTTGGGCCTAGAACATGATTTTTTGGTAGTTGCTGTTGGGGAAGAGGCCCTTGGGCTTTAACCTGCGAGCAGCCTCCCTTAAATGCTTGGGCTGCAGTGGGGGCTTTTCTCCCCACATCTCACACACGTCCAGGGCCTCTTCCAGCACCTCTCCGACGAAGACCTTGGCTATTCCAGCCATGGCAATGGCCACGTTCTCAGGCTCCGATCCGCCAGTGATAGAATGCATCAGACCTGCAATGCGTGCTTTTGGGAAAGCTGACCGGCGACACACTTCGTAGCGGGCCAGCTGCTCCTCAGACATGGCAGACAGCAGGGTTGCCATCCTCTGAGCCTCCTCCGCATCCACGGTGGGCTTCCTCTCCTTCTTTCCTTTGGTATCTCTTTTCCGTCCTTTGGCTGCAGGAGGAGCTGAGGCTGAGGCTTCACTGTCGCCTTCTGTGAGGTCCGTGACATCCTGACTGCTGAGCTCACCTTCCTGACCCCTGGGTTCTTCCAAGTTCCCATCTAGGTCCTCAGGGAGCCCGTCCTTGTTGCTGCCCTTCAGACCTTGGGGCGTGGCGAACATCTCAGCAGACACAACTGTTTGCCTGCCTGTCTCCATGGGTGAGACTCAGGTCTGCTCCGTGACAGCAGCTGTAGCAGCAGAAGTTACAGCTGGGGTGGTTTGATTATGGATCCGAAGTGAGATTTTGAGAACCATCCTTTTTCTTGTTTTTTTTTTTTTTTTGATTTACAGATCATGTTTATTAAGCGGCACTCCAAATGTTAAGTCTCATAAACAATAACATTCAGTGATCGACTTCAATCCAACTGTAATCCTTACTTTAAACTAAGGGCAAGAATAATTTTACGCATACAGCAAATACACACAAAACCTGGGTATTCCGAACTACAAACATGGTTTCCACAGCCACCTATGGTTTTAGGCAAGGACACATTTCCACGACGAACAAGTACTTACAAATATGTTAATAAAACACTAACGCAAACGCTTACCCTGCCGTCAGCTTTTTAAGCAATGCCATTCCTGCTACTGAAAGCATTTATTTTAAGAAGCTTGAATTTGATCCGGGAAAACGTGTTCTCCTAAAACTTTAACAGGATGTTATCAATCCAAAGTGATTTTAAACCAAAAAGCCTTCCAACACAGCATTAAGTATTGTGAAAGCAATGTGAAACTTGCTTTCTGTTTTTTTGTTTGCTTGTTTGTGTGGAGACGGCGTCTCGCTCTGCCGACCAGGCTGGAGTGCAGTGCAGCGATCTCGGCTCACCGCAAGCCCCTCCTCCCGTGTAGACGCCATTCTCCGGCCTCAGCCTCCCGAGTAGCTGGGACTACGGTCACCCGCCACTGCGCCCGGCTAATTTTTTGTATTTTTAGTAGAGACGGGGTTTCACCGTGTTAGCCAGGATGGTCTCGATCTCCTGACTTCGTGATCCGCCCGCCTCGGCCTCCCAAAGTGCTGGGATTACAGGCACGAGCCACCACGCCCGGCCTAGTTCATTCTCTTTAATAATGAACTAGACAGTAAACTAGTTGTTGTCTAAAAACTTCAGAATACATGAAGTACAAGCCTCAGCTGTCAAGTCAGAAATGCCATTTCGATTTCACATATTAAATAGCTACAGTAGGCCAGGCTCGGTGGCTGGCGCCTGCAGTCCCAGCACCGTGGGAGGCCGAGGCAGGCGGATCACGAGGTTCAGAGATCGAAACCATCCTGGCCAACATGGCGAAACCCCGTCACCACCAAAAATACGAAAAGTTAGCCAGGCATGGTGGCAGGCGCCTGCACTTCCCAGGAACCCGAGAGGCCCAGGAAGGAGAATCACACGAACCCGTGTGGCGGAGCCCGCAGGAGCGGAGATCACGCCCCTGCACCCCAGACTGGCGACACAGCGAGACTCCGTCCGAAAAAAAAAAAAAAAAGAAAAAGAAAAAGAAAAAAGCTACAGTATAGCTCACAAGGTTACAAGGGCGTAAACATACCTAACACGCAAATACGACTTTATCCTTCAGATAGTCAAAAGTCAGAAGGAACGACACGGTTTGCAAGGTACTTTGACTTATGCGTGGTCATTAAAACCCGGTAAGTGATTAAAGTATGGTAATACAAAGGCAGGCAACGACATGCACCAATATCACTCTAAAATCAAAAGCATAAAAAGAAAGGCTGAAAACTCTCTGTTTCTCCATCTTTCATTTACACGGCTAGATATCAGAACCTTACTTTAGAAAATATACAATTATGATATCTGGTTTCCCCAGATGGTAATTTTCAGAATCTACAAAAAGTGTCAAGATGCGTAATTTGCTTCATCGAATGCTTTTCTAGCTCGTTTCAATTCTTCATTCATAGTAAGCAAGTCTTTCACCCTGGCAAACTTCCTTGGGTCCTTTCGAATCAAGAAGATGATATCTTCAACTTGTACTCGACCTTGTCTTCCAATTGACATTGCCTTGTGAGTCATTTCAGTGATATACTTTATGACAAGATCTTCAAGAATATCCACTGACTCAGTATAAGGATTCTGGTCATCCCCAAAGCCATACATCATACATCGCAATTCTTTAGAAAAAAGTCTCTTTCTTTTACCCTGTCTACCTTCTGCACCTCCTCCAATTTCTTCATTTCCTTCCTCAAAGGTGGGGTCTTCTTCCTCGTCTGCCATCCCACTGGCCCGCCGACCCACAGCCCAGAAACTTTCAAAGATTTTGGCTGCTATGTTTCTGGCGAGCCATAGATTAGTCACAAGTGGACACAGCTCCCTGCCTCCCCTTCCCACACACAAACACACACACTGCTTTATCTCACTTCCACAATATGGAGAAACCTGTGGATGGAGAGTTTATTAGTTTTAGATGAATGCAGAAGAAATTCTCACCAATTTTGGATATTGAAAACAAACCCCGGCTCACAGCTCAGAAGTTCTACTAGGCCAAGTGACTGCCTCCTGCTCAGAGTCACACGAGGGACCTCCAGGATGGGTCTGTCTGTGGGGTCGTTGCCTTCACCTGAGAAGAATCTGGCGTCGATCTGATTCGAGTTCGTGGCAGAATCCAATTCCTCAGGTATGTGAAACCCAGGCCCACTTGTTTGTTCTGCCAGCTGCCGGGAGGATGCTCTGAGCTCTTACAGGTGTTGCCCAGGTCTGGGCCGTGCAGCTCCCTGGGTCTGCACCTCCAGGGCTGAGGAATCACCCACAGGGGAATGGAATCTCAGGGAGGTTCAGTCCCATATAAAGAGCACAGACGATTGAATTAGACCCAGCCCTTAACAGCTATTGTTTCAGGGTAATCCTAATCTAATCAGGGCTTTGGGCGGGCTCCTCAATTCGAGGTTCCGTCCGCACCCAAGGGAGGGGCAGAGGCAGGGCTAGGCTCTGGGGGGGGCGGGGCGGGAAATGCCGGGGGCATTTCAGAATTCTGGATTCCTCACAGAATCGCAAAGTTCACATTTCACAACAATAAAGAAAACAATGAGGGTAAAATGAGACCTTTTATGAAGTTGCACATTAGAAAACTTAAACGTCTGAGAAAAAAATCTCTAACTCATAGGGAAACAAGTGGTTTATCACATACTCTGAAATAGACTGGGCTGGGTGTGGGGAATATGAAAATATGATTTCTATGTTATGCTGTTGTATTGTATTGTATTGCATATTATTTATTTATTTTCGAGACAGAGTCTCCCTCTGTCCCCCAGACTGGATTGCAGTGGCCTGATGGCAGCTCACTGCAGCCTCTGCCTCCTGGGCCCAAGCAACTCTCCTGACTCAGCCTCCAGAGTAGCTTGGAGCAACTGTGCGCGCCACCACGCCAGGAGAAATTTGTATTCTTTAAAGTAGAGAGGAGGATTCACCATTGTGGCCAGGCAAAGCCACAGCCTGGCAGGCGCCACGAAGACCCTGGCCACTGCAGCCGCCGGCAAGAGGGCGCCGCCTACAGGAGGGATCAAGAAGCCTCACGGCTACAGGCCTGGCAGTGCGCAAAATCAGAAAGTACCAGAAGTCCACGCAGCTTCACCTCCTCAAGCTGCCCTTCCAGCGCCCGATGCGCAAGATCGGGCAGCACATCATCCTGGACGTGCGCTTCCAGAGGGCGGCCATTGACGCCCTACGGGAGCCCAGTGAGGCTTCCCTGGTGCACCTCTTTGAAGACACCTAGCTGTGTGCCGTCCATAAAAGCCCTGAACTCTTCTACCCTATATATGTGTATTAGCGCTCTGCTTTGTACCCCCTTCCAGAGGAAACACAAATCCATCAATTGATCATTTAAGCCTTTCTAGCTTGGGTACAACTTTTCGCGTAGTTGTACTTGTAAGCTCTGTACTTTATACTTCCAGAGACTAGACCCTAGACAGTATCTGCTTGGAATAGTGGAGCTAGCTGGCTTCAACTTTATTTAGGCACATGCTAATTACTTGTGAGGGCAAAGGCGGGCAGTGAGGTTCTTAAGCTGACCCCGAAATAGTAAACTTTGGAAAATAGTCAAGTACGGTCACTTTATTTGTTAGATACCTTGTCACCACCTTACCAGCACCAGTCAGAGACCACATTTTTCTAGGTAGTCTCCATAGGTACATTATGAGAAAGACTTTACGACTTGTAGTGAAGCTCCAGGAAAAACCTCATTGTCGTAAACGTGTAATACAACCAGCCATGAAAGCAGTCAAAGCTTTCTCCTGAAAAGATAACACTGTCTACAGATTTCTTTCTTGAGAGCTGTGGCTATGTGATATTACATATTGAGAAGATTTCGTATGCGATTATTAAAAAGTCAGGAAACAACAGATGCTGGCAAGGCTGTGAAGATACAGAAACACTTTTACAACGTCTGTGAGAGTGTAAATCAGTTCAACCATTGTGGAAGTCCGTGTGGCGATTCCTCAAGCATCTAGAACCAGAAATACCATTGGACCCAGCTATCTCATTACCGGGTATATAGCCAAAGGGTTATAATTCATCCAATTACAAGGACACATGCACAGATATGCTCACTGCGGCACAGTTTGCAAGAGCAAAGGACCTGGAACCAACCCAAATGCCCATCAGTGATAGACTGGATAAAGAATATGTGTGGTATATACACCAGGGAATACTAGGCAGCATAAAAAAGAATGAGTTTGTCTTCTTTGCGGTGACATGGACGACCCTGGGGACCATCATTCTCAGCAAACTAACACAGGAACGGAAAAGCAAACACCACATCTTCTCACTCAAAAGTGGGAGTTGATCAATGAGAACACATGGACAGAGAAAGTGGAACGTGACTCTCCGTGGCCTGTCACGGGGTGGGGGGCCAGGGAAAGGAGAGCATTAGGACAAACACCCAAGGCATGTGGGGCTTAAAGCCTAGATGGTGGGTGGATTGGTGCAGCAAACCGCTATGCCACATGTATACCTTGGTAAGAAACCTGCACGTACTGCACTAGTATCCCATAACTTACAGGAAAAAACAAAAAAAAAATGGGTAGGGACACTGAACCCTCTCAGCTAATCCAGTTTTCCTCTCTGAGAGAACAACGCTGTGTTCCTGCTCTTGAGCTGACCTCTGAGACCTTGATGTGAACTTGTTTCTGTCTTCAGCAGTTCAGATTTTCTCAGACCCCACTCAATGTATTGAGTTCTATGAGGGGCAAGAGAAACGTTCTAAGCTTGTGTGTGGAGTCGCCATCAGCACTGCCCTCTGCTGATGCCTGTCTAGACCGCAGGCTGCTTGGGCCAGGTTCTCTTTTCCTCTAGTGTTCTGAAAGGGCCAGAGCTGCCACATCTGCCAGAATACAGCTTCCAAGACTGCTCCATGCTATGGAAAAGGAATGAGCTGAGAGCCATGTTAAGACTGGGAGATAATGAGTCTCTAGGACCTTACTTCCTTTGGGAGCTCAAGCACTTTCATTTCTGAGGGAGCCCTCCCATCTCCATGAGTTCTGCCAAGAACCTGTACCCTCCTTGTGTCTCTAAGACACACCGGTCTAACTTGTGGTACGCCCAGGCAAGAAAGTTGGTTAAAGGAAAGGAAAGCTGAAGAAGGCCAGAATATGGAGGTATGAAACGGAATTTCCCAATTCTTGGTAAAATTTAGAAATTTCCGTAGTACCCAAAGGCAGATGCTACGTACCATAAGTCCTATTTTAGCAGCAAAAGCTGAGGGTATGAGGAAATACAACTATATTGTATGGGGGTTTATTTGGCTCCAGGAAGAAAGAGTACATGTTATTCTGCATTCCATATTAGAGCAGAACAATGGGGTCTTTTCGAAAATTTGGCTTTCACTCTGTGATTCAGGGGGCACATGGCAGAGGGAAACACACTGAAATGGAACCACGGATATCTGTGAGCTGTGCTGGGAAGGTTCAGGGTGATTCCGTCGTAAGTCTCAGGTCTTTATTCTGTAAAGAAAAATTACTCAATTGCATCATAAAGATACAGCAGAGTATGTCCAAGTAGAGTTGGGAATAACTTTGTCACTCGTGATGAACCTACTTGGTCCGATATTTTAATATCTTCCCCCATGTCTGTGTACTCAGGTTTGATTTTCCGAGTGGATCATCGGTGGAATCAATAAAATCAGGAATACTCTAAGGCAGTGTTTTGAACTAAATTTCAGTGTCTCTGGATGAACCGGCCATATCACCGTGTGTAGCAAACATGAAGTATCAACAGGCTGTCTGTATGCCTTTTCAACTACATAGAAGTTCGCTACAAATGGCGGCGTGAGGAAAGGTGATTTTGGAATTGGATGCTCTCTCGTCTTTTACGATGCATCTATACTATATTACATTCTAAAACAGTAAAGGATCACTTGCTGACGTAAAGCACAGTAGGCAGGAATAGGAGAAGGGTCAACTGAGAGAAAAAAAAAAGCTTTGTGATGTAATTTTTATTTCTGCAGTTTGGAAAAGAGTTTAACTGTTTTTGTGATGACTCACAAAAATACATAAGGGCATGAAAATTACCCAGGACAACATTTGGGAAACATTTCTGGCGCCTTCACTTACTGAAACCCAGACATAAGCATTCCAGCAAAGACACGGCAACAGCAGGCTTCAGCAAGGAACCGTACAAATGTCCTGGAAAGGGCTTCCCTCTCTGAATGCAGCTTCCTGTCCACAGGATGCTCAAGGCCCAGGCACCTTTATTCTTCCAACTAGAAAGACATACAAAAAGGCCTCAACATGACCTCGGAGGCCCAAACATTTAGCCAAGGCTACTACCAAACAATCTGCTGTCTTCATCCAGGTAAGGGCAGCTTGACGTCTCAAGACACTAAGATGGTGGGTAAATCCAGGGTAGACTGAGATGCAGAAGCTCCAGCAAACGCAGTCCTGTCACTGAAAGACGAATGCAGTACTTATGCCTGCACAAACAGACCCTTCCCTCTGGCCTTGGGCCTAGAACATGATTTTTTGGTAGTTGCTGTTGGGGAAGAGGCCCTTGGGCTTTAACCTGCGAGCAGCCTCCCTTAAATGCTTGGGCTGCAGTGGGGGCTTTTCTCCCCACATCTCACACACGTCCAGGGCCTCTTCCAGCACCTCTCCGACGAAGACCTTGGCTATTCCAGCCATGGCAATGGCCACGTTCTCAGGCTCCGATCCGCCAGTGATAGAATGCATCAGACCTGCAATGCGTGCTTTTGGGAAAGCTGACCGGCGACACACTTCGTAGCGGGCCAGCTGCTCCTCAGACATGGCAGACAGCAGGGTTGCCATCCTCTGAGCCTCCTCCGCATCCACGGTGGGCTTCCTCTCCTTCTTTCCTTTGGTATCTCTTTTCCGTCCTTTGGCTGCAGGAGGAGCTGAGGCTGAGGCTTCACTGTCGCCTTCTGTGAGGTCCGTGACATCCTGACTGCTGAGCTCACCTTCCTGACCCCTGGGTTCTTCCAAGTTCCCATCTAGGTCCTCAGGGAGCCCGTCCTTGTTGCTGCCCTTCAGACCTTGGGGCGTGGCGAACATCTCAGCAGACACAACTGTTTGCCTGCCTGTCTCCATGGGTGAGACTCAGGTCTGCTCCGTGACAGCAGCTGTAGCAGCAGAAGTTACAGCTGGGGTGGTTTGATTATGGATCCGAAGTGAGATTTTGAGAACCATCCTTTTTCTTGTTTTTTTTTTTTTTTTGATTTACAGATCATGTTTATTAAGCGGCACTCAAAATGTTAAGTCTCATAAACAATAACATTCAGTGATCGACTTCAATCCAACTGTAATCCTTACTTTAAACTAAGGGCAAGAATAATTTTACGCATACAGCAAATACACACAAAACCTGGGTATTCCGAACTACAAACATGGTTTCCACAGCCACCTATGGTTTTAGGCAAGGACACATTTCCACGACGAACAAGTACTTACAAATATGTTAATAAAACACTAACGCAAACGCTTACCCTGCCGTCAGCTTTTTAAGCAATGCCATTCCTGCTACTGAAAGCATTTATTTTAAGAAGCTTGAATTTGATCCGGGAAAACGTGTTCTCCTAAAACTTTAACAGGATGTTATCAATCCAAAGTGATTTTAAACCAAAAAGCCTTCCAACACAGCATTAAGTATTGTGAAAGCAATGTGAAACTTGCTTTCTGTTTTTTTGTTTGCTTGTTTGTGTGGAGACGGCGTCTCGCTCTGCCGACCAGGCTGGAGTGCAGTGCAGCGATCTCGGCTCACCGCAAGCCCCTCCTCCCGCGTAGACGCCATTCTACGGCCTCAGCCTCCCGAGAAGCTGGGACTACGGTCACCCGCCACTGCGCCCGGCTAATTTTTTGTATTTTTAGTAGAGACGGGGTTTCACCGTGTTAGCCAGGATGGTCTCGATCTCCTGACTTCGTGATCCGCCCGCCTCGGCCTCCCAAAGTGCTGGGATTACAGGCACGAGCCACCACGCCCGGCCTAGTTCATTCTCTTTAATAATGAACTAGACAGTAAACTAGTTGTTGTCTAAAAACTTCAGAATACATGAAGTACAAGCCTCAGCTGTCAAGTCAGAAATGCCATTTCGATTTCACATATTAAATAGCTACAGTAGGCCAGGCTCGGTGGCTGGCGCCTGCAGTCCCAGCACCGTGGGAGGCCGAGGCAGGCGGATCACGAGGTTCAGAGATCGAAACCATCCTGGCCAACATGGCGAAACCCCGTCACCACCAAAAATACGAAAAGTTAGCCAGGCATGGTGGCAGGCGCCTGCACTTCCCAGGAACCCGAGAGGCCCAGGAAGGAGTATCACCCGAACCCGGGAGGCGGAGCCCGCAGTCAGCCGAGATCACGCCCCTGCACCCCAGCCTGGCGACACAGCGAGTCTCCGTCTGAAAAAAAAAAAAAAAGAAAAAGAAAAAGAAAAAAGCTACAGTATAGCTCACAAGGTTACAAGGGCGTAAACATACCTAACACGCAAATACGACTTTATCCTTCAGATAGTCAAAAGTCAGAAGGAACGACACGGTTTGCAAGGTACTTTGACTTATGCGTGGTCATTAAAACCCGGTAAGTGATTAAAGTATGGTAATACAAAGGCAGGCAACGACATGCACCAATATCACTCTAAAATCAAAAGCATAAAAAGAAAGGCTGAAAACTCTCTGTTTCTGCATCTTTCATTTACACGGCTAGATATCAGAACCTTACTTTAGAAAATATACAATTATGATATCTGGTTTCCCCAGATGGTAATTTTCAGAATCTACAAAAAGTGTCAAGTTGCATAATTTGCTTCATCGAATGCTTTTCTAGCTCGTTTCAATTCTTCATTCATAGTAAGCAAGTCTTTCACCCTGGCAAACTTCCTTGGGTCCTTTCGAATCAAGAAGATGACATCTTCAACTTGTACTCGACCTTGTCTTCCAATTGACATTGCCTTGTGAGTCATTTCAGTGATATACTTTATGACAAGATCTTCAAGAATATCCACTGACTCAGTATAAGGATTCTGGTCATCCCCAAAGCCATACATCATACATCGCAATTCTTTAGAAAAAAGTCTCTTTCTTTTACCCTGTCCACCTTCTGCACCTCCTCCAATTTCTTCATTTCCTTCCTCAAAGGTGGGGTCTTCTTCCTCGTCTGCCATCCCACTGGCCCGCCGACCCACAGCCCAGAAACTTTCAAAGATTTTGGCTGCTATGTTTCTGGCGAGCCATAGATTAGTCACAAGTGGACACAGCTCCCTGCCTCCCCTTCCCACACACAAACACACACACTGCTTTATCTCACTTCCACAATATGGAGAATCCTGTGGATGGAGAGTTTATTAGTTTTAGATGAATGCAGAAGAAATTCTCACCAATTTTGGATATTGAAAACAAACCCCGGCTCACAGCTCAGAAGTTCTACTAGGCCAAGTGACTGCCTCCTGCTCAGAGTCACACGAGGGACCTCCAGGATGGGTCTGTCTGTGGGGTCGTTGCCTTCACCTGAGAAGAATCTGGCGTCGATCTGATTCGAGTTCGTGGCAGAATCCAATTCCTCAGGTATGTGAAACCCAGGCCCACTTGTTTGTTCTGCCAGCTGCCGGGAGGATGCTCTGAGCTCTTACAGGTGTTGCCCAGGTCTGGGCCGTGCAGATCCCTGGGTCTGCACCTCCAGGGCTGAGGAATCACCCACAGGGGAATGGAATCTCAGGGAGGTTCAGTCCCATATAAAGAGCACAGACGATTGAATTAGACCCAGCCCTTAACAGCTATTGTTTCAGGGTAATCCTAATCTAATCAGGGCTTTGGGCGGGCTCCTCAATTCGAGGTTCCGTCCGCACCCAAGGGAGGGGCAGAGGCAGGGCTAGGCTCTGGGGGGGGCAGGGCGGGAAATGCCGGGGGCATTTCAGAATTCTGGATTCCTCACAGAATCGCAAAGTTCACATTTCACAACAATAAAGAAAACAATGAGGGTAAAATGAGACCTTTTATGAAGTTGCACATTAGAAAACTTAAACGTCTGAGAAAAAAATCTCTAACTCATAGGGAAACAAGTGGTTTATCACATACTCTGAAATAGACTGGGCTGGGTGTGGGGAATATGAAAATATGATTTCTATGTTATGCTGTTGTATTGTATTCTATTGCATATTATTTATTTATTTTCGAGACAGAGTCTCCCTCTGTCCCCCAGACTGGATTGCAGTGGCCTGATGGCAGCTCACTGCAGCCTCTGCCTCCTGGGCCCAAGCAACTCTCCTGACTCAGCCTCCAGAGTAGCTTGGAGCAACTGTGCGCGCCACCACGCCAGGAGAAATTTGTATTCTTTAAAGTAGAGAGGAGGTTTCACCATTGTGGCCAGGCAAAGCCACAGCCTGGCAGGCGCCACGAAGACCCTGGCCACTGCAGCCGCCGGCAAGAGGGCGCTGCCTACAGGAGGGATCAAGAAGCCTCACCGCTACAGGCCTGGCAGTGCGCAAAATCAGAAAGTACCAGAAGTCCACGCAGCTTCACCTCCTCAAGCTGCCCTTCCAGCGCCCGATGCGCAAGATCGGGCAGCACATCATCCTGGACGTGCGCTTCCAGAGGGCGGCCATTGGCGCCCTGCGGGAGCCCAGTGAGGCTTCCCTGGTGCACCTCTTTGAAGACACCTAGCTGTGTGCCGTCCATAAAAGCCCTGAACTCTTCTACCCTATATATGTGTATTAGCGCTCTGCTTTGTACCCCCTTCCAGAGGAAACACAAATCCATCAATTGATCATTTAAGCCTTTCTAGCTTGGGTACAACTTTTCGCGTAGTTGTACTTGTAAGCTCTGTACTTTATACTTCCAGAGACTAGACCCTAGACAGTATCTGCTTGGAATAGTGGAGCTAGCTGGCTTCAACTTTATTTAGGCACATGCTAATTACTTGTGAGGGCAAAGGCGGGCAGTGAGGTTCTTAAGCTGACCCCGAAATAGTAAACTTTGGAAAATAGTCAAGTACGGTCACTTTATTTGTTAGATACCTTGTCACCACCACACCAGCACCAGTCAGAGACCACATTTTTCTAGGTAGTCTCCATAGGTACATTATGAGAAAGACTTTACGACTTGTAGTGAAGCTCCAGGAAAAACCTCATTGTCGTAAACGTGTAATACAACCAGCCATGAAAGCAGTCAAAGCTTTCTCCTGAAAAGATAACACTGTCTACAGATTTCTTTCTTGAGAGCTGTGGCTATGTGATATTACATATTGAGAAGATTTCGTATGCGATTATTAAAAAGTCAGGAAACAACAGATGCTGGCAAGGCTGTGAAGATACAGAAACACTTTTACAACGTCTGTGAGAGTGTAAATCAGTTCAACCATTGTGGAAGTCCGTGTGGCGATTCCTCAAGCATCTAGAACCAGAAATACCATTGGACCCAGCTATCTCATTACCGGGTATATAGCCAAAGGGTTATAATTCATCCAATTACAAGGACACATACACAGATATGCTCACTGCGGCACAGTTTGCAAGAGCAAAGGACCTGGAACCAACCCAAATGCCCATCAGTGATAGACTGGATAAAGAATATGTGTGGTATATACACCAGGGAATAATAGGCAGCATAAAAAGGAATGAGTTCGTCTTCTTTGCGGTGACATGGACGACCCTGGGGACCATCATTCTCAGCAAACTAACACAGGAACGGAAAAGCAAACACCACATCTTCTCTCTCAAAAGTGGGAGTTGATCAATGAGAACACATGGACAGAGAAAGTGGAACGTGACACTCCGTGGCCTGTCACGGGGTGGGGGGCCAGGGAAAGGAGAGCATTAGGACAAACACCCAAGGCATGTGGGGCTTAAAGCCTAGATGGTGGGTGGATTGGTGCAGCAAACCGCTATGGCACATGTATACCTTGGTAAGAAACCTGCACGTACTGCACTAGTATCCCATAACTTACAGGAAAAAACAAAAAAAATGCGTAGGGACACTGAACCCTCTCAACTAATCCAGTTTTCCTCTCTGAGAGAACAACGCTGTGTTCCTGCTCTTGAGCTGACCTCTGAGACCTTGATGTGAACTTGTTTCTGTCTTCAGCAGTTCAGATTTACTCAGACCCCACTCAATGTATTGAGTTCTATGAGGGGCAAGAGAAACGTTCTAAGCTTGTGTGTGGAGTCGCCATCTGCCCTGCCCTCTGCTGATGCCTGTCTAGACCGCAGGCTGCTTGGGCCAGGTTCTCTTTTCCTCTAGTGTTCTGAAAGGGCCAGAGCTGCCACATCTGCCAGAATACAGCTTCCAAGACTGCTCCATGCTATGGAAAAGGAATGAGCTGAGAGCCATGTTAAGACTGGGAGATAATGAGTCTCTAGGACCTTACTTCCTTTGGGAGCTCAAGCACTTTCATTTCTGAGGGAGCCCTCCCATCTCCATCAGTTCTGCCAAGAACCTGTACCCTCCTTGTGTCTCTAAGACACACCGGTCTAACTTGTGGTACGCCCAGGCAAGAAAGTTGGTTAAAGGAAAGGAAAGCTGAAGAGGGCCAGAATATGGAGGTATGAAACGGAATTTCCCAATTCTTGGTAAAATTTAGAAATTTCCGTAATACCCAAAGGCAGATGCTACGTACCATAAGTCCTATTTTAGCAGCAAAAGCTGAGGGTATGAGGAAATACAACTATATTGTATGGGGGTTTATTTGGCTCCAGGAAGAAAGAGTACATGTTATTCTGCATTCGATATTAGAGCAGAACAATGGGGTCTTTTCGAAAATTTGGCTTTCACTCTGTGAATTCAGGGGGCACATGGCAGAGGGAAACACACTGAAATGGAACCACGGATGTCTGTGAGCTGTGCTGGGAAGGTTCAGGGTGATTCCGTCGTAAGTCTCAGGTCTTTATTCTGTAAAGAAAAATTACTCAATTGCATCATAAAGATACAGCAGAGTATGTCCAAGTAGAGTTGGGAATAACTTTGTCACTCGTGATGAACCTACTTGGTCCGATATTTTAATATCTTCCCCCATGTCTGTGTACTCAGGTTTGATTTTCCGAGTGGATCATCGGTGGAATCAATAAAATCAGGAATACTCTAAGGCAGTGTTTTGAACTAAATTTCAGTGTCTCTGGATGAACCGGCCATATCACCGTGTGTAGCAAACATGAAGTATCAACAGGCTGTCTGTATGCCTTTTCAACTACAGAGAAGTTCGCTACAAATGGCGGCGTGAGGAAAGGTGATTTTGGAATTGGATGCTCTCTCGTCTTTTACGATGCATCTATACTATATTACATTCTAAAACAGTAAAGGATCACTTGCTGACGTAAAGCACAGTAGGCAGGAATAGGAGAAGGGTCAACTGAGAGAAAAAAAAAGCTTTGTGATGTAATTTTTATTTCTGCAGTTTGGAAAAGAGTTTAACTGTTTTTGTGATGACTCACAAAAATACATAAGGGCATGAAAATTACCCAGGACAACATTCGGGAAACATTTCTGGCGCCTTCACTTACTGAAACCCAGACATAAGCATTCCAGCAAAGACACGGCAACAGCAGGCTTCAGCAAGGAACCGTACAAATGTCCTGGAAAGGGCTTCCCTCTCTGAATGCAGCTTCCTGTCCACAGGATGCTCAAGGCCCAGGCACCTTTATTCTTCCAACTAGAAAGACATACAAAAAGGCCTCAACATGACCTCGGAGGCCCAAACATTTAGCCAAGGCTACTACCAAACAATCTGCTGTCTTCATCCAGGTAAGGGCAGCTTGACGTCTCAAGACACTAAGATGGTGGGTAAATCCAGGGTAGACTGAGATGCAGAAGCTCCAGCAAACGCAGTCCTGTCACTGAAAGACGAATGCAGTACTTATGCCTGCACAAACAGACCCTTCCCTCTGGCCTTGGGCCTAGAACATGATTTTTTGGTAGTTGCTGTTGGGGAAGAGGCCCTTGGGCTTTAACCTGCGAGCAGCCTCCCTTAAATGCTTGGGCTGCAGTGGGGGCTTTTCTCCCCACATCTCACACACGTCCAGGGCCTCTTCCAGCACCTCTCCGACGAAGACCTTGGCTATTCCAGCCATGGCAATGGCCACGTTCTCAGGCTCCGATCCGCCAGTGATAGAATGCATCAGACCTGCAATGCGTGCTTTTGGGAAAGCTGACCGGCGACACACTTCGTAGCGGGCCAGCTGCTCCTCAGACATGGCAGACAGCAGGGTTGCCATCCTCTGAGCCTCCTCCGCATCCACGGTGGGCTTCCTCTCCTTCTTTCCTTTGGTATCTCTTTTCCGTCCTTTGGCTGCAGGAGGAGCTGAGGCTGAGGCTTCACTGTCGCCTTCTGTGAGGTCCGTGACATCCTGACTGCTGAGCTCACCTTCCTGACCCCTGGGTTCTTCCAAGTTCCCATCTAGGTCCTCAGGGAGCCCGTCCTTGTTGCTGCCCTTCAGACCTTGGGGCGTGGCGAACATCTCAGCAGACACAACTGTTTGCCTGCCTGTCTCCATGGGTGAGACTCAGGTCTGCTCCGTGACAGCAGCTGTAGCAGCAGAAGTTACAGCTGGGGTGGTTTGATTATGGATCCGAAGTGAGATTTTGAGAACCATCCTTTTCCTTCTTTTTTTTTTTTTTTTGATTTACAGATCATGTTTATTAAGCGACACTCAAAATGTTAAGTCTCATAAACAATAACATTCAGTGATCGACTTCAATCCAACTGTAATCCTTACTTTAAACTAAGGGCAAGAATAATTTTACGCATACAGCAAATACACACAAAACCTGGGTATTCCGAACTACAAACATGGTTTCCACAGCCACCTATGGTTTTAGGCAAGGACACATTTCCACGACGAACAAGTACTTACAAATATGTTAATAAAACACTAACGCAAACGCTTACCCTGCCGTCAGCTTTTTAAGCAATGCCATTCCTGCTACTGAAAGCATTTATTTTAAGAAGCTTGAATTTGATCCGGGAAAACGTGTTCTCCTAAAACTTTAACAGGATGTTATCAATCCAAAGTGATTTTAAATCAAAAAGCCTTCCAACACAGCATTAAGTATTGTGAAAGCAATGTGAAACTTGCTTTCTGTTTTTTTGTTTGCTTGTTTGTGTGGAGACGGCGTCTCGCTCTGCCGACCAGGCTGGAGTGCAGTGCAGCGATCTCGGCTCACCGCAAGCCCCTCCTCCCGCGTAGACGCCATTCTCCGGCCTCAGCCTCCCGAGTAGCTGGGACTACGGTCACCCGCCACTGCGCCCGGCTAATTTTTTGTATTTTTGGTAGAGACGGGGTTTCACCGTGTTAGCCAGGATGGTCTCGATCTCCTGACTTCGTGATCCGCCCCCCTCGGCCTCCCAAAGTGCTGGGATTACAGGCACGAGCCACCACGCCCGGCCTAGTTCATTCTCTTTAATAATGAACTAGACAGTAAACTAGTTGTTGTCTAAAAACTTCAGAATACATGAAGTACAAGCCTCAGCTGTCAAGTCAGAAATGCCATTTCGATTTCACATATTAAATAGCTACAGTAGGCCAGGCTCGGTGGCTGGCGCCTGCAGTCCCAGCACCGTGGGAGGCCGAGGCAGGCGGATCACGAGGTTCAGAGATCGAAACCATCCTGGCCAACATGGCGAAACCCCGTCACCACCAAAAATACGAAAAGTTAGCCAGGCATGGTGGCAGGCGCCTGCACTTCCCAGGAACCCGAGAGGCCCAGGAAGGAGTATCACCCGAACCCGGGAGGCGGAGCCCGCAGTCAGCCGAGATCACGCCCCTGCACCCCAGCCTGGCGACACAGCGAGACTCCGTCTGAAAAAAAAAAAAAAGAAAAAGGAAAAGAAAAAAGCTACAGTATAGCTCACAAGGTTACAAGGGCGTAAACATACCTAACACGCAAATACGACTTTATCCTTCAGATAGTCAAAAGTCAGAAGGAACGACACGGTTTGCAAGGTACTTTGACTTATGCGTGGTCATTAAAACCCGGTAAGTGATTAAAGTATGGTAATACAAAGGCAGGCAACGACATGCACCAATATCACTCTAAAATCAAAAGCATAAAAAGAAAGGCTGAAAACTCTCTGTTTCTCCATCTTTGATTTACACGGCTAGATATCAGAACCTTACTTTAGAAAATATACAATTATGATATCTGGTTTCCCCAGATGGTAATTTTCAGAATCTACAAAAAGTGTCAAGTTGCATAATTTGCTTCATCGAATGCTTTTCTAGCTCGTTTCAATTCTTCATTCATAGTAAGCAAGTCTTTCACCCTGGCAAACTTCCTTGGGTCCTTTCGAATCAAGAAGATGATATCTTCAACTTGTACTCGACCTTGTCTTCCAATTGACATTGCCTTGTGAGTCATTTCAGTGATATACTTTATGACAAGATCTTCAAGAATATCCACTGACTCAGTATAAGGATTCTGGTCATCCCCAAAGCCATACATCATACCTCGCAATTCTTTAGAAAAAAGTCTCTTTCTTTTACCCTGTCCACCTTCTGCACCTCCTCCAATTTCTTCATTTCCTTCCTCAAAGGTGGGGTCTTCTTCCTCGTCTGCCATCCCACTGGCCCGCCGACCCACAGCCCAGAAACTTTCAAAGATTTTGGCTGCTATGTTTCTGGCGAGCCATAGATTAGTCACAAGTGGACACAGCTCCCTGCCTCCCCTTCCCACACACAAACACACACACTGCTTTATCTCACTTCCACAATATGGAGAATCCTGTGGATGGAGAGTTTATTAGTTTTAGATGAATGCAGAAGAAATTCTCACCAATTTTGGATATTGAAAACAAACCCCGGCTCACAGCTCAGAAGTTCTACTAGGCCAAGTGACTGCCTCCTGCTCAGAGTCACACGAGGGACCTCCAGGATGGGTCTGTCTGTGGGGTCGTTGCCTTCACCTGAGAAGAATCTGGCGTCGATCTGATTCGAGTTCGTGGCAGAATCCAATTCCTCAGGTATGTGAAACCCAGGCCCACTTGTTTGTTCTGCCAGCTGCCGGGAGGATGCTCTGAGCTCTTACAGGTGTTGCCCAGGTCTGGGCCGTGCAGCTCCCTGGGTCTGCACTTCCAGGGCTGAGGAATCACCCACAGGGGAATGGAATCTCAGCGAGGTTCAGTCCCATATAAAGAGCACAGACGATTGAATTAGACCCAGCCCTTAACAGCTATTGTTTCAGGGTAATCCTAATCTAATCAGGGCTTTGGGCGGGCTCCTCAATTCGAGGTTCCGTCCGCACCCAAGGGAGGGGCAGAGGCAGGGCTAGGCTCTGGGGGGGGCGGGGCGGGAAATGCCGGGGGCATTTCAGAATTCTGGATTCCTCACAGAATCGCAAAGTTCACATTTCACAACAATAAAGAAAACAATGAGGGTAAAATGAGACCTTTTATGAAGTTGCACATTAGAAAACTTAAACGTCTGAGAAAAAAATCTCTAACTCATAGGGAAACAAGTGGTTTATCACATACTCTGAAATAGACTGGGCTGGGTGTGGGGAATATGAAAATATGATTTCTATGTTATGCTGTTGTATTGTATTGTATTGCATATTATTTATTTATTTTCGAGACAGAGTCTCCCTCTGTCCCCCAGACTGGATTGCAGTGGCCTGATGGCAGCTCACTGCAGCCTCTGCCTCCTGGGCCCAAGCAACTCTCCTGACTCAGCCTCCAGAGTAGCTTGGAGCAACTGTGCGCGCCACCACGCCAGGAGAAATTTGTATTCTTTAAAGTAGAGAGGAGGTTTCACCATTGTGGCCAGGCAAAGCCACAGCCTGGCAGGCGCCACGAAGACCCTGGCCACTGCAGCCGCCGGCAAGAGGGCGCCGCCTACAGGAGGGATCAAGAAGCCTCACCGCTACAGGCCTGGCAGTGCGCAAAATCAGAAAGTACCAGAAGTCCACGCAGCTTCACCTCCTCAAGCTGCCCTTCCAGCGCCCGATGCGCAAGATCGGGCAGCACATCATCCTGGACGTGCGCTTCCAGAGGGCGGCCATTGGCGCCCTACGGGAGCCCAGTGAGGCTTCCCTGGTGCACCTCTTTGAAGACACCTAGCTGTGTGCCGTCCATAAAAGCCCTGAACTCTTCTACCCTATATATGTGTATTAGCGCTCTGCTTTGTACCCCCTTCCAGAGGAAACACAAATCCATCAATTGATCATTTAAGCCTTTCTAGCTTGGGTACAACTTTTCGCGTAGTTGTACTTGTAAGCTCTGTACTTTATACTTCCAGAGACTAGACCCTAGACAGTATCTGCTTGGAATAGTGGAGCTAGCTGGCTTCAACTTTATTTAGGCACATGCTAATTACTTGTGAGGGCAAAGGCGGGCAGTGAGGTTCTTAAGCTGATCCCGAAATAGTAAACTTTGGAAAATAGTCAAGTACGGTCACTTTATTTGTTAGATACCTTGTCACCACCTTACCAGCACCAGTCAGAGACCACATTTTTCTAGGTAGTCTCCATAGGTACATTATGAGAAAGACTTTACGACTTGTAGTGAAGCTCCAGGAAAAACCTCATTGTCGTAAACGTGTAATACAACCAGCCATGAAAGCAGTCAAAGCTTTCTCCTGAAAAGATAACACTGTCTACAGATTTCTTTCTTGAGAGCTGTGGCTATGTGATATTACATATTGAGAAGATTTCGTATGCGATTATTAAAAAGTCAGGAAACAACAGATGCTGGCAAGGCTGTGAAGATACAGAAACACTTTTACAACGTCTGTGAGAGTGTAAATCAGTTCAACCATTGTGGAAGTCCGTGTGGCGATTCCTCAAGCATCTAGAACCAGAAATACCATTGGACCCAGCTATCTCATTACCGGGTATATAGCCAAAGGGTTATAATTCATCCAATTACAAGGACACATGCACAGATATGCTCACTGCGGCACAGTTTGCAAGAGCAAAGGACCTGGAACCAACCCAAATGCCCATCAGTGATAGACTGGATAAAGAATATGTGTGGTATATACACCAGGGAATAATAGGCAGCATAAAAAGGAATGAGTTCGTCTTCTTTGCGGTGACATGGACGACCCTGGGGACCATCATTCTCAGCAAACTAACACAGGAACGGAAAAGCAAACACCACATCTTCTCACTCAAAAGTGGGAGTTGATCAATGAGAACACATGGACAGAGAAAGTGGAACGTGACACTCCGTGGCCTGTCACGGGGTGGGGGGCCAGGGAAAGGAGAGCATTAGGACAAACACCCAAGGCATGTGGGGCTTAAAGCCTAGATGGTGGGTGGATTGGTGCAGCAAACCGCTATGGCACATGTATACCTTGGTAAGAAACCTGCACGTACTGCACTAGTATCCCATAACTTACAGGAAAAAACAAAAAAAATGCGTAGGGACACTGAACCCTCTCAACTAATCCAGTTTTCCTCTCTGAGAGAACAACGCTGTGTTCCTGCTCTTGAGCTGACCTCTGAGACCTTGATGTGAACTTGTTTCTGTCTTCAGCAGTTCAGATTTACTCAGACCCCACTCAATGTATTGAGTTCTATGAGGGGCAAGAGAAACGTTCTAAGCTTGTGTGTGGAGTCGCCATCTGCCCTGCCCTCTGCTGATGCCTGTCTAGACCGCAGGCTGCTTGGGCCAGGTTCTCTTTTCCTCTAGTGTTCTGAAAGGGCCAGAGCTGCCACATCTGCCAGAATACAGCTTCCAAGACTGCTCCATGCTATGGAAAAGGAATGAGCTGAGAGCCATGTTAAGACTGGGAGATAATGAGTCTCTAGGACCTTACTTCCTTTGGGAGCTCAAGCACTTTCATTTCTGAGGGAGCCCTCCCATCTCCATCAGTTCTGCCAAGAACCTGTACCTTCCTTGTGTCTCTAAGACACACCGGTCTAACTTGTGGTACGCCCAGGCAAGAAAGTTGGTTAAAGGAAAGGAAAGCTGAAGAAGGCCAGAATATGGAGGTATGAAACGGAATTTCCCAATTCTTGGTAAAATTTAGAAATTTCCGTAATACCCAAAGGCAGATGCTACGTACCATAAGTCCTATTTTAGCAGCAAAAGCTGAGGGTATGAGGAAATACAACTATATTGTATGGGGGTTTATTTGGCTCCAGGAAGAAAGAGTACATGTTATTCTGCATTCGATATTAGAGCAGAACAATGGGGTCTTTTCGAAAATTTGGCTTTCACTCTGTGATTCAGGGGGCACATGGCAGAGGGAAACACACTCAAATGGAACCACGGATGTCTGTGAGCTGTGCTGGGAAGGTTCAGGGTGATTCCGTCGTAAGTCTCAGGTCTTTATTCTGTAAAGAAAAATTACTCAATTGCATCATAAAGATACAGCAGAGTATGTCCAAGTAGAGTTGGGAATAACTTTGTCACTCGTGATGAACCTACTTGGTCCGATATTTTAATATCTTCCCCCATGTCTGTGTACTCAGGTTTGATTTTCCGAGTGGATCATCGGTGGAATCAATAAAATCAGGAATACTCTAAGGCAGTGTTTTGAACTAAATTTCAGTGTCTCTGGATGAACCGGCCATATCACCGTGTGTAGGAAACATGAAGTATCAACAGGCTGTCTGTATGCCTTTTCAACTACATAGAAGTTCGCTACAAATGGCGGCGTGAGGAAAGGTGATTTTGGAATTGGATGCTCTCTCGTCTTTTACGATGCATCTATACTATATTACATTCTAAAACAGTAAAGGATCACTTGCTGACGTAAAGCACAGTAGGCAGGAATAGGAGAAGGGTCAACTGAGAGAAAAAAAAAAGCTTTGTGATGTAATTTTTATTTCTGCAGTTTGGAAAAGAGTTTAACTGTTTTTGTGATGACTCACAAAAATACATAAGGGCATGAAAATTACCCAGGACAACATTCGGGAAACATTTCTGGCGCCTTCACTTACTGAAACCCAGACATAAGCATTCCAGCAAAGACACGGCAACAGCAGGCTTCAGCAAGGAACCGTACAAATGTCCTGGAAAGGGCTTCCCTCTCTGAATGCAGCTTCCTGTCCACAGGATGCTCAAGGCCCAGGCACCTTTATTCTTCCAACTAGAAAGACATACAAAAAGGCCTCAACATGACCTCGGAGGCCCAAACATTTAGCCAAGGCTACTACCAAACAATCTGCTGTCTTCATCCAGGTAAGGGCAGCTTGACGTCTCAAGACACTAAGATGGTGGGTAAATCCAGGGTAGACTGAGATGCAGAAGCTCCAGCAAACGCAGTCCTGTCACTGAAAGACGAATGCAGTACTTATGCCTGCACAAACAGACCCTTCCCTCTGGCCTTGGGCCTAGAACATGATTTTTTGGTAGTTGCTGTTGGGGAAGAGGCCCTTGGGCTTTAACCTGCGAGCAGCCTCCCTTAAATGCTTGGGCTGCAGTGGGGGCTTTTCTCCCCACATCTCACACACGTCCAGGGCCTCTTCCAGCACCTCTCCGACGAAGACCTTGGCTATTCCAGCCATGGCAATGGCCACGTTCTCAGGCTCCGATCCGCCAGTGATAGAATGCATCAGACCTGCAATGCGTGCTTTTGGGAAAGCTGACCGGCGACACACTTCGTAGCGGGCCAGCTGCTCCTCAGACATGGCAGACAGCAGGGTTGCCATCCTCTGAGCCTCCTCCGCATCCACGGTGGGCTTCCTCTCCTTCTTTCCTTTGGTATCTCTTTTCCGTCCTTTGGCTGCAGGAGGAGCTGAGGCTGAGGCTTCACTGTCGCCTTCTGTGAGGTCCGTGACATCCTGACTGCTGAGCTCACCTTCCTGACCCCTGGGTTCTTCCAAGTTCCCATCTAGGTCCTCAGGGAGCCCGTCCTTGTTGCTGCCCTTCAGACCTTGGGGCGTGGCGAACATCTCAGCAGACACAACTGTTTGCCTGCCTGTCTCCATGGGTGAGACTCAGGTCTGCTCCGTGACAGCAGCTGTAGCAGCAGAAGTTACAGCTGGGGTGGTTTGATTATGGATCCGAAGTGAGATTTTGAGAACCATCCTTTTTCTTGTTTTTTTTTTTTTTTTTTGATTTACAGATCATGTTTATTAAGCGACACTCAAAATGTTAAGTCTCATAAACAATAACATTCAGTGATCGACTTCAATCCAACTGTAATCCTTACTTTAAACTAAGGGCAAGAATAATTTTACGCATACAGCAAATACACACAAAACCTGGGTATTCCGAACTACAAACATGGTTTCCACAGCCACCTATGGTTTTAGGCAAGGACACATTTCCACGACGAACAAGTACTTACAAATATGTTAATAAAACACTAACGCAAACGCTTACCCTGCCGTCAGCTTTTTAAGCAATGCCATTCCTGCTACTGAAAGCATTTATTTTAAGAAGCTTGAATTTGATCCGGGAAAACGTGTTCTCCTAAAACTTTAACAGGATGTTATCAATCCAAAGTGATTTTAAATCAAAAAGCCTTCCAACACAGCATTAAGTATTGTGAAAGCAATGTGAAACTGGCTTTCTGATTTTTTGTTTGCTTGTTTGTGTGGAGACGGCGTCTCGCTCTGCCGACCAGGCTGGAGTGCAGTGCAGCGATCTCGGCTCACCGCAAGCCCCTCCTCCCGCGTAGACGCCATTCTCCGGCCTCAGCCTCCCGAGTAGCTGGGACTACGGTCACCCGCCACTGCGCCCGGCTAATTTTTTGTATTTTTAGTAGAGACGGGGTTTCACCGTGTTAGCCAGGATGGTCTCGATCTCCTGACTTCGTGATCCGCCCGCCTCGGCCTCCCAAAGTGCTGGGATTACAGGCACGAGCCACCACGCCCGGCCTAGTTCATTCTCATTAATAATGAACTAGACAGTAAACTAGTTGTTGTCTAAAAACTTCAGAATACATGAAGTACAAGCCTCAGCTGTCAAGTCAGAAATGCCATTTCGATTTCACATATTAAATAGCTACAGTAGGCCAGGCTCGGTGGCTGGCGCCTGCAGTCCCAGCACCGTGGGAGGCCGAGGCAGGCGGATCACGAGGTTCAGAGATCGAAACCATCCTGGCCAACATGGCGAAACCCCGTCACCACCAAAAATACGAAAAGTTAGCCAGGCATGGTGGCAGGCGCCTGCACTTCCCAGGAACCCGAGAGGCCCAGGAAGGAGTATCACCCGAACCCGGGAGGCGGAGCCCGCAGTCAGCCGAGATCACGCCCCTGCACCCCAGCCTGGCGACACAGCGAGTCTCTGTCTGAAAAAAAAAAAAAAAGAAAAAGAAAAAGAAAAAAGCTACAGTATAGCTCACAAGGTTACAAGGGCGTAAACATACCTAACACGCAAATACGACTTTATCCTTCAGATAGTCAAAAGTCAGAAGGAACGACACGGTTTGCAAGGTACTTTGACTTATGCGTGGTCATTAAAACCCGGTAAGTGATTAAAGTATGGTAATACAAAGGCAGGCAACGACATGCACCAATATCACTCTAAAATCAAAAGCATAAAAAGAAAGGCTGAAAACTCTCTGTTTCTGCATCTTTCATTTACACGGCTAGATATCAGAACCTTACTTTAGAAAATATACAATTATGATATCTGGTTTCCCCAGATGGTAATTTTCAGAATCTACAAAAAGTGTCAAGTTGCATAATTTGCTTCATCGAATGCTTTTCTAGCTCGTTTCAATTCTTCATTCATAGTAAGCAAGTCTTTCACCCTGGCAAACTTCCTTGGGTCCTTTCGAATCAAGAAGATGATATCTTCAACTTGTACTCGACCTTGTCTTCCAATTGACATTGCCTTGTGAGTCATTTCAGTGATATACTTTATGACAAGATCTTCAAGAATATCCACTGACTCAGTATAAGGATTCTGGTCGTCCCCAAAGCCATACATCATACATCGCAATTCTTTAGAAAAAAGTCTCTTTCTTTTACCCTGTCTACCTTCTGCACCTCCTCCAATTTCTTCATTTCCTTCCTCAAAGGTGGGGTCTTCTTCCTCGTCTGCCATCCCACTGGCCCGCCGACCCACAGCCCAGAAACTTTCAAAGATTTTGGCTGCTATGTTTCTGGCGAGCCATAGATTAGTCACAAGTGGACACAGCTCCCTGCCTCCCCTTCCCACACACAAACACACACACTGCTTTATCTCACTTCCACAATATGGAGAATCCTGTGGATGGAGAGTTTATTAGTTTTAGATGAATGCAGAAGAAATTCTCACCAATTTTGGATATTGAAAACAAACCCCGGCTCACAGCTCAGAATTTCTACTAGGCCAAGTGACTGCCTCCTGCTCAGAGTCACACGAGGGACCTCCAGGATGGGTCTGTCTGTGGGGTCGTTGCCTTCACCTGAGAAGAATCTGGCGTCGATCTGATTCGAGTTCGTGGCAGAATCCAATTCCTCAGGTATGTGAAACCCAGGCCCACTTGTTTGTTCTGCCAGCTGCCGGGAGGATGCTCTGAGCTCTTACAGGTGTTGCCCAGGTCTGGGCCGTGCAGCTCCCTGGGTCTGCACCTCCAGGGCTGAGGAATCACCCACAGGGGAATGGAATCTCAGGGAGGTTCAGTCCCATATAAAGAGCACAGACGATTGAATTAGACCCAGCCCTTAACAGCTATTGTTTCAGGGTAATCCTAATCTAATCAGGGCTTTGGGCGGGCTCCTCAATTCGAGGTTCCGTCCGCACCCAAGGGAGGGGCAGAGGCAGGGCTAGGCTCTGGGGGGGGCGGGGCGGGAAATGCCGGGGGCATTTCAGAATTCTGGATTCCTCACAGAATCGCAAAGTTCACATTTCACAACAATAAAGAAAACAATGAGGGTAAAATGAGACCTTTTATGAAGTTGCACATTAGAAAACTTAAACGTCTGAGAAAAAAATCTCTAACTCATAGGGAAACAAGTGGTTTATCACATACTCTGAAATAGACTGGGCTGGGTGTGGGGAATATGAAAATATGATTTCTATGTTATGCTGTTGTATTGTATTGTATTGCATATTATTTATTTATTTTCGAGACAGAGTCTCCCTCTGTCCCCCAGACTGGATTGCAGTGGCCTGATGGCAGCTCACTGCAGCCTCTGCCTCCTGGGCCCAAGCAACTCTCCTGACTCAGCCTCCAGAGTAGCTTGGAGCAACTGTGCGCGCCACCACGCCAGGAGAAATTTGTATTCTTTAAAGTAGAGAGGAGGTTTCACCATTGTGGCCAGGCAAAGCCACAGCCTGGCAGGCGCCACGAAGACCCTGGCCACTGCAGCCGCCGGCAAGAGGGCGCCGCCTACAGGAGGGATCAAGAAGCCTCACCGCTACAGGCCTGGCAGTGCGCAAAATCAGAAAGTACCAGAAGTCCACGCAGCTTCACCTCCTCAAGCTGCCCTTCCAGCGCCCGATGCGCAAGATCGGGCAGCACATCATCCTGGACGTGCGCTTCCAGAGGGCGGCCATTGGCGCCCTGCGGGAGCCCAGTGAGGCTTCCCTGGTGCACCTCTTTGAAGACACCTAGCTGTGTGCCGTCCATAAAAGCCCTGAACTCTTCTACCCTATATATGTGTATTAGCGCTCTGCTTTGTACCCCCTTCCAGAGGAAACACAAATCCATCAATTGATCATTTAAGCCTTTCTAGCTTGGGTACAACTTTTCGCGTAGTTGTACTTGTAAGCTCTGTACTTTATACTTCCAGAGACTAGACCCTAGACAGTATCTGCTTGGAATAGTGGAGCTAGCTGGCTTCAACTTTATTTAGGCACATGCTAATTACTTGTGAGGGCAAAGGCGGGCAGTGAGGTTCTTAAGCTGACCCCGAAATAGTAAACTTTGGAAAATAGTCAAGTACGGTCACTTTATTTGTTAGATACCTTGTCACCACCTTACCAGCACCAGTCAGAGACCACATTTTTCTAGGTAGTCTCCATAGGTACATTATGAGAAAGACTTTACGACTTGTAGTGAAGCTCCAGGAAAAACCTCATTGTCGTAAACGTGTAATACAACCAGCCATGAAAGCAGTCAAAGCTTTCTCCTGAAAAGATAACACTGTCTACAGATTTCTTTCTTGAGAGCTGTGGCTATGTGATATTACATATTGAGAAGATTTCGTATGCGATTATTAAAAAGTCAGGAAACAACAGATGCTGGCAAGGCTGTGAAGATACAGAAACACTTTTACAACGTCTGTGAGAGTGTAAATCAGTTCAACCATTGTGGAAGTCCGTGTGGCGATTCCTCAAGCATCTAGAACCAGAAATACCATTGGACCCAGCTATCTCATTACCGGGTATATAGCCAAAGGGTTATAATTCATCCAATTACAAGGACACATGCACAGATATGCTCACTGCGGCACAGTTTGCAAGAGCAAAGGACCTGGAACCAACCCAAATGCCCATCAGTGATAGACTGGATAAAGAATATGTGTGGTATATACACCAGGGAATACTAGGCAGCATAAAAAAGAATGAGTTCGTCTTCTTTGCGGTGACATGGACGACCCTGGGGACCATCATTCTCAGCAAACTAACACAGGAACGGAAAAGCAAACACCACATCTTCTCACTCAAAAGTGGGAGTTGATCAATGAGAACACATGGACAGAGAAAGTGGAACGTGACTCTCCGTGGCCTGTCACGGGGTGGGGGGCCAGGGAAAGGAGAGCATTAGGACAAACACCCAAGGCATGTGGGGCTTAAAGCCTAGATGGTGGGTGGATTGGTGCAGCAAACCGCTATGGCACATGTATACCTTGGTAAGAAACCTGCACGTACTGCACTAGTATCCCATAACTTACAGGAAAAAACAAAAAAAAATGCGTAGGGACACTGAACCCTCTCAACTAATCCAGTTTTCCTCTCTGAGAGAACAACGCTGTGTTCCTGCTCTTGAGCTGACCTCTGAGACCTTGATGTGAACTTGTTTCTGTCTTCAGCAGTTCAGATTTACTCAGACCCCACTCAATGTATTGAGTTCTATGAGGGGCAAGAGAAACGTTCTAAGCTTGTGTGTGGAGTCGCCATCAGCACTGCCCTCTGCTGATGCCTGTCTAGACCGCAGGCTGCTTGGGCCAGGTTCTCTTTTCCTCTAGTGTTCTGAAAGGGCCAGAGCTGCCACATCTGCCAGAATACAGCTTCCAAGACTGCTCCATGCTATGGAAAAGGAATGAGCTGAGAGCCATGTTAAGACTGGGAGATAATGAGTCTCTAGGACCTTACTTCCTTTGGGAGCTCAAGCACTTTCATTTCTGAGGGAGCCCTCCCATCTCCATGAGTTCTGCCAAGAACCTGTACCCTCCTTGTGTCTCTAAGACACACCGGTCTAACTTGTGGTACGCCCAGGCAAGAAAGTTGGTTAAAGGAAAGGAAAGCTGAAGAAGGCCAGAATATGGAGGTATGAAACGGAATTTCCCAATTCTTGGTAAAATTTAGAAATTTCCGTAATACCCAAAGGCAGATGCTACGTACCATAAGTCCTATTTTAGCAGCAAAAGCTGAGGGTATGAGGAAATACAACTATATTGTATGGGGGTTTATTTGGCTCCAGGAAGAAAGAGTACATGTTATTCTGCATTCAATATTAGAGCAGAACAATGGGGTCTTTTCGAAAATTTGGCTTTCACTCTGTGATTCAGGGGGCACATGGCAGAGGGAAACACACTGAAATGGAACCACGGATATCTGTGAGCTGTGCTGGGAAGGTTCAGGGTGATTCCGTCGTAAGTCTCAGGTCTTTATTCTGTAAAGAAAAATTACTCAATTGCATCATAAAGATACAGCAGAGTATGTCCAAGTAGAGTTGGGAATAACTTTGTCACTCGTGATGAACCTACTTGGTCCGATATTTTAATATCTTCCCCCATGTCTGTGTACTCAGGTTTGATTTTCCGAGTGGATCATCGGTGGAATCAATAAAATCAGGAATACTCTAAGGCAGTGTTTTGAACTAAATTTCAGTGTCTCTGGATGAACCGGCCATATCACCGTGTGTAGCAAACATGAAGTATCAACAGGCTGTCTGTATGCCTTTTCAACTACATAGAAGTTCGCTACAAATGGCGGCGTGAGGAAAGGTGATTTTGGAATTGGATGCTCTCTCGTCTTTTACGATGCATCTATACTATATTACATTCTAAAACAGTAAAGGATCACTTGCTGACGTAAAGCACAGTAGGCAGGAATAGGAGAAGGGTCAACTGAGAGAAAAAAAAAAGCTTTGTGATGTAATTTTTATTTCTGCAGTTTGGAAAAGAGTTTAACTGTTTTTGTGATGACTCACAAAAATACATAAGGGCATGAAAATTACCCAGGACAACATTCGGGAAACATTTCTGGCGCCTTCACTTACTGAAACCCAGACATAAGCATTCCAGCAAAGACACGGCAACAGCAGGCTTCAGCAAGGAACCGTACAAATGTCCTGGAAAGGGCTTCCCTCTCTGAATGCAGCTTCCTGTCCACAGGATGCTCAAGGCCCAGGCACCTTTATTCTTCCAACTAGAAAGACATACAAAAAGGCCTCAACATGACCTCGGAGGCCCAAACATTTAGCCAAGGCTACTACCAAACAATCTGCTGTCTTCATCCAGGTAAGGGCAGCTTGACGTCTCAAGACACTAAGATGGTGGGTAAATCCAGGGTAGACTGAGATGCAGAAGCTCCAGCAAACGCAGTCCTGTCACTGAAAGACGAATGCAGTACTTATGCCTGCACAAACAGACCCTTCCCTCTGGCCTTGGGCCTAGAACATGATTTTTTGGTAGTTGCTGTTGGGGAAGAGGCCCTTGGGCTTTAACCTGCGAGCAGCCTCCCTTAAATGCTTGGGCTGCAGTGGGGGCTTTTCTCCCCACATCTCACACACGTCCAGGGCCTCTTCCAGCACCTCTCCGACGAAGACCTTGGCTATTCCAGCCATGGCAATGGCCACGTTCTCAGGCTCCGATCCGCCAGTGATAGAATGCATCAGACCTGCAATGCGTGCTTTTGGGAAAGCTGACCGGCGACACACTTCGTAGCGGGCCAGCTGCTCCTCAGACATGGCAGACAGCAGGGTTGCCATCCTCTGAGCCTCCTCCGCATCCACGGTGGGCTTCCTCTCCTTCTTTCCTTTGGTATCTCTTTTCCGTCCTTTGGCTGCAGGAGGAGCTGAGGCTGAGGCTTCACTGTCGCCTTCTGTGAGGTCCGTGACATCCTGACTGCTGAGCTCACCTTCCTGACCCCTGGGTTCTTCCAAGTTCCCATCTAGGTCCTCAGGGAGCCCGTCCTTGTTGCTGCCCTTCAGACCTTGGGGCGTGGCGAACATCTCAGCAGACACAACTGTTTGCCTGCCTGTCTCCATGGGTGAGACTCAGGTCTGCTCCGTGACAGCAGCTGTAGCAGCAGAAGTTACAGCTGGGGTGGTTTGATTATGGATCCGAAGTGAGATTTTGAGAACCATCCTTTTTCTTGTTTTTTTTTTTTTGATTTACAGATCATGTTTATTAAGCGGCACTGAAAATATTAAGTCTCATAAACAATAACATTCAGTGATCGACTTCAATCCAACTGTAATCCTTACTTTAAACTAAGGGCAAGAATAATTTTACGCATACAGCAAATACACACAAAACCTGGGTATTCCGAACTACAAACATGGTTTCCACAGCCACCTATGGTTTTAGGCAAGGACACATTTCCACGACGAACAAGTACTTACAAATATGTTAATAAAACACTAACGCAAACGCTTACCCTGCCGTCAGCTTTTTAAGCAATGCCATTCCTGCTACTGAAAGCATTTATTTTAAGAAGCTTGAATTTGATCCGGGAAAACGTGTTCTCCTAAAACTTTAACAGGATGTTATCAATCCAAAGTGATTTTAAATCAAAAAGCCTTCCAACACAGCATTAAGTATTGTGAAAGCAATGTGAAACTGGCTTTCTGATTTTTTGTTTGCTTGTTTGTGTGGAGACGGCGTCTCGCTCTGCCGACCAGGCTGGAGTGCAGTGCAGCGATCTCGGCTCACCGCAAGCCCCTCCTCCCGCGTAGACGCCATTCTCCGGCCTCAGCCTCCCGAGTAGCTGGGACTACGGTCACCCGCCACTGCGCCCGGCTAATTTTTTGTATTTTTAGTAGAGACGGGGTTTCACCGTGTTAGCCAGGATGGTCTCGATCTCCTGACTTCGTGATCCGCCCGCCTCGGCCTCCCAAAGTGCTGGGATTACAGGCACGAGCCACCACGCCCGGCCTAGTTCATTCTCTCTAATAATGAACTAGACAGTAAACTAGTTGTTGTCCAAAAACTTCAGAATACATGAAGTACAAGCCTCAGCTGTCAAGTCAGAAATGCCATTTCGATTTCACATATTAAATAGCTACAGTAGGCCAGGCTCGGTGGCTGGCGCCTGCAGTCCCAGCACCGTGGGAGGCCGAGGCAGGCGGATCACGAGGTTCAGAGATCGAAACCATCCTGGCCAACATGGCGAAACCCCGTCACCACCAAAAATACGAAAAGTTAGCCAGGCATGGTGGCAGGCGCCTGCACTTCCCAGGAACCCGAGAGGCCCAGGAAGGAGAATCACCCGAACCCGGGAGGCGGAGCCCGCAGTGAGCCGAGATCACGCCCCTGCACCCCAGCCTGGCGACACAGCGAGACTCCGTCTGAAAAAAAAAAAAAAAAGAAAAAGAAAAAGAAAAAAGCTACAGTATAGCTCACAAGGTTACAAGGGCGTAAACATACCTAACACGCAAATACGACTTTATCCTTCAGATAGTCAAAAGTCAGAAGGAACGACACGGTTTGCAAGGTACTTTGACTTATGCGTGGTCATTAAAACCCGGTAAGTGATTAAAGTATGGTAATACAAAGGCAGGCAACGACATGCACCAATATCACTCTAAAATCAAAAGCATAAAAAGAAAGGCTGAAAACTCTCTGTTTCTCCATCTTTCATTTACACGGCTAGATATCAGAACCTTACTTTAGAAAATATACAATTATGATATCTGGTTTCCCCAGATGGTAATTTTCAGAATCTACAAAAAGTGTCAAGATGCATAATTTGCTTCATCGAATGCTTTTCTAGCTCGTTTCAATTCTTCATTCATAGTAAGCAAGTCTTTCACCCTGGCAAACTTCCTTGGGTCCTTTCGAATCAAGAAGATGATATCTTCAACTTGTACTCGACCTTGTCTTCCAATTGACATTGCCTTGTGAGTCATTTCAGTGATATACTTTATGACAAGATCTTCAAGAATATCCACTGACTCAGTATAAGGATTCTGGTCATCCCCAAAGCCATGCATCATACATCGCAATTCTTTAGAAAAAAGTCTCTTTCTTTTACCCTGTCCACCTTCTGCACCTCCTCCAATTTCTTCATTTCCTTCCTCAAAGGTGGGGTCTTCTTCCTCGTCTGCCATCCCACTGGCCCGCCGACCCACAGCCCAGAAACTTTCAAAGATTTTGGCTGCTATGTTTCTGGCGAGCCATAGATTAGTCACAAGTGGACACAGCTCCCTGCCTCCCCTTCCCACACACAAACACACACACTGCTTTATCTCACTTCCACAATATGGAGAAACCTGTGGATGGAGAGTTTATTAGTTTTAGATGAATGCAGAAGAAATTCTCACCAATTTTGGATATTGAAAACAAACCCCGGCTCACAGCTCAGAAGTTCTACTAGGCCAAGTGACTGCCTCCTGCTCAGAGTCACACGAGGGACCTCCAGGATGGGTCTGTCTGTGTGGTCGTTGCCTTCACCTGAGAAGAATCTGGCGTCGATCTGATTCGAGTTCGTGGCAGAATCCAATTCCTCAGGTATGTGAAACCCAGGCCCACTTGTTTGTTCTGCCAGCTGCCGGGAGGATGCTCTGAGCTCTTACAGGTGTTGCCCAGGTCTGGGCCGTGCAGCTCCCTGGGTCTGCACCTCCAGGGCTGAGGAATCACCCACAGGGGAATGGAATCTCAGGGAGGTTCAGTCCCATATAAAGAGCACAGACGATTGAATTAGACCCAGCCCTTAACAGCTATTGTTTCAGGGTAATCCTAATCTAATCAGGGCTTTGGGCGGGCTCCTCAATTCGAGGTTCCGTCCGCACCCAAGGGAGGGGCAGAGGCAGGGCTAGGCTCTGGGGGGGGCGGGGCGGGAAATGCCGGGGGCATTTCAGAATTCTGGATTCCTCACAGAATCGCAAAGTTCACATTTCACAACAATAAAGAAAACAATGAGGGTAAAATGAGACCTTTTATGAAGTTGCACATTAGAAAACTTAAACGTCTGAGAAAAAAATCTCTAACTCATAGGGAAACAAGTGGTTTATCACATACTCTGAAATAGACTGGGCTGGGTGTGGGGAATATGAAAATATGATTTCTATGTTATGCTGTTGTATTGTATTGTATTGCATATTATTTATTTATTTTCGAGACAGAGTCTCCCTCTGTCCCCCAGACTGGATTGCAGTGGCCTGATGGCAGCTCACTGCAGCCTCTGCCTCCTGGGCCCAAGCAACTCTCCTGACTCAGCCTCCAGAGTAGCTTGGAGCAACTGTGCGCGCCACCACGCCAGGAGAAATTTGTATCCTTTAAAGTAGAGAGGAGGTTTCACCATTGTGGCCAGGCAAAGCCACAGCCTGGCAGGCGCCACGAAGACCTTGGCCACTGCAGCCGCCGGCAAGAGGGCGCCGCCTACAGGAGGGATCAAGAAGCCTCACCGCTACAGGCCTGGCAGTGCGCAAAATCAGAAAGTACCAGAAGTCCACGCAGATTCACCTCCTCAAGCTGCCCTTCCAGCGCCCGATGCGCAAGATCGGGCAGCACATCATCCTGGACGTGCGCTTCCAGAGGGCGGCCATTGACGCCCTACGGGAGCCCAGTGAGGCTTCCCTGGTGCACCTCTTTGAAGACACCTAGCTGTGTGCCGTCCATAAAAGCCCTGAACTCTTCTACCCTATATATGTGTATTAGCGCTCTGCTTTGTACCCCCTTCCAGAGGAAACACAAATCCATCAATTGATCATTTAAGCCTTTCTAGCTTGGGTACAACATTTCGCGTAGTTGTACTTGTAAGCTCTGTACTTTATACTTCCAGAGACTAGACCCTAGACAGTATCTGCTTGGAATAGTGGAGCTAGCTGGCTTCAACTTTATTTAGGCACATGCTAATTACTTGTGAGGGCAAAGGCGGGCAGTGAGGTTCTTAAGCTGACCCCGAAATAGTAAACTTTGGAAAATAGTCAAGTACGGTCACTTTATTTGTTAGATACCTTGTCACCACCTAACCAGCACCAGTCAGAGACCACATTTTTCTAGGTAGTCTCCATAGGTACATTATGAGAAAGACTTTACGACTTGTAATGAAGCTCCAGGAAAAACCTCATTGTCGTAAACGTGTAATACAACCAGCCATGAAAGCAGTCAAAGCTTTCTCCTGAAAAGATAACACTGTCTACAGATTTCTTTCTTGAGAGCTGTGGCTATGTGATATTACATATTGAGAAGATTTCGTATGCGATTATTAAAAAGTCAGGAAACAACAGATGCTGGCAAGGCTGTGAAGATACAGAAACACTTTTACAACGTCTGTGAGAGTGTAAATCAGTTCAACCATTGTGGAAGTCCGTGTGGCGATTCCTCAAGCATCTAGAACCAGAAATACCATTGGACCCAGCTATCTCATTACCGAGTATATAGCCAAAGGGTTATAATTCATCCAATTACAAGGACACATACACAGATATGCTCACTGCGGCACAGTTTGCAAGAGCAAAGGACCTGGAACCAACCCAAATGCCCATCAGTGATAGACTGGATAAAGAATATGTGTGGTATATACACCAGGGAATACTAGGCAGCATAAAAAGGAATGAGTTCGTCTTCTTTGCGGTGACATGGACGACCCTGGGGACCATCATTCTCAGCAAACTAACACAGGAACGGAAAAGCAAACACCACATCTTCTCACTCAAAATTGGGAGTTGATCAATGAGAACATATGGACAGAGAAAGTGGAACGTGACACTCCGTGGCCTGTCACGGGGTGGGGGGCCAGGGAAAGGAGAGCATTAGGACAAACACCCAAGGCATGTGGGGCTTAAAGCCTAGATGGTGGGTGGATTGGTGCAGCAAACCGCTATGCCACATGTATACCTTGGTAAGAAACCTGCACGTACTGCACTAGTATCCCATAACTTACAGGAAAAAACAAAAAGAATGCGTAGGGACACTGAACCCTCTCAACTAATCCAGTTTTCCTCTCTGAGAGAACAACGCTGTGTTCCTGCTCTTGAGCTGACCTCTGAGACCTTGATGTGAACTTGTTTCTGTCTTCAGCAGTTCAGATTTACTCAGACCCCACTCAATGTATTGAGTTCTATGAGGGGCAAGAGAAACGTTCTAAGCTTGTGTGTGGAGTCGCCATCAGCACTGCCCTCTGCTGATGCCTGTCTAGACCGCAGGCTGCTTGGGCCAGGTTCTCTTTTCCTCTAGTGTTCTGAAAGGGCCAGAGCTGCCACATCTGCCAGAATACAGCTTCCAAGACTGCTCCATGCTATGGAAAAGGAATGAGCTGAGAGCCATGTTAAGACTGGGAGATAATGAGTCTCTAGGACCTTACTTCCTTTGGGAGCTCAAGCACTTTCATTTCTGAGGGAGCCCTCCCATCTCCATCAGTTCCGCCAAGAACCTGTACCCTCCTTGTGTCTCTAAGACACACCGGTCTAACTTGTGGTACGCCCAGGCAAGAAAGTTGGTTAAAGGAAAGGAAAGCTGAAGAAGGCCAGAATATGGAGGTATGAAACGGAATTTCCCAATTCTTGGTAAAATTTAGAAATTTCCGTAATACCCAAAGGCAGATGCTACGTACCATAAGTCCTATTTTAGCAGCAAAAGCTGAGGGTATGAGGAAATACAACTATATTGTATGGGGGTTTATTTGGCTCCAGGAAGAAAGAGTACATGTTATTCTGCATTCAATATTAGAGCAGAACAATGGGGTCTTTTCGAAAATTTGGCTTTCACTCTGTGATTCAGGGGGCACATGGCAGAGGGAAACACACTGAAATGGAACCACGGATATCTGTGAGCTGTGCTGGGAAGGTTCAGGGTGATTCCGTCGTAAGTCTCAGGTCTTTATTCTGTAAAGAAAAATTACTCAATTGCATCATAAAGATACAGCAGAGTATGTCCAAGTAGAGTTGGGAATAACTTTGTCACTCGTGATGAACCTACTTGGTCCGATATTTTAATATCTTCCCCCATGTCTGTGTACTCAGGTTTGATTTTCCGAGTGGATCATCGGTGGAATCAATAAAATCAGGAATACTCTAAGGCAGTGTTTTGAACTAAATTTCAGTGTCTCTGGATGAACCGGCCATATCACCGTGTGTAGCAAACATGAAGTATCAACAGGCTGTCTGTATGCCTTTTCAACTACATAGAAGTTCGCTACAAATGGCGGCGTGAGGAAAGGTGATTTTGGAATTGGATGCTCTCTCGTCTTTTACGATGCATCTATACTATATTACATTCTAAAACAGTAAAGGATCACTTGCTGACGTAAAGCACAGTAGGCAGGAATAGGAGAAGGGTCAACTGAGAGAAAAAAAAAAGCTTTGTGATGTAATTTTTATTTCTGCAGTTTGGAAAAGAGTTTAACTGTTTTTGTGATGACTCACAAAAATACATAAGGGCATGAAAATTACCCAGGACAACATTCGGGAAACATTTCTGGCGCCTTCACTTACTGAAACCCAGACATAAGCATTCCAGCAAAGACACGGCAACAGCAGGCTTCAGCAAGGAACCGTACAAATGTCCTGGAAAGGGCTTCCCTCTCTGAATGCAGCTTCCTGTCCACAGGATGCTCAAGGCCCAGGCACCTTTATTCTTCCAACTAGAAAGACATACAAAAAGGCCTCAACATGACCTCGGAGGCCCAAACATTTAGCCAAGGCTACTACCAAACAATCTGCTGTCTTCATCCAGGTAAGGGCAGCTTGACGTCTCAAGACACTAAGATGGTGGGTAAATCCAGGGTAGACTGAGATGCAGAAGCTCCAGCAAACGCAGTCCTGTCACTGAAAGACGAATGCAGTACTTATGCCTGCACAAACAGACCCTTCCCTCTGGCCTTGGGCCTAGAACATGATTTTTTGGTAGTTGCTGTTGGGGAAGAGGCCCTTGGGCTTTAACCTGCGAGCAGCCTCCCTTAAATGCTTGGGCTGCAGTGGGGGCTTTTCTCCCCACATCTCACACACGTCCAGGGCCTCTTCCAGCACCTCTCCGACGAAGACCTTGGCTATTCCAGCCATGGCAATGGCCACGTTCTCAGGCTCCGATCCGCCAGTGATAGAATGCATCAGACCTGCAATGCGTGCTTTTGGGAAAGCTGACCGGCGACACACTTCGTAGCGGGCCAGCTGCTCCTCAGACATGGCAGACAGCAGGGTTGCCATCCTCTGAGCCTCCTCCGCATCCACGGTGGGCTTCCTCTCCTTCTTTCCTTTGGTATCTCTTTTCCGTCCTTTGGCTGCAGGAGGAGCTGAGGCTGAGGCTTCACTGTCGCCTTCTGTGAGGTCCGTGACATCCTGACTGCTGAGCTCACCTTCCTGACCCCTGGGTTCTTCCAAGTTCCCATCTAGGTCCTCAGGGAGCCCGTCCTTGTTGCTGCCCTTCAGACCTTGGGGCGTGGCGAACATCTCAGCAGACACAACTGTTTGCCTGCCTGTCTCCATGGGTGAGACTCAGGTCTGCTCCGTGACAGCAGCTGTAGCAGCAGAAGTTACAGCTGGGGTGGTTTGATTATGGATCCGAAGTGAGATTTTGAGAACCATCCTTTTTCTTGTTTTTTTTTTTTTTTTGATTTACAGATCATGTTTATTAAGCGGCACTCAAAATGTTAAGTCTCATAAACAATAACATTCAGTGATCGACTTCAATCCAACTGTAATCCTTACTTTAAACTAAGGGCAAGAATAATTTTACGCATACAGCAAATACACACAAAACCTGGGTATTCCGAACTACAAACATGGTTTCCACAGCCACCTATGGTTTTAGGCAAGGACACATTTCCACGACGAACAAGTACTTACAAATATGTTAATAAAACACTAACGCAAACGCTTACCCTGCCGTCAGCTTTTTAAGCAATGCCATTCCTGCTACTGAAAGCATTTATTTTAAGAAGCTTGAATTTGATCCGGGAAAACGTGTTCTCCTAAAACTTTAACAGGATGTTATCAATCCAAAGTGATTTTAAATCAAAAAGCCTTCCAACACAGCATTAAGTATTGTGAAAGCAATGTGAAACTTGCTTTCTGTTTTTTTGTTTGCTTGTTTGTGTGGAGACGGCGTCTCGCTCTGCCGACCAGGCTGGAGGGCAGTGCAGCGATCTCGGCTCACCGCAAGCCCCTCCTCCCGCGTAGACGCCATTCTCCGGCCTCAGCCTCCCGAGTAGCTGGGACTACGGTCACCCGCCACTGCGCCCGGCTAATTTTTTGTATTTTTAGTAGAGACGGGGTTTCACCGTGTTAGCCAGGATGGTCTCGAACTCCTGACTTCGTGATCCGCCCGCCTCGGCCTCCCAAAGTGCTGGGATTACAGGCACGAGCCACCACGCCCGGCCTAGTTCATTCTCTTTAATAATGAACTAGACAGTAAACTAGTTGTTGTCTAAAAACTTCAGAATACATGAAGTACAAGCCTCAGCTGTCAAGTCAGAAATGCCATTTCGATTTCACATATTAAATAGCTACAGTAGGCCAGGCTCGGTGGCTGGCGCCTGCAGTCCCAGCACCGTGGGAGGCCGAGGCAGGCGGATCACGAGGTTCAGAGATCGAAACCATCCTGGCCAACATGGCGAAACCCCGTCACCACCAAAAATACGAAAAGTTAGCCAGGCATGGTGGCAGGCGCCTGCACTTCCCAGGAACCCGAGAGGCCCAGGAAGGAGAATCACCCGAACCCGGGAGGCGGAGCCCGCAGTCAGCCGAGATCACGCCCCTGCACCCCAGCCTGGCGACACAGCGAGACTCCCTCTGAAAAAAAAAAAAAAAAAGAAAAAGAAAAAGTAAAAAGCTACAGTATAGCTCACAAGGTTACAAGGGCGTAAACATACCTAACACGCAAATACGACTTTATCCTTCAGATAGTCAAAAGTCAGAAGGAACGACACGGTTTGCAAGGTACTTTGACTTATGCGTGGTCATTAAAACCCGGTAAGTGATTAAAGTATGGTAATACAAAGGCAGGCAACGACATGCACCAATATCACTCTAAAATCAAAAGCATAAAAAGAAAGGCTGAAAACTCTCTGTTTCTCCATCTTTCATTTACACGGCTAGATATCAGAACCTTACTTTAGAAAATATACAATTATGATATCTGGTTTCCCCAGATGGTAATTTTCAGAATCTACAAAAAGTGTCAAGATGCGTAATTTGCTTCATCGAATGCTTTTCTAGCTCGTTTCAATTCTTCATTCATAGTAAGCAAGTCTTTCACCCTGGCAAACTTCCTTGGGTCCTTTCGAATCAAGAAGATGATATCTTCAACTTGTACTCGACCTTGTCTTCCAATTGACATTGCCTTGTGAGTCATTTCAGTGATATACTTTATGACAAGATCTTCAAGAATATCCACTGACTCAGTATAAGGATTCTGGTCATCCCCAAAGCCATACATCATACATCGCAATTCTTTAGAAAAAAGTCTCTTTCTTTTACCCTGTCCACCTTCTGCACCTCCTCCAATTTCTTCATTTCCTTCCTCAAAGGTGGGGTCTTCTTCCTCGTCTGCCATCCCACTGGCCCGCCGACCCACAGCCCAGAAACTTTCAAAGATTTTGGCTGCTATGTTTCTGGCGAGCCATAGATTAGTCACAAGTGGACACAGCTCCCTGCCTCCCCTTCCCACACACAAACACACACACTGCTTTATCTCACTTCCACAATATGGAGAAACCTGTGGATGGAGAGTTTATTAGTTTTAGATGAATGCAGAAGAAATTCTCACCAATTTTGGATATTGAAAACAAACCCCGGCTCACAGCTCAGAAGTTCTACTAGGCCAAGTGACTGCCTCCTGCTCAGAGTCACACGAGGGACCTCCAGGATGGGTCTGTCTGTGGGGTCGTTGCCTTCACCTGAGAAGAATCTGGCGTCGATCTGATTCGAGTTCGTGGCAGAATCCAATTCCTCAGGTATGTGAAACCCAGGCCCACTTGTTTGTTCTGCCAGCTGCCGGGAGGATGCTCTGAGCTCTTACAGGTGTTGCCCAGGTCTGGGCCGTGCAGCTCCCTGGGTCTGCACCTCCAGGGCTGAGGAATCACCCACAGGGGAATGGAATCTCAGGGAGGTTCAGTCCCAAATAAAGAGCACAGACGATTGAATTAGACCCAGCCCTTAACAGCTATTGTTTCAGGGTAATCCTAATCTAATCAGGGCTTTGGGCGGGCTCCTCAATTCGAGGTTCCGTCCGCACCCAAGGGAGGGGCAGAGGCAGGGCTAGGCTCTGGGGAGGGCGGGGCGGGAAATGCCGGGGGCATTTCAGAATTCTGGATTCCTCACAGAATCGCAAAGTTCACATTTCACAACAATAAAGAAAACAATGAGGGTAAAAATGAGACCTTTTATGAAGTTGCACATTAGAAAACTTAAACGTCTGAGAAAAAAATCTCTAACTCATAGGGAAACAAGTGGTTTATCACATACTCTGAAATAGACTGGGCTGGGTGTGGGGAATATGAAAATATGATTTCTATGTTCTGCTGTTGTATTGTATTGTATTGCATATTATTTATTTATTTTCGAGACAGAGTCTCCCTCTGTCCCCCAGACTGGATTGCAGTGGCCTGATGGCAGCTCACTGCAGCCTCTGCCTCCTGGGCCCAAGCAACTCTCCTGACTCAGCCTCCAGAGTAGCTTGGAGCAACTGTGCGCGCCACCACGCCAGGAGAAATTTGTATTCTTTAAAGTAGAGAGGAGGTTTCACCATTGTGGCCAGGCAAAGCCACAGCCTGGCAGGCGCCACGAAGACCCTGGCCACTGCAGCCGCCGGCAAGAGGGCGCCGCCTACAGGAGGGATCAAGAAGCCTCACCGCTACAGGCCTGGCAGTGCGCAAAATCAGAAAGTACCAGAAGTCCACGCAGCTTCACCTCCTCAAGCTGCCCTTCCAGCGCCCGATGCGCAAGATCGGGCAGCACATCATCCGGGACGTGCGCTTCCAGAGGGCGGCCATTGACGCCCTACGGGAGCCCAGTGAGGCTTCCCTGGTGCACCTCTTTGAAGACACCTAGCTGTGTGCCGTCCATAAAAGCCCTGAACTCTTCTACCCTATATATGTGTATTAGCGCTCTGCTTTGTACCCCCTTCCAGAGGAAACACAAATCCATCAATTGATCATTTAAGCCTTTCTAGCTTGGGTACAACTTTTCGCGTAGCTGTACTTGTAAGCTCTGTACTTTATACTTCCAGAGACAAGACCCTAGACAGTATCTGCTTGGAATAGTGGAGCTAGCTGGCTTCAACTTTATTTAGGCACATGCTAATTACTTGTGAGGGCAAAGGCGGGCAGTGAGGTTCTTAAGCTGACCCCGAAAGAGTAAACTTTGGAAAATAGTCAAGTACGGTCACTTTATTTGTTAGATATCTTGTCACCACCTTACCAGCACCAGTCAGAGACCACATTTTTCTAGGTAGTCTCCATAGGTACATTATGAGAAAGACTTTACGACTTGTAGTGAAGCTCCAGGAAAAACCTCATTGTCGTAAACGTGTAATACAACCAGCCATGAAAGCAGTCAAAGCTTTCTCCTGAAAAGATAACACTGTCTACAGATTTCTTTCTTGAGAGCTGTGGCTATGTGATATTACATATTGAGAAGATTTCGTATGCGATTATTAAAAAGTCAGGAAACAACAGATGCTGGCAAGGCTGTGAAGATACAGAAACACTTTTACAACGTCTGTGAGAGTGTAAATCAGTTCAACCATTGTGGAAGTCCGTGTGGCGATTCCTCAAGCATCTAGAACCAGAAATACCATTGGACCCAGCTATCTCATTACCGGGTATATAGCCAAAGGGTTATAATTCATCCAATTACAAGGACACATGCACAGATATGCTCACTGCGGCACAGTTTGCAAGAGCAAAGGACCTGGAACCAACCCAAATGCCCATCAGTGATAGACTGGATAAAGAATATGTGTGGTATATACACCCGGGAATACTAGGCAGCATAAAAAGGAATGAGTTCGTCTTCTTTGCGGTGACATGGACGACCCTGGGGACCATCATTCTCAGCAAACTAACACAGGAACGGAAAAGCAAACACCACATCTTCTCACTCAAAAGTGGGAGTTGATCAATGAGAACACATGGACAGAGAAAGTGGAACGTGACTCTCCGTGGCCTGTCACGGGGTGGGGGGCCAGGGAAAGGAGAGCATTAGGACAAACACCCAAGGCATGTGGGGCTTAAAGCCTAGATGGTGGGTGGATTGGTGCAGCAAACCGCTATGGCACATGTATACCTTGGTAAGAAACCTGCACGTTTTGCCCTAGTATCCCATAACTTACAGGAAAAAACAAAAAAAAAAATGCGTAGGGACACTGAACCCTCTCAACTAATCCAGTTTTCCTCTCTGAGAGAACAACGCTGTGTTCCTGCTCTTGAGCTGACCTCTGAGACCTTGATGTGTACTTGTTTCTGTCTTCAGCAGTTCAGATTTACTCAGACCCCACTCAATGTATTGAGTTCTATGAGGGGCAAGAGAAACGTTCTAAGCTTGTGTGTGGAGTCGCCATCAGCCCTGCCCTCTGCTGATGCCTGTCTAGACCGCAGGCTGCTTGGGCCAGGTTCTCTTTTCCTCTAGTGTTCTGAAAGGGCCAGAGCTGCCACATCTGCCAGAATACAGCTTCCAAGACTGCTCCATGCTATGGAAAAGGAATGAGCTGAGAGCCATGTTAAGACTGGGAGATAATGAGTCTCTAGGACCTTACTTCCTTTGGGAGCTCAAGCACTTTCATTTCTGAGGGAGCCCTCCCTTCTCCATCAGTTCTGCCAAGAACCTGTACCCTCCTTGTGTCTCTAAGACACACCGGTCTAACTTGTGGTACGCCCAGGCAAGAAAGTTGGTTAAAGGAAAGGAAAGCTGAAGAAGGCCAGAATATGGAGGTATGAAACGGAATTTCCCAATTCTTGGTAAAATTTAGAAATTTCCGTAGTACCCAAAGGCAGATGCTACGTACCATAAGTCCTATTTTAGCAGCAAAAGCTGAGGGTATGAGGAAATACAACTATATTGTATGGGGGTTTATTTGGCTCCAGGAAGAAAGAGTACATGTTATTCTGCATTCGATATTAGAGCAGAACAATGGGGTCTTTTCGAAAATTTGGCTTTCACTCTGTGATTCAGGGGGCACATGGCAGAGGGAAACACACTGAAATGGAACCACAGATATCTGTGAGCTGTGCTGGGAAGGTTCAGGGTGATTCCGTCGTAAGTCTCAGGTCTTTATTCTGTAAAGAAAAATTACTCAATTGCATCATAAAGATACAGCAGAGTATGTCCAAGTAGAGTTGGGAATAACTTTGTCACTCGTGATGAACCTACTTGGTCCGATATTTTAATATCTTCCCCAATGTCTGTGTACTCAGGTTTGATTTTCCGAGTGGATCATTGGTGGAATCAATAAAATCAGGAATACTCTAAGGCAGTGTTTTGAACTAAATTTCAGTGTCTCTGGATGAACCGGCCATATCACCGTGTGTAGGAAACATGAAGTATCAACAGGCTGTCTGTATGCCTTTTCAACTACATAGAAGTTCGCTACAAATGGCGGCGTGAGGAAAGGTGATTTTGGAATTGGATGCTCTCTCGTCTTTTACGATGCATCTATACTATATTACATTCTAAAACAGTAAAGGATCACTTGCTGACGTAAAGCACAGTAGGCAGGAATAGGAGAAGGGTCAACTGAGAGAAAAAAAAAAGCTTTGTGATGTAATTTTTATTTCTGCAGTTTGGAAAAGAGTTTAACTGTTTTTGTGATGACTCACAAAAATACATAAGGGCATGAAAATTACCCAGGACAACATTCGGGAAACATTTCTGGCGCCTTCACTTACTGAAACCCAGACATAAGCATTCCAGCAAAGACACGGCAACAGCAGGCTTCAGCAAGGAACCGTACAAATGTCCTGGAAAGGGCTTCCCTCTCTGAATGCAGCTTCCTGTCCACAGGATGCTCAAGGCCCAGGCACCTTTATTCTTCCAACTAGAAAGACATACAAAAAGGCCTCAACATGACCTCGGAGGCCCAAACATTTAGCCAAGGCTACTACCAAACAATCTGCTGTCTTCATCCAGGTAAGGGCAGCTTGACGTCTCAAGACACTAAGATGGTGGGTAAATCCAGGGTAGACTGAGATGCAGAAGCTCCAGCAAACGCAGTCCTGTCACTGAAAGACGAATGCAGTACTTATGCCTGCACAAACAGACCCTTCCCTCTGGCCTTGGGCCTAGAACATGATTTTTTGGTAGTTGCTGTTGGGGAAGAGGCCCTTGGGCTTTAACCTGCGAGCAGCCTCCCTTAAATGCTTGGGCTGCAGTGGGGGCTTTTCTCCCCACATCTCACACACGTCCAGGGCCTCTTCCAGCACCTCTCCGACGAAGACCTTGGCTATTCCAGCCATGGCAATGGCCACGTTCTCAGGCTCCGATCCGCCAGTGATAGAATGCATCAGACCTGCAATGCGTGCTTTTGGGAAAGCTGACCGGCGACACACTTCGTAGCGGGCCAGCTGCTCCTCAGACATGGCAGACAGCAGGGTTGCCATCCTCTGAGCCTCCTCCGCATCCACGGTGGGCTTCCTCTCCTTCTTTCCTTTGGTATCTCTTTTCCGTCCTTTGGCTGCAGGAGGAGCTGAGGCTGAGGCTTCACTGTCGCCTTCTGTGAGGTCCGTGACATCCTGACTGCTGAGCTCACCTTCCTGACCCCTGGGTTCTTCCAAGTTCCCATCTAGGTCCTCAGGGAGCCCGTCCTTGTTGCTGCCCTTCAGACCTTGGGGCGTGGCGAACATCTCAGCAGACACAACTGTTTGCCTGCCTGTCTCCATGGGTGAGACTCAGGTCTGCTCCGTGACAGCAGCTGTAGCAGCAGAAGTTACAGCTGGGGTGGTTTGATTATGGATCCGAAGTGAGATTTTGAGAACCATCCTTTTTCTTGTTTTTTTTTTTTTTTTTGATTTACAGATCATGTTTATTAAGCGGCACTCAAAATGTTAAGTCTCATAAACAATAACATTCAGTGATCGACTTCAATCCAACTGTAATCCTTACTTTAAACTAAGGGCAAGAATAATTTTACGCATAGAGCAAATACCCACAAAACCTGGGTATTCCGAACTACAAACATGGTTTCCACAGCCACCTATGGTTTTAGGCAAGGACACATTTCCACGACGAACAAGTACTTACAAATATGTTAATAAAACACTAACGCAAACGCTTACCCTGCCGTCAGCATTTTAGGCAATGCCATTCCTGCTACTGAAAGCATTTATTTTAAGAAGCTTGAATTTGATCCGGGAAAACGTGTTCTCCTAAAACTTTAACAGGATGTTATCAATCCAAAGTGATTTTAAATCAAAAAGCCTTCCAACACAGCATTAAGTATTGTGAAAGCAATGTGAAACTTGCTTTCTGTTTTTTTGTTTGCTTGTTTGTGTGGAGACGGCGTCTCGCTCTGCCGACCAGGCTGGAGTGCAGTGCAGCGATCTCGGCTCACCGCAAGCCCCTCCTCCCGCGTAGACGCCATTCTCCGGCCTCAGCCTCCCGAGTAGCTGGGACTACGGTCACCCGCCACTGCGCCCGGCTAATTTTTTGTATTTTTAGTAGAGACGGGGTTTCACCGTGTTAGCCAGGATGGTCTCGAACTCCTGACTTCGTGATCCGCCCGCCTCGGCCTCCCAAAGTGCTGGGATTACAGGCACGAGCCACCACGCCCGGCCTAGTTCATTCTCTTTAATAATGAACTAGACAGTAAACTAGTTGTTGTCTAAAAACTTCAGAATACATGAAGTACAAGCCTCAGCTGTCAAGTCAGAAATGCCATTTCGATTTCACATATTAAATAGCTACAGTAGGCCAGGCTCGGTGGCTGGCGCCTGCAGTCCCAGCACCGTGGGAGGCCGAGGCAGGCGGATCACGAGGTTCAGAGATCGAAACCATCCTGGCCAACATGGCGAAACCCCGTCACCACCAAAAATACGAAAAGTTAGCCAGGCATGGTGGCAGGCGCCTGCACTTCCCAGGAACCCGAGAGGCCCAGGAAGGAGAATCACCCGAACCCGGGAGGCGGAGCCCGCAGTCAGCCGAGATCACGCCCCTGCACCCCAGCCTGGCGACACAGCGAGACTCCCTCTGAAAAAAAAAAAAAAAAAGAAAAAGAAAAAGAAAAAAGCTACAGTATAGCTCACAAGGTTTCAAGGGCGTAAACATACCTAACACGCAAATACGACTTTATCCTTCAGATAGTCAAAAGTCAGAAGGAACGACACGGTTTGCAAGGTACTTTGACTTATGCGTGGTCATTAAAACCCGGTAAGTGATTAAAGTATGGTAATACAAAGGCAGGCAACGACATGCACCAATATCACTCTAAAATCAAAAGCATAAAAAGAAAGGCTGAAAACTCTCTGTTTCTCCATCTTTCATTTACACGGCTAGATATCAGAACCTTACTTTAGAAAATATACAATTATGATATCTGGTTTCCCCAGATGGTAATTTTCAGAATCTACAAAAAGTGTCAAGATGCGTAATTTGCTTCATCGAATGCTTTTCTAGCTCGTTTCAATTCTTCATTCATAGTAAGCAAGTCTTTCACCCTGGCAAACTTCCTTGGGTCCTTTCGAATCAAGAAGATGATATCTTCAACTTGTACTCGACCTTGTCTTCCAATTGACATTGCCTTGTGAGTCATTTCAGTGATATACTTTATGACAAGATCTTCAAGAATATCCACTGACTCAGTATAAGGATTCTGGTCATCCCCAAAGCCATACATCATACATCGCAATTCTTTAGAAAAAAGTCTCTTTCTTTTACCCTGTCCACCTTCTGCACCTCCTCCAATTTCTTCATTTCCTTCCTCAAAGGTGGGGTCTTCTTCCTCGTCTGCCATCCCACTGGCCCGCCGACCCACAGCCCAGAAACTTTCAAAGATTTTGGCTGCTATGTTTCTGGCGAGCCATAGATTAGTCACAAGTGGACACAGCTCCCTGCCTCCCCTTCCCACACACAAACACACACACTGCTTTATCTCACTTCCACAATATGGAGAAACCTGTGGATGGAGAGTTTATTAGTTTTAGATGAATGCAGAAGAAATTCTCACCAATTTTGGATATTGAAAACAAACCCCGGCTCACAGCTCAGAAGTTCTACTAGGCCAAGTGACTGCCTCCTGCTCAGAGTCACACGAGGGACCTCCAGGATGGGTCTGTCTGTGGGGTCGTTGCCTTCACCTGAGAAGAATCTGGCGTCGATCTGATTCGAGTTCGTGGCAGAATCCAATTCCTCAGGTATGTGAAACCCAGGCCCACTTGTTTGTTCTGCCAGCTGCCGGGAGGATGCTCTGAGCTCTTACAGGTGTTGCCCAGGTCTGGGCCGTGCAGCTCCCTGGGTCTGCACCTCCAGGGCTGAGGAATCACCCACAGGGGAATGGAATCTCAGGGAGGTTCAGTCCCAAATAAAGAGCACAGACGATTGAATTAGACCCAGCCCTTAACAGCTATTGTTTCAGGGTAATCCTAATCTAATCAGGGCTTTGGGCGGGCTCCTCAATTCGAGGTTCCGTCCGCACCCAAGGGAGGGGCAGAGGCAGGGCTAGGCTCTGGGGAGGGCGGGGCGGGAAATGCCGGGGGCATTTCAGAATTCTGGATTCCTCACAGAATCGCAAAGTTCACATTTCACAACAATAAAGAAAACAATGAGGGTAAAAATGAGACCTTTTATGAAGTTGCACATTAGAAAACTTAAACGTCTGAGAAAAAAATCTCTAACTCATAGGGAAACAAGTGGTTTATCACATACTCTGAAATAGACTGGGCTGGGTGTGGGGAATATGAAAATATGATTTCTATGTTCTGCTGTTGTATTGTATTGTATTGCATATTATTTATTTATTTTCGAGACAGAGTCTCCCTCTGTCCCCCAGACTGGATTGCAGTGGCCTGATGGCAGCTCACTGCAGCCTCTGCCTCCTGGGCCCAAGCAACTCTCCTGACTCAGCCTCCAGAGTAGCTTGGAGCAACTGTGCGCGCCACCACGCCAGGAGAAATTTGTATTCTTTAAAGTAGAGAGGAGGTTTCACCATTGTGGCCAGGCAAAGCCACAGCCTGGCAGGCGCCACGAAGACCCTGGCCACTGCAGCCGCCGGCAAGAGGGCGCCGCCTACAGGAGGGATCAAGAAGCCTCACCGCTACAGGCCTGGCAGTGCGCAAAATCAGAAAGTACCAGAAGTCCACGCAGCTTCACCTCCTCAAGCTGCCCTTCCAGCGCCCGATGCGCAAGATCGGGCAGCACATCATCCGGGACGTGCGCTTCCAGAGGGCGGCCATTGACGCCCTACGGGAGCCCAGTGAGGCTTCCCTGGTGCACCTCTTTGAAGACACCTAGCTGTGTGCCGTCCATAAAAGCCCTGAACTCTTCTACCCTATATATGTGTATTAGCGCTCTGCTTTGTACCCCCTTCCAGAGGAAACACAAATCCATCAATTGATCATTTAAGCCTTTCTAGCTTGGGTACAACTTTTCGCGTAGCTGTACTTGTAAGCTCTGTACTTTATACTTCCAGAGACTAGACCCTAGACAGTATCTGCTTGGAATATTGGAGCTAGCTGGCTTCAACTTTATTTAGGCACATGCTAATTAATTGTGAGGGCAAAGGCGGGCAGTGAGGTTCTTAAGCTGACCCCGAAAGAGTAAACTTTGGAAAATAGTCAAGTACGGTCACTTTATTTGTTAGATATCTTGTCACCACCTTACCAGCACCAGTCAGAGACCACATTTTTCTAGGTAGTCTCCATAGGTACATTATGAGAAAGACTTTACGACTTGTAGTGAAGCTCCAGGAAAAACCTCATTGTCGTAAACGTGTAATACAACCAGCCATGAAAGCAGTCAAAGCTTTCTCCTGAAAAGATAACACTGTCTACAGATTTCTTTCTTGAGAGCTGTGGCTATGTGATATTACATATTGAGAAGATTTCGTATGCGATTATTAAAAAGTCAGGAAACAACAGATGCTGGCAAGGCTGTGAAGATACAGAAACACTTTTACAACGTCTGTGAGAGTGTAAATCAGTTCAACCATTGTGGAAGTCCGTGTGGCGATTCCTCAAGCATCTAGAACCAGAAATACCATTGGACCCAGCTATCTCATTACCGGGTATATAGCCAAAGGGTTATAATTCATCCAATTACAAGGACACATGCACAGATATGCTCACTGCGGCACAGTTTGCAAGAGCAAAGGACCTGGAACCAACCCAAATGCCCATCAGTGATAGACTGGATAAAGAATATGTGTGGTATATACACCCGGGAATACTAGGCAGCATAAAAAAGAATGAGTTCGTCTTCTTTGCGGTGACATGGACGACCCTGGGGACCATCATTCTCAGCAAACTAACACAGGAACGGAAAAGCAAACACCACATCTTCTCACTCAAAAGTGGGAGTTGATCAATGAGAACACATGGACAGAGAAAGTGGAACGTGACTCTCCGTGGCCTGTCACGGGGTGGGGGGCCAGGGAAAGGAGAGCATTAGGACAAACACCCAAGGCATGTGGGGCTTAAAGCCTAGATGGTGGGTGGATTGGTGCAGCAAACCGCTATGGCACATGTATACCTTGGTAAGAAACCTGCACGTTTTGCACTAGTATCCCATAACTTACAGGAAAAAACAAAAAAAAAAAATGCGTAGGGACACTGAACCCTCTCAACTAATCCAGTTTTCCTCTCTGAGAGAACAACGCTGTGTTCCTGCTCTTGAGCTGACCTCTGAGACCTTGATGTGAACTTGTTTCTGTCTTCAGCAGTTCAGATTTACTCAGACCCCACTCAATGTATTGAGTTCTATGAGGGGCAAGAGAAATGTTCTAAGCTTGTGTGTGGAGTCGCCATCAGCACTGCCCTCTGCTGATGCCTGTCTAGACCGCAGGCTGCTTGGGCCAGGTTCTCTTTTCCTCTAGTGTTCTGAAAGGGCCAGAGCTGCCACATCTGCCAGAATACAGCTTCCAAGACTGCTCCATGCTATGGAAAAGGAATGAGCTGAGAGCCATGTTAAGACTGGGAGATAATGAGTCTCTAGGACCTTACTTCCTTTGGGAGCTCAAGCACTTTCATTTCTGAGGGAGCCCTCCCATCTCCATGAGTTCTGCCAAGAACCTGTACCCTCCTTGTGTCTCTAAGACACACCGGTCTAACTTGTGGTACGCCCAGGCAAGAAAGTTGGTTAAAGGAAAGGAAAGCTGAAGAAGGCCAGAATATGGAGGTATGAAACGGAATTTCCCAATTCTTGGTAAAATTTAGAAATTTCCGTAATACCCAAAGGCAGATGCTACGTACCATAAGTCCTATTTTAGCAGCAAAAGCTGAGGGTATGAGGAAATACAACTATATTGTATGGGGGTTTATTTGGCTCCAGGAAGAAAGAGTACATGTTATTCTGCATTCCATATTAGAGCAGAACAATGGGGTCTTTTCGAAAATTTGGCTTTCACTCTGTGATTCAGGGGGCACATGGCAGAGGGAAACACACTGAAATGGAACCACGGATATCTGTGAGCTGTGCTGGGAAGGTTCAGGGTGATTCCGTCGTAAGTCTCAGGTCTTTATTCTGTAAAGAAAAATTACTCAATTGCATCATAAAGATACAGCAGAGTATGTCCAAGTAGAGTTGGGAATAACTTTGTCACTCGTGATGAACCTACTTGGTCCGATATTTTAATATCTTCCCCCATGTCTGTGTACTCAGGTTTGATTTTCCGAGTGGATCATCGGTGGAATCAATAAAATCAGGAATACTCTAAGGCAGTGTTTTGAACTAAATTTCAGTGTCTCTGGATGAACCGGCCATATCACCGTGTGTAGCAAACATGAAGTATCAACAGGCTGTCTGTATGCCTTTTCAACTACATAGAAGTTCGCTACAAATGGCGGCGTGAGGAAAGGTGATTTTGGAATTGGATGCTCTCTCGTCTTTTACGATGCATCTATACTATATTACATTCTAAAACAGTAAAGGATCACTTGCTGACGTAAAGCACAGTAGGCAGGAATAGGAGAAGGGTCAACTGAGAGAAAAAAAAAAGCTTTGTGATGTAATTTTTATTTCTGCAGTTTGGAAAAGAGTTTAACTGTTTTTGTGATGACTCACAAAAATACATAAGGGCATGAAAATTACCCAGGACAACATTCGGGAAACATTTCTGGCGCCTTCACTTACTGAAACCCAGACATAAGCATTCCAGCAAAGACACGGCAACAGCAGGCTTCAGCAAGGAACCGTACAAATGTCCTGGAAAGGGCTTCCCTCTCTGAATGCAGCTTCCTGTCCACAGGATGCTCAAGGCCCAGGCACCTTTATTCTTCCAACTAGAAAGACATACAAAAAGGCCTCAACATGACCTCGGAGGCCCAAACATTTAGCCAAGGCTACTACCAAACAATCTGCTGTCTTCATCCAGGTAAGGGCAGCTTGACGTCTCAAGACACTAAGATGGTGGGTAAATCCAGGGTAGACTGAGATGCAGAAGCTCCAGCAAACGCAGTCCTGTCACTGAAAGACGAATGCAGTACTTATGCCTGCACAAACAGACCCTTCCCTCTGGCCTTGGGCCTAGAACATGATTTTTTGGTAGTTGCTGTTGGGGAAGAGGCCCTTGGGCTTTAACCTGCGAGCAGCCTCCCTTAAATGCTTGGGCTGCAGTGGGGGCTTTTCTCCCCACATCTCACACACGTCCAGGGCCTCTTCCAGCACCTCTCCGACGAAGACCTTGGCTATTCCAGCCATGGCAATGGCCACGTTCTCAGGCTCCGATCCGCCAGTGATAGAATGCATCAGACCTGCAATGCGTGCTTTTGGGAAAGCTGACCGGCGACACACTTCGTAGCGGGCCAGCTGCTCCTCAGACATGGCAGACAGCAGGGTTGCCATCCTCTGAGCCTCCTCCGCATCCACGGTGGGCTTCCTCTCCTTCTTTCCTTTGGTATCTCTTTTCCGTCCTTTGGCTGCAGGAGGAGCTGAGGCTGAGGCTTCACTGTCGCCTTCTGTGAGGTCCGTGACATCCTGACTGCTGAGCTCACCTTCCTGACCCCTGGGTTCTTCCAAGTTCCCATCTAGGTCCTCAGGGAGCCCGTCCTTGTTGCTGCCCTTCAGACCTTGGGGCGTGGCGAACATCTCAGCAGACACAACTGTTTGCCTGCCTGTCTCCATGGGTGAGACTCAGGTCTGCTCCGTGACAGCAGCTGTAGCAGCAGAAGTTACAGCTGGGGTGGTTTGATTATGGATCCGAAGTGAGATTTTGAGAACCATCCTTTTTCTTGTTTTTTTTTTTTTGATTTACAGATCATGTTTATTAAGCGGCACTGAAAATATTAAGTCTCATAAACAATAACATTCAGTGATCGACTTCAATCCAACTGTAATCCTTACTTTAAACTAAGGGCAAGAATAATTTTACGCATACAGCAAATACACACAAAACCTGGGTATTCCGAACTACAAACATGGTTTCCACAGCCACCTATGGTTTTAGGCAAGGACACATTTCCACGACGAACAAGTACTTACAAATATGTTAATAAAACACTAACGCAAACGCTTACCCTGCCGTCAGCTTTTTAAGCAATGCCATTCCTGCTACTGAAAGCATTTATTTTAAGAAGCTTGAATTTGATCCGGGAAAACGTGTTCTCCTAAAACTTTAACAGGATGTTATCAATCCAAAGTGATTTTAAATCAAAAAGCCTTCCAACACAGCATTAAGTATTGTGAAAGCAATGTGAAACTGGCTTTCTGATTTTTTGTTTGCTTGTTTGTGTGGAGACGGCGTCTCGCTCTGCCGACCAGGCTGGAGTGCAGTGCAGCGATCTCGGCTCACCGCAAGCCCCTCCTCCCGCGTAGACGCCATTCTCCGGCCTCAGCCTCCCGAGTAGCTGGGACTACGGTCACCCGCCACTGCGCCCGGCTAATTTTTTGTATTTTTAGTAGAGACGGGGTTTCACCGTGTTAGCCAGGATGGTCTCGATCTCCTGACTTCGTGATCCGCCCGCCTCGGCCTCCCAAAGTGCTGGGATTACAGGCACGAGCCACCACGCCCGGCCTAGTTCATTCTCTCTAATAATGAACTAGACAGTAAACTAGTTGTTGTCTAAAAACTTCAGAATACATGAAGTACAAGCCTCAGCTGTCAAGTCAGAAATGCCATTTCGATTTCACATATTAAATAGCTACAGTAGGCCAGGCTCGGTGGCTGGCGCCTGCAGTCCCAGCACCGTGGGAGGCCGAGGCAGGCGGATCACGAGGTTCAGAGATCGAAACCATCCTGGCCAACATGGCGAAACCCCGTCACCACCAAAAATACGAAAAGTTAGCCAGGCATGGTGGCAGGCGCCTGCACTTCCCAGGAACCCGAGAGGCCCAGGAAGGAGAATCACCCGAACCCGGGAGGCGGAGCCCGCAGTCAGCCGAGATCACGCCCCTGCACCCCAGCCTGGCGACACAGCGAGACTCCGTCTGAAAAAAAAAAAAAAAAGAAAAAGAAAAAGAAAAAAGCTACAGTATAGCTCACAAGGTTACAAGGGCGTAAACATACCTAACACGCAAATACGACTTTATCCTTCAGATAGTCAAAAGTCAGAAGGAACGACACGGTTTGCAAGGTACTTTGACTTATGCGTGGTCATTAAAACCCGGTAAGTGATTAAAGTATGGTAATACAAAGGCAGGCAACGACATGCACCAATATCACTCTAAAATCAAAAGCATAAAAAGAAAGGCTGAAAACTCTCTGTTTCTCCATCTTTCATTTACACGGCTAGATATCAGAACCTTACTTTAGAAAATATACAATTATGATATCTGGTTTCCCCAGATGGTAATTTTCAGAATCTACAAAAAGTGTCAAGATGCATAATTTGCTTCATCGAATGCTTTTCTAGCTCGTTTCAATTCTTCATTCATAGTAAGCAAGTCTTTCACCCTGGCAAACTTCCTTGGGTCCTTTCGAATCAAGAAGATGATATCTTCAACTTGTACTCGACCTTGTCTTCCAATTGACATTGCCTTGTGAGTCATTTCAGTGATATACTTTATGACAAGATCTTCAAGAATATCCACTGACTCAGTATAAGGATTCTGGTCATCCCCAAAGCCATACATCATACATCGCAATTCTTTAGAAAAAAGTCTCTTTCTTTTACCCTGTCCACCTTCTGCACCTCCTCCAATTTCTTCATTTCCTTCCTCAAAGGTGGGGTCTTCTTCCTCGTCTGCCATCCCACTGGCCCGCCGACCCACAGCCCAGAAACTTTCAAAGATTTTGGCTGCTATGTTTCTGGCGAGCCATAGATTAGTCACAAGTGGACACAGCTCCCTGCCTCCCCTTCCCACACACAAACACACACACTGCTTTATCTCACTTCCACAATATGGAGAAACCTGTGGATGGAGAGTTTATTAGTTTTAGATGAATGCAGAAGAAATTCTCACCAATTTTGGATATTGAAAACAAACCCCGGCTCACAGCTCAGAAGTTCTACTAGGCCAAGTGACTGCCTCCTGCTCAGAGTCACACGAGGGACCTCCAGGATGGGTCTGTCTGTGGGGTCGTTGCCTTCACCTGAGAAGAATCTGGCGTCGATCTGATTCGAGTTCGTGGCAGAATCCAATTCCTCAGGTATGTGAAACCCAGGCCCACTTGTTTGTTCTGCCAGCTGCCGGGAGGATGCTCTGAGCTCTTACAGGTGTTGCCCAGGTCTGGGCCGTGCAGCTCCCTGGGTCTGCACCTCCAGGGCTGAGGAATCACCCACAGGGGAATGGAATCTCAGGGAGGTTCAGTCCCATATAAAGAGCACAGACGATTGAATTAGACCCAGCCCTTAACAGCTATTGTTTCAGGGTAATCCTAATCTAATCAGGGCTTTGGGCGGGCTCCTCAATTCGAGGTTCCGTCCGCACCCAAGGGAGGGGCAGAGGCAGGGCTAGGCTCTGGGGGGGGCGGGGCGGGAAATGCCGGGGGCATTTCAGAATTCTGGATTCCTCACAGAATCGCAAAGTTCACATTTCACAACAATAAAGAAAACAATGAGGGTAAAATGAGACCTTTTATGAAGTTGCACATTAGAAAACTTAAACGTCTGAGAAAAAAATCTCTAACTCATAGGGAAACAAGTGGTTTATCACATACTCTGAAATAGACTGGGCTGGGTGTGGGGAATATGAAAATATGATTTCTATGTTATGCTGTTGTATTGTATTGTATTGCATATTATTTATTTATTTTCGAGACAGAGTCTCCCTCTGTCCCCCAGACTGGATTGCAGTGGCCTGATGGCAGCTCACTGCAGCCTCTGCCTCCTGGGCCCAAGCAACTCTCCTGACTCAGCCTCCAGAGTAGCTTGGAGCAACTGTGCGCGCCACCACGCCAGGAGAAATTTGTATCCTTTAAAGTAGAGAGGAGGTTTCACCATTGTGGCCAGGCAAAGCCACAGCCTGGCAGGCGCCACGAAGACCTTGGCCACTGCAGCCGCCGGCAAGAGGGCGCCGCCTACAGGAGGGATCAAGAAGCCTCACCGCTACAGGCCTGGCAGTGCGCAAAATCAGAAAGTACCAGAAGTCCACGCAGATTCACCTCCTCAAGCTGCCCTTCCAGCGCCCGATGCGCAAGATCGGGCAGCACATCATCCTGGACGTGCGCTTCCAGAGGGCGGCCATTGACGCCCTACGGGAGCCCAGTGAGGCTTCCCTGGTGCACCTCTTTGAAGACACCTAGCTGTGTGCCGTCCATAAAAGCCCTGAACTCTTCTACCCTATATATGTGTATTAGCGCTCTGCTTTGTACCCCCTTCCAGAGGAAACACAAATCCATCAATTGATCATTTAAGCCTTTCTAGCTTGGGTACAACATTTCGCGTAGTTGTACTTGTAAGCTCTGTACTTTATACTTCCAGAGACTAGACCCTAGACAGTATCTGCTTGGAATAGTGGAGCTAGCTGGCTTCAACTTTATTTAGGCACATGCTAATTACTTGTGAGGGCAAAGGCGGGCAGTGAGGTTCTTAAGCTGACCCCGAAATAGTAAACTTTGGAAAATAGTCAAGTACGGTCACTTTATTTGTTAGATACCTTGTCACCACCTTACCAGCACCAGTCAGAGACCACATTTTTCTAGGTAGTCTCCATAGGTACATTATGAGAAAGACTTTACGACTTGTAGTGAAGCTCCAGGAAAAACCTCATTGTCGTAAACGTGTAATACAACCAGCCATGAAAGCAGTCAAAGCTTTCTCCTGAAAAGTTAACACTGTCTACAGATTTCTTTCTTGAGAGCTGTGGCTATGTGATATTACATATTGAGAAGATTTCGTATGCGATTATTAAAAAGTCAGGAAACAACAGATGCTGGCAAGGCTGTGAAGATACAGAAACACTTTTACAACGTCTGTGAGAGTGTAAATCAGTTCAACCATTGTGGAAGTCCGTGTGGCGATTCCTCAAGCATCTAGAACCAGAAATACCATTGGACCCAGCTATCTCATTACCGAGTATATAGCCAAAGGGTTATAATTCATCCAATTACAAGGACACATACACAGATATGCTCACTGCGGCACAGTTTGCAAGAGCAAAGGACCTGGAACCAACCCAAATGCCCATCAGTGATAGACTGGATAAAGAATATGTGTGGTATATACACCAGGGAATACTAGGCAGCATAAAAAGGAATGAGTTCGTCTTCTTTGCGGTGACATGGACGACCCTGGGGACCATCATTCTCAGCAAACTAACACAGGAACGGAAAAGCAAACACCACATCTTCTCACTCAAAATTGGGAGTTGATCAATGAGAACATATGGACAGAGAAAGTGGAACGTGACACTCCGTGGCCTGTCACGGGGTGGGGGGCCAGGGAAAGGAGAGCATTAGGACAAACACCCAAGGCATGTGGGGCTTAAAGCCTAGATGGTGGGTGGATTGGTGCAGCAAACCGCTATGCCACATGTATACCTTGGTAAGAAACCTGCACGTACTGCACTAGTATCCCATAACTTACAGGAAAAAACAAAAAGAATGCGTAGGGACACTGAACCCTCTCAACTAATCCAGTTTTCCTCTCTGAGAGAACAACGCTGTGTTCCTGCTCTTGAGCTGACCTCTGAGACCTTGATGTGAACTTGTTTCTGTCTTCAGCAGTTCAGATTTACTCAGACCCCACTCAATGTATTGAGTTCTATGAGGGGCAAGAGAAACGTTCTAAGCTTGTGTGTGGAGTCGCCATCAGCACTGCCCTCTGCTGATGCCTGTCTAGACCGCAGGCTGCTTGGGCCAGGTTCTCTTTTCCTCTAGTGTTCTGAAAGGGCCAGAGCTGCCACATCTGCCAGAATACAGCTTCCAAGACTGCTCCATGCTATGGAAAAGGAATGAGCTGAGAGCCATGTTAAGACTGGGAGATAATGAGTCTCTAGGACCTTACTTCCTTTGGGAGCTCAAGCACTTTCATTTCTGAGGGAGCCCTCCCATCTCCATCAGTTCTGCCAAGAACCTGTACCCTCCTTGTGTCTCTAAGACACACCGGTCTAACTTGTGGTACGCCCAGGCAAGAAAGTTGGTTAAAGGAAAGGAAAGCTGAAGAAGGCCAGAATATGGAGGTATGAAACGGAATTTCCCAATTCTTGGTAAAATTTAGAAATTTCCGTAATACCCAAAGGCAGATGCTACGTACCATAAGTCCTATTTTAGCAGCAAAAGCTGAGGGTATGAGGAAATACAACTATATTGTATGGGGGTTTATTTGGCTCCAGGAAGAAAGAGTACATGTTATTCTGCATTCAATATTAGAGCAGAACAATGGGGTCTTTTCGAAAATTTGGCTTTCACTCTGTGATTCAGGGGGCACATGGCAGAGGGAAACACACTGAAATGGAACCACGGATATCTGTGAGCTGTGCTGGGAAGGTTCAGGGTGATTCCGTCGTAAGTCTCAGGTCTTTATTCTGTAAAGAAAAATTACTCAATTGCATCATAAAGATACAGCAGAGTATGTCCAAGTAGAGTTGGGAATAACTTTGTCACTCGTGATGAACCTACTTGGTCCGATATTTTAATATCTTCCCCCATGTCTGTGTACTCAGGTTTGATTTTCCGAGTGGATCATCGGTGGAATCAATAAAATCAGGAATACTCTAAGGCAGTGTTTTGAACTAAATTTCAGTGTCTCTGGATGAACCGGCCATATCACCGTGTGTAGCAAACATGAAGTATCAACAGGCTGTCTGTATGCCTTTTCAACTACATAGAAGTTCGCTACAAATGGCGGCGTGAGGAAAGGTGATTTTGGAATTGGATGCTCTCTCGTCTTTTACGATGCATCTATACTATATTACATTCTAAAACAGTAAAGGATCACTTGCTGACGTAAAGCACAGTAGGCAGGAATAGGAGAAGGGTCAACTGAGAGAAAAAAAAAAGCTTTGTGATGTAATTTTTATTTCTGCAGTTTGGAAAAGAGTTTAACTGTTTTTGTGATGACTCACAAAAATACATAAGGGCATGAAAATTACCCAGGACAACATTCGGGAAACATTTCTGGCGCCTTCACTTACTGAAACCCAGACATAAGCATTCCAGCAAAGACACGGCAACAGCAGGCTTCAGCAAGGAACCGTACAAATGTCCTGGAAAGGGCTTCCCTCTCTGAATGCAGCTTCCTGTCCACAGGATGCTCAAGGCCCAGGCACCTTTATTCTTCCAACTAGAAAGACATACAAAAAGGCCTCAACATGACCTCGGAGGCCCAAACATTTAGCCAAGGCTACTACCAAACAATCTGCTGTCTTCATCCAGGTAAGGGCAGCTTGACGTCTCAAGACACTAAGATGGTGGGTAAATCCAGGGTAGACTGAGATGCAGAAGCTCCAGCAAACGCAGTCCTGTCACTGAAAGACGAATGCAGTACTTATGCCTGCACAAACAGACCCTTCCCTCTGGCCTTGGGCCTAGAACATGATTTTTTGGTAGTTGCTGTTGGGGAAGAGGCCCTTGGGCTTTAACCTGCGAGCAGCCTCCCTTAAATGCTTGGGCTGCAGTGGGGGCTTTTCTCCCCACATCTCACACACGTCCAGGGCCTCTTCCAGCACCTCTCCGACGAAGACCTTGGCTATTCCAGCCATGGCAATGGCCACGTTCTCAGGCTCCGATCCGCCAGTGATAGAATGCATCAGACCTGCAATGCGTGCTTTTGGGAAAGCTGACCGGCGACACACTTCGTAGCGGGCCAGCTGCTCCTCAGACATGGCAGACAGCAGGGTTGCCATCCTCTGAGCCTCCTCCGCATCCACGGTGGGCTTCCTCTCCTTCTTTCCTTTGGTATCTCTTTTCCGTCCTTTGGCTGCAGGAGGAGCTGAGGCTGAGGCTTCACTGTCGCCTTCTGTGAGGTCCGTGACATCCTGACTGCTGAGCTCACCTTCCTGACCCCTGGGTTCTTCCAAGTTCCCATCTAGGTCCTCAGGGAGCCCGTCCTTGTTGCTGCCCTTCAGACCTTGGGGCGTGGCGAACATCTCAGCACACACAACTGTTTGCCTGCCTGTCTCCATGGGTGAGACTCAGGTCTGCTCCGTGACAGCAGCTGTAGCAGCAGAAGTTACAGCTGGGGTGGTTTGATTATGGATCCGAAGTGAGATTTTGAGAACCATCCTTTTTCTTGTTTTTTTTTTTTTTTTGATTTACAGATCATGTTTATTAAGCGGCACTCAAAATGTTAAGTCTCATAAACAATAACATTCAGTGATCGACTTCAATCCAACTGTAATCCTTACTTTAAACTAAGGGCAAGAATAATTTTACGCATACAGCAAATACACACAAAACCTGGGTATTCCGAACTACAAACATGGTTTCCACAGCCACCTATGGTTTTAGGCAAGGACACATTTCCACGACGAACAAGTACTTACAAATATGTTAATAAAACACTAACGCAAACGCTTACCCTGCCGTCAGCTTTTTAAGCAATGCCATTCCTGCTACTGAAAGCATTTATTTTAAGAAGCTTGAATTTGATCCGGGAAAACGTGTTCTCCTAAAACTTTAACAGGATGTTATCAATCCAAAGTGATTTTAAATCAAAAAGCCTTCCAACACAGCATTAAGTATTGTGAAAGCAATGTGAAACTTGCTTTCTGTTTTTTTGTTTGCTTGTTTGTGTGGAGACGGCGTCTCGCTCTGCCGACCAGGCTGGAGGGCAGTGCAGCGATCTCGGCTCACCGCAAGCCCCTCCTCCCGCGTAGACGCCATTCTCCGGCCTCAGCCTCCCGAGTAGCTGGGACTACGGTCACCCGCCACTGCGCCCGGCTAATTTTTTGTATTTTTAGTAGAGACGGGGTTTCACCGTGTTAGCCATGATGGTCTCGAACTCCTGACTTCGTGATCCGCCCGCCTCGGCCTCCCAAAGTGCTGGGATTACAGGCACGAGCCACCACGCCCGGCCTAGTTCATTCTCTTTAATAATGAACTAGACAGTAAACTAGTTGTTGTCTAAAAACTTCAGAATACATGAAGTACAAGCCTCAGCTGTCAAGTCAGAAATGCCATTTCGATTTCACATATTAAATAGCTACAGTAGGCCAGGCTCGGTGGCTGGCGCCTGCAGTCCCAGCACCGTGGGAGGCCGAGGCAGGCGGATCACGAGGTTCAGAGATCGAAACCATCCTGGCCAACATGGCGAAACCCCGTCACCACCAAAAATACGAAAAGTTAGCCAGGCATGGTGGCAGGCGCCTGCACTTCCCAGGAACCCGAGAGGCCCAGGAAGGAGAATCACCCGAACCCGGGAGGCGGAGCCCGCAGTCAGCCGAGATCACGCCCCTGCACCCCAGCCTGGCGACACAGCGAGACTCCCTCTGAAAAAAAAAAAAAAAAAGAAAAAGAAAAAGAAAAAAGCTACAGTATAGCTCACAAGGTTACAAGGGCGTAAACATACCTAACACGCAAATACGACTTTATCCTTCAGATAGTCAAAAGTCAGAAGGAACGACACGGTTTGCAAGGTACTTTGACTTATGCGTGGTCATTAAAACCCGGTAAGTGATTAAAGTATGGTAATACAAAGGCAGGCAACGACATGCACCAATATCACTCTAAAATCAAAAGCATAAAAAGAAAGGCTGAAAACTCTCTGTTTCTCCATCTTTCATTTACACGGCTAGATATCAGAACCTTACTTTAGAAAATATACAATTATGATATCTGGTTTCCCCAGATGGTAATTTTCAGAATCTACAAAAAGTGTCAAGATGCGTAATTTGCTTCATCGAATGCTTTTCTAGCTCGTTTCAATTCTTCATTCATAGTAAGCAAGTCTTTCACCCTGGCAAACTTCCTTGGGTCCTTTCGAATCAAGAAGATGATATCTTCAACTTGTACTCGACCTTGTCTTCCAATTGACATTGCCTTGTGAGTCATTTCAGTGATATACTTTATGACAAGATCTTCAAGAATATCCACTGACTCAGTATAAGGATTCTGGTCATCCCCAAAGCCATACATCATACATCGCAATTCTTTAGAAAAAAGTCTCTTTCTTTTACCCTGTCCACCTTCTGCACCTCCTCCAATTTCTTCATTTCCTTCCTCAAAGGTGGGGTCTTCTTCCTCGTCTGCCATCCCACTGGCCCGCCGACCCACAGCCCAGAAACTTTCAAAGATTTTGGCTGCTATGTTTCTGGCGAGCCATAGATTAGTCACAAGTGGACACAGCTCCCTGCCTCCCCTTCCCACACACAAACACACACACTGCTTTATCTCACTTCCACAATATGGAGAAACCTGTGGATGGAGAGTTTATTAGTTTTAGATGAATGCAGAAGAAATTCTCACCAATTTTGGATATTGAAAACAAACCCCGGCTCACAGCTCAGAAGTTCTACTAGGCCAAGTGACTGCCTCCTGCTCAGAGTCACACGAGGGACCTCCAGGATGGGTCTGTCTGTGGGGTCGTTGCCTTCACCTGAGAAGAATCTGGCGTCGATCTGATTCGAGTTCGTGGCAGAATCCAATTCCTCAGGTATGTGAAACCCAGGCCCACTTGTTTGTTCTGCCAGCTGCCGGGAGGATGCTCTGAGCTCTTACAGGTGTTGCCCAGGTCTGGGCCGTGCAGCTCCCTGGGTCTGCACCTCCAGGGCTGAGGAATCACCCACAGGGGAATGGAATCTCAGGGAGGTTCAGTCCCAAATAAAGAGCACAGACGATTGAATTAGACCCAGCCCTTAACAGCTATTGTTTCAGGGTAATCCTAATCTAATCAGGGCTTTGGGCGGGCTCCTCAATTCGAGGTTCCGTCCGCACCCAAGGGAGGGGCAGAGGCAGGGCTAGGCTCTGGGGAGGGCGGGGCGGGAAATGCCGGGGGCATTTCAGAATTCTGGATTCCTCACAGAATCGCAAAGTTCACATTTCACAACAATAAAGAAAATAATGAGGGTAAAAATGAGACCTTTTATGAAGTTGCACATTAGAAAACTTAAACGTCTGAGAAAAAAATCTCTAACTCATAGGGAAACAAGTGGTTTATCACATACTCTGAAATAGACTGGGCTGGGTGTGGGGAATATGAAAATATGATTTCTATGTTCTGCTGTTGTATTGTATTGTATTGCATATTATTTATTTATTTTCGAGACAGAGTCTCCCTCTGTCCCCCAGACTGGATTGCAGTGGCCTGATGGCAGCTCACTGCAGCCTCTGCCTCCTGGGCCCAAGCAACTCTCCTGACTCAGCCTCCAGAGTAGCTTGGAGCAACTGTGCGCGCCACCACGCCAGGAGAAATTTGTATTCTTTAAAGTAGAGAGGAGGTTTCACCATTGTGGCCAGGCAAAGCCACAGCCTGGCAGGCGCCACGAAGACCCTGGCCACTGCAGCCGCCGGCAAGAGGGCGCCGCCTACAGGAGGGATCAAGAAGCCTCACCGCTACAGGCCTGGCAGTGCGCAAAATCAGAAAGTACCAGAAGTCCACGCAGCTTCACCTCCTCAAGCTGCCCTTCCAGCGCCCGATGCGCAAGATCGGGCAGCACATCATCCGGGACGTGCGCTTCCAGAGGGCGGCCATTGACGCCCTACGGGAGCCCAGTGAGGCTTCCCTGGTGCACCTCTTTGAAGACACCTAGCTGTGTGCCGTCCATAAAAGCCCTGAACTCTTCTACCCTATATATGTGTATTAGCGCTCTGCTTTGTACCCCCTTCCAGAGGAAACACAAATCCATCAATTGATCATTTAAGCCTTTCTAGCTTGGGTACAACTTTTCGCGTAGCTGTACTTGTAAGCTCTGTACTTTATACTTCCAGAGACTAGACCCTAGACAGTATCTGCTTGGAATAGTGGAGCTAGCTGGCTTCAACTTTATTTAGGCACATGCTAATTACTTGTGAGGGCAAAGGCGGGCAGTGAGGTTCTTAAGCTGACCCCGAAATAGTAAACTTTGGAAAATAGTCAAGTACGGTCACTTTATTTGTTAGATATCTTGTCACCACCTTACCAGCACCAGTCAGAGACCACATTTTTCTAGGTAGTCTCCATAGGTACATTATGAGAAAGACTTTACGACTTGTAGTGAAGCTCCAGGAAAAACCTCATTGTCGTAAACGTGTAATACAACCAGCCATGAAAGCAGTCAAAGCTTTCTCCTGAAAAGATAACACTGTCTACAGATTTCTTTCTTGAGAGCTGTGGCTATGTGATATTACATATTGAGAAGATTTCGTATGCGATTATTAAAAAGTCAGGAAACAACAGATGCTGGCAAGGCTGTGAAGATACAGAAACACTTTTACAACGTCTGTGAGAGTGTAAATCAGTTCAACCATTGTGGAAGTCCGTGTGGCGATTCCTCAAGCATCTAGAACCAGAAATACCATTGGACCCAGCTATCTCATTACCGGGTATATAGCCAAAGGGTTATAATTCATCCAATTACAAGGACACATGCACAGATATGCTCACTGCGGCACAGTTTGCAAGAGCAAAGGACCTGGAACCAACCCAAATGCCCATCAGTGATAGACTGGATAAAGAATATGTGTGGTATATACACCCGGGAATACTAGGCAGCATAAAAAAGAATGAGTTCGTCTTCTTTGCGGTGACATGGACGACCCTGGGGACCATCATTCTCAGCAAACTAACACAGGAACGGAAAAGCAAACACCACATCTTCTCACTCAAAAGTGGGAGTTGATCAATGAGAACACATGGACAGAGAAAGTGGAACGTGACTCTCCGTGGCCTGTCACGGGGTGGGGGGCCAGGGAAAGGAGAGCATTAGGACAAACACCCAAGGCATGTGGGGCTTAAAGCCTAGATGGTGGGTGGATTGGTGCAGCAAACCGCTATGGCACATGTATACCTTGGTAAGAAACCTGCACGTTTTGCACTAGTATCCCATAACTTACAGGAAAAAACAAAAAAAAAAATGCGTAGGGACACTGAACCCTCTCAACTAATCCAGTTTTCCTCTCTGAGAGAACAACGCTGTGTTCCTGCTCTTGAGCTGACCTCTGAGACCTTGATGTGAACTTGTTTCTGTCTTCAGCAGTTCAGATTTACTCAGACCCCACTCAATGTATTGAGTTCTATGAGGGGCAAGAGAAACGTTCTAAGCTTGTGTGTGGAGTCGCCATCAGCACTGCCCTCTGCTGATGCCTGTCTAGACCGCAGGCTGCTTGGGCCAGGTTCTCTTTTCCTCTAGTGTTCTGAAAGGGCCAGAGCTGCCACATCTGCCAGAATACAGCTTCCAAGACTGCTCCATGCTATGGAAAAGGAATGAGCTGAGAGCCATGTTAAGACTGGGAGATAATGAGTCTCTAGGACCTTACTTCCTTTGGGAGCTCAAGCACTTTCATTTCTGAGGGAGCCCTCCCATCTCCATCAGTTCTGCCAAGAACCTGTACCCTCCTTGTGTCTCTAAGACACACCGGTCTAACTTGTGGTACGCCCAGGCAAGAAAGTTGGTTAAAGGAAAGGAAAGCTGAAGAAGGCCAGAATATGGAGGTATGAAACGGAATTTCCCTATTCTTGGTAAAATTTAGAAATTTCCGTAATACCCAAAGGCAGATGCTACGTACCATAAGTCCTATTTTAGCAGCAAAAGCTGAGGGTATGAGGAAATACAACTATATTGTATGGGGGTTTATTTGGCTCCAGGAAGAAAGAGTACATGTTATTCTGCATTCCATATTAGAGCAGAACAATGGGGTCTTTTCGAAAATTTGGCTTTCACTCTGTGATTCAGGGGGCACATGGCAGAGGGAAACACACTGAAATGGAACCACGGATATCTGTGAGCTGTGCTGGGAAGGTTCAGGGTGATTCCGTCGTAAGTCTCAGGTCTTTATTCTGTAAAGAAAAATTACTCAATTGCATCATAAAGATACAGCAGAGTATGTCCAAGTAGAGTTGGGAATAACTTTGTCACTCGTGATGAACCTACTTGGTCCGATATTTTAATATCTTCCCCCATGTCTGTGTACTCAGGTTTGATTTTCCGAGTGGATCATCGGTGGAATCAATAAAATCAGGAATACTCTAAGGCAGTGTTTTGAACTAAATTTCAGTGTCTCTGGATGAACCGGCCATATCACCGTGTGTAGCAAACATGAAGTATCAACAGGCTGTCTGTATGCCTTTTCAACTACATAGAAGTTCGCTACAAATGGCGGCGTGAGGAAAGGTGATTTTGGAATTGGATGCTCTCTCGTCTTTTACGATGCATCTATACTATATTACATTCTAAAACAGTAAAGGATCACTTGCTGACGTAAAGCACAGTAGGCAGGAATAGGAGAAGGGTCAACTGAGAGAAAAAAAAAAGCTTTGTGATGTAATTTTTATTTCTGCAGTTTGGAAAAGAGTTTAACTGTTTTTGTGATGACTCACAAAAATACATAAGGGCATGAAAATTACCCAGGACAACATTCGGGAAACATTTCTGGCGCCTTCACTTACTGAAACCCAGACATAAGCATTCCAGCAAAGACACGGCAACAGCAGGCTTCAGCAAGGAACCGTACAAATGTCCTGGAAAGGGCTTCCCTCTCTGAATGCAGCTTCCTGTCCACAGGATGCTCAAGGCCCAGGCACCTTTATTCTTCCAACTAGAAAGACATACAAAAAGGCCTCAACATGACCTCGGAGGCCCAAACATTTAGCCAAGGCTACTACCAAACAATCTGCTGTCTTCATCCAGGTAAGGGCAGCTTGACGTCTCAAGACACTAAGATGGTGGGTAAATCCAGGGTAGACTGAGATGCAGAAGCTCCAGCAAACGCAGTCCTGTCACTGAAAGACGAATGCAGTACTTATGCCTGCACAAACAGACCCTTCCCTCTGGCCTTGGGCCTAGAACATGATTTTTTGGTAGTTGCTGTTGGGGAAGAGGCCCTTGGGCTTTAACCTGCGAGCAGCCTCCCTTAAATGCTTGGGCTGCAGTGGGGGCTTTTCTCCCCACATCTCACACACGTCCAGGGCCTCTTCCAGCACCTCTCCGACGAAGACCTTGGCTATTCCAGCCATGGCAATGGCCACGTTCTCAGGCTCCGATCCGCCAGTGATAGAATGCATCAGACCTGCAATGCGTGCTTTTGGGAAAGCTGACCGGCGACACACTTCGTAGCGGGCCAGCTGCTCCTCAGACATGGCAGACAGCAGGGTTGCCATCCTCTGAGCCTCCTCCGCATCCACGGTGGGCTTCCTCTCCTTCTTTCCTTTGGTATCTCTTTTCCGTCCTTTGGCTGCAGGAGGAGCTGAGGCTGAGGCTTCACTGTCGCCTTCTGTGAGGTCCGTGACATCCTGACTGCTGAGCTCACCTTCCTGACCCCTGGGTTCTTCCAAGTTCCCATCTAGGTCCTCAGGGAGCCCGTCCTTGTTGCTGCCCTTCAGACCTTGGGGCGTGGCGAACATCTCAGCAGACACAACTGTTTGCCTGCCTGTCTCCATGGGTGAGACTCAGGTCTGCTCCGTGACAGCAGCTGTAGCAGCAGAAGTTACAGCTGGGGTGGTTTGATTATGGATCCGAAGTGAGATTTTGAGAACCATCCTTTTTCTTGTTTTTTTTTTTTTTTTTTTGATTTACAGATCATGTTTATTAAGCGGCACTCAAAATGTTAAGTCTCATAAACAATAACATTCAGTGATCGACTTCAATCCAACTGTAATCCTTACTTTAAACTAAGGGCAAGAATAATTTTACGCATAGAGCAAATACCCACAAAACCTGGGTATTCCGAACTACAAACATGGTTTCCACAGCCACCTATGGTTTTAGGCAAGGACACATTTCCACGACGAACAAGTACTTACAAATATGTTAATAAAACACTAACGCAAACGCTTACCCTGCCGTCAGCTTTTTAAGCAATGCCATTCCTGCTACTGAAAGCATTTATTTTAAGAAGCTTGAATTTGATCCGGGAAAACGTGTTCTCCTAAAACTTTAACAGGATGTTATCAATCCAAAGTGATTTTAAATCAAAAAGCCTTCCAACACAGCATTAAGTATTGTGAAAGCAATGTGAAACTTGCTTTCTGTTTTTTTGTTTGCTTGTTTGTGTGGAGACGGCGTCTCGCTCTGCCGACCAGGCTGGAGGGCAGTGCAGCGATCTCGGCTCACCGCAAGCCCCTCCTCCCGCGTAGACGCCATTCTCCGGCCTCAGCCTCCCGAGTAGCTGGGACTACGGTCACCCGCCACTGCGCCCGGCTAATTTTTTGTATTTTTAGTAGAGACGGGGTTTCACCGTGTTAGCCAGGATGGTCTCGAACTCCTGACTTCGTGATCCGCCCGCCTCGGCCTCCCAAAGTGCTGGGATTACAGGCACGAGCCACCACGCCCGGCCTAGTTCATTCTCTTTAATAATGAACTAGACAGTAAACTAGTTGTTGTCTAAAAACTTCAGAATACATGAAGTACAAGCCTCAGCTGTCAAGTCAGAAATGCCATTTCGATTTCACATATTAAATAGCTACAGTAGGCCAGGCTCGGTGGCTGGCGCCTGCAGTCCCAGCACCGTGGGAGGCCGAGGCAGGCGGATCACGAGGTTCAGAGATCGAAACCATCCTGGCCAACATGGCGAAACCCCGTCACCACCAAAAATACGAAAAGTTAGCCAGGCATGGTGGCAGGCGCCTGCACTTCCCAGGAACCCGAGAGGCCCAGGAAGGAGAATCACCCGAACCCGGGAGGCGGAGCCCGCAGTCAGCCGAGATCACGCCCCTGCACCCCAGCCTGGCGACACAGCGAGACTCCCTCTGAAAAAAAAAAAAAAAAAGAAAAAGAAAAAGAAAAAAGCTACAGTATAGCTCACAAGGTTACAAGGGCGTAAACATACCTAACACGCAAATACGACTTTATCCTTCAGATAGTCAAAAGTCAGAAGGAACGACACGGTTTGCAAGGTACTTTGACTTATGCGTGGTCATTAAAACCCGGTAAGTGATTAAAGTATGGTAATACAAAGGCAGGCAACGACATGCACCAATATCACTCTAAAATCAAAAGCATAAAAAGAAAGGCTGAAAACTCTCTGTTTCTCCATCTTTCATTTACACGGCTAGATATCAGAACCTTACTTTAGAAAATATACAATTATGATATCTGGTTTCCCCAGATGGTAATTTTCAGAATCTACAAAAAGTGTCAAGATGCGTAATTTGCTTCATCGAATGCTTTTCTAGCTCGTTTCAATTCTTCATTCATAGTAAGCAAGTCTTTCACCCTGGCAAACTTCCTTGGGTCCTTTCGAATCAAGAAGATGATATCTTCAACTTGTACTCGACCTTGTCTTCCAATTGACATTGCCTTGTGAGTCATTTCAGTGATATACTTTATGACAAGATCTTCAAGAATATCCACTGACTCAGTATAAGGATTCTGGTCATCCCCAAAGCCATACATCATACATCGCAATTCTTTAGAAAAAAGTCTCTTTCTTTTACCCTGTCCACCTTCTGCACCTCCTCCAATTTCTTCATTTCCTTCCTCAAAGGTGGGGTCTTCTTCCTCGTCTGCCATCCCACTGGCCCGCCGACCCACAGCCCAGAAACTTTCAAAGATTTTGGCTGCTATGTTTCTGGCGAGCCATAGATTAGTCACAAGTGGACACAGCTCCCTGCCTCCCCTTCCCACACACAAACACACACACTGCTTTATCTCACTTCCACAATATGGAGAAACCTGTGGATGGAGAGTTTATTAGTTTTAGATGAATGCAGAAGAAATTCTCACCAATTTTGGATATTGAAAACAAACCCCGGCTCACAGCTCAGAAGTTCTACTAGGCCAAGTGACTGCCTCCTGCTCAGAGTCACACGAGGGACCTCCAGGATGGGTCTGTCTGTGGGGTCGTTGCCTTCACCTGAGAAGAATCTGGCGTCGATCTGATTCGAGTTCGTGGCAGAATCCAATTCCTCAGGTATGTGAAACCCAGGCCCACTTGTTTGTTCTGCCAGCTGCCGGGAGGATGCTCTGAGCTCTTACAGGTGTTGCCCAGGTCTGGGCCGTGCAGCTCCCTGGGTCTGCACCTCCAGGGCTGAGGAATCACCCACAGGGGAATGGAATCTCAGGGAGGTTCAGTCCCAAATAAAGAGCACAGACGATTGAATTAGACCCAGCCCTTAACAGCTATTGTTTCAGGGTAATCCTAATCTAATCAGGGCTTTGGGCGGGCTCCTCAATTCGAGGTTCCGTCCGCACCCAAGGGAGGGGCAGAGGCAGGGCTAGGCTCTGGGGAGGGCGGGGCGGGAAATGCCGGGGGCATTTCAGAATTCTGGATTCCTCACAGAATCGCAAAGTTCACATTTCACAACAATAAAGAAAACAATGAGGGTAAAAATGAGACCTTTTATGAAGTTGCACATTAGAAAACTTAAACGTCTGAGAAAAAAATCTCTAACTCATAGGGAAACAAGTGGTTTATCACATACTCTGAAATAGACTGGGCTGGGTGTGGGGAATATGAAAATATGATTTCTATGTTCTGCTGTTGTATTGTATTGTATTGCATATTATTTATTTATTTTCGAGACAGAGTCTCCCTCTGTCCCCCAGACTGGATTGCAGTGGCCTGATGGCAGCTCACTGCAGCCTCTGCCTCCTGGGCCCAAGCAACTCTCCTGACTCAGCCTCCAGAGTAGCTTGGAGCAACTGTGCGCGCCACCACGCCAGGAGAAATTTGTATTCTTTAAAGTAGAGAGGAGGTTTCACCATTGTGGCCAGGCAAAGCCACAGCCTGGCAGGCGCCACGAAGACCCTGGCCACTGCAGCCGCCGGCAAGAGGGCGCCGCCTACAGGAGGGATCAAGAAGCCTCACCGCTACAGGCCTGGCAGTGCGCAAAATCAGAAAGTACCAGAAGTCCACGCAGCTTCACCTCCTCAAGCTGCCCTTCCAGCGCCCGATGCGCAAGATCGGGCAGCACATCATCCGGGACGTGCGCTTCCAGAGGGCGGCCATTGACGCCCTACGGGAGCCCAGTGAGGCTTCCCTGGTGCACCTCTTTGAAGACACCTAGCTGTGTGCCGTCCATAAAAGCCCTGAACTCTTCTACCCTATATATGTGTATTAGCGCTCTGCTTTGTACCCCCTTCCAGAGGAAACACAAATCCATCAATTGATCATTTAAGCCTTTCTAGCTTGGGTACAACTTTTCGCGTAGCTGTACTTGTAAGCTCTGTACTTTATACTTCCAGAGACTAGACCCTAGACAGTATCTGCTTGGAATAGTGGAGCTAGCTGGCTTCAACTTTATTTAGGCACATGCTAATTACTTGTGAGGGCAAAGGCGGGCAGTGAGGTTCTTAAGCTGACCCCGAAATAGTAAACTTTGGAAAATAGTCAAGTACGGTCACTTTATTTGTTAGATATCTTGTCACCACCTTACCAGCACCAGTCAGAGACCACATTTTTCTAGGTAGTCTCCATAGGTACATTATGAGAAAGACTTTACGACTTGTAGTGAAGCTCCAGGAAAAACCTCATTGTCGTAAACGTGTAATACAACCAGCCATGAAAGCAGTCAAAGCTTTCTCCTGAAAAGATAACACTGTCTACAGATTTCTTTCTTGAGAGCTGTGGCTATGTGATATTACATATTGAGAAGATTTCGTATGCGATTATTAAAAAGTCAGGAAACAACAGATGCTGGCAAGGCTGTGAAGATACAGAAACACTTTTACAACGTCTGTGAGAGTGTAAATCAGTTCAACCATTGTGGAAGTCCGTGTGGCGATTCCTCAAGCATCTAGAACCAGAAATACCATTGGACCCAGCTATCTCATTACCGGGTATATAGCCAAAGGGTTATAATTCATCCAATTACAAGGACACATGCACAGATATGCTCACTGCGGCACAGTTTGCAAGAGCAAAGGACCTGGAACCAACCCAAATGCCCATCAGTGATAGACTGGATAAAGAATATGTGTGGTATATACACCCGGGAATACTAGGCAGCATAAAAAAGAATGAGTTCGTCTTCTTTGCGGTGACATGGACGACCCTGGGGACCATCATTCTCAGCAAACTAACACAGGAACGGAAAAGCAAACACCACATCTTCTCACTCAAATGTGGGAGTTGATCAATGAGAACACATGGACAGAGAAATTGGAACGCGACTCTCCGTGGCCTGTCACGGGGTGGGGGGCCAGGGAAAGGAGAGCATTAGGACAAACACCCAAGGCATGTGGGGCTTAAAGCCTAGATGGTGGGTGGATTGGTGCAGCAAACCGCTATGGCACATGTATACCTTGGTAAGAAACCTGCACGTTCTGCACTAGTATCCCATAACTTACAGGAAAAAACAAAAAAAAATGCGTAGGGACACTGAACCCTCTCAACTAATCCAGTTTTCCTCTCTGAGAGAACAACGCTGTGTTCCTGCTCTTGAGCTGACCTCTGAGACCTTCATGTGAACTTGTTTCTGTCTTCAGCAGTTCAGATTTACTCAGACCCCACTCAATGTATTGAGTTCTATGAGGGGCAAGAGAAACGTTCTAAGCTTGTGTGTGGAGTCGCCATCAGCACTGCCCTCTGCTGATGCCTGTCTAGACCGCAGGCTGCTTGGGCCAGGTTCTCCTTTCCTCTAGTGTTCTGAAAGGGCCAGAGCTGCCACATCTGCCAGAATACAGCTTCCAAGACTGCTCCATGCTATGGAAAAGGAATGAGCTGAGAGCCATGTTAAGACTGGGAGATAATGAGTCTCTAGGACCTTACTTCCTTTGGGAGCTCAAGCACTTTCATTTCTGAGGGAGCCCTCCCATCTCCATGAGTTCTGCCAAGAACCTGTACCCTCCTTGTGTCTCTAAGACACACCGGTCTAACTTGTGGTACGCCCAGGCAAGAAAGTTGGTTAAAGGAAAGGAAAGCTGAAGAAGGCCAGAATATGGAGGTATGAAACGGAATTTCCCAATTCTTGGTAAAATTTAGAAATTTCCGTAATACCCAAAGGCAGATGCTACGTACCATAAGTCCTATTTTAGCAGCAAAAGCTGAGGGTATGAGGAAATACAACTATATTGTATGGGGGTTTATTTGGCTCCAGGAAGAAAGAGTACATGTTATTCTGCATTCAATATTAGAGCAGAACAATGGGGTCTTTTGGAAAATTTGGCTTTCACTCTGTGATTCAGGGGGCACATGGCAGAGGGAAACACACTGAAATGGAACCACGGATATCTGTGAGCTGTGCTGGGAAGGTTCAGGGTGATTCCGTCGTAAGTCTCAGGTCTTTATTCTGTAAAGAAAAATTACTCAATTGCATCATAAAGATACAGCAGAGTATGTCCAAGTAGAGTTGGGAATAACTTTGTCACTCGTGATGAACCTACTTGGTCCGATATTTTAATATCTTCCCCCATGTCTGTGTACTCAGGTTTGATTTTCCGAGTGGATCATCGGTGGAATCAATAAAATCAGGAATACTCTAAGGCAGTGTTTTGAACTAAATTTCAGTGTCTCTGGATGAACCGGCCATATCACCGTGTGTAGCAAACATGAAGTATCAACAGGCTGTCTGTATGCCTTTTCAACTACATAGAAGTTCGCTACAAATGGCGGCGTGAGGAAAGGTGATTTTGGAATTGGATGCTCTCTCGTCTTTTACGATGCATCTATACTATATTACATTCTAAAACAGTAAAGGATCACTTGCTGACGTAAAGCACAGTAGGCAGGAATAGGAGAAGGGTCAACTGAGAGAAAAAAAAAAGCTTTGTGATGTAATTTTTATTTCTGCAGTTTGGAAAAGAGTTTAACTGTTTTTGTGATGACTCACAAAAATACATAAGGGCATGAAAATTACCCAGGACAACATTCGGGAAACATTTCTGGCGCCTTCACTTACTGAAACCCAGACATAAGCATTCCAGCAAAGACACGGCAACAGCAGGCTTCAGCAAGGAACCGTACAAATGTCCTGGAAAGGGCTTCCCTCTCTGAATGCAGCTTCCTGTCCACAGGATGCTCAAGGCCCAGGCACCTTTATTCTTCCAACTAGAAAGACATACAAAAAGGCCTCAACATGACCTCGGAGGCCCAAACATTTAGCCAAGGCTACTACCAAACAATCTGCTGTCTTCATCCAGGTAAGGGCAGCTTGACGTCTCAAGACACTAAGATGGTGGGTAAATCCAGGGTAGACTGAGATGCAGAAGCTCCAGCAAACGCAGTCCTGTCACTGAAAGACGAATGCAGTACTTATGCCTGCACAAACAGACCCTTCCCTCTGGCCTTGGGCCTAGAACATGATTTTTTGGTAGTTGCTGTTGGGGAAGAGGCCCTTGGGCTTTAACCTGCGAGCAGCCTCCCTTAAATGCTTGGGCTGCAGTGGGGGCTTTTCTCCCCACATCTCACACACGTCCAGGGCCTCTTCCAGCACCTCTCCGACGAAGACCTTGGCTATTCCAGCCATGGCAATGGCCACGTTCTCAGGCTCCGATCCGCCAGTGATAGAATGCATCAGACCTGCAATGCGTGCTTTTGGGAAAGCTGACCGGCGACACACTTCGTAGCGGGCCAGCTGCTCCTCAGACATGGCAGACAGCAGGGTTGCCATCCTCTGAGCCTCCTCCGCATCCACGGTGGGCTTCCTCTCCTTCTTTCCTTTGGTATCTCTTTTCCGTCCTTTGGCTGCAGGAGGAGCTGAGGCTGAGGCTTCACTGTCGCCTTCTGTGAGGTCCGTGACATCCTGACTGCTGAGCTCACCTTCCTGACCCCTGGGTTCTTCCAAGTTCCCATCTAGGTCCTCAGGGAGCCCGTCCTTGTTGCTGCCCTTCAGACCTTGGGGCGTGGCGAACATCTCAGCACACACAACTGTTTGCCTGCCTGTCTCCATGGGTGAGACTCAGGTCTGCTCCGTGACAGCAGCTGTAGCAGCAGAAGTTACAGCTGGGGTGGTTTGATTATGGATCCGAAGTGAGATTTTGAGAACCATCCTTTTTCTTGTTTTTTTTTTTTTTTTTGATTTACAGATCATGTTTATTAAGCGGCACTCAAAATGTTAAGTCTCATAAACAATAACATTCAGTGATCGACTTCAATCCAACTGTAATCCTTACTTTAAACTAAGGGCAAGAATAATTTTACGCATACAGCAAATACACACAAAACCTGGGTATTCCGAACTACAAACATGGTTTCCACAGCCACCTATGGTTTTAGGCAAGGACACATTTCCACGACGAACAAGTACTTACAAATATGTTAATAAAACACTAACGCAAACGCTTACCATGCCGTCAGCTTTTTAAGCAATGCCATTCCTGCTACTGAAAGCATTTATTTTAAGAAGCTTGAATTTGATCCGGGAAAACGTGTTCTCCTAAAACTTTAACAGGATGTTATCAATCCAAAGTGATTTTAAATCAAAAAGCCATCCAACACAGCATTAAGTATTGTGAAAGCAATGTGAAACTTGCTTTCTGTTTTTTTGTTTGCTTGTTTGTGTGGAGACGGCGTCTCGCTCTGCCGACCAGGCTGGAGGGCAGTGCAGCGATCTCGGCTCACCGCAAGCCCCTCCTCCCGCGTAGACGCCATTCTCCGGCCTCAGCCTCCCGAGTAGCTGGGACTACGGTCACCCGCCACTGCGCCCGGCTAATTTTTTGTATTTTTAGTAGAGACGGGGTTTCACCGTGTTAGCCAGGATGGTCTCGATCTCCTGACTTCGTGATCCGCCCGCCTCGGCCTCCCAAAGTGCTGGGATTACAGGCACGAGCCACCACGCCCGGCCTAGTTCATTCTCTTTAATAATGAACTAGACAGTAAACTAGTTGTTGTCTAAAAACTTCAGAATACATGAAGTACAAGCCTCAGCTGTCAAGTCAGAAATGCCATTTCGATTTCACATATTAAATAGCTACAGTAGGCCAGGCTCGGTGGCTGGCGCCTGCAGTCCCAGCACCGTGGGAGGCCGAGGCAGGCGGATCACGAGGTTCAGAGATCGAAACCATCCTGGCCAACATGGCGAAACCCCGTCACCACCAAAAATACGAAAAGTTAGCCAGGCATGGTGGCAGGCGCCTGCACTTCCCAGGAACCCGAGAGGCCCAGGAAGGAGAATCACCCGAACCCGGGAGGCGGAGCCCGCAGTCAGCCGAGATCACGCCCCTGCACCCCAGCCTGGCGACACAGCGAGACTCCGTCTGGAAAAAAAAAAAAAAAAGAAAAAGAAAAAGAAAAAAGCTACAGTATAGCTCACAAGGTTACAAGGGCGTAAACATACCTAACACGCAAATACGACTTTATCCTTCAGATAGTCAAAAGTCAGAAGGAACGACACGGTTTGCAAGGTACTTTGACTTATGCGTGGTCATTAAAACCCGGTAAGTGATTAAAGTATGGTAATACAAAGGCAGGCAACGACATGCACCAATATCACTCTAAAATCAAAAGCATAAAAAGAAAGGCTGAAAACTCTCTGTTTCTCCATCTTTCATTTACACGGCTAGATATCAGAACCTTACTTTAGAAAATATACAATTATGATATCTGGTTTCCCCAGATGGTAATTTTCAGAATCTACAAAAAGTGTCAAGATGCGTAATTTGCTTCATCGAATGCTTTTCTAGCTCGTTTCAATTCTTCATTCATAGTAAGCAAGTCTTTCACCCTGGCAAACTTCCTTGGGTCCTTTCGAATCAAGAAGATGATATCTTCAACTTGTACTCGACCTTGTCTTCCAATTGACATTGCCTTGTGAGTCATTTCACTGATATACTTTATGACAAGATCTTCAAGAATATCCACTGACTCAGTATAAGGATTCTGGTCATCCCCAAAGCCATACATCATACATCGCAATTCTTTAGAAAAAAGTCTCTTTCTTTTACCCTGTCCACCTTCTGCACCTCCTCCAATTTCTTCATTTCCTTCCTCAAAGGTGGGGTCTTCTTCCTCGTCTGCCATCCCACTGGCCCGCCGACCCACAGCCCAGAAACTTTCAAAGATTTTGGCTGCTATGTTTCTGGCGAGCCATAGATTAGTCACAAGTGGACACAGCTCCCTGCCTCCCCTTCCCACACACAAACACACACACTGCTTTATCTCACTTCCACAATATGGAGAAACCTGTGGATGGAGAGTTTATTAGTTTTAGATGAATGCAGAAGAAATTCTCACCAATTTTGGATATTGAAAACAAACCCCGGCTCACAGCTCAGAAGTTCTACTAGGCCAAGTGACTGCCTCCTGCTCAGAGTCACACGAGGGACCTCCAGGATGGGTCTGTCTGTGGGGTCGTTGCCTTCACCTGAGAAGAATCTGGCGTCGATCTGATTCGAGTTCGTGGCAGAATCCAATTCCTCAGGTATGTGAAACCCAGGCCCACTTGTTTGTTCTGCCAGCTGCCGGGAGGATGCTCTGAGCTCTTACAGGTGTTGCCCAGGTCTGGGCCGTGCAGCTCCCTGGGTCTGCACCTCCAGGGCTGAGGAATCACCCACAGGGGAATGGAATCTCAGGGAGGTTCAGTCCCAAATAAAGAGCACAGACGATTGAATTAGACCCAGCCCTTAACAGCTATTGTTTCAGGGTAATCCTAATCTAATCAGGGCTTTGGGCGGGCTCCTCAATTCGAGGTTCCGTCCGCACCCAAGGGAGGGGCAGAGGCAGGGCTAGGCTCTGGGGAGGGCGGGGCGGGAAATGCCGGGGGCATTTCAGAATTCTGGATTCCTCACAGAATCGCAAAGTTCACATTTCACAACAATAAAGAAAACAATGAGGGTAAAAATGAGACCTTTTATGAAGTTGCACATTAGAAAACTTAAACGTCTGAGAAAAAAATCTCTAACTCATAGGGAAACAAGTGGTTTATCACATACTCTGAAATAGACTGGGCTGGGTGTGGGGAATATGAAAATATGATTTCTGTGTTCTGCTGTTGTATTGTATTGTATTGCATATTATTTATTTATTTTCGAGACAGAGTCTCCCTCTGTCCCCCAGACTGGATTGCAGTGGCCTGATGGCAGCTCACTGCAGCCTCTGCCTCCTGGGCCCAAGCAACTCTCCTGACTCAGCCTCCAGAGTAGCTTGGAGCAACTGTGCGCGCCACCACGCCAGGAGAAATTTGTATTCTTTAAAGTAGAGAGGAGGTTTCACCATTGTGGCCAGGCAAAGCCACAGCCTGGCAGGCGCCACGAAGACCCTGGCCACTGCAGCCGCCGGCAAGAGGGCGCCGCCTACAGGAGGGATCAAGAAGCCTCACCGCTACAGGCCTGGCAGTGCGCAAAATCAGAAAGTACCAGAAGTCCACGCAGCTTCACCTCCTCAAGCTGCCCTTCCAGCGCCCGATGCGCAAGATCGGGCAGCACATCATCCGGGACGTGCGCTTCCAGAGGGCGGCCATTGACGCCCTACGGGAGCCCAGTGAGGCTTCCCTGGTGCACCTCTTTGAAGACACCTAGTTGTGTGCCGTCCATAAAAGCCCTGAACTCTTCTACCCTATATATGTGTATTAGCGCTCTGCTTTGTACCCCCTTCCAGAGGAAACACAAATCCATCAATTGATCATTTAAGCCTTTCTAGCTTGGGTACAACTTTTCGCGTAGCTGTACTTGTAAGCGCTGTACTTTATACTTCCAGAGACTAGACCCTAGACAGTATCTGCTTGGAATAGTGGAGCTAGCTGGCTTCAACTTTATTTAGGCACATGCTAATTACTTGTGAGGGCAAAGGCGGGCAGTGAGGTTCTTAAGCTGACCCCGAAATAGTAAACTTTGGAAAATAGTCAAGTACGGTCACTTTATTTGTTAGATATCTTGTCACCACCTTACCAGCACCAGTCAGAGACCACATTTTTCTAGGTAGTCTCCATAGGTACATTATGAGAAAGACTTTACGACTTGTAGTGAAGCTCCAGGAAAAACCTCATTGTCGTAAACGTGTAATACAACCAGCCATGAAAGCAGTCAAAGCTTTCTCCTGAAAAGATAACACTGTCTACAGATTTCTTTCTTGAGAGCTGTGGCTATGTGATATTACATATTGAGAAGATTTCGTATGCGATTATTAAAAAGTCAGGAAACAACAGATGCTGGCAAGGCTGTGAAGATACAGAAACACTTTTACAACGTCTGTGAGAGTGTAAATCAGTTCAACCATTGTGGAAGTCCGTGTGGCGATTCCTCAAGCATCTAGAACCAGAAATACCATTGGACCCAGCTATCTCATTACCGGGTATATAGCCAAAGGGTTATAATTCATCCAATTACAAGGACACATGCACAGATATGCTCACTGCGGCACAGTTTGCAAGAGCAAAGGACCTGGAACCAACCCAAATGCCCATCAGTGATAGACTGGATAAAGAATATGTGTGGTATATACACCCCGGAATACTAGGCAGCATAAAAAAGAATGAGTTCGTCTTCTTTGCGGTGACATGGACGACCCTGGGGACCATCATTCTCAGCAAACTAACACAGGAACGGAAAAGCAAACACCACATCTTCTCACTCAAAAGTGGGAGTTGATCAATGAGAACACATGGACAGAGAAAGTGGAACGTGACTCTCCGTGGCCTGTCACGGGGTGGGGGGCCAGGGAAAGGAGAGCATTAGGACAAACACCCAAGGCATGTGGGGCTTAAAGCCTAGATGGTGGGTGGATTGGTGCAGCAAACCGCTATGGCACATGTATACCTTGGTAAGAAACCTGCACGTTTTGCACTAGTATCCCATAACTTACAGGAAAAAACAAAAAAAAAAATGCGTAGGGACACTGAACCCTCTCAACTAATCCAGTTTTCCTCTCTGAGAGAACAACGCTGTGTTCCTGCTCTTGAGCTGACCTCTGAGACCTTGATGTGAACTTGTTTCTGTCTTCAGCAGTTCAGATTTACTCAGACCCCACTCAATGTATTGAGTTCTATGAGGGGCAAGAGAAATGTTCTAAGCTTGTGTGTGGAGTCGCCATCAGCACTGCCCTCTGCTGATGCCTGTCTAGACCGCAGGCTGCTTGGGCCAGGTTCTCTTTTCCTCTAGTGTTCTGAAAGGGCCAGAGCTGCCACATCTGCCAGAATACAGCTTCCAAGACTGCTCCATGCTATGGAAAAGGAATGAGCTGAGAGCCATGTTAAGACTGGGAGATAATGAGTCTCTAGGACCTTACTTCCTTTGGGAGCTCAAGCACTTTCATTTCTGAGGGAGCCCTCCCATCTCCATCAGTTCTGCCAAGAACCTGTACCCTCCTTGTGTCTCTAAGACACACCGGTCTAACTTGTGGTACGCCCAGGCAAGAAAGTTGGTTAAAGGAAAGGAAAGCTGAAGAAGGCCAGAATATGGAGGTATGAAACGGAATTTCCCAATTCTTGGTAAAATTTAGAAATTTCCGTAATACCCAAAGGCAGATGCTACGTACCATAAGTCCTATTTTAGCAGCAAAAGCTGAGGGTATGAGGAAATACAACTATATTGTATGGGGGTTTATTTGGCTCCAGGAAGAAAGAGTACATGTTATTCTGCATTCGATATTAGAGCAGAACAATGGGGTCTTTTCGAAAATTTGGCTTTCACTCTGTGATTCAGGGGGCACATGGCAGAGGGAAACACACTGAAATGGAACCACGGATGTCTGTGAGCTGTGCTGGGAAGGTTCAGGGTGATTCCGTCGTAAGTCTCAGGTCTTTATTCTGTAAAGAAAAATTACTCAATTGCATCATAAAGATACAGCAGAGTATGTCCAAGTAGAGTTGGGAATAACTTTGTCACTCGTGATGAACCTACTTGGTCCGATATTTTAATATCTTCCCCCATGTCTGTGTACTCAGGTTTGATTTTCCGAGTGGATCATCGGTGGAATCAATAAAATCAGGAATACTCTAAGGCAGTGTTTTGAACTAAATTTCAGTGTCTCTGGATGAACCGGCCATATCACCGTGTGTAGCAAACATGAAGTATCAACAGGCTGTCTGTATGCCTTTTCAACTACATAGAAGTTCGCTACAAATGGCGGCGTGAGGAAAGGTGATTTTGGAATTGGATGCTCTCTCGTCTTTTACGATGCATCTATACTATATTACATTCTAAAACAGTAAAGGATCACTTGCTGACGTAAAGCACAGTAGGCAGGAATAGGAGAAGGGTCAACTGAGAGAAAAAAAAAAGCTTTGTGATGTAATTTTTATTTCTGCAGTTTGGAAAAGAGTTTAACTGTTTTTGTGATGACTCACAAAAATACATAAGGGCATGAAAATTACCCAGGACAACATTCGGGAAACATTTCTGGCGCCTTCACTTACTGAAACCCAGACATAAGCATTCCAGCAAAGACACGGCAACAGCAGGCTTCAGCAAGGAACCGTACAAATGTCCTGGAAAGGGCTTCCCTCTCTGAATGCAGCTTCCTGTCCACAGGATGCTCAAGGCCCAGGCACCTTTATTCTTCCAACTAGAAAGACATACAAAAAGGCCTCAACATGACCTCGGAGGCCCAAACATTTAGCCAAGGCTACTACCAAACAATCTGCTGTCTTCATCCAGGTAAGGGCAGCTTGACGTCTCAAGACACTAAGATGGTGGGTAAATCCAGGGTAGACTGAGATGCAGAAGCTCCAGCAAACGCAGTCCTGTCACTGAAAGACGAATGCAGTACTTATGCCTGCACAAACAGACCCTTCCCTCTGGCCTTGGGCCTAGAACATGATTTTTTGGTAGTTGCTGTTGGGGACGAGGCCCTTGGGCTTTAACCTGCGAGCAGCCTCCCTTAAATGCTTGGGCTGCAGTGGGGGCTTTTCTCCCCACATCTCACACACGTCCAGGGCCTCTTCCAGCACCTCTCCGACGAAGACCTTGGCTATTCCAGCCATGGCAATGGCCACGTTCTCAGGCTCCGATCCGCCAGTGATAGAATGCATCAGACCTGCAATGCGTGCTTTTGGGAAAGCTGACCGGCGACACACTTCGTAGCGGGCCAGCTGCTCCTCAGACATGGCAGACAGCAGGGTTGCCATCCTCTGAGCCTCCTCCGCATCCACGGTGGGCTTCCTCTCCTTCTTTCCTTTGGTATCTCTTTTCCGTCCTTTGGCTGCAGGAGGAGCTGAGGCTGAGGCTTCACTGTCGCCTTCTGTGAGGTCCGTGACATCCTGACTGCTGAGCTCACCTTCCTGACCCCTGGGTTCTTCCAAGTTCCCATCTAGGTCCTCAGGGAGCCCGTCCTTGTTGCTGCCCTTCAGACCTTGGGGCGTGGCGAACATCTCAGCAGACACAACTGTTTGCCTGCCTGTCTCCATGGGTGAGACTCAGGTCTGCTCCGTGACAGCAGCTGTAGCAGCAGAAGTTACAGCTGGGGTGGTTTGATTATGGATCCGAAGTGAGATTTTGAGAACCATCCTTTTTCTTGTTTTTTTTTTTTTTTTTTTGATTTACAGATCATGTTTATTAAGCGGCACTCAAAATGTTAAGTCTCATAAACAATAACATTCAGTGATCGACTTCAATCCAACTGTAATCCTTACTTTAAACTAAGGGCAAGAATAATTTTACGCATAGAGCAAATACCCACAAAACCTGGGTATTCCGAACTACAAACATGGTTTCCACAGCCACCTATGGTTTTAGGCAAGGACACATTTCCACGACGAACAAGTACTTACAAATATGTTAATAAAACACTAACGCAAACGCTTACCCTGCCGTCAGCTTTTTAAGCAATGCCATTCCTGCTACTGAAAGCATTTATTTTAAGAAGCTTGAATTTGATCCGGGAAAACGTGTTCTCCTAAAACTTTAACAGGATGTTATCAATCCAAAGTGATTTTAAATCAAAAAGCCTTCCAACACAGCATTAAGTATTGTGAAAGCAATGTGAAACTTGCTTTCTGTTTTTTTGTTTGCTTGTTTGTGTGGAGACGGCGTCTCGCTCTGCCGACCAGGCTGGAGGGCAGTGCAGCGATCTCGGCTCACCGCAAGCCCCTCCTCCCGCGTAGACGCCATTCTCCGGCCTCAGCCTCCCGAGTAGCTGGGACTACGGTCACCCGCCACTGCGCCCGGCTAATTTTTTGTATTTTTAGTAGAGACGGGGTTTCACCGTGTTAGCCAGGATGGTCTCGAACTCCTGACTTCGTGATCCGCCCGCCTCGGCCTCCCAAAGTGCTGGGATTACAGGCACGAGCCACCACGCCCGGCCTAGTTCATTCTCTTTAATAATGAACTAGACAGTAAACTAGTTGTTGTCTAAAAACTTCAGAATACATGAAGTACAAGCCTCAGCTGTCAAGTCAGAAATGCCATTTCGATTTCACATATTAAATAGCTACAGTAGGCCAGGCTCGGTGGCTGGCGCCTGCAGTCCCAGCACCGTGGGAGGCCGAGGCAGGCGGATCACGAGGTTCAGAGATCGAAACCATCCTGGCCAACATGGCGAAACCCCGTCACCACCAAAAATACGAAAAGTTAGCCAGGCATGGTGGCAGGCGCCTGCACTTCCCAGGAACCCGAGAGGCCCAGGAAGGAGAATCACCCGAACCCGGGAGGCGGAGCCCGCAGTCAGCCGAGATCACGCCCCTGCACCCCAGCCTGGCGACACAGCGAGACTCCCTCTGAAAAAAAAAAAAAAAAAGAAAAAGAAAAAGAAAAAAGCTACAGTATAGCTCACAAGGTTACAAGGGCGTAAACATACCTAACACGCAAATACGACTTTATCCTTCAGATAGTCAAAAGTCAGAAGGAACGACACGGTTTGCAAGGTACTTTGACTTATGCGTGGTCATTAAAACCCGGTAAGTGATTAAAGTATGGTAATACAAAGGCAGGCAACGACATGCACCAATATCACTCTAAAATCAAAAGCATAAAAAGAAAGGCTGAAAACTCTCTGTTTCTCCATCTTTCATTTACACGGCTAGATATCAGAACCTTACTTTAGAAAATATACAATTATGATATCTGGTTTCCCCAGATGGTAATTTTCAGAATCTACAAAAAGTGTCAAGATGCGTAATTTGCTTCATCGAATGCTTTTCTAGCTCGTTTCAATTCTTCATTCATAGTAAGCAAGTCTTTCACCCTGGCAAACTTCCTTGGGTCCTTTCGAATCAAGAAGATGATATCTTCAACTTGTACTCGACCTTGTCTTCCAATTGACATTGCCTTGTGAGTCATTTCAGTGATATACTTTATGACAAGATCTTCAAGAATATCCACTGACTCAGTATAAGGATTCTGGTCATCCCCAAAGCCATACATCATACATCGCAATTCTTTAGAAAAAAGTCTCTTTCTTTTACCCTGTCCACCTTCTGCACCTCCTCCAATTTCTTCATTTCCTTCCTCAAAGGTGGGGTCTTCTTCCTCGTCTGCCATCCCACTGGCCCGCCGACCCACAGCCCAGAAACTTTCAAAGATTTTGGCTGCTATGTTTCTGGCGAGCCATAGATTAGTCACAAGTGGACACAGCTCCCTGCCTCCCCTTCCCACACACAAACACACACACTGCTTTATCTCACTTCCACAATATGGAGAAACCTGTGGATGGAGAGTTTATTAGTTTTAGATGAATGCAGAAGAAATTCTCACCAATTTTGGATATTGAAAACAAACCCCGGCTCACAGCTCAGAAGTTCTACTAGGCCAAGTGACTGCCTCCTGCTCAGAGTCACACGAGGGACCTCCAGGATGGGTCTGTCTGTGGGGTCGTTGCCTTCACCTGAGAAGAATCTGGCGTCGATCTGATTCGAGTTCGTGGCAGAATCCAATTCCTCAGGTATGTGAAACCCAGGCCCACTTGTTTGTTCTGCCAGCTGCCGGGAGGATGCTCTGAGCTCTTACAGGTGTTGCCCAGGTCTGGGCCGTGCAGCTCCCTGGGTCTGCACCTCCAGGGCTGAGGAATCACCCACAGGGGAATGGAATCTCAGGGAGGTTCAGTCCCAAATAAAGAGCACAGACGATTGAATTAGACCCAGCCCTTAACAGCTATTGTTTCAGGGTAATCCTAATCTAATCAGGGCTTTGGGCGGGCTCCTCAATTCGAGGTTCCGTCCGCACCCAAGGGAGGGGCAGAGGCAGGGCTAGGCTCTGGGGAGGGCGGGGCGGGAAATGCCGGGGGCATTTCAGAATTCTGGATTCCTCACAGAATCGCAAAGTTCACATTTCACAACAATAAAGAAAACAATGAGGGTAAAAATGAGACCTTTTATGAAGTTGCACATTAGAAAACTTAAACGTCTGAGAAAAAAATCTCTAACTCATAGGGAAACAAGTGGTTTATCACATACTCTGAAATAGACTGGGCTGGGTGTGGGGAATATGAAAATATGATTTCTATGTTCTGCTGTTGTATTGTATTGTATTGCATATTATTTATTTATTTTCGAGACAGAGTCTCCCTCTGTCCCCCAGACTGGATTGCAGTGGCCTGATGGCAGCTCACTGCAGCCTCTGCCTCCTGGGCCCAAGCAACTCTCCTGACTCAGCCTCCAGAGTAGCTTGGAGCAACTGTGCGCGCCACCACGCCAGGAGAAATTTGTATTCTTTAAAGTAGAGAGGAGGTTTCACCATTGTGGCCAGGCAAAGCCACAGCCTGGCAGGCGCCACGAAGACCCTGGCCACTGCAGCCGCCGGCAAGAGGGCGCCGCCTACAGGAGGGATCAAGAAGCCTCACCGCTACAGGCCTGGCAGTGCGCAAAATCAGAAAGTACCAGAAGTCCACGCAGCTTCACCTCCTCAAGCTGCCCTTCCAGCGCCCGATGCGCAAGATCGGGCAGCACATCATCCGGGACGTGCGCTTCCAGAGGGCGGCCATTGACGCCCTACGGGAGCCCAGTGAGGCTTCCCTGGTGCACCTCTTTGAAGACACCTAGCTGTGTGCCGTCCATAAAAGCCCTGAACTCTTCTACCCTATATATGTGTATTAGCGCTCTGCTTTGTACCCCCTTCCAGAGGAAACACAAATCCATCAATTGATCATTTAAGCCTTTCTAGCTTGGGTACAACTTTTCGCGTAGCTGTACTTGTAAGCTCTGTACTTTATACTTCCAGAGACTAGACCCTAGACAGTATCTGCTTGGAATAGTGGAGCTAGCTGGCTTCAACTTTATTTAGGCACATGCTAATTACTTGTGAGGGCAAAGGCGGGCAGTGAGGTTCTTAAGCTGACCCCGAAATAGTAAACTTTGGAAAATAGTCAAGTACGGTCACTTTATTTGTTAGATATCTTGTCACCACCTTACCAGCACCAGTCAGAGACCACATTTTTCTAGGTAGTCTCCATAGGTACATTATGAGAAAGACTTTACGACTTGTAGTGAAGCTCCAGGAAAAACCTCATTGTCGTAAACGTGTAATACAACCAGCCATGAAAGCAGTCAAAGCTTTCTCCTGAAAAGATAACACTGTCTACAGATTTCTTTCTTGAGAGCTGTGGCTATGTGATATTACATATTGAGAAGATTTCGTATGCGATTATTAAAAAGTCAGGAAACAACAGATGCTGGCAAGGCTGTGAAGATACAGAAACACTTTTACAACGTCTGTGAGAGTGTAAATCAGTTCAACCATTGTGGAAGTCCGTGTGGCGATTCCTCAAGCATCTAGAACCAGAAATACCATTGGACCCAGCTATCTCATTACCGGGTATATAGCCAAAGGGTTATAATTCATCCAATTACAAGGACACATGCACAGATATGCTCACTGCGGCACAGTTTGCAAGAGCAAAGGACCTGGAACCAACCCAAATGCCCATCAGTGATAGACTGGATAAAGAATATGTGTGGTATATACACCCGGGAATACTAGGCAGCATAAAAAAGAATGAGTTCGTCTTCTTTGCGGTGACATGGACGACCCTGGGGACCATCATTCTCAGCAAACTAACACAGGAACGGAAAAGCAAACACCACATCTTCTCACTCAAATGTGGGAGTTGATCAATGAGAACACATGGACAGAGAAATTGGAACGCGACTCTCCGTGGCCTGTCACGGGGTGGGGGGCCAGGGAAAGGAGAGCATTAGGACAAACACCCAAGGCATGTGGGGCTTAAAGCCTAGATGGTGGGTGGATTGGTGCAGCAAACCGCTATGGCACATGTATACCTTGGTAAGAAACCTGCACGTTCTGCACTAGTATCCCATAACTTACAGGAAAAAACAAAAAAAAATGCGTAGGGACACTGAACCCTCTCAACTAATCCAGTTTTCCTCTCTGAGAGAACAACGCTGTGTTCCTGCTCTTGAGCTGACCTCTGAGACCTTCATGTGAACTTGTTTCTGTCTTCAGCAGTTCAGATTTACTCAGACCCCACTCAATGTATTGAGTTCTATGAGGGGCAAGAGAAACGTTCTAAGCTTGTGTGTGGAGTCGCCATCAGCACTGCCCTCTGCTGATGCCTGTCTAGACCGCAGGCTGCTTGGGCCAGGTTCTCCTTTCCTCTAGTGTTCTGAAAGGGCCAGAGCTGCCACATCTGCCAGAATACAGCTTCCAAGACTGCTCCATGCTATGGAAAAGGAATGAGCTGAGAGCCATGTTAAGACTGGGAGATAATGAGTCTCTAGGACCTTACTTCCTTTGGGAGCTCAAGCACTTTCATTTCTGAGGGAGCCCTCCCATCTCCATGAGTTCTGCCAAGAACCTGTACCCTCCTTGTGTCTCTAAGACACACCGGTCTAACTTGTGGTACGCCCAGGCAAGAAAGTTGGTTAAAGGAAAGGAAAGCTGAAGAAGGCCAGAATATGGAGGTATGAAACGGAATTTCCCAATTCTTGGTAAAATTTAGAAATTTCCGTAATACCCAAAGGCAGATGCTACGTACCATAAGTCCTATTTTAGCAGCAAAAGCTGAGGGTATGAGGAAATACAACTATATTGTATGGGGGTTTATTTGGCTCCAGGAAGAAAGAGTACATGTTATTCTGCATTCAATATTAGAGCAGAACAATGGGGTCTTTTGGAAAATTTGGCTTTCACTCTGTGATTCAGGGGGCACATGGCAGAGGGAAACACACTGAAATGGAACCACGGATATCTGTGAGCTGTGCTGGGAAGGTTCAGGGTGATTCCGTCGTAAGTCTCAGGTCTTTATTCTGTAAAGAAAAATTACTCAATTGCATCATAAAGATACAGCAGAGTATGTCCAAGTAGAGTTGGGAATAACTTTGTCACTCGTGATGAACCTACTTGGTCCGATATTTTAATATCTTCCCCCATGTCTGTGTACTCAGGTTTGATTTTCCGAGTGGATCATCGGTGGAATCAATAAAATCAGGAATACTCTAAGGCAGTGTTTTGAACTAAATTTCAGTGTCTCTGGATGAACCGGCCATATCACCGTGTGTAGCAAACATGAAGTATCAACAGGCTGTCTGTATGCCTTTTCAACTACATAGAAGTTCGCTACAAATGGCGGCGTGAGGAAAGGTGATTTTGGAATTGGATGCTCTCTCGTCTTTTACGATGCATCTATACTATATTACATTCTAAAACAGTAAAGGATCACTTGCTGACGTAAAGCACAGTAGGCAGGAATAGGAGAAGGGTCAACTGAGAGAAAAAAAAAAGCTTTGTGATGTAATTTTTATTTCTGCAGTTTGGAAAAGAGTTTAACTGTTTTTGTGATGACTCACAAAAATACATAAGGGCATGAAAATTACCCAGGACAACATTCGGGAAACATTTCTGGCGCCTTCACTTACTGAAACCCAGACATAAGCATTCCAGCAAAGACACGGCAACAGCAGGCTTCAGCAAGGAACCGTACAAATGTCCTGGAAAGGGCTTCCCTCTCTGAATGCAGCTTCCTGTCCACAGGATGCTCAAGGCCCAGGCACCTTTATTCTTCCAACTAGAAAGACATACAAAAAGGCCTCAACATGACCTCGGAGGCCCAAACATTTAGCCAAGGCTACTACCAAACAATCTGCTGTCTTCATCCAGGTAAGGGCAGCTTGACGTCTCAAGACACTAAGATGGTGGGTAAATCCAGGGTAGACTGAGATGCAGAAGCTCCAGCAAACGCAGTCCTGTCACTGAAAGACGAATGCAGTACTTATGCCTGCACAAACAGACCCTTCCCTCTGGCCTTGGGCCTAGAACATGATTTTTTGGTAGTTGCTGTTGGGGAAGAGGCCCTTGGGCTTTAACCTGCGAGCAGCCTCCCTTAAATGCTTGGGCTGCAGTGGGGGCTTTTCTCCCCACATCTCACACACGTCCAGGGCCTCTTCCAGCACCTCTCCGACGAAGACCTTGGCTATTCCAGCCATGGCAATGGCCACGTTCTCAGGCTCCGATCCGCCAGTGATAGAATGCATCAGACCTGCAATGCGTGCTTTTGGGAAAGCTGACCGGCGACACACTTCGTAGCGGGCCAGCTGCTCCTCAGACATGGCAGACAGCAGGGTTGCCATCCTCTGAGCCTCCTCCGCATCCACGGTGGGCTTCCTCTCCTTCTTTCCTTTGGTATCTCTTTTCCGTCCTTTGGCTGCAGGAGGAGCTGAGGCTGAGGCTTCACTGTCGCCTTCTGTGAGGTCCGTGACATCCTGACTGCTGAGCTCACCTTCCTGACCCCTGGGTTCTTCCAAGTTCCCATCTAGGTCCTCAGGGAGCCCGTCCTTGTTGCTGCCCTTCAGACCTTGGGGCGTGGCGAACATCTCAGCAGACACAACTGTTTGCCTGCCTGTCTCCATGGGTGAGACTCAGGTCTGCTCCGTGACAGCAGCTGTAGCAGCAGAAGTTACAGCTGGGGTGGTTTGATTATGGATCCGAAGTGAGATTTTGAGAACCATCCTTTTTCTTGTTTTTTTTTTTTTTTTTGATTTACAGATCATGTTTATTAAGCGGCACTCAAAATGTTAAGTCTCATAAACAATAACATTCAGTGATCGACTTCAATCCAACTGTAATCCTTACTTTAAACTAAGGGCAAGAATAATTTTACGCATACAGCAAATACACACAAAACCTGGGTATTCCGAACTACAAACATGGTTTCCACAGCCACCTATGGTTTTAGGCAAGGACACATTTCCACGACGAACAAGTACTTACAAATATGTTAATAAAACACTAACGCAAACGCTTACCCTGCCGTCAGCTTTTTAAGCAATGCCATTCCTGCTACTGAAAGCATTTATTTTAAGAAGCTTGAATTTGATCCGGGAAAACGTGTTCTCCTAAAACTTTAACAGGATGTTATCAATCCAAAGTGATTTTAAATCAAAAAGCCTTCCAACACAGCATTAAGTATTGTGAAAGCAATGTGAAACTTGCTTTCTGTTTTTTTGTTTGCTTGTTTGTGTGGAGACGGCGTCTCGCTCTGCCGACCAGGCTGGAGGGCAGTGCAGCGATCTCGGCTCACCGCAAGCCCCTCCTCCCGCGTAGACGCCATTCTCCGGCCTCAGCCTCCCGAGTAGCTGGGACTACGGTCACCCGCCACTGCGCCCGGCTAATTTTTTGTATTTTTAGTAGAGACGGGGTTTCACCGTGTTAGCCAGGATGGTCTCGATCTCCTGACTTCGTGATCCGCCCGCCTCGGCCTCCCAAAGTGCTGGGATTACAGGCACGAGCCACCACGCCCGGCCTAGTTCATTCTCTTTAATAATGAACTAGACAGTAAACTAGTTGTTGTCTAAAAACTTCAGAATACATGAAGTACAAGCCTCAGCTGTCAAGTCAGAAATGCCATTTCGATTTCACATATTAAATAGCTACAGTAGGCCAGGCTCGGTGGCTGGCGCCTGCAGTCCCAGCACCGTGGGAGGCCGAGGCAGGCGGATCACGAGGTTCAGAGATCGAAACCATCCTGGCCAACATGGCGAAACCCCGTCACCACCAAAAATACGAAAAGTTAGCCAGGCATGGTGGCAGGCGCCTGCACTTCCCAGGAACCCGAGAGGCCCAGGAAGGAGAATCACCCGAACCCGGGAGGCGGAGCCCGCAGTCAGCCGAGATCACGCCCCTGCACCCCAGCCTGGCGACACAGCGAGACTCCGTCTGGAAAAAAAAAAAAAAAAGAAAAAGAAAAAGAAAAAAGCTACAGTATAGCTCACAAGGTTACAAGGGCGTAAACATACCTAACACGCAAATACGACTTTATCCTTCAGATAGTCAAAAGTCAGAAGGAACGACACGGTTTGCAAGGTACTTTGACTTATGCGTGGTCATTAAAACCCGGTAAGTGATTAAAGTATGGTAATACAAAGGCAGGCAACGACATGCACCAATATCACTCTAAAATCAAAAGCATAAAAAGAAAGGCTGAAAACTCTCTGTTTCTCCATCTTTCATTTACACGGCTAGATATCAGAACCTTACTTTAGAAAATATACAATTATGATATCTGGTTTCCCCAGATGGTAATTTTCAGAATCTACAAAAAGTGTCAAGATGCGTAATTTGCTTCATCGAATGCTTTTCTAGCTCGTTTCAATTCTTCATTCATAGTAAGCAAGTCTTTCACCCTGGCAAACTTCCTTGGGTCCTTTCGAATCAAGAAGATGATATCTTCAACTTGTACTCGACCTTGTCTTCCAATTGACATTGCCTTGTGAGTCATTTCAGTGATATACTTTATGACAAGATCTTCAAGAATATCCACTGACTCAGTATAAGGATTCTGGTCATCCCCAAAGCCATACATCATACATCGCAATTCTTTAGAAAAAAGTCTCTTTCTTTTACCCTGTCCACCTTCTGCACCTCCTCCAATTTCTTCATTTCCTTCCTCAAAGGTGGGGTCTTCTTCCTCGTCTGCCATCCCACTGGCCCGCCGACCCACAGCCCAGAAACTTTCAAAGATTTTGGCTGCTATGTTTCTGGCGAGCCATAGATTAGTCACAAGTGGACACAGCTCCCTGCCTCCCCTTCCCACACACAAACACACACACTGCTTTATCTCACTTCCACAATATGGAGAAACCTGTGGATGGAGAGTTTATTAGTTTTAGATGAATGCAGAAGAAATTCTCACCAATTTTGGATATTGAAAACAAACCCCGGCTCACAGCTCAGAAGTTCTACTAGGCCAAGTGACTGCCTCCTGCTCAGAGTCACACGAGGGACCTCCAGGATGGGTCTGTCTGTGGGGTCGTTGCCTTCACCTGAGAAGAATCTGGCGTCGATCTGATTCGAGTTCGTGGCAGAATCCAATTCCTCAGGTATGTGAAACCCAGGCCCACTTGTTTGTTCTGCCAGCTGCCGGGAGGATGCTCTGAGCTCTTACAGGTGTTGCCCAGGTCTGGGCCGTGCAGCTCCCTGGGTCTGCACCTCCAGGGCTGAGGAATCACCCACAGGGGAATGGAATCTCAGGGAGGTTCAGTCCCAAATAAAGAGCACAGACGATTGAATTAGACCCAGCCCTTAACAGCTATTGTTTCAGGGTAATCCTAATCTAATCAGGGCTTTGGGCGGGCTCCTCAATTCGAGGTTCCGTCCGCACCCAAGGGAGGGGCAGAGGCAGGGCTAGGCTCTGGGGAGGGCGGGGCGGGAAATGCCGGGGGCATTTCAGAATTCTGGATTCCTCACAGAATCGCAAAGTTCACATTTCACAACAATAAAGAAAACAATGAGGGTAAAAATGAGACCTTTTATGAAGTTGCACATTAGAAAACTTAAACGTCTGAGAAAAAAATCTCTAACTCATAGGGAAACAAGTGGTTTATCACATACTCTGAAATAGACTGGGCTGGGTGTGGGGAATATGAAAATATGATTTCTGTGTTCTGCTGTTGTATTGTATTGTATTGCATATTATTTATTTATTTTCGAGACAGAGTCTCCCTCTGTCCCCCAGACTGGATTGCAGTGGCCTGATGGCAGCTCACTGCAGCCTCTGCCTCCTGGGCCCAAGCAACTCTCCTGACTCAGCCTCCAGAGTAGCTTGGAGCAACTGTGCGCGCCACCACGCCAGGAGAAATTTGTATTCTTTAAAGTAGAGAGGAGGTTTCACCATTGTGGCCAGGCAAAGCCACAGCCTGGCAGGCGCCACGAAGACCCTGGCCACTGCAGCCGCCGGCAAGAGGGCGCCGCCTACAGGAGGGATCAAGAAGCCTCACCGCTACAGGCCTGGCAGTGCGCAAAATCAGAAAGTACCAGAAGTCCACGCAGCTTCACCTCCTCAAGCTGCCCTTCCAGCGCCCGATGCGCAAGATCGGGCAGCACATCATCCGGGACGTGCGCTTCCAGAGGGCGGCCATTGACGCCCTACGGGAGCCCAGTGAGGCTTCCCTGGTGCACCTCTTTGAAGACACCTAGCTGTGTGCCGTCCATAAAAGCCCTGAACTCTTCTACCCTATATATGTGTATTAGCGCTCTGCTTTGTACCCCCTTCCAGAGGAAACACAAATCCATCAATTGATCATTTAAGCCTTTCTAGCTTGGGTACAATTTTCGCGTAGCTGTACTTGTAAGCGCTGTACTTTATACTTCCAGAGACTAGACCCTAGACAGTATCTGCTTGGAATAGTGGAGCTAGCTGGCTTCAACTTTATTTAGGCACATGCTAATTACTTGTGAGGGCAAAGGCGGGCAGTGAGGTTCTTAAGCTGACCCCGAAATAGTAAACTTTGGAAAATAGTCAAGTACGGTCACTTTATTTGTTAGATATCTTGTCACCACCTTACCAGCACCAGTCAGAGACCACATTTTTCTAGGTAGTCTCCATAGGTACATTATGAGAAAGACTTTACGACTTGTAGTGAAGCTCCAGGAAAAACCTCATTGTCGTAAACGTGTAATACAACCAGCCATGAAAGCAGTCAAAGCTTTCTCCTGAAAAGATAACACTGTCTACAGATTTCTTTCTTGAGAGCTGTGGCTATGTGATATTACATATTGAGAAGATTTCGTATGCGATTATTAAAAAGTCAGGAAACAACAGATGCTGGCAAGGCTGTGAAGATACAGAAACACTTTTACAACGTCTGTGAGAGTGTAAATCAGTTCAACCATTGTGGAAGTCCGTGTGGCGATTCCTCAAGCATCTAGAACCAGAAATACCATTGGACCCAGCTATCTCATTACCGGGTATATAGCCAAAGGGTTATAATTCATCCAATTACAAGGACACATGCACAGATATGCTCACTGCGGCACAGTTTGCAAGAGCAAAGGACCTGGAACCAACCCAAATGCCCATCAGTGATAGACTGGATAAAGAATATGTGTGGTATATACACCCCGGAATACTAGGCAGCATAAAAAAGAATGAGTTCGTCTTCTTTGCGGTGACATGGACGACCCTGGGGACCATCATTCTCAGCAAACTAACACAGGAACGGAAAAGCAAACACCACATCTTCTCACTCAAAAGTGGGAGTTGATCAATGAGAACACATGGACAGAGAAAGTGGAACGTGACTCTCCGTGGCCTGTCACGGGGTGGGGGGCCAGGGAAAGGAGAGCATTAGGACAAACACCCAAGGCATGTGGGGCTTAAAGCCTAGATGGTGGGTGGATTGGTGCAGCAAACCGCTATGGCACATGTATACCTTGGTAAGAAACCTGCACGTTTTGCACTAGTATCCCATAACTTACAGGAAAAAACAAAAAAAAAAATGCGTAGGGACACTGAACCCTCTCAACTAATCCAGTTTTCCTCTCTGAGAGAACAACGCTGTGTTCCTGCTCTTGAGCTGACCTCTGAGACCTTGATGTGAACTTGTTTCTGTCTTCAGCAGTTCAGATTTACTCAGACCCCACTCAATGTATTGAGTTCTATGAGGGGCAAGAGAAATGTTCTAAGCTTGTGTGTGGAGTCGCCATCAGCACTGCCCTCTGCTGATGCCTGTCTAGACCGCAGGCTGCTTGGGCCAGGTTCTCTTTTCCTCTAGTGTTCTGAAAGGGCCAGAGCTGCCACATCTGCCAGAATACAGCTTCCAAGACTGCTCCATGCTATGGAAAAGGAATGAGCTGAGAGCCATGTTAAGACTGGGAGATAATGAGTCTCTAGGACCTTACTTCCTTTGGGAGCTCAAGCACTTTCATTTCTGAGGGAGCCCTCCCATCTCCATCAGTTCTGCCAAGAACCTGTACCCTCCTTGTGTCTCTAAGACACACCGGTCTAACTTGTGGTACGCCCAGGCAAGAAAGTTGGTTAAAGGAAAGGAAAGCTGAAGAAGGCCAGAATATGGAGGTATGAAACGGAATTTCCCAATTCTTGGTAAAATTTAGAAATTTCCGTAATACCCAAAGGCAGATGCTACGTACCATAAGTCCTATTTTAGCAGCAAAAGCTGAGGGTATGAGGAAATACAACTATATTGTATGGGGGTTTATTTGGCTCCAGGAAGAAAGAGTACATGTTATTCTGCATTCGATATTAGAGCAGAACAATGGGGTCTTTTCGAAAATTTGGCTTTCACTCTGTGATTCAGGGGGCACATGGCAGAGGGAAACACACTGAAATGGAACCACGGATGTCTGTGAGCTGTGCTGGGAAGGTTCAGGGTGATTCCGTCGTAAGTCTCAGGTCTTTATTCTGTAAAGAAAAATTACTCAATTGCATCATAAAGATACAGCAGAGTATGTCCAAGTAGAGTTGGGAATAACTTTGTCACTCGTGATGAACCTACTTGGTCCGATATTTTAATATCTTCCCCCATGTCTGTGTACTCAGGTTTGATTTTCCGAGTGGATCATCGGTGGAATCAATAAAATCAGGAATACTCTAAGGCAGTGTTTTGAACTAAATTTCAGTGTCTCTGGATGAACCGGCCATATCACCGTGTGTAGCAAACATGAAGTATCAACAGGCTGTCTGTATGCCTTTTCAACTACATAGAAGTTCGCTACAAATGGCGGCGTGAGGAAAGGTGATTTTGGAATTGGATGCTCTCTCGTCTTTTACGATGCATCTATACTATATTACATTCTAAAACAGTAAAGGATCACTTGCTGACGTAAAGCACAGTAGGCAGGAATAGGAGAAGGGTCAACTGAGAGAAAAAAAAAAGCTTTGTGATGTAATTTTTATTTCTGCAGTTTGGAAAAGAGTTTAACTGTTTTTGTGATGACTCACAAAAATACATAAGGGCATGAAAATTACCCAGGACAACATTCGGGAAACATTTCTGGCGCCTTCACTTACTGAAACCCAGACATAAGCATTCCAGCAAAGACACGGCAACAGCAGGCTTCAGCAAGGAACCGTACAAATGTCCTGGAAAGGGCTTCCCTCTCTGAATGCAGCTTCCTGTCCACAGGATGCTCAAGGCCCAGGCACCTTTATTCTTCCAACTAGAAAGACATACAAAAAGGCCTCAACATGACCTCGGAGGCCCAAACATTTAGCCAAGGCTACTACCAAACAATCTGCTGTCTTCATCCAGGTAAGGGCAGCTTGACGTCTCAAGACACTAAGATGGTGGGTAAATCCAGGGTAGACTGAGATGCAGAAGCTCCAGCAAACGCAGTCCTGTCACTGAAAGACGAATGCAGTACTTATGCCTGCACAAACAGACCCTTCCCTCTGGCCTTGGGCCTAGAACATGATTTTTTGGTAGTTGCTGTTGGGGAAGAGGCCCTTGGGCTTTAACCTGCGAGCAGCCTCCCTTAAATGCTTGGGCTGCAGTGGGGGCTTTTCTCCCCACATCTCACACACGTCCAGGGCCTCTTCCAGCACCTCTCCGACGAAGACCTTGGCTATTCCAGCCATGGCAATGGCCACGTTCTCAGGCTCCGATCCGCCAGTGATAGAATGCATCAGACCTGCAATGCGTGCTTTTGGGAAAGCTGACCGGCGACACACTTCGTAGCGGGCCAGCTGCTCCTCAGACATGGCAGACAGCAGGGTTGCCATCCTCTGAGCCTCCTCCGCATCCACGGTGGGCTTCCTCTCCTTCTTTCCTTTGGTATCTCTTTTCCGTCCTTTGGCTGCAGGAGGAGCTGAGGCTGAGGCTTCACTGTCGCCTTCTGTGAGGTCCGTGACATCCTGACTGCTGAGCTCACCTTCCTGACCCCTGGGTTCTTCCAAGTTCCCATCTAGGTCCTCAGGGAGCCCGTCCTTGTTGCTGCCCTTCAGACCTTGGGGCGTGGCGAACATCTCAGCAGGCACAACTGTTTGCCTGCCTGTCTCCATGGGTGAGACTCAGGTCTGCTCCGTGACAGCAGCTGTAGCAGCAGAAGTTACAGCTGGGGTGGTTTGATTATGGATCCGAAGTGAGATTTTGAGAACCATCCTTTTTCTTGTTTTTTTTTTTTTTTTTTGATTTACAGATCATGTTTATTAAGCGGCACTCAAAATGTTAAGTCTCATAAACAATAACATTCAGTGATCGACTTCAATCCAACTGTAATCCTTACTTTAAACTAAGGGCAAGAATAATTTTACGCATAGAGCAGATACCCACAAAACCTGGGTATTCCGAACTACAAACATGGTTTCCACAGCCACCTATGGTTTTAGGCAAGGACACATTTCCACGACGAACAAGTACTTACAAATATGTTAATAAAACACTAACGCAAACGCTTACCCTGCCGTCAGCATTTTAAGCAATGCCATTCCTGCTACTGAAAGCATTTATTTTAAGAAGCTTGAATTTGATCCGGGAAAACGTGTTCTCCTAAAACTTTAACAGGATGTTATCAATCCAAAGTGATTTTAAATCAAAAAGCCTTCCAACACAGCATTAAGTATTGTGAAAGCAATGTGAAACTTGCTTTCTGTTTTTTTGTTTGCTTGTTTGTGTGGAGACGGCGTCTCGCTCTGCCGACCAGGCTGGAGGGCAGTGCAGCGATCTCGGCTCACCGCAAGCCCCTCCTCCCGCGTAGACGCCATTCTCCGGCCTCAGCCTCCCGAGTAGCTGGGACTACGGTCACCCGCCACTGCGCCCGGCTAATTTTTTGTATTTTTAGTAGAGACGGGGTTTCACCGTGTTAGCCAGGATGGTCTCGAACTCCTGACTTCGTGATCCGCCCGCCTCGGCCTCCCAAAGTGCTGGGATTACAGGCACGAGCCACCACGCCCGGCCTAGTTCATTCTCTTTAATAATGAACTAGACAGTAAACTAGTTGTTGTCTAAAAACTTCAGAATACATGAAGTACAAGCCTCAGCTGTCAAGTCAGAAATGCCATTTCGATTTCACATATTAAATAGCTACAGTAGGCCAGGCTCGGTGGCTGGCGCCTGCAGTCCCAGCACCGTGGGAGGCCGAGGCAGGCGGATCACGAGGTTCAGAGATCGAAACCATCCTGGCCAACATGGCGAAACCCCGTCACCACCAAAAATACGAAAAGTTAGCCAGGCATGGTGGCAGGCGCCTGCACTTCCCAGGAACCCGAGAGGCCCAGGAAGGAGAATCACCCGAACCCGGGAGGCGGAGCCCGCAGTCAGCCGAGATCACGCCCCTGCACCCCAGCCTGGCGACACAGCGAGACTCCCTCTGAAAAAAAAAAAAAAAAAGAAAAAGAAAAAGAAAAAAGCTACAGTATAGCTCACAAGGTTACAAGGGCGTAAACATACCTAACACGCAAATACGACTTTATCCTTCAGATAGTCAAAAGTCAGAAGGAACGACACGGTTTGCAAGGTACTTTGACTTATGCGTGGTCATTAAAACCCGGTAAGTGATTAAAGTATGGTAATACAAAGGCAGGCAACGACATGCACCAATATCACTCTAAAATCAAAAGCATAAAAAGAAAGGCTGAAAACTCTCTGTTTCTCCATCTTTCATTTACACGGCTAGATATCAGAACCTTACTTTAGAAAATATACAATTATGATATCTGGTTTCCCCAGATGGTAATTTTCAGAATCTACAAAAAGTGTCAAGATGCGTAATTTGCTTCATCGAATGCTTTTCTAGCTCGTTTCAATTCTTCATTCATAGTAAGCAAGTCTTTCACCCTGGCAAACTTCCTTGGGTCCTTTCGAATCAAGAAGATGATATCTTCAACTTGTACTCGACCTTGTCTTCCAATTGACATTGCCTTGTGAGTCATTTCAGTGATATACTTTATGACAAGATCTTCAAGAATATCCACTGACTCAGTATAAGGATTCTGGTCATCCCCAAAGCCATACATCATACATCGCAATTCTTTAGAAAAAAGTCTCTTTCTTTTACCCTGTCCACCTTCTGCACCTCCTCCAATTTCTTCATTTCCTTCCTCAAAGGTGGGGTCTTCTTCCTCGTCTGCCATCCCACTGGCCCGCCGACCCACAGCCCAGAAACTTTCAAAGATTTTGGCTGCTATGTTTCTGGCGAGCCATAGATTAGTCACAAGTGGACACAGCTCCCTGCCTCCCCTTCCCACACACAAACACACACACTGCTTTATCTCACTTCCACAATATGGAGAAACCTGTGGATGGAGAGTTTATTAGTTTTAGATGAATGCAGAAGAAATTCTCACCAATTTTGGATATTGAAAACAAACCCCGGCTCACAGCTCAGAAGTTCTACTAGGCCAAGTGACTGCCTCCTGCTCAGAGTCACACGAGGGACCTCCAGGATGGGTCTGTCTGTGGGGTCGTTGCCTTCACCTGAGAAGAATCTGGCGTCGATCTGATTCGAGTTCGTGGCAGAATCCAATTCCTCAGGTATGTGAAACCCAGGCCCACTTGTTTGTTCTGCCAGCTGCCGGGAGGATGCTCTGAGCTCTTACAGGTGTTGCCCAGGTCTGGGCCGTGCAGCTCCCTGGGTCTGCACCTCCAGGGCTGAGGAATCACCCACAGGGGAATGGAATCTCAGGGAGGTTCAGTCCCAAATAAAGAGCACAGACAATTGAATTAGACCCAGCCCTTAACAGCTATTGTTTCAGGGTAATCCTAATCTAATCAGGGCTTTGGGCGGGCTCCTCAATTCGAGGTTCCGTCCGCACCCAAGGGAGGGGCAGAGGCAGGGCTAGGCTCTGGGGAGGGCGGGGCGGGAAATGCCGGGGGCATTTCAGAATTCTGGATTCCTCACAGAATCGCAAAGTTCACATTTCACAACAATAAAGAAAACAATGAGGGTAAAAATGAGACCTTTTATGAAGTTGCACATTAGAAAACTTAAACGTCTGAGAAAAAAATCTCTAACTCATAGGGAAACAAGTGGTTTATCACATACTCTGAAATAGACTGGGCTGGGTGTGGGGAATATGAAAATATGATTTCTATGTTCTGCTGTTGTATTGTATTGTATTGCATATTATTTATTTATTTTCGAGACAGAGTCTCCCTCTGTCCCCCAGACTGGATTGCAGTGGCCTGATGGCAGCTCACTGCAGCCTCTGCCTCCTGGGCCCAAGCAACTCTCCTGACTCAGCCTCCAGAGTAGCTTGGAGCAACTGTGCGCGCCACCACGCCAGGAGAAATTTGTATTCTTTAAAGTAGAGAGGAGGTTTCACCATTGTGGCCAGGCAAAGCCACAGCCTGGCAGGCGCCACGAAGACCCTGGCCACTGCAGCCGCCGGCAAGAGGGCGCCGCCTACAGGAGGGATCAAGAAGCCTCACCGCTACAGGCCTGGCAGTGCGCAAAATCAGAAAGTACCAGAAGTCCACGCAGCTTCACCTCCTCAAGCTGCCCTTCCAGCGCCCGATGCGCAAGATCGGGCAGCACATCATCCGGGACGTGCGCTTCCAGAGGGCGGCCATTGACGCCCTACGGGAGCCCAGTGAGGCTTCCCTGGTGCACCTCTTTGAAGACACCTAGCTGTGTGCCGTCCATAAAAGCCCTGAACTCTTCTACCCTATATATGTGTATTAGCGCTCTGCTTTGTACCCCCTTCCAGAGGAAACACAAATCCATCAATTGATCATTTAAGCCTTTCTAGCTTGGGTACAACTTTTCGCGTAGCTGTACTTGTAAGCTCTGTACTTTATACTTCCAGAGACTAGACCCTAGACAGTATCTGCTTGGAATAGTGGAGCTAGCTGGCTTCAACTTTATTTAGGCACATGCTAATTACTTGTGAGGGCAAAGGCGGGCAGTGAGGTTCTTAAGCTGACCCCGAAATAGTAAACTTTGGAAAATAGTCAAGTACGGTCACTTTATTTGTTAGATATCTTGTCACCACCTTACCAGCACCAGTCAGAGACCACATTTTTCTAGGTAGTCTCCATAGGTACATTATGAGAAAGACTTTACGACTTGTAGTGAAGCTCCAGGAAAAACCTCATTGTCGTAAACGTGTAATACAACCAGCCATGAAAGCAGTCAAAGCTTTCTCCTGAAAAGATAACACTGTCTACAGATTTCTTTCTTGAGAGCTGTGGCTATGTGATATTACATATTGAGAAGATTTCGTATGCGATTATTAAAAAGTCAGGAAACAACAGATGCTGGCAAGGCTGTGAAGATACAGAAACACTTTTACAACGTCTGTGAGAGTGTAAATCAGTTCAACCATTGTGGAAGTCCGTGTGGCGATTCCTCAAGCATCTAGAACCAGAAATACCATTGGACCCAGCTATCTCATTACCGGGTATATAGCCAAAGGGTTATAATTCATCCAATTACAAGGACACATGCACAGATATGCTCACTGCGGCACAGTTTGCAAGAGCAAAGGACCTGGAACCAACCCAAATGCCCATCAGTGATAGACTGGATAAAGAATATGTGTGGTATATACACCCGGGAATACTAGGCAGCATAAAAAAGAATGAGTTCGTCTTCTTTGCAGTGACATGGACGACCCTGGGGACCATCATTCTCAGCAAACTAACACAGGAACGGAAAAGCAAACACCACATCTTCTCACTCAAAAGTGGGAGTTGATCAATGAGAACACATGGACAGAGAAAGTGGAACGTGACTCTCCGTGGCCTGTCACGGGGTGGGGGGCCAGGGAAAGGAGAGCATTAGGACAAACACCCAAGGCATGTGGGGCTTAAAGCCTAGATGGTGGGTGGATTGGTGCAGCAAACCGCTATGGCACATGTATACCTTGGTAAGAAACCTGCACGTTTTGCACTAGTATCCCATAACTTACAGGAAAAAACAAACAAAAAAATGCGTAGGGACACTGAACCCTCTCAACTAATCCAGTTTTCCTCTCTGAGAGAACAACGCTGTGTTCCTGCTCTTGAGCTGACCTCTGAGACCTTGATGTGAACTTGTTTCTGTCTTCAGCAGTTCAGATTTACTCAGACCCCACTCAATGTATTGAGTTCTATGAGGGGCAAGAGAAATGTTCTAAGCTTGTGTGTGGAGTCGCCATCAGCACTGCCCTCTGCTGATGCCTGTCTAGACCGCAGGCTGCTTGGGCCAGGTTCTCTTTTCCTCTAGTGTTCTGAAAGGGCCAGAGCTGCCACATCTGCCAGAATACAGCTTCCAAGACTGCTCCATGCTATGGAAAAGGAATGAGCTGAGAGCCATGTTAAGACTGGGAGATAATGAGTCTCTAGGACCTTACTTCCTTTGGGAGCTCAAGCACTTTCATTTCTGAGGGAGCCCTCCCATCTCCATGAGTTCTGCCAAGAACCTGTACCCTCCTTGTGTCTCTAAGACACACCGGTCTAACTTGTGGTACGCCCAGGCAAGAAAGTTGGTTAAAGGAAAGGAAAGCTGAAGAAGGCCAGAATATGGAGGTATGAAACGGAATTTCCCAATTCTTGGTAAAATTTAGAAATTTCCGTAATACCCAAAGGCAGATGCTACGTACCATAAGTCCTATTTTAGCAGCAAAAGCTGAGGGTATGAGGAAATACAACTATATTGTATGGGGGTTTATTTGGCTCCAGGAAGAAAGAGTACATGTTATTCTGCATTCAATATTAGAGCAGAACAATGGGGTCTTTTGGAAAATTTGGCTTTCACTCTGTGATTCAGGGGGCACATGGCAGAGGGAAACACACTGAAATGGAACCACGGATATCTGTGAGCTGTGCTGGGAAGGTTCAGGGTGATTCCGTCGTAAGTCTCAGGTCTTTATTCTGTAAAGAAAAATTACTCAATTGCATCATAAAGATACAGCAGAGTATGTCCAAGTAGAGTTGGGAATAACTTTGTCACTCGTGATGAACCTACTTGGTCCGATATTTTAATATCTTCCCCCATGTCTGTGTACTCAGGTTTGATTTTCCGAGTGGATCATCGGTGGAATCAATAAAATCAGGAATACTCTAAGGCAGTGTTTTGAACTAAATTTCAGTGTCTCTGGATGAACCGGCCATATCACCGTGTGTAGCAAACATGAAGTATCAACAGGCTGTCTGTATGCCTTTTCAACTACATAGAAGTTCGCTACAAATGGCGGCGTGAGGAAAGGTGATTTTGGAATTGGATGCTCTCTCGTCTTTTACGATGCATCTATACTATATTACATTCTAAAACAGTAAAGGATCACTTGCTGACGTAAAGCACAGTAGGCAGGAATAGGAGAAGGGTCAACTGAGAGAAAAAAAAAAGCTTTGTGATGTAATTTTTATTTCTGCAGTTTGGAAAAGAGTTTAACTGTTTTTGTGATGACTCACAAAAATACATAAGGGCATGAAAATTACCCAGGACAACATTCGGGAAACATTTCTGGCGCCTTCACTTACTGAAACCCAGACATAAGCATTCCAGCAAAGACACGGCAACAGCAGGCTTCAGCAAGGAACCGTACAAATGTCCTGGAAAGGGCTTCCCTCTCTGAATGCAGCTTCCTGTCCACAGGATGCTCAAGGCCCAGGCACCTTTATTCTTCCAACTAGAAAGACATACAAAAAGGCCTCAACATGACCTCGGAGGCCCAAACATTTAGCCAAGGCTACTACCAAACAATCTGCTGTCTTCATCCAGGTAAGGGCAGCTTGACGTCTCAAGACACTAAGATGGTGGGTAAATCCAGGGTAGACTGAGATGCAGAAGCTCCAGCAAACGCAGTCCTGTCACTGAAAGACGAATGCAGTACTTATGCCTGCACAAACAGACCCTTCCCTCTGGCCTTGGGCCTAGAACATGATTTTTTGGTAGTTGCTGTTGGGGAAGAGGCCCTTGGGCTTTAACCTGCGAGCAGCCTCCCTTAAATGCTTGGGCTGCAGTGGGGGCTTTTCTCCCCACATCTCACACACGTCCAGGGCCTCTTCCAGCACCTCTCCGACGAAGACCTTGGCTATTCCAGCCATGGCAATGGCCACGTTCTCAGGCTCCGATCCGCCAGTGATAGAATGCATCAGACCTGCAATGCGTGCTTTTGGGAAAGCTGACCGGCGACACACTTCGTAGCGGGCCAGCTGCTCCTCAGACATGGCAGACAGCAGGGTTGCCATCCTCTGAGCCTCCTCCGCATCCACGGTGGGCTTCCTCTCCTTCTTTCCTTTGGTATCTCTTTTCCGTCCTTTGGCTGCAGGAGGAGCTGAGGCTGAGGCTTCACTGTCGCCTTCTGTGAGGTCCGTGACATCCTGACTGCTGAGCTCACCTTCCTGACCCCTGGGTTCTTCCAAGTTCCCATCTAGGTCCTCAGGGAGCCCGTCCTTGTTGCTGCCCTTCAGACCTTGGGGCGTGGCGAACATCTCAGCAGACACAACTGTTTGCCTGCCTGTCTCCATGGGTGAGACTCAGGTCTGCTCCGTGACAGCAGCTGTAGCAGCAGAAGTTACAGCTGGGGTGGTTTGATTATGGATCCGAAGTGAGATTTTGAGAACCATCCTTTTTCTTGTTTTTTTTTTTTTTTTTTGATTTACAGATCATGTTTATTAAGCGGCACTCAAAATGTTAAGTCTCATAAACAATAACATTCAGTGATCGACTTCAATCCAACTGTAATCCTTACTTTAAACTAAGGGCAAGAATAATTTTACGCATAGAGCAAATACCCACAAAACCTGGGTATTCCGAACTACAAACATGGTTTCCACAGCCACCTATGGTTTTAGGCAAGGACACATTTCCACGACGAACAAGTACTTACAAATATGTTAATAAAACACTAACGCAAACGCTTACCCTGCCGTCAGCATTTTAAGCAATGCCATTCCTGCTACTGAAAGCATTTATTTTAAGAAGCTTGAATTTGATCCGGGAAAACGTGTTCTCCTAAAACTTTAACAGGATGTTATCAATCCAAAGTGATTTTAAATCAAAAAGCCTTCCAACACAGCATTAAGTATTGTGAAAGCAATGTGAAACTTGCTTTCTGTTTTTTTGTTTGCTTGTTTGTGTGGAGACGGCGTCTCGCTCTGCCGACCAGGCTGGAGGGCAGTGCAGCGATCTCGGCTCACCGCAAGCCCCTCCTCCCGCGTAGACGCCATTCTCCGGCCTCAGCCTCCCGAGTAGCTGGGACTACGGTCACCCGCCACTGCGCCCGGCTAATTTTTTGTATTTTTAGTAGAGACGGGGTTTCACCGTGTTAGCCAGGATGGTCTCGAACTCCTGACTTCGTGATCCGCCCGCCTCGGCCTCCCAAAGTGCTGGGATTACAGGCACGAGCCACCACGCCCGGCCTAGTTCATTCTCTTTAATAATGAACTAGACAGTAAACTAGTTGTTGTCTAAAAACTTCAGAATACATGAAGTACAAGCCTCAGCTGTCAAGTCAGAAATGCCATTTCGATTTCACATATTAAATAGCTACAGTAGGCCAGGCTCGGTGGCTGGCGCCTGCAGTCCCAGCACCGTGGGAGGCCGAGGCAGGCGGATCACGAGGTTCAGAGATCGAAACCATCCTGGCCAACATGGCGAAACCCCGTCACCACCAAAAATACGAAAAGTTAGCCAGGCATGGTGGCAGGCGCCTGCACTTCCCAGGAACCCGAGAGGCCCAGGAAGGAGAATCACCCGAACCCGGGAGGCGGAGCCCGCAGTCAGCCGAGATCACGCCCCTGCACCCCAGCCTGGCGACACAGCGAGACTCCCTCTGAAAAAAAAAAAAAAAAAGAAAAAGAAAAAGAAAAAAGCTACAGTATAGCTCACAAGGTTACAAGGGCGTAAACATACCTAACACGCAAATACGACTTTATCCTTCAGATAGTCAAAAGTCAGAAGGAACGACACGGTTTGCAAGGTACTTTGACTTATGCGTGGTCATTAAAACCCGGTAAGTGATTAAAGTATGGTAATACAAAGGCAGGCAACGACATGCACCAATATCACTCTAAAATCAAAAGCATAAAAAGAAAGGCTGAAAACTCTCTGTTTCTCCATCTTTCATTTACACGGCTAGATATCAGAACCTTACTTTAGAAAATATACAATTATGATATCTGGTTTCCCCAGATGGTAATTTTCAGAATCTACAAAAAGTGTCAAGATGCGTAATTTGCTTCATCGAATGCTTTTCTAGCTCGTTTCAATTCTTCATTCATAGTAAGCAAGTCTTTCACCCTGGCAAACTTCCTTGGGTCCTTTCGAATCAAGAAGATGATATCTTCAACTTGTACTCGACCTTGTCTTCCAATTGACATTGCCTTGTGAGTCATTTCAGTGATATACTTTATGACAAGATCTTCAAGAATATCCACTGACTCAGTATAAGGATTCTGGTCATCCCCAAAGCCATACATCATACATCGCAATTCTTTAGAAAAAAGTCTCTTTCTTTTACCCTGTCCACCTTCTGCACCTCCTCCAATTTCTTCATTTCCTTCCTCAAAGGTGGGGTCTTCTTCCTCGTCTGCCATCCCACTGGCCCGCCGACCCACAGCCCAGAAACTTTCAAAGATTTTGGCTGCTATGTTTCTGGCGAGCCATAGATTAGTCACAAGTGGACACAGCTCCCTGCCTCCCCTTCCCACACACAAACACACACACTGCTTTATCTCACTTCCACAATATGGAGAAACCTGTGGATGGAGAGTTTATTAGTTTTAGATGAATGCAGAAGAAATTCTCACCAATTTTGGATATTGAAAACAAACCCCGGCTCACAGCTCAGAAGTTCTACTAGGCCAAGTGACTGCCTCCTGCTCAGAGTCACACGAGGGACCTCCAGGATGGGTCTGTCTGTGGGGTCGTTGCCTTCACCTGAGAAGAATCTGGCGTCGATCTGATTCGAGTTCGTGGCAGAATCCAATTCCTCAGGTATGTGAAACCCAGGCCCACTTGTTTGTTCTGCCAGCTGCCGGGAGGATGCTCTGAGCTCTTACAGGTGTTGCCCAGGTCTGGGCCGTGCAGCTCCCTGGGTCTGCACCTCCAGGGCTGAGGAATCACCCACAGGGGAATGGAATCTCAGGGAGGTTCAGTCCCAAATAAAGAGCACAGACGATTGAATTAGACCCAGCCCTTAACAGCTATTGTTTCAGGGTAATCCTAATCTAATCAGGGCTTTGGGCGGGCTCCTCAATTCGAGGTTCCGTCCGCACCCAAGGGAGGGGCAGAGGCAGGGCTAGGCTCTGGGGAGGGCGGGGCGGGAAATGCCGGGGGCATTTCAGAATTCTGGATTCCTCACAGAATCGCAAAGTTCACATTTCACAACAATAAAGAAAACAATGAGGGTAAAAATGAGACCTTTTATGAAGTTGCACATTAGAAAACTTAAACGTCTGAGAAAAAAATCTCTAACTCATAGGGAAACAAGTGGTTTATCACATACTCTGAAATAGACTGGGCTGGGTGTGGGGAATATGAAAATATGATTTCTGTGTTCTGCTGTTGTATTGTATTGTATTGCATATTATTTATTTATTTTCGAGACAGAGTCTCCCTCTGTCCCCCAGACTGGATTGCAGTGGCCTGATGGCAGCTCACTGCAGCCTCTGCCTCCTGGGCCCAAGCAACTCTCCTGACTCAGCCTCCAGAGTAGCTTGGAGCAACTGTGCGCGCCACCACGCCAGGAGAAATTTGTATTCTTTAAAGTAGAGAGGAGGTTTCACCATTGTGGCCAGGCAAAGCCACAGCCTGGCAGGCGCCACGAAGACCCTGGCCACTGCAGCCGCCGGCAAGAGGGCGCCGCCTACAGGAGGGATCAAGAAGCCTCACCGCTACAGGCCTGGCAGTGCGCAAAATCAGAAAGTACCAGAAGTCCACGCAGCTTCACCTCCTCAAGCTGCCCTTCCAGCGCCCGATGCGCAAGATCGGGCAGCACATCATCCGGGACGTGCGCTTCCAGAGGGCGGCCATTGACGCCCTACGGGAGCCCAGTGAGGCTTCCCTGGTGCACCTCTTTGAAGACACCTAGCTGTGTGCCGTCCATAAAAGCCCTGAACTCTTCTACCCTATATATGTGTATTAGCGCTCTGCTTTGTACCCCCTTCCAGAGGAAACACAAATCCATCAATTGATCATTTAAGCCTTTCTAGCTTGGGTACAATTTTCGCGTAGCTGTACTTGTAAGCGCTGTACTTTATACTTCCAGAGACTAGACCCTAGACAGTATCTGCTTGGAATAGTGGAGCTAGCTGGCTTCAACTTTATTTAGGCACATGCTAATTACTTGTGAGGGCAAAGGCGGGCAGTGAGGTTCTTAAGCTGACCCCGAAATAGTAAACTTTGGAAAATAGTCAAGTACGGTCACTTTATTTGTTAGATATCTTGTCACCACCTTACCAGCACCAGTCAGAGACCACATTTTTCTAGGTAGTCTCCATAGGTACATTATGAGAAAGACTTTACGACTTGTAGTGAAGCTCCAGGAAAAACCTCATTGTCGTAAACGTGTAATACAACCAGCCATGAAAGCAGTCAAAGCTTTCTCCTGAAAAGATAACACTGTCTACAGATTTCTTTCTTGAGAGCTGTGGCTATGTGATATTACATATTGAGAAGATTTCGTATGCGATTATTAAAAAGTCAGGAAACAACAGATGCTGGCAAGGCTGTGAAGATACAGAAACACTTTTACAACGTCTGTGAGAGTGTAAATCAGTTCAACCATTGTGGAAGTCCGTGTGGCGATTCCTCAAGCATCTAGAACCAGAAATACCATTGGACCCAGCTATCTCATTACCGGGTATATAGCCAAAGGGTTATAATTCATCCAATTACAAGGACACATGCACAGATATGCTCACTGCGGCACAGTTTGCAAGAGCAAAGGACCTGGAACCAACCCAAATGCCCATCAGTGATAGACTGGATAAAGAATATGTGTGGTATATACACCCCGGAATACTAGGCAGCATAAAAAAGAATGAGTTCGTCTTCTTTGCGGTGACATGGACGACCCTGGGGACCATCATTCTCAGCAAACTAACACAGGAACGGAAAAGCAAACACCACATCTTCTCACTCAAAAGTGGGAGTTGATCAATGAGAACACATGGACAGAGAAAGTGGAACGTGACTCTCCGTGGCCTGTCACGGGGTGGGGGGCCAGGGAAAGGAGAGCATTAGGACAAACACCCAAGGCATGTGGGGCTTAAAGCCTAGATGGTGGGTGGATTGGTGCAGCAAACCGCTATGGCACATGTATACCTTGGTAAGAAACCTGCACGTTTTGCACTAGTATCCCATAACTTACAGGAAAAAACAAAAAAAAAAATGCGTAGGGACACTGAACCCTCTCAACTAATCCAGTTTTCCTCTCTGAGAGAACAACGCTGTGTTCCTGCTCTTGAGCTGACCTCTGAGACCTTGATGTGAACTTGTTTCTGTCTTCAGCAGTTCAGATTTACTCAGACCCCACTCAATGTATTGAGTTCTATGAGGGGCAAGAGAAATGTTCTAAGCTTGTGTGTGGAGTCGCCATCAGCACTGCCCTCTGCTGATGCCTGTCTAGACCGCAGGCTGCTTGGGCCAGGTTCTCTTTTCCTCTAGTGTTCTGAAAGGGCCAGAGCTGCCACATCTGCCAGAATACAGCTTCCAAGACTGCTCCATGCTATGGAAAAGGAATGAGCTGAGAGCCATGTTAAGACTGGGAGATAATGAGTCTCTAGGACCTTACTTCCTTTGGGAGCTCAAGCACTTTCATTTCTGAGGGAGCCCTCCCATCTCCATCAGTTCTGCCAAGAACCTGTACCCTCCTTGTGTCTCTAAGACACACCGGTCTAACTTGTGGTACGCCCAGGCAAGAAAGTTGGTTAAAGGAAAGGAAAGCTGAAGAAGGCCAGAATATGGAGGTATGAAACGGAATTTCCCAATTCTTGGTAAAATTTAGAAATTTCCGTAATACCCAAAGGCAGATGCTACGTACCATAAGTCCTATTTTAGCAGCAAAAGCTGAGGGTATGAGGAAATACAACTATATTGTATGGGGGTTTATTTGGCTCCAGGAAGAAAGAGTACATGTTATTCTGCATTCGATATTAGAGCAGAACAATGGGGTCTTTTCGAAAATTTGGCTTTCACTCTGTGATTCAGGGGGCACATGGCAGAGGGAAACACACTGAAATGGAACCACGGATGTCTGTGAGCTGTGCTGGGAAGGTTCAGGGTGATTCCGTCGTAAGTCTCAGGTCTTTATTCTGTAAAGAAAAATTACTCAATTGCATCATAAAGATACAGCAGAGTATGTCCAAGTAGAGTTGGGAATAACTTTGTCACTCGTGATGAACCTACTTGGTCCGATATTTTAATATCTTCCCCCATGTCTGTGTACTCAGGTTTGATTTTCCGAGTGGATCATCGGTGGAATCAATAAAATCAGGAATACTCTAAGGCAGTGTTTTGAACTAAATTTCAGTGTCTCTGGATGAACCGGCCATATCACCGTGTGTAGCAAACATGAAGTATCAACAGGCTGTCTGTATGCCTTTTCAACTACATAGAAGTTCGCTACAAATGGCGGCGTGAGGAAAGGTGATTTTGGAATTGGATGCTCTCTCGTCTTTTACGATGCATCTATACTATATTACATTCTAAAACAGTAAAGGATCACTTGCTGACGTAAAGCACAGTAGGCAGGAATAGGAGAAGGGTCAACTGAGAGAAAAAAAAAAGCTTTGTGATGTAATTTTTATTTCTGCAGTTTGGAAAAGAGTTTAACTGTTTTTGTGATGACTCACAAAAATACATAAGGGCATGAAAATTACCCAGGACAACATTCGGGAAACATTTCTGGCGCCTTCACTTACTGAAACCCAGACATAAGCATTCCAGCAAAGACACGGCAACAGCAGGCTTCAGCAAGGAACCGTACAAATGTCCTGGAAAGGGCTTCCCTCTCTGAATGCAGCTTCCTGTCCACAGGATGCTCAAGGCCCAGGCACCTTTATTCTTCCAACTAGAAAGACATACAAAAAGGCCTCAACATGACCTCGGAGGCCCAAACATTTAGCCAAGGCTACTACCAAACAATCTGCTGTCTTCATCCAGGTAAGGGCAGCTTGACGTCTCAAGACACTAAGATGGTGGGTAAATCCAGGGTAGACTGAGATGCAGAAGCTCCAGCAAACGCAGTCCTGTCACTGAAAGACGAATGCAGTACTTATGCCTGCACAAACAGACCCTTCCCTCTGGCCTTGGGCCTAGAACATGATTTTTTGGTAGTTGCTGTTGGGGAAGAGGCCCTTGGGCTTTAACCTGCGAGCAGCCTCCCTTAAATGCTTGGGCTGCAGTGGGGGCTTTTCTCCCCACATCTCACACACGTCCAGGGCCTCTTCCAGCACCTCTCCGACGAAGACCTTGGCTATTCCAGCCATGGCAATGGCCACGTTCTCAGGCTCCGATCCGCCAGTGATAGAATGCATCAGACCTGCAATGCGTGCTTTTGGGAAAGCTGACCGGCGACACACTTCGTAGCGGGCCAGCTGCTCCTCAGACATGGCAGACAGCAGGGTTGCCATCCTCTGAGCCTCCTCCGCATCCACGGTGGGCTTCCTCTCCTTCTTTCCTTTGGTATCTCTTTTCCGTCCTTTGGCTGCAGGAGGAGCTGAGGCTGAGGCTTCACTGTCGCCTTCTGTGAGGTCCGTGACATCCTGACTGCTGAGCTCACCTTCCTGACCCCTGGGTTCTTCCAAGTTCCCATCTAGGTCCTCAGGGAGCCCGTCCTTGTTGCTGCCCTTCAGACCTTGGGGCGTGGCGAACATCTCAGCAGGCACAACTGTTTGCCTGCCTGTCTCCATGGGTGAGACTCAGGTCTGCTCCGTGACAGCAGCTGTAGCAGCAGAAGTTACAGCTGGGGTGGTTTGATTATGGATCCGAAGTGAGATTTTGAGAACCATCCTTTTTCTTGTTTTTTTTTTTTTTTTTGATTTACAGATCATGTTTATTAAGCGGCACTCAAAATGTTAAGTCTCATAAACAATAACATTCAGTGATCGACTTCAATCCAACTGTAATCCTTACTTTAAACTAAGGGCAAGAATAATTTTACGCATAGAGCAGATACCCACAAAACCTGGGTATTCCGAACTACAAACATGGTTTCCACAGCCACCTATGGTTTTAGGCAAGGACACATTTCCACGACGAACAAGTACTTACAAATATGTTAATAAAACACTAACGCAAACGCTTACCCTGCCGTCAGCATTTTAAGCAATGCCATTCCTGCTACTGAAAGCATTTATTTTAAGAAGCTTGAATTTGATCCGGGAAAACGTGTTCTCCTAAAACTTTAACAGGATGTTATCAATCCAAAGTGATTTTAAATCAAAAAGCCTTCCAACACAGCATTAAGTATTGTGAAAGCAATGTGAAACTTGCTTTCTGTTTTTTTGTTTGCTTGTTTGTGTGGAGACGGCGTCTCGCTCTGCCGACCAGGCTGGAGGGCAGTGCAGCGATCTCGGCTCACCGCAAGCCCCTCCTCCCGCGTAGACGCCATTCTCCGGCCTCAGCCTCCCGAGTAGCTGGGACTACGGTCACCCGCCACTGCGCCCGGCTAATTTTTTGTATTTTTAGTAGAGACGGGGTTTCACCGTGTTAGCCAGGATGGTCTCGAACTCCTGACTTCGTGATCCGCCCGCCTCGGCCTCCCAAAGTGCTGGGATTACAGGCACGAGCCACCACGCCCGGCCTAGTTCATTCTCTTTAATAATGAACTAGACAGTAAACTAGTTGTTGTCTAAAAACTTCAGAATACATGAAGTACAAGCCTCAGCTGTCAAGTCAGAAATGCCATTTCGATTTCACATATTAAATAGCTACAGTAGGCCAGGCTCGGTGGCTGGCGCCTGCAGTCCCAGCACCGTGGGAGGCCGAGGCAGGCGGATCACGAGGTTCAGAGATCGAAACCATCCTGGCCAACATGGCGAAACCCCGTCACCACCAAAAATACGAAAAGTTAGCCAGGCATGGTGGCAGGCGCCTGCACTTCCCAGGAACCCGAGAGGCCCAGGAAGGAGAATCACCCGAACCCGGGAGGCGGAGCCCGCAGTCAGCCGAGATCACGCCCCTGCACCCCAGCCTGGCGACACAGCGAGACTCCCTCTGAAAAAAAAAAAAAAAAAGAAAAAGAAAAAGAAAAAAGCTACAGTATAGCTCACAAGGTTACAAGGGCGTAAACATACCTAACACGCAAATACGACTTTATCCTTCAGATAGTCAAAAGTCAGAAGGAACGACACGGTTTGCAAGGTACTTTGACTTATGCGTGGTCATTAAAACCCGGTAAGTGATTAAAGTATGGTAATACAAAGGCAGGCAACGACATGCACCAATATCACTCTAAAATCAAAAGCATAAAAAGAAAGGCTGAAAACTCTCTGTTTCTCCATCTTTCATTTACACGGCTAGATATCAGAACCTTACTTTAGAAAATATACAATTATGATATCTGGTTTCCCCAGATGGTAATTTTCAGAATCTACAAAAAGTGTCAAGATGCGTAATTTGCTTCATCGAATGCTTTTCTAGCTCGTTTCAATTCTTCATTCATAGTAAGCAAGTCTTTCACCCTGGCAAACTTCCTTGGGTCCTTTCGAATCAAGAAGATGATATCTTCAACTTGTACTCGACCTTGTCTTCCAATTGACATTGCCTTGTGAGTCATTTCAGTGATATACTTTATGACAAGATCTTCAAGAATATCCACTGACTCAGTATAAGGATTCTGGTCATCCCCAAAGCCATACATCATACATCGCAATTCTTTAGAAAAAAGTCTCTTTCTTTTACCCTGTCCACCTTCTGCACCTCCTCCAATTTCTTCATTTCCTTCCTCAAAGGTGGGGTCTTCTTCCTCGTCTGCCATCCCACTGGCCCGCCGACCCACAGCCCAGAAACTTTCAAAGATTTTGGCTGCTATGTTTCTGGCGAGCCATAGATTAGTCACAAGTGGACACAGCTCCCTGCCTCCCCTTCCCACACACAAACACACACACTGCTTTATCTCACTTCCACAATATGGAGAAACCTGTGGATGGAGAGTTTATTAGTTTTAGATGAATGCAGAAGAAATTCTCACCAATTTTGGATATTGAAAACAAACCCCGGCTCACAGCTCAGAAGTTCTACTAGGCCAAGTGACTGCCTCCTGCTCAGAGTCACACGAGGGACCTCCAGGATGGGTCTGTCTGTGGGGTCGTTGCCTTCACCTGAGAAGAATCTGGCGTCGATCTGATTCGAGTTCGTGGCAGAATCCAATTCCTCAGGTATGTGAAACCCAGGCCCACTTGTTTGTTCTGCCAGCTGCCGGGAGGATGCTCTGAGCTCTTACAGGTGTTGCCCAGGTCTGGGCCGTGCAGCTCCCTGGGTCTGCACCTCCAGGGCTGAGGAATCACCCACAGGGGAATGGAATCTCAGGGAGGTTCAGTCCCAAATAAAGAGCACAGACGATTGAATTAGACCCAGCCCTTAACAGCTATTGTTTCAGGGTAATCCTAATCTAATCAGGGCTTTGGGCGGGCTCCTCAATTCGAGGTTCCGTCCGCACCCAAGGGAGGGGCAGAGGCAGGGCTAGGCTCTGGGGAGGGCGGGGCGGGAAATGCCGGGGGCATTTCAGAATTCTGGATTCCTCACAGAATCGCAAAGTTCACATTTCACAACAATAAAGAAAACAATGAGGGTAAAAATGAGACCTTTTATGAAGTTGCACATTAGAAAACTTAAACGTCTGAGAAAAAAATCTCTAACTCATAGGGAAACAAGTGGTTTATCACATACTCTGAAATAGACTGGGCTGGGTGTGGGGAATATGAAAATATGATTTCTGTGTTCTGCTGTTGTATTGTATTGTATTGCATATTATTTATTTATTTTCGAGACAGAGTCTCCCTCTGTCCCCCAGACTGGATTGCAGTGGCCTGATGGCAGCTCACTGCAGCCTCTGCCTCCTGGGCCCAAGCAACTCTCCTGACTCAGCCTCCAGAGTAGCTTGGAGCAACTGTGCGCGCCACCACGCCAGGAGAAATTTGTATTCTTTAAAGTAGAGAGGAGGTTTCACCATTGTGGCCAGGCAAAGCCACAGCCTGGCAGGCGCCACGAAGACCCTGGCCACTGCAGCCGCCGGCAAGAGGGCGCCGCCTACAGGAGGGATCAAGAAGCCTCACCGCTACAGGCCTGGCAGTGCGCAAAATCAGAAAGTACCAGAAGTCCACGCAGCTTCACCTCCTCAAGCTGCCCTTCCAGCGCCCGATGCGCAAGATCGGGCAGCACATCATCCGGGACGTGCGCTTCCAGAGGGCGGCCATTGACGCCCTACGGGAGCCCAGTGAGGCTTCCCTGGTGCACCTCTTTGAAGACACCTAGCTGTGTGCCGTCCATAAAAGCCCTGAACTCTTCTACCCTATATATGTGTATTAGCGCTCTGCTTTGTACCCCCTTCCAGAGGAAACACAAATCCATCAATTGATCATTTAAGCCTTTCTAGCTTGGGTACAACTTTTCGCGTAGCTGTACTTGTAAGCTCTGTACTTTATACTTCCAGAGACTAGACCCTAGACAGTATCTGCTTGGAATAGTGGAGCTAGCTGGCTTCAACTTTATTTAGGCACATGCTAATTACTTGTGAGGGCAAAGGCGGGCAGTGAGGTTCTTAAGCTGACCCCGAAATAGTAAACTTTGGAAAATAGTCAAGTACGGTCACTTTATTTGTTAGATATCTTGTCACCACCTTACCAGCACCAGTCAGAGACCACATTTTTCTAGGTAGTCTCCATAGGTACATTATGAGAAAGACTTTACGACTTGTAGTGAAGCTCCAGGAAAAACCTCATTGTCGTAAACGTGTAATACAACCAGCCATGAAAGCAGTCAAAGCTTTCTCCTGAAAAGATAACACTGTCTACAGATTTCTTTCTTGAGAGCTGTGGCTATGTGATATTACATATTGAGAAGATTTCGTATGCGATTATTAAAAAGTCAGGAAACAACAGATGCTGGCAAGGCTGTGAAGATACAGAAACACTTTTACAACGTCTGTGAGAGTGTAAATCAGTTCAACCATTGTGGAAGTCCGTGTGGCGATTCCTCAAGCATCTAGAACCAGAAATACCATTGGACCCAGCTATCTCATTACCGGGTATATAGCCAAAGGGTTATAATTCATCCAATTACAAGGACACATGCACAGATATGCTCACTGCGGCACAGTTTGCAAGAGCAAAGGACCTGGAACCAACCCAAATGCCCATCAGTGATAGACTGGATAAAGAATATGTGTGGTATATACACCCGGGAATACTAGGCAGCATAAAAAAGAATGAGTTCGTCTTCTTTGCAGTGACATGGACGACCCTGGGGACCATCATTCTCAGCAAACTAACACAGGAACGGAAAAGCAAACACCACATCTTCTCACTCAAAAGTGGGAGTTGATCAATGAGAACACATGGACAGAGAAAGTGGAACGTGACTCTCCGTGGCCTGTCACGGGGTGGGGGGCCAGGGAAAGGAGAGCATTAGGACAAACACCCAAGGCATGTGGGGCTTAAAGCCTAGATGGTGGGTGGATTGGTGCAGCAAACCGCTATGGCACATGTATACCTTGGTAAGAAACCTGCACGTTTTGCACTAGTATCCCATAACTTACAGGAAAAAACAAACAAAAAAATGCGTAGGGACACTGAACCCTCTCAACTAATCCAGTTTTCCTCTCTGAGAGAACAACGCTGTGTTCCTGCTCTTGAGCTGACCTCTGAGACCTTGATGTGAACTTGTTTCTGTCTTCAGCAGTTCAGATTTACTCAGACCCCACTCAATGTATTGAGTTCTATGAGGGGCAAGAGAAATGTTCTAAGCTTGTGTGTGGAGTCGCCATCAGCACTGCCCTCTGCTGATGCCTGTCTAGACCGCAGGATGCTTGGGCCAGGTTCTCTTTTCCTCTAGTGTTCTGAAAGGGCCAGAGCTGCCACATCTGCCAGAATACAGCTTCCAAGACTGCTCCATGCTATGGAAAAGGAATGAGCTGAGAGCCATGTTAAGACTGGGAGATAATGAGTCTCTAGGACCTTACTTCCTTTGGGAGCTCAAGCACTTTCATTTCTGAGGGAGCCCTCCCATCTCCATGAGTTCTGCCAAGAACCTGTACCCTCCTTGTGTCTCTAAGACACACCGGTCTAACTTGTGGTACGCCCAGGCAAGAAAGTTGGTTAAAGGAAAGGAAAGCTGAAGAAGGCCAGAATATGGAGGTATGAAACGGAATTTCCCAATTCTTGGTAAAATTTAGAAATTTCCGTAATACCCAAAGGCAGATGCTACGTACCATAAGTCCTATTTTAGCAGCAAAAGCTGAGGGTATGAGGAAATACAACTATATTGTATGGGGGTTTATTTGGCTCCAGGAAGAAAGAGTACATGTTATTCTGCATTCCATATTAGAGCAGAACAATGGGGTCTTTTCGAAAATTTGGCTTTCACTCTGTGATTCAGGGGGCACATGGCAGAGGGAAACACACTGAAATGGAACCACGGATATCTGTGAGCTGTGCTGGGAAGGTTCAGGGTGATTCCGTCGTAAGTCTCAGGTCTTTATTCTGTAAAGAAAAATTACTCAATTGCATCATAAAGATACAGCAGAGTATGTCCAAGTAGAGTTGGGAATAACTTTGTCACTCGTGATGAACCTACTTGGTCCGATATTTTAATATCTTCCCCCATGTCTGTGTACTCAGGTTTGATTTTCCGAGTGGATCATCGGTGGAATCAATAAAATCAGGAATACTCTAAGGCAGTGTTTTGAACTAAATTTCAGTGTCTCTGGATGAACCGGCCATATCACCGTGTGTAGCAAACATGAAGTATCAACAGGCTGTCTGTATGCCTTTTCAACTACATAGAAGTTCGCTACAAATGGCGGCGTGAGGAAAGGTGATTTTGGAATTGGATGCTCTCTCGTCTTTTACGATGCATCTATACTATATTACATTCTAAAACAGTAAAGGATCACTTGCTGACGTAAAGCACAGTAGGCAGGAATAGGAGAAGGGTCAACTGAGAGAAAAAAAAAAGCTTTGTGATGTAATTTTTATTTCTGCAGTTTGGAAAAGAGTTTAACTGTTTTTGTGATGACTCACAAAAATACATAAGGGCATGAAAATTACCCAGGACAACATTCAGGAAACATTTCTGGCGCCTTCACTTACTGAAACCCAGACATAAGCATTCCAGCAAAGACACGGCAACAGCAGGCTTCAGCAAGGAACCGTACAAATGTCCTGGAAAGGGCTTCCCTCTCTGAATGCAGCTTCCTGTCCACAGGATGCTCAAGGCCCAGGCACCTTTATTCTTCCAACTAGAAAGACATACAAAAAGGCCTCAACATGACCTCGGAGGCCCAAACATTTAGCCAAGGCTACTACCAAACAATCTGCTGTCTTCATCCAGGTAAGGGCAGCTTGACGTCTCAAGACACTAAGATGGTGGGTAAATCCAGGGTAGACTGAGATGCAGAAGCTCCAGCAAACGCAGTCCTGTCACTGAAAGACGAATGCAGTACTTATGCCTGCACAAACAGACCCTTCCCTCTGGCCTTGGGCCTAGAACATGATTTTTTGGTAGTTGCTGTTGGGGAAGAGGCCCTTGGGCTTTAACCTGCGAGCAGCCTCCCTTAAATGCTTGGGCTGCAGTGGGGGCTTTTCTCCCCACATCTCACACACGTCCAGGGCCTCTTCCAGCACCTCTCCGACGAAGACCTTGGCTATTCCAGCCATGGCAATGGCCACGTTCTCAGGCTCCGATCCGCCAGTGATAGAATGCATCAGACCTGCAATGCGTGCTTTTGGGAAAGCTGACCGGCGACACACTTCGTAGCGGGCCAGCTGCTCCTCAGACATGGCAGACAGCAGGGTTGCCATCCTCTGAGCCTCCTCCGCATCCACGGTGGGCTTCCTCTCCTTCTTTCCTTTGGTATCTCTTTTCCGTCCTTTGGCTGCAGGAGGAGCTGAGGCTGAGGCTTCACTGTCGCCTTCTGTGAGGTCCGTGACATCCTGACTGCTGAGCTCACCTTCCTGACCCCTGGGTTCTTCCAAGTTCCCATCTAGGTCCTCAGGGAGCCCGTCCTTGTTGCTGCCCTTCAGACCTTGGGGCGTGGCGAACATCTCAGCAGACACAACTGTTTGCCTGCCTGTCTCCATGGGTGAGACTCAGGTCTGCTCCGTGACAGCAGCTGTAGCAGCAGAAGTTACAGCTGGGGTGGTTTGATTATGGATCCGAAGTGAGATTTTGAGAACCATCCTTTTTCTTGTTTTTTTTTTTTTTTTTGATTTACAGATCATGTTTATTAAGCGGCACTCAAAATGTTAAGTCTCATAAACAATAACATTCAGTGATCGACTTCAATCCAACTGTAATCCTTACTTTAAACTAAGGGCAAGAATAATTTTACGCATAGAGCAAATACCCACAAAACCTGGGTATTCCGAACTACAAACATGGTTTCCACAGCCACCTATGGTTTTAGGCAAGGACACATTTCCACGACGAACAAGTACTTACAAATATGTTAATAAAACACTAACGCAAACGCTTACCCTGCCGTCAGCATTTTAAGCAATGCCATTCCTGCTACTGAAAGCATTTATTTTAAGAAGCTTGAATTTGATCCGGGAAAACGTGTTCTCCTAAAACTTTAACAGGATGTTATCAATCCAAAGTGATTTTAAATCAAAAAGCCTTCCAACACAGCATTAAGTATTGTGAAAGCAATGTGAAACTTGCTTTCTGTTTTTTTGTTTGCTTGTTTGTGTGGAGACGGCGTCTCGCTCTGCCGACCAGGCTGGAGGGCAGTGCAGCGATCTCGGCTCACCGCAAGCCCCTCCTCCCGCGTAGACGCCATTCTCCGGCCTCAGCCTCCCGAGTAGCTGGGACTACGGTCACCCGCCACTGCGCCCGGCTAATTTTTTGTATTTTTAGTAGAGACGGGGTTTCACCGTGTTAGCCAGGATGGTCTCGAACTCCTGACTTCGTGATCCGCCCGCCTCGGCCTCCCAAAGTGCTGGGATTACAGGCACGAGCCACCACGCCCGGCCTAGTTCATTCTCTTTAATAATGAACTAGACAGTAAACTAGTTGTTGTCTAAAAACTTCAGAATACATGAAGTACAAGCCTCAGCTGTCAAGTCAGAAATGCCATTTCGATTTCACATATTAAATAGCTACAGTAGGCCAGGCTCGGTGGCTGGCGCCTGCAGTCCCAGCACCGTGGGAGGCCGAGGCAGGCGGATCACGAGGTTCAGAGATCGAAACCATCCTGGCCAACATGGCGAAACCCCGTCACCACCAAAAATACGAAAAGTTAGCCAGGCATGGTGGCAGGCGCCTGCACTTCCCAGGAACCCGAGAGGCCCAGGAAGGAGAATCACCCGAACCCGGGAGGCGGAGCCCGCAGTCAGCCGAGATCACGCCCCTGCACCCCAGCCTGGCGACACAGCGAGACTCCCTCTGAAAAAAAAAAAAAAAAAGAAAAAGAAAAAGAAAAAAGCTACAGTATAGCTCACAAGGTTACAAGGGCGTAAACATACCTAACACGCAAATACGACTTTATCCTTCAGATAGTCAAAAGTCAGAAGGAACGACACGGTTTGCAAGGTACTTTGACTTATGCGTGGTCATTAAAACCCGGTAAGTGATTAAAGTATGGTAATACAAAGGCAGGCAACGACATGCACCAATATCACTCTAAAATCAAAAGCATAAAAAGAAAGGCTGAAAACTCTCTGTTTCTCCATCTTTCATTTACACGGCTAGATATCAGAACCTTACTTTAGAAAATATACAATTATGATATCTGGTTTCCCCAGATGGTAATTTTCAGAATCTACAAAAAGTGTCAAGATGCGTAATTTGCTTCATCGAATGCTTTTCTAGCTCGTTTCAATTCTTCATTCATAGTAAGCAAGTCTTTCACCCTGGCAAACTTCCTTGGGTCCTTTCGAATCAAGAAGATGATATCTTCAACTTGTACTCGACCTTGTCTTCCAATTGACATTGCCTTGTGAGTCATTTCAGTGATATACTTTATGACAAGATCTTCAAGAATATCCACTGACTCAGTATAAGGATTCTGGTCATCCCCAAAGCCATACATCATACATCGCAATTCTTTAGAAAAAAGTCTCTTTCTTTTACCCTGTCCACCTTCTGCACCTCCTCCAATTTCTTCATTTCCTTCCTCAAAGGTGGGGTCTTCTTCCTCGTCTGCCATCCCACTGGCCCGCCGACCCACAGCCCAGAAACTTTCAAAGATTTTGGCTGCTATGTTTCTGGCGAGCCATAGATTAGTCACAAGTGGACACAGCTCCCTGCCTCCCCTTCCCACACACAAACACACACACTGCTTTATCTCACTTCCACAATATGGAGAAACCTGTGGATGGAGAGTTTATTAGTTTTAGATGAATGCAGAAGAAATTCTCACCAATTTTGGATATTGAAAACAAACCCCGGCTCACAGCTCAGAAGTTCTACTAGGCCAAGTGACTGCCTCCTGCTCAGAGTCACACGAGGGACCTCCAGGATGGGTCTGTCTGTGGGGTCGTTGCCTTCACCTGAGAAGAATCTGGCGTCGATCTGATTCGAGTTCGTGGCAGAATCCAATTCCTCAGGTATGTGAAACCCAGGCCCACTTGTTTGTTCTGCCAGCTGCCGGGAGGATGCTCTGAGCTCTTACAGGTGTTGCCCAGGTCTGGGCCGTGCAGCTCCCTGGGTCTGCACCTCCAGGGCTGAGGAATCACCCACAGGGGAATGGAATCTCAGGGAGGTTCAGTCCCAAATAAAGAGCACAGACGATTGAATTAGACCCAGCCCTTAACAGCTATTGTTTCAGGGTAATCCTAATCTAATCAGGGCTTTGGGCGGGCTCCTCAATTCGAGGTTCCGTCCGCACCCAAGGGAGGGGCAGAGGCAGGGCTAGGCTCTGGGGAGGGCGGGGCGGGAAATGCCGGGGGCATTTCAGAATTCTGGATTCCTCACAGAATCGCAAAGTTCACATTTCACAACAATAAAGAAAACAATGAGGGTAAAAATGAGACCTTTTATGAAGTTGCACATTAGAAAACTTAAACGTCTGAGAAAAAAATCTCTAACTCATAGGGAAACAAGTGGTTTATCACATACTCTGAAATAGACTGGGCTGGGTGTGGGGAATATGAAAATATGATTTCTATGTTCTGCTGTTGTATTGTATTGTATTGCATATTATTTATTTATTTTCGAGACAGAGTCTCCCTCTGTCCCCCAGACTGGATTGCAGTGGCCTGATGGCAGCTCACTGCAGCCTCTGCCTCCTGGGCCCAAGCAACTCTCCTGACTCAGCCTCCAGAGTAGCTTGGAGCAACTGTGCGCGCCACCACGCCAGGAGAAATTTGTATTCTTTAAAGTAGAGAGGAGGTTTCACCATTGTGGCCAGGCAAAGCCACAGCCTGGCAGGCGCCACGAAGACCCTGGCCACTGCAGCCGCCGGCAAGAGGGCGCCGCCTACAGGAGGGATCAAGAAGCCTCACCGCTACAGGCCTGGCAGTGCGCAAAATCAGAAAGTACCAGAAGTCCACGCAGCTTCACCTCCTCAAGCTGCCCTTCCAGCGCCCGATGCGCAAGATCGGGCAGCACATCATCCGGGACGTGCGCTTCCAGAGGGCGGCCATTGACGCCCTACGGGAGCCCAGTGAGGCTTCCCTGGTGCACCTCTTTGAAGACACCTAGCTGTGTGCCGTCCATAAAAGCCCTGAACTCTTCTACCCTATATATGTGTATTAGCGCTCTGCTTTGTACCCCCTTCCAGAGGAAACACAAATCCATCAATTGATCATTTAAGCCTTTCTAGCTTGGGTACAACTTTTCGCGTAGCTGTACTTGTAAGCTCTGTACTTTATACTTCCAGAGACTAGACCCTAGACAGTATCTGCTTGGAATAGTGGAGCTAGCTGGCTTCAACTTTATTTAGGCACATGCTAATTACTTGTGAGGGCAAAGGCGGGCAGTGAGGTTCTTAAGCTGACCCCGAAATAGTAAACTTTGGAAAATAGTCAAGTACGGTCACTTTATTTGTTAGATATCTTGTCACCACCTTACCAGCACCAGTCAGAGACCACATTTTTCTAGGTAGTCTCCATAGGTACATTATGAGAAAGACTTTACGACTTGTAGTGAAGCTCCAGGAAAAACCTCATTGTCGTAAACGTGTAATACAACCAGCCATGAAAGCAGTCAAAGCTTTCTCCTGAAAAGATAACACTGTCTACAGATTTCTTTCTTGAGAGCTGTGGCTATGTGATATTACATATTGAGAAGATTTCGTATGCGATTATTAAAAAGTCAGGAAACAACAGATGCTGGCAAGGCTGTGAAGATACAGAAACACTTTTACAACGTCTGTGAGAGTGTAAATCAGTTCAACCATTGTGGAAGTCCGTGTGGCGATTCCTCAAGCATCTAGAACCAGAAATACCATTGGACCCAGCTATCTCATTACCGGGTATATAGCCAAAGGGTTATAATTCATCCAATTACAAGGACACATGCACAGATATGCTCACTGCGGCACAGTTTGCAAGAGCAAAGGACCTGGAACCAACCCAAATGCCCATCAGTGATAGACTGGATAAAGAATATGTGTGGTATATACACCCGGGAATACTAGGCAGCATAAAAAAGAATGAGTTCGTCTTCTTTGCAGTGACATGGACGACCCTGGGGACCATCATTCTCAGCAAACTAACACAGGAACGGAAAAGCAAACACCACATCTTCTCACTCAAAAGTGGGAGTTGATCAATGAGAACACATGGACAGAGAAAGTGGAACGTGACTCTCCGTGGCCTGTCACGGGGTGGGGGGCCAGGGAAAGGAGAGCATTAGGACAAACACCCAAGGCATGTGGGGCTTAAAGCCTAGATGGTGGGTGGATTGGTGCAGCAAACCGCTATGGCACATGTATACCTTGGTAAGAAACCTGCACGTTTTGCACTAGTATCCCATAACTTACAGGAAAAAACAAACAAAAAAATGCGTAGGGACACTGAACCCTCTCAACTAATCCAGTTTTCCTCTCTGAGAGAACAACGCTGTGTTCCTGCTCTTGAGCTGACCTCTGAGACCTTGATGTGAACTTGTTTCTGTCTTCAGCAGTTCAGATTTACTCAGACCCCACTCAATGTATTGAGTTCTATGAGGGGCAAGAGAAATGTTCTAAGCTTGTGTGTGGAGTCGCCATCAGCACTGCCCTCTGCTGATGCCTGTCTAGACCGCAGGCTGCTTGGGCCAGGTTCTCTTTTCCTCTAGTGTTCTGAAAGGGCCAGAGCTGCCACATCTGCCAGAATACAGCTTCCAAGACTGCTCCATGCTATGGAAAAGGAATGAGCTGAGAGCCATGTTAAGACTGGGAGATAATGAGTCTCTAGGACCTTACTTCCTTTGGGAGCTCAAGCACTTTCATTTCTGAGGGAGCCCTCCCATCTCCATGAGTTCTGCCAAGAACCTGTACCCTCCTTGTGTCTCTAAGACACACCGGTCTAACTTGTGGTACGCCCAGGCAAGAAAGTTGGTTAAAGGAAAGGAAAGCTGAAGAAGGCCAGAATATGGAGGTATGAAACGGAATTTCCCAATTCTTGGTAAAATTTAGAAATTTCCGTAATACCCAAAGGCAGATGCTACGTACCATAAGTCCTATTTTAGCAGCAAAAGCTGAGGGTATGAGGAAATACAACTATATTGTATGGGGGTTTATTTGGCTCCAGGAAGAAAGAGTACATGTTATTCTGCATTCCATATTAGAGCAGAACAATGGGGTCTTTTCGAAAATTTGGCTTTCACTCTGTGATTCAGGGGGCACATGGCAGAGGGAAACACACTGAAATGGAACCACGGATATCTGTGAGCTGTGCTGGGAAGGTTCAGGGTGATTCCGTCGTAAGTCTCAGGTCTTTATTCTGTAAAGAAAAATTACTCAATTGCATCATAAAGATACAGCAGAGTATGTCCAAGTAGAGTTGGGAATAACTTTGTCACTCGTGATGAACCTACTTGGTCCGATATTTTAATATCTTCCCCCATGTCTGTGTACTCAGGTTTGATTTTCCGAGTGGATCATCGGTGGAATCAATAAAATCAGGAATACTCTAAGGCAGTGTTTTGAACTAAATTTCAGTGTCTCTGGATGAACCGGCCATATCACCGTGTGTAGCAAACATGAAGTATCAACAGGCTGTCTGTATGCCTTTTCAACTACATAGAAGTTCGCTACAAATGGCGGCGTGAGGAAAGGTGATTTTGGAATTGGATGCTCTCTCGTCTTTTACGATGCATCTATACTATATTACATTCTAAAACAGTAAAGGATCACTTGCTGACGTAAAGCACAGTAGGCAGGAATAGGAGAAGGGTCAACTGAGAGAAAAAAAAAAGCTTTGTGATGTAATTTTTATTTCTGCAGTTTGGAAAAGAGTTTAACTGTTTTTGTGATGACTCACAAAAATACATAAGGGCATGAAAATTACCCAGGACAACATTCAGGAAACATTTCTGGCGCCTTCACTTACTGAAACCCAGACATAAGCATTCCAGCAAAGACACGGCAACAGCAGGCTTCAGCAAGGAACCGTACAAATGTCCTGGAAAGGGCTTCCCTCTCTGAATGCAGCTTCCTGTCCACAGGATGCTCAAGGCCCAGGCACCTTTATTCTTCCAACTAGAAAGACATACAAAAAGGCCTCAACATGACCTCGGAGGCCCAAACATTTAGCCAAGGCTACTACCAAACAATCTGCTGTCTTCATCCAGGTAAGGGCAGCTTGACGTCTCAAGACACTAAGATGGTGGGTAAATCCAGGGTAGACTGAGATGCAGAAGCTCCAGCAAACGCAGTCCTGTCACTGAAAGACGAATGCAGTACTTATGCCTGCACAAACAGACCCTTCCCTCTGGCCTTGGGCCTAGAACATGATTTTTTGGTAGTTGCTGTTGGGGAAGAGGCCCTTGGGCTTTAACCTGCGAGCAGCCTCCCTTAAATGCTTGGGCTGCAGTGGGGGCTTTTCTCCCCACATCTCACACACGTCCAGGGCCTCTTCCAGCACCTCTCCGACGAAGACCTTGGCTATTCCAGCCATGGCAATGGCCACGTTCTCAGGCTCCGATCCGCCAGTGATAGAATGCATCAGACCTGCAATGCGTGCTTTTGGGAAAGCTGACCGGCGACACACTTCGTAGCGGGCCAGCTGCTCCTCAGACATGGCAGACAGCAGGGTTGCCATCCTCTGAGCCTCCTCCGCATCCACGGTGGGCTTCCTCTCCTTCTTTCCTTTGGTATCTCTTTTCCGTCCTTTGGCTGCAGGAGGAGCTGAGGCTGAGGCTTCACTGTCGCCTTCTGTGAGGTCCGTGACATCCTGACTGCTGAGCTCACCTTCCTGACCCCTGGGTTCTTCCAAGTTCCCATCTAGGTCCTCAGGGAGCCCGTCCTTGTTGCTGCCCTTCAGACCTTGGGGCGTGGCGAACATCTCAGCAGACACAACTGTTTGCCTGCCTGTCTCCATGGGTGAGACTCAGGTCTGCTCCGTGACAGCAGCTGTAGCAGCAGAAGTTACAGCTGGGGTGGTTTGATTATGGATCCGAAGTGAGATTTTGAGAACCATCCTTTTTCTTGTTTTTTTTTTTTTTTTTGATTTACAGATCATGTTTATTAAGCGGCACTCAAAATGTTAAGTCTCATAAACAATAACATTCAGTGATCGACTTCAATCCAACTGTAATCCTTACTTTAAACTAAGGGCAAGAATAATTTTACGCATAGAGCAAATACCCACAAAACCTGGGTATTCCGAACTACAAACATGGTTTCCACAGCCACCTATGGTTTTAGGCAAGGACACATTTCCACGACGAACAAGTACTTACAAATATGTTAATAAAACACTAACGCAAACGCTTACCCTGCCGTCAGCATTTTAAGCAATGCCATTCCTGCTACTGAAAGCATTTATTTTAAGAAGCTTGAATTTGATCCGGGAAAACGTGTTCTCCTAAAACTTTAACAGGATGTTATCAATCCAAAGTGATTTTAAATCAAAAAGCCTTCCAACACAGCATTAAGTATTGTGAAAGCAATGTGAAACTTGCTTTCTGTTTTTTTGTTTGCTTGTTTGTGTGGAGACGGCGTCTCGCTCTGCCGACCAGGCTGGAGGGCAGTGCAGCGATCTCGGCTCACCGCAAGCCCCTCCTCCCGCGTAGACGCCATTCTCCGGCCTCAGCCTCCCGAGTAGCTGGGACTACGGTCACCCGCCACTGCGCCCGGCTAATTTTTTGTATTTTTAGTAGAGACGGGGTTTCACCGTGTTAGCCAGGATGGTCTCGAACTCCTGACTTCGTGATCCGCCCGCCTCGGCCTCCCAAAGTGCTGGGATTACAGGCACGAGCCACCACGCCCGGCCTAGTTCATTCTCTTTAATAATGAACTAGACAGTAAACTAGTTGTTGTCTAAAAACTTCAGAATACATGAAGTACAAGCCTCAGCTGTCAAGTCAGAAATGCCATTTCGATTTCACATATTAAATAGCTACAGTAGGCCAGGCTCGGTGGCTGGCGCCTGCAGTCCCAGCACCGTGGGAGGCCGAGGCAGGCGGATCACGAGGTTCAGAGATCGAAACCATCCTGGCCAACATGGCGAAACCCCGTCACCACCAAAAATACGAAAAGTTAGCCAGGCATGGTGGCAGGCGCCTGCACTTCCCAGGAACCCGAGAGGCCCAGGAAGGAGAATCACCCGAACCCGGGAGGCGGAGCCCGCAGTCAGCCGAGATCACGCCCCTGCACCCCAGCCTGGCGACACAGCGAGACTCCCTCTGAAAAAAAAAAAAAAAAAGAAAAAGAAAAAGAAAAAAGCTACAGTATAGCTCACAAGGTTACAAGGGCGTAAACATACCTAACACGCAAATACGACTTTATCCTTCAGATAGTCAAAAGTCAGAAGGAACGACACGGTTTGCAAGGTACTTTGACTTATGCGTGGTCATTAAAACCCGGTAAGTGATTAAAGTATGGTAATACAAAGGCAGGCAACGACATGCACCAATATCACTCTAAAATCAAAAGCATAAAAAGAAAGGCTGAAAACTCTCTGTTTCTCCATCTTTCATTTACACGGCTAGATATCAGAACCTTACTTTAGAAAATATACAATTATGATATCTGGTTTCCCCAGATGGTAATTTTCAGAATCTACAAAAAGTGTCAAGATGCGTAATTTGCTTCATCGAATGCTTTTCTAGCTCGTTTCAATTCTTCATTCATAGTAAGCAAGTCTTTCACCCTGGCAAACTTCCTTGGGTCCTTTCGAATCAAGAAGATGATATCTTCAACTTGTACTCGACCTTGTCTTCCAATTGACATTGCCTTGTGAGTCATTTCAGTGATATACTTTATGACAAGATCTTCAAGAATATCCACTGACTCAGTATAAGGATTCTGGTCATCCCCAAAGCCATACATCATACATCGCAATTCTTTAGAAAAAAGTCTCTTTCTTTTACCCTGTCCACCTTCTGCACCTCCTCCAATTTCTTCATTTCCTTCCTCAAAGGTGGGGTCTTCTTCCTCGTCTGCCATCCCACTGGCCCGCCGACCCACAGCCCAGAAACTTTCAAAGATTTTGGCTGCTATGTTTCTGGCGAGCCATAGATTAGTCACAAGTGGACACAGCTCCCTGCCTCCCCTTCCCACACACAAACACACACACTGCTTTATCTCACTTCCACAATATGGAGAAACCTGTGGATGGAGAGTTTATTAGTTTTAGATGAATGCAGAAGAAATTCTCACCAATTTTGGATATTGAAAACAAACCCCGGCTCACAGCTCAGAAGTTCTACTAGGCCAAGTGACTGCCTCCTGCTCAGAGTCACACGAGGGACCTCCAGGATGGGTCTGTCTGTGGGGTCGTTGCCTTCACCTGAGAAGAATCTGGCGTCGATCTGATTCGAGTTCGTGGCAGAATCCAATTCCTCAGGTATGTGAAACCCAGGCCCACTTGTTTGTTCTGCCAGCTGCCGGGAGGATGCTCTGAGCTCTTACAGGTGTTGCCCAGGTCTGGGCCGTGCAGCTCCCTGGGTCTGCACCTCCAGGGCTGAGGAATCACCCACAGGGGAATGGAATCTCAGGGAGGTTCAGTCCCAAATAAAGAGCACAGACGATTGAATTAGACCCAGCCCTTAACAGCTATTGTTTCAGGGTAATCCTAATCTAATCAGGGCTTTGGGCGGGCTCCTCAATTCGAGGTTCCGTCCGCACCCAAGGGAGGGGCAGAGGCAGGGCTAGGCTCTGGGGAGGGCGGGGCGGGAAATGCCGGGGGCATTTCAGAATTCTGGATTCCTCACAGAATCGCAAAGTTCACATTTCACAACAATAAAGAAAACAATGAGGGTAAAAATGAGACCTTTTATGAAGTTGCACATTAGAAAACTTAAACGTCTGAGAAAAAAATCTCTAACTCATAGGGAAACAAGTGGTTTATCACATACTCTGAAATAGACTGGGCTGGGTGTGGGGAATATGAAAATATGATTTCTGTGTTCTGCTGTTGTATTGTATTGTATTGCATATTATTTATTTATTTTCGAGACAGAGTCTCCCTCTGTCCCCCAGACTGGATTGCAGTGGCCTGATGGCAGCTCACTGCAGCCTCTGCCTCCTGGGCCCAAGCAACTCTCCTGACTCAGCCTCCAGAGTAGCTTGGAGCAACTGTGCGCGCCACCACGCCAGGAGAAATTTGTATTCTTTAAAGTAGAGAGGAGGTTTCACCATTGTGGCCAGGCAAAGCCACAGCCTGGCAGGCGCCACGAAGACCCTGGCCACTGCAGCCGCCGGCAAGAGGGCGCCGCCTACAGGAGGGATCAAGAAGCCTCACCGCTACAGGCCTGGCAGTGCGCAAAATCAGAAAGTACCAGAAGTCCACGCAGCTTCACCTCCTCAAGCTGCCCTTCCAGCGCCCGATGCGCAAGATCGGGCAGCACATCATCCGGGACGTGCGCTTCCAGAGGGCGGCCATTGACGCCCTACGGGAGCCCAGTGAGGCTTCCCTGGTGCACCTCTTTGAAGACACCTAGCTGTGTGCCGTCCATAAAAGCCCTGAACTCTTCTACCCTATATATGTGTATTAGCGCTCTGCTTTGTACCCCCTTCCAGAGGAAACACAAATCCATCAATTGATCATTTAAGCCTTTCTAGCTTGGGTACAACTTTTCGCGTAGCTGTACTTGTAAGCTCTGTACTTTATACTTCCAGAGACTAGACCCTAGACAGTATCTGCTTGGAATAGTGGAGCTAGCTGGCTTCAACTTTATTTAGGCACATGCTAATTACTTGTGAGGGCAAAGGCGGGCAGTGAGGTTCTTAAGCTGACCCCGAAATAGTAAACTTTGGAAAATAGTCAAGTACGGTCACTTTATTTGTTAGATATCTTGTCACCACCTTACCAGCACCAGTCAGAGACCACATTTTTCTAGGTAGTCTCCATAGGTACATTATGAGAAAGACTTTACGACTTGTAGTGAAGCTCCAGGAAAAACCTCATTGTCGTAAACGTGTAATACAACCAGCCATGAAAGCAGTCAAAGCTTTCTCCTGAAAAGATAACACTGTCTACAGATTTCTTTCTTGAGAGCTGTGGCTATGTGATATTACATATTGAGAAGATTTCGTATGCGATTATTAAAAAGTCAGGAAACAACAGATGCTGGCAAGGCTGTGAAGATACAGAAACACTTTTACAACGTCTGTGAGAGTGTAAATCAGTTCAACCATTGTGGAAGTCCGTGTGGCGATTCCTCAAGCATCTAGAACCAGAAATACCATTGGACCCAGCTATCTCATTACCGGGTATATAGCCAAAGGGTTATAATTCATCCAATTACAAGGACACATGCACAGATATGCTCACTGCGGCACAGTTTGCAAGAGCAAAGGACCTGGAACCAACCCAAATGCCCATCAGTGATAGACTGGATAAAGAATATGTGTGGTATATACACCCGGGAATACTAGGCAGCATAAAAAAGAATGAGTTCGTCTTCTTTGCGGTGACATGGACGACCCTGGGGACCATCATTCTCAGCAAACTAACACAGGAACGGAAAAGCAAACACCACATCTTCTCACTCAAAAGTGGGAGTTGATCAATGAGAACACATGGACAGAGAAAGTGGAACGTGACTCTCCGTGGCCTGTCACGGGGTGGGGGGCCAGGGAAAGGAGAGCATTAGGACAAACACCCAAGGCATGTGGGGCTTAAAGCCTAGATGGTGGGTGGATTGGTGCAGCAAACCGCTATGGCACATGTATACCTTGGTAAGAAACCTGCACGTTTTGCACTAGTATCCCATAACTTACAGGAAAAAACAAAAAAAAAAATGCGTAGGGACACTGAACCCTCTCAACTAATCCAGTTTTCCTCTCTGAGAGAACAACGCTGTGTTCCTGCTCTTGAGCTGACCTCTGAGACCTTGATGTGAACTTGTTTCTGTCTTCAGCAGTTCAGATTTACTCAGACCCCACTCAATGTATTGAGTTCTATGAGGGGCAAGAGAAATGTTCTAAGCTTGTGTGTGGAGTCGCCATCAGCACTGCCCTCTGCTGATGCCTGTCTAGACCGCAGGCTGCTTGGGCCAGGTTCTCTTTTCCTCTAGTGTTCTGAAAGGGCCAGAGCTGCCACATCTGCCAGAATACAGCTTCCAAGACTGCTCCATGCTATGGAAAAGGAATGAGCTGAGAGCCATGTTAAGACTGGGAGATAATGAGTCTCTAGGACCTTACTTCCTTTGGGAGCTCAAGCACTTTCATTTCTGAGGGAGCCCTCCCATCTCCATGAGTTCTGCCAAGAACCTGTACCCTCCTTGTGTCTCTAAGACACACCGGTCTAACTTGTGGTACGCCCAGGCAAGAAAGTTGGTTAAAGGAAAGGAAAGCTGAAGAAGGCCAGAATATGGAGGTATGAAACGGAATTTCCCAATTCTTGGTAAAATTTAGAAATTTCCGTAATACCCAAAGGCAGATGCTACGTACCATAAGTCCTATTTTAGCAGCAAAAGCTGAGGGTATGAGGAAATACAACTATATTGTATGGGGGTTTATTTGGCTCCAGGAAGAAAGAGTACATGTTATTCTGCATTCGATATTAGAGCAGAACAATGGGGTCTTTTCGAAAATTTGGCTTTCACTCTGTGATTCAGGGGGCACATGGCAGAGGGAAACACACTGAAATGGAACCACGGATGTCTGTGAGCTGTGCTGGGAAGGTTCAGGGTGATTCCGTCGTAAGTCTCAGGTCTTTATTCTGTAAAGAAAAATTACTCAATTGCATCATAAAGATACAGCAGAGTATGTCCAAGTAGAGTTGGGAATAACTTTGTCACTCGTGATGAACCTACTTGGTCCGATATTTTAATATCTTCCCCCATGTCTGTGTACTCAGGTTTGATTTTCCGAGTGGATCATCGGTGGAATCAATAAAATCAGGAATACTCTAAGGCAGTGTTTTGAACTAAATTTCAGTGTCTCTGGATGAACCGGCCATATCACCGTGTGTAGCAAACATGAAGTATCAACAGGCTGTCTGTATGCCTTTTCAACTACATAGAAGTTCGCTACAAATGGCGGCGTGAGGAAAGGTGATTTTGGAATTGGATGCTCTCTCGTCTTTTACGATGCATCTATACTATATTACATTCTAAAACAGTAAAGGATCACTTGCTGACGTAAAGCACAGTAGGCAGGAATAGGAGAAGGGTCAACTGAGAGAAAAAAAAAAGCTTTGTGATGTAATTTTTATTTCTGCAGTTTGGAAAAGAGTTTAACTGTTTTTGTGATGACTCACAAAAATACATAAGGGCATGAAAATTACCCAGGACAACATTCGGGAAACATTTCTGGCGCCTTCACTTACTGAAACCCAGACATAAGCATTCCAGCAAAGACACGGCAACAGCAGGCTTCAGCAAGGAACCGTACAAATGTCCTGGAAAGGGCTTCCCTCTCTGAATGCAGCTTCCTGTCCACAGGATGCTCAAGGCCCAGGCACCTTTATTCTTCCAACTAGAAAGACATACAAAAAGGCCTCAACATGACCTCGGAGGCCCAAACATTTAGCCAAGGCTACTACCAAACAATCTGCTGTCTTCATCCAGGTAAGGGCAGCTTGACGTCTCAAGACACTAAGATGGTGGGTAAATCCAGGGTAGACTGAGATGCAGAAGCTCCAGCAAACGCAGTCCTGTCACTGAAAGACGAATGCAGTACTTATGCCTGCACAAACAGACCCTTCCCTCTGGCCTTGGGCCTAGAACATGATTTTTTGGTAGTTGCTGTTGGGGAAGAGGCCCTTGGGCTTTAACCTGCGAGCAGCCTCCCTTAAATGCTTGGGCTGCAGTGGGGGCTTTTCTCCCCACATCTCACACACGTCCAGGGCCTCTTCCAGCACCTCTCCGACGAAGACCTTGGCTATTCCAGCCATGGCAATGGCCACGTTCTCAGGCTCCGATCCGCCAGTGATAGAATGCATCAGACCTGCAATGCGTGCTTTTGGGAAAGCTGACCGGCGACACACTTCGTAGCGGGCCAGCTGCTCCTCAGACATGGCAGACAGCAGGGTTGCCATCCTCTGAGCCTCCTCCGCATCCACGGTGGGCTTCCTCTCCTTCTTTCCTTTGGTATCTCTTTTCCGTCCTTTGGCTGCAGGAGGAGCTGAGGCTGAGGCTTCACTGTCGCCTTCTGTGAGGTCCGTGACATCCTGACTGCTGAGCTCACCTTCCTGACCCCTGGGTTCTTCCAAGTTCCCATCTAGGTCCTCAGGGAGCCCGTCCTTGTTGCTGCCCTTCATTCCTTGGGGCGTGGCGAACATCTCAGCAGGCACAACTGTTTGCCTGCCTGTCTCCATGGGTGAGACTCAGGTCTGCTCCGTGACAGCAGCTGTAGCAGCAGAAGTTACAGCTGGGGTGGTTTGATTATGGATCCGAAGTGAGATTTTGAGAACCATCCTTTTTCTTGTTTTTTTTTTTTTTTTTGATTTACAGATCATGTTTATTAAGCGGCACTCAAAATGTTAAGTCTCATAAACAATAACATTCAGTGATCGACTTCAATCCAACTGTAATCCTTACTTTAAACTAAGGGCAAGAATAATTTTACGCATAGAGCAGATACCCACAAAACCTGGGTATTCCGAACTACAAACATGGTTTCCACAGCCACCTATGGTTTTAGGCAAGGACACATTTCCACGACGAACAAGTACTTACAAATATGTTAATAAAACACTAACGCAAACGCTTACCCTGCCGTCAGCATTTTAAGCAATGCCATTCCTGCTACTGAAAGCATTTATTTTAAGAAGCTTGAATTTGATCCGGGAAAACGTGTTCTCCTAAAACTTTAACAGGATGTTATCAATCCAAAGTGATTTTAAATCAAAAAGCCTTCCAACACAGCATTAAGTATTGTGAAAGCAATGTGAAACTTGCTTTCTGTTTTTTTGTTTGCTTGTTTGTGTGGAGACGGCGTCTCGCTCTGCCGACCAGGCTGGAGGGCAGTGCAGCGATCTCGGCTCACCGCAAGCCCCTCCTCCCGCGTAGACGCCATTCTCCGGCCTCAGCCTCCCGAGTAGCTGGGACTACGGTCACCCGCCACTGCGCCCGGCTAATTTTTTGTATTTTTAGTAGAGACGGGGTTTCACCGTGTTAGCCAGGATGGTCTCGAACTCCTGACTTCGTGATCCGCCCGCCTCGGCCTCCCAAAGTGCTGGGATTACAGGCACGAGCCACCACGCCCGGCCTAGTTCATTCTCTTTAATAATGAACTAGACAGTAAACTAGTTGTTGTCTAAAAACTTCAGAATACATGAAGTACAAGCCTCAGCTGTCAAGTCAGAAATGCCATTTCGATTTCACATATTAAATAGCTACAGTAGGCCAGGCTCGGTGGCTGGCGCCTGCAGTCCCAGCACCGTGGGAGGCCGAGGCAGGCGGATCACGAGGTTCAGAGATCGAAACCATCCTGGCCAACATGGCGAAACCCCGTCACCACCAAAAATACGAAAAGTTAGCCAGGCATGGTGGCAGGCGCCTGCACTTCCCAGGAACCCGAGAGGCCCAGGAAGGAGAATCACCCGAACCCGGGAGGCGGAGCCCGCAGTCAGCCGAGATCACGCCCCTGCACCCCAGCCTGGCGACACAGCGAGACTCCCTCTGAAAAAAAAAAAAAAAAAGAAAAAGAAAAAGAAAAAAGCTACAGTATAGCTCACAAGGTTACAAGGGCGTAAACATACCTAACACGCAAATACGACTTTATCCTTCAGATAGTCAAAAGTCAGAAGGAACGACACGGTTTGCAAGGTACTTTGACTTATGCGTGGTCATTAAAACCCGGTAAGTGATTAAAGTATGGTAATACAAAGGCAGGCAACGACATGCACCAATATCACTCTAAAATCAAAAGCATAAAAAGAAAGGCTGAAAACTCTCTGTTTCTCCATCTTTCATTTACACGGCTAGATATCAGAACCTTACTTTAGAAAATATACAATTATGATATCTGGTTTCCCCAGATGGTAATTTTCAGAATCTACAAAAAGTGTCAAGATGCGTAATTTGCTTCATCGAATGCTTTTCTAGCTCGTTTCAATTCTTCATTCATAGTAAGCAAGTCTTTCACCCTGGCAAACTTCCTTGGGTCCTTTCGAATCAAGAAGATGATATCTTCAACTTGTACTCGACCTTGTCTTCCAATTGACATTGCCTTGTGAGTCATTTCAGTGATATACTTTATGACAAGATCTTCAAGAATATCCACTGACTCAGTATAAGGATTCTGGTCATCCCCAAAGCCATACATCATACATCGCAATTCTTTAGAAAAAAGTCTCTTTCTTTTACCCTGTCCACCTTCTGCACCTCCTCCAATTTCTTCATTTCCTTCCTCAAAGGTGGGGTCTTCTTCCTCGTCTGCCATCCCACTGGCCCGCCGACCCACAGCCCAGAAACTTTCAAAGATTTTGGCTGCTATGTTTCTGGCGAGCCATAGATTAGTCACAAGTGGACACAGCTCCCTGCCTCCCCTTCCCACACACAAACACACACACTGCTTTATCTCACTTCCACAATATGGAGAAACCTGTGGATGGAGAGTTTATTAGTTTTAGATGAATGCAGAAGAAATTCTCACCAATTTTGGATATTGAAAACAAACCCCGGCTCACAGCTCAGAAGTTCTACTAGGCCAAGTGACTGCCTCCTGCTCAGAGTCACACGAGGGACCTCCAGGATGGGTCTGTCTGTGGGGTCGTTGCCTTCACCTGAGAAGAATCTGGCGTCGATCTGATTCGAGTTCGTGGCAGAATCCAATTCCTCAGGTATGTGAAACCCAGGCCCACTTGTTTGTTCTGCCAGCTGCCGGGAGGATGCTCTGAGCTCTTACAGGTGTTGCCCAGGTCTGGGCCGTGCAGCTCCCTGGGTCTGCACCTCCAGGGCTGAGGAATCACCCACAGGGGAATGGAATCTCAGGGAGGTTCAGTCCCAAATAAAGAGCACAGACGATTGAATTAGACCCAGCCCTTAACAGCTATTGTTTCAGGGTAATCCTAATCTAATCAGGGCTTTGGGCGGGCTCCTCAATTCGAGGTTCCGTCCGCACCCAAGGGAGGGGCAGAGGCAGGGCTAGGCTCTGGGGAGGGCGGGGCGGGAAATGCCGGGGGCATTTCAGAATTCTGGATTCCTCACAGAATCGCAAAGTTCACATTTCACAACAATAAAGAAAACAATGAGGGTAAAAATGAGACCTTTTATGAAGTTGCACATTAGAAAACTTAAACGTCTGAGAAAAAAATCTCTAACTCATAGGGAAACAAGTGGTTTATCACATACTCTGAAATAGACTGGGCTGGGTGTGGGGAATATGAAAATATGATTTCTGTGTTCTGCTGTTGTATTGTATTGTATTGCATATTATTTATTTATTTTCGAGACAGAGTCTCCCTCTGTCCCCCAGACTGGATTGCAGTGGCCTGATGGCAGCTCACTGCAGCCTCTGCCTCCTGGGCCCAAGCAACTCTCCTGACTCAGCCTCCAGAGTAGCTTGGAGCAACTGTGCGCGCCACCACGCCAGGAGAAATTTGTATTCTTTAAAGTAGAGAGGAGGTTTCACCATTGTGGCCAGGCAAAGCCACAGCCTGGCAGGCGCCACGAAGACCCTGGCCACTGCAGCCGCCGGCAAGAGGGCGCCGCCTACAGGAGGGATCAAGAAGCCTCACCGCTACAGGCCTGGCAGTGCGCAAAATCAGAAAGTACCAGAAGTCCACGCAGCTTCACCTCCTCAAGCTGCCCTTCCAGCGCCCGATGCGCAAGATCGGGCAGCACATCATCCGGGACGTGCGCTTCCAGAGGGCGGCCATTGACGCCCTACGGGAGCCCAGTGAGGCTTCCCTGGTGCACCTCTTTGAAGACACCTAGCTGTGTGCCGTCCATAAAAGCCCTGAACTCTTCTACCCTATATATGTGTATTAGCGCTCTGCTTTGTACCCCCTTCCAGAGGAAACACAAATCCATCAATTGATCATTTAAGCCTTTCTAGCTTGGGTACAACTTTTCGCGTAGCTGTACTTGTAAGCTCTGTACTTTATACTTCCAGAGACTAGACCCTAGACAGTATCTGCTTGGAATAGTGGAGCTAGCTGGCTTCAACTTTATTTAGGCACATGCTAATTACTTGTGAGGGCAAAGGCGGGCAGTGAGGTTCTTAAGCTGACCCCGAAATAGTAAACTTTGGAAAATAGTCAAGTACGGTCACTTTATTTGTTAGATATCTTGTCACCACCTTACCAGCACCAGTCAGAGACCACATTTTTCTAGGTAGTCTCCATAGGTACATTATGAGAAAGACTTTACGACTTGTAGTGAAGCTCCAGGAAAAACCTCATTGTCGTAAACGTGTAATACAACCAGCCATGAAAGCAGTCAAAGCTTTCTCCTGAAAAGATAACACTGTCTACAGATTTCTTTCTTGAGAGCTGTGGCTATGTGATATTACATATTGAGAAGATTTCGTATGCGATTATTAAAAAGTCAGGAAACAACAGATGCTGGCAAGGCTGTGAAGATACAGAAACACTTTTACAACGTCTGTGAGAGTGTAAATCAGTTCAACCATTGTGGAAGTCCGTGTGGCGATTCCTCAAGCATCTAGAACCAGAAATACCATTGGACCCAGCTATCTCATTACCGGGTATATAGCCAAAGGGTTATAATTCATCCAATTACAAGGACACATGCACAGATATGCTCACTGCGGCACAGTTTGCAAGAGCAAAGGACCTGGAACCAACCCAAATGCCCATCAGTGATAGACTGGATAAAGAATATGTGTGGTATATACACCCGGGAATACTAGGCAGCATAAAAAAGAATGAGTTCGTCTTCTTTGCGGTGACATGGACGACCCTGGGGACCATCATTCTCAGCAAACTAACACAGGAACGGAAAAGCAAACACCACATCTTCTCACTCAAAAGTGGGAGTTGATCAATGAGAACACATGGACAGAGAAAGTGGAACGTGACTCTCCGTGGCCTGTCACGGGGTGGGGGGCCAGGGAAAGGAGAGCATTAGGACAAACACCCAAGGCATGTGGGGCTTAAAGCCTAGATGGTGGGTGGATTGGTGCAGCAAACCGCTATGGCACATGTATACCTTGGTAAGAAACCTGCACGTTTTGCACTAGTATCCCATAACTTACAGGAAAAAACAAAAAAAAAAATGCGTAGGGACACTGAACCCTCTCAACTAATCCAGTTTTCCTCTCTGAGAGAACAACGCTGTGTTCCTGCTCTTGAGCTGACCTCTGAGACCTTGATGTGAACTTGTTTCTGTCTTCAGCAGTTCAGATTTACTCAGACCCCACTCAATGTATTGAGTTCTATGAGGGGCAAGAGAAATGTTCTAAGCTTGTGTGTGGAGTCGCCATCAGCACTGCCCTCTGCTGATGCCTGTCTAGACCGCAGGCTGCTTGGGCCAGGTTCTCTTTTCCTCTAGTGTTCTGAAAGGGCCAGAGCTGCCACATCTGCCAGAATACAGCTTCCAAGACTGCTCCATGCTATGGAAAAGGAATGAGCTGAGAGCCATGTTAAGACTGGGAGATAATGAGTCTCTAGGACCTTACTTCCTTTGGGAGCTCAAGCACTTTCATTTCTGAGGGAGCCCTCCCATCTCCATGAGTTCTGCCAAGAACCTGTACCCTCCTTGTGTCTCTAAGACACACCGGTCTAACTTGTGGTACGCCCAGGCAAGAAAGTTGGTTAAAGGAAAGGAAAGCTGAAGAAGGCCAGAATATGGAGGTATGAAACGGAATTTCCCAATTCTTGGTAAAATTTAGAAATTTCCGTAATACCCAAAGGCAGATGCTACGTACCATAAGTCCTATTTTAGCAGCAAAAGCTGAGGGTATGAGGAAATACAACTATATTGTATGGGGGTTTATTTGGCTCCAGGAAGAAAGAGTACATGTTATTCTGCATTCGATATTAGAGCAGAACAATGGGGTCTTTTCGAAAATTTGGCTTTCACTCTGTGATTCAGGGGGCACATGGCAGAGGGAAACACACTGAAATGGAACCACGGATGTCTGTGAGCTGTGCTGGGAAGGTTCAGGGTGATTCCGTCGTAAGTCTCAGGTCTTTATTCTGTAAAGAAAAATTACTCAATTGCATCATAAAGATACAGCAGAGTATGTCCAAGTAGAGTTGGGAATAACTTTGTCACTCGTGATGAACCTACTTGGTCCGATATTTTAATATCTTCCCCCATGTCTGTGTACTCAGGTTTGATTTTCCGAGTGGATCATCGGTGGAATCAATAAAATCAGGAATACTCTAAGGCAGTGTTTTGAACTAAATTTCAGTGTCTCTGGATGAACCGGCCATATCACCGTGTGTAGCAAACATGAAGTATCAACAGGCTGTCTGTATGCCTTTTCAACTACATAGAAGTTCGCTACAAATGGCGGCGTGAGGAAAGGTGATTTTGGAATTGGATGCTCTCTCGTCTTTTACGATGCATCTATACTATATTACATTCTAAAACAGTAAAGGATCACTTGCTGACGTAAAGCACAGTAGGCAGGAATAGGAGAAGGGTCAACTGAGAGAAAAAAAAAAGCTTTGTGATGTAATTTTTATTTCTGCAGTTTGGAAAAGAGTTTAACTGTTTTTGTGATGACTCACAAAAATACATAAGGGCATGAAAATTACCCAGGACAACATTCGGGAAACATTTCTGGCGCCTTCACTTACTGAAACCCAGACATAAGCATTCCAGCAAAGACACGGCAACAGCAGGCTTCAGCAAGGAACCGTACAAATGTCCTGGAAAGGGCTTCCCTCTCTGAATGCAGCTTCCTGTCCACAGGATGCTCAAGGCCCAGGCACCTTTATTCTTCCAACTAGAAAGACATACAAAAAGGCCTCAACATGACCTCGGAGGCCCAAACATTTAGCCAAGGCTACTACCAAACAATCTGCTGTCTTCATCCAGGTAAGGGCAGCTTGACGTCTCAAGACACTAAGATGGTGGGTAAATCCAGGGTAGACTGAGATGCAGAAGCTCCAGCAAACGCAGTCCTGTCACTGAAAGACGAATGCAGTACTTATGCCTGCACAAACAGACCCTTCCCTCTGGCCTTGGGCCTAGAACATGATTTTTTGGTAGTTGCTGTTGGGGAAGAGGCCCTTGGGCTTTAACCTGCGAGCAGCCTCCCTTAAATGCTTGGGCTGCAGTGGGGGCTTTTCTCCCCACATCTCACACACGTCCAGGGCCTCTTCCAGCACCTCTCCGACGAAGACCTTGGCTATTCCAGCCATGGCAATGGCCACGTTCTCAGGCTCCGATCCGCCAGTGATAGAATGCATCAGACCTGCAATGCGTGCTTTTGGGAAAGCTGACCGGCGACACACTTCGTAGCGGGCCAGCTGCTCCTCAGACATGGCAGACAGCAGGGTTGCCATCCTCTGAGCCTCCTCCGCATCCACGGTGGGCTTCCTCTCCTTCTTTCCTTTGGTATCTCTTTTCCGTCCTTTGGCTGCAGGAGGAGCTGAGGCTGAGGCTTCACTGTCGCCTTCTGTGAGGTCCGTGACATCCTGACTGCTGAGCTCACCTTCCTGACCCCTGGGTTCTTCCAAGTTCCCATCTAGGTCCTCAGGGAGCCCGTCCTTGTTGCTGCCCTTCAGACCTTGGGGCGTGGCGAACATCTCAGCAGACACAACTGTTTGCCTGCCTGTCTCCATGGGTGAGACTCAGGTCTGCTCCGTGACAGCAGCTGTAGCAGCAGAAGTTACAGCTGGGGTGGTTTGATTATGGATCCGAAGTGAGATTTTGAGAACCATCCTTTTTCTTGTTTTTTTTTTTTTTTTTTTGATTTACAGATCATGTTTATTAAGCGGCACTCAAAATGTTAAGTCTCATAAACAATAACATTCAGTGATCGACTTCAATCCAACTGTAATCCTTACTTTAAACTAAGGGCAAGAATAATTTTACGCATAGAGCAAATACCCACAAAACCTGGGTATTCCGAACTACAAACATGGTTTCCACAGCCACCTATGGTTTTAGGCAAGGACACATTTCCACGACGAACAAGTACTTACAAATATGTTAATAAAACACTAACGCAAACGCTTACCCTGCCGTCAGCTTTTTAAGCAATGCCATTCCTGCTACTGAAAGCATTTATTTTAAGAAGCTTGAATTTGATCCGGGAAAACGTGTTCTCCTAAAACTTTAACAGGATGTTATCAATCCAAAGTGATTTTAAATCAAAAAGCCTTCCAACACAGCATTAAGTATTGTGAAAGCAATGTGAAACTTGCTTTCTGTTTTTTTGTTTGCTTGTTTGTGTGGAGACGGCGTCTCGCTCTGCCGACCAGGCTGGAGGGCAGTGCAGCGATCTCGGCTCACCGCAAGCCCCTCCTCCCGCGTAGACGCCATTCTCCGGCCTCAGCCTCCCGAGTAGCTGGGACTACGGTCACCCGCCACTGCGCCCGGCTAATTTTTTGTATTTTTAGTAGAGACGGGGTTTCACCGTGTTAGCCAGGATGGTCTCGAACTCCTGACTTCGTGATCCGCCCGCCTCGGCCTCCCAAAGTGCTGGGATTACAGGCACGAGCCACCACGCCCGGCCTAGTTCATTCTCTTTAATAATGAACTAGACAGTAAACTAGTTGTTGTCTAAAAACTTCAGAATACATGAAGTACAAGCCTCAGCTGTCAAGTCAGAAATGCCATTTCGATTTCACATATTAAATAGCTACAGTAGGCCAGGCTCGGTGGCTGGCGCCTGCAGTCCCAGCACCGTGGGAGGCCGAGGCAGGCGGATCACGAGGTTCAGAGATCGAAACCATCCTGGCCAACATGGCGAAACCCCGTCACCACCAAAAATACGAAAAGTTAGCCAGGCATGGTGGCAGGCGCCTGCACTTCCCAGGAACCCGAGAGGCCCAGGAAGGAGAATCACCCGAACCCGGGAGGCGGAGCCCGCAGTCAGCCGAGATCACGCCCCTGCACCCCAGCCTGGCGACACAGCGAGACTCCCTCTGAAAAAAAAAAAAAAAAAGAAAAAGAAAAAGAAAAAAGCTACAGTATAGCTCACAAGGTTACAAGGGCGTAAACATACCTAACACGCAAATACGACTTTATCCTTCAGATAGTCAAAAGTCAGAAGGAACGACACGGTTTGCAAGGTACTTTGACTTATGCGTGGTCATTAAAACCCGGTAAGTGATTAAAGTATGGTAATACAAAGGCAGGCAACGACATGCACCAATATCACTCTAAAATCAAAAGCATAAAAAGAAAGGCTGAAAACTCTCTGTTTCTCCATCTTTCATTTACACGGCTAGATATCAGAACCTTACTTTAGAAAATATACAATTATGATATCTGGTTTCCCCAGATGGTAATTTTCAGAATCTACAAAAAGTGTCAAGATGCGTAATTTGCTTCATCGAATGCTTTTCTAGCTCGTTTCAATTCTTCATTCATAGTAAGCAAGTCTTTCACCCTGGCAAACTTCCTTGGGTCCTTTCGAATCAAGAAGATGATATCTTCAACTTGTACTCGACCTTGTCTTCCAATTGACATTGCCTTGTGAGTCATTTCAGTGATATACTTTATGACAAGATCTTCAAGAATATCCACTGACTCAGTATAAGGATTCTGGTCATCCCCAAAGCCATACATCATACATCGCAATTCTTTAGAAAAAAGTCTCTTTCTTTTACCCTGTCCACCTTCTGCACCTCCTCCAATTTCTTCATTTCCTTCCTCAAAGGTGGGGTCTTCTTCCTCGTCTGCCATCCCACTGGCCCGCCGACCCACAGCCCAGAAACTTTCAAAGATTTTGGCTGCTATGTTTCTGGCGAGCCATAGATTAGTCACAAGTGGACACAGCTCCCTGCCTCCCCTTCCCACACACAAACACACACACTGCTTTATCTCACTTCCACAATATGGAGAAACCTGTGGATGGAGAGTTTATTAGTTTTAGATGAATGCAGAAGAAATTCTCACCAATTTTGGATATTGAAAACAAACCCCGGCTCACAGCTCAGAAGTTCTACTAGGCCAAGTGACTGCCTCCTGCTCAGAGTCACACGAGGGACCTCCAGGATGGGTCTGTCTGTGGGGTCGTTGCCTTCACCTGAGAAGAATCTGGCGTCGATCTGATTCGAGTTCGTGGCAGAATCCAATTCCTCAGGTATGTGAAACCCAGGCCCACTTGTTTGTTCTGCCAGCTGCCGGGAGGATGCTCTGAGCTCTTACAGGTGTTGCCCAGGTCTGGGCCGTGCAGCTCCCTGGGTCTGCACCTCCAGGGCTGAGGAATCACCCACAGGGGAATGGAATCTCAGGGAGGTTCAGTCCCAAATAAAGAGCACAGACGATTGAATTAGACCCAGCCCTTAACAGCTATTGTTTCAGGGTAATCCTAATCTAATCAGGGCTTTGGGCGGGCTCCTCAATTCGAGGTTCCGTCCGCACCCAAGGGAGGGGCAGAGGCAGGGCTAGGCTCTGGGGAGGGCGGGGCGGGAAATGCCGGGGGCATTTCAGAATTCTGGATTCCTCACAGAATCGCAAAGTTCACATTTCACAACAATAAAGAAAACAATGAGGGTAAAAATGAGACCTTTTATGAAGTTGCACATTAGAAAACTTAAACGTCTGAGAAAAAAATCTCTAACTCATAGGGAAACAAGTGGTTTATCACATACTCTGAAATAGACTGGGCTGGGTGTGGGGAATATGAAAATATGATTTCTGTGTTCTGCTGTTGTATTGTATTGTATTGCATATTATTTATTTATTTTCGAGACAGAGTCTCCCTCTGTCCCCCAGACTGGATTGCAGTGGCCTGATGGCAGCTCACTGCAGCCTCTGCCTCCTGGGCCCAAGCAACTCTCCTGACTCAGCCTCCAGAGTAGCTTGGAGCAACTGTGCGCGCCACCACGCCAGGAGAAATTTGTATTCTTTAAAGTAGAGAGGAGGTTTCACCATTGTGGCCAGGCAAAGCCACAGCCTGGCAGGCGCCACGAAGACCCTGGCCACTGCAGCCGCCGGCAAGAGGGCGCCGCCTACAGGAGGGATCAAGAAGCCTCACCGCTACAGGCCTGGCAGTGCGCAAAATCAGAAAGTACCAGAAGTCCACGCAGCTTCACCTCCTCAAGCTGCCCTTCCAGCGCCCGATGCGCAAGATCGGGCAGCACATCATCCGGGACGTGCGCTTCCAGAGGGCGGCCATTGACGCCCTACGGGAGCCCAGTGAGGCTTCCCTGGTGCACCTCTTTGAAGACACCTAGCTGTGTGCCGTCCATAAAAGCCCTGAACTCTTCTACCCTATATATGTGTATTAGCGCTCTGCTTTGTACCCCCTTCCAGAGGAAACACAAATCCATCAATTGATCATTTAAGCCTTTCTAGCTTGGGTACAACTTTTCGCGTAGCTGTACTTGTAAGCTCTGTACTTTATACTTCCAGAGACTAGACCCTAGACAGTATCTGCTTGGAATAGTGGAGCTAGCTGGCTTCAACTTTATTTAGGCACATGCTAATTACTTGTGAGGGCAAAGGCGGGCAGTGAGGTTCTTAAGCTGACCCCGAAATAGTAAACTTTGGAAAATAGTCAAGTACGGTCACTTTATTTGTTAGATATCTTGTCACCACCTTACCAGCACCAGTCAGAGACCACATTTTTCTAGGTAGTCTCCATAGGTACATTATGAGAAAGACTTTACGACTTGTAGTGAAGCTCCAGGAAAAACCTCATTGTCGTAAACGTGTAATACAACCAGCCATGAAAGCAGTCAAAGCTTTCTCCTGAAAAGATAACACTGTCTACAGATTTCTTTCTTGAGAGCTGTGGCTATGTGATATTACATATTGAGAAGATTTCGTATGCGATTATTAAAAAGTCAGGAAACAACAGATGCTGGCAAGGCTGTGAAGATACAGAAACACTTTTACAACGTCTGTGAGAGTGTAAATCAGTTCAACCATTGTGGAAGTCCGTGTGGCGATTCCTCAAGCATCTAGAACCAGAAATACCATTGGACCCAGCTATCTCATTACCGGGTATATAGCCAAAGGGTTATAATTCATCCAATTACAAGGACACATGCACAGATATGCTCACTGCGGCACAGTTTGCAAGAGCAAAGGACCTGGAACCAACCCAAATGCCCATCAGTGATAGACTGGATAAAGAATATGTGTGGTATATACACCCGGGAATACTAGGCAGCATAAAAAAGAATGAGTTCGTCTTCTTTGCGGTGACATGGACGACCCTGGGGACCATCATTCTCAGCAAACTAACACAGGAACGGAAAAGCAAACACCACATCTTCTCACTCAAAAGTGGGAGTTGATCAATGAGAACACATGGACAGAGAAAGTGGAACGTGACTCTCCGTGGCCTGTCACGGGGTGGGGGGCCAGGGAAAGGAGAGCATTAGGACAAACACCCAAGGCATGTGGGGCTTAAAGCCTAGATGGTGGGTGGATTGGTGCAGCAAACCGCTATGGCACATGTATACCTTGGTAAGAAACCTGCACGTTTTGCACTAGTATCCCATAACTTACAGGAAAAAACAAAAAAAAAAATGCGTAGGGACACTGAACCCTCTCAACTAATCCAGTTTTCCTCTCTGAGAGAACAACGCTGTGTTCCTGCTCTTGAGCTGACCTCTGAGACCTTGATGTGAACTTGTTTCTGTCTTCAGCAGTTCAGATTTACTCAGACCCCACTCAATGTATTGAGTTCTATGAGGGGCAAGAGAAATGTTCTAAGCTTGTGTGTGGAGTCGCCATCAGCACTGCCCTCTGCTGATGCCTGTCTAGACCGCAGGCTGCTTGGGCCAGGTTCTCTTTTCCTCTAGTGTTCTGAAAGGGCCAGAGCTGCCACATCTGCCAGAATACAGCTTCCAAGACTGCTCCATGCTATGGAAAAGGAATGAGCTGAGAGCCATGTTAAGACTGGGAGATAATGAGTCTCTAGGACCTTACTTCCTTTGGGAGCTCAAGCACTTTCATTTCTGAGGGAGCCCTCCCATCTCCATGAGTTCTGCCAAGAACCTGTACCCTCCTTGTGTCTCTAAGACACACCGGTCTAACTTGTGGTACGCCCAGGCAAGAAAGTTGGTTAAAGGAAAGGAAAGCTGAAGAAGGCCAGAATATGGAGGTATGAAACGGAATTTCCCAATTCTTGGTAAAATTTAGAAATTTCCGTAATACCCAAAGGCAGATGCTACGTACCATAAGTCCTATTTTAGCAGCAAAAGCTGAGGGTATGAGGAAATACAACTATATTGTATGGGGGTTTATTTGGCTCCAGGAAGAAAGAGTACATGTTATTCTGCATTCGATATTAGAGCAGAACAATGGGGTCTTTTCGAAAATTTGGCTTTCACTCTGTGATTCAGGGGGCACATGGCAGAGGGAAACACACTGAAATGGAACCACGGATGTCTGTGAGCTGTGCTGGGAAGGTTCAGGGTGATTCCGTCGTAAGTCTCAGGTCTTTATTCTGTAAAGAAAAATTACTCAATTGCATCATAAAGATACAGCAGAGTATGTCCAAGTAGAGTTGGGAATAACTTTGTCACTCGTGATGAACCTACTTGGTCCGATATTTTAATATCTTCCCCCATGTCTGTGTACTCAGGTTTGATTTTCCGAGTGGATCATCGGTGGAATCAATAAAATCAGGAATACTCTAAGGCAGTGTTTTGAACTAAATTTCAGTGTCTCTGGATGAACCGGCCATATCACCGTGTGTAGCAAACATGAAGTATCAACAGGCTGTCTGTATGCCTTTTCAACTACATAGAAGTTCGCTACAAATGGCGGCGTGAGGAAAGGTGATTTTGGAATTGGATGCTCTCTCGTCTTTTACGATGCATCTATACTATATTACATTCTAAAACAGTAAAGGATCACTTGCTGACGTAAAGCACAGTAGGCAGGAATAGGAGAAGGGTCAACTGAGAGAAAAAAAAAAGCTTTGTGATGTAATTTTTATTTCTGCAGTTTGGAAAAGAGTTTAACTGTTTTTGTGATGACTCACAAAAATACATAAGGGCATGAAAATTACCCAGGACAACATTCGGGAAACATTTCTGGCGCCTTCACTTACTGAAACCCAGACATAAGCATTCCAGCAAAGACACGGCAACAGCAGGCTTCAGCAAGGAACCGTACAAATGTCCTGGAAAGGGCTTCCCTCTCTGAATGCAGCTTCCTGTCCACAGGATGCTCAAGGCCCAGGCACCTTTATTCTTCCAACTAGAAAGACATACAAAAAGGCCTCAACATGACCTCGGAGGCCCAAACATTTAGCCAAGGCTACTACCAAACAATCTGCTGTCTTCATCCAGGTAAGGGCAGCTTGACGTCTCAAGACACTAAGATGGTGGGTAAATCCAGGGTAGACTGAGATGCAGAAGCTCCAGCAAACGCAGTCCTGTCACTGAAAGACGAATGCAGTACTTATGCCTGCACAAACAGACCCTTCCCTCTGGCCTTGGGCCTAGAACATGATTTTTTGGTAGTTGCTGTTGGGGAAGAGGCCCTTGGGCTTTAACCTGCGAGCAGCCTCCCTTAAATGCTTGGGCTGCAGTGGGGGCTTTTCTCCCCACATCTCACACACGTCCAGGGCCTCTTCCAGCACCTCTCCGACGAAGACCTTGGCTATTCCAGCCATGGCAATGGCCACGTTCTCAGGCTCCGATCCGCCAGTGATAGAATGCATCAGACCTGCAATGCGTGCTTTTGGGAAAGCTGACCGGCGACACACTTCGTAGCGGGCCAGCTGCTCCTCAGACATGGCAGACAGCAGGGTTGCCATCCTCTGAGCCTCCTCCGCATCCACGGTGGGCTTCCTCTCCTTCTTTCCTTTGGTATCTCTTTTCCGTCCTTTGGCTGCAGGAGGAGCTGAGGCTGAGGCTTCACTGTCGCCTTCTGTGAGGTCCGTGACATCCTGACTGCTGAGCTCACCTTCCTGACCCCTGGGTTCTTCCAAGTTCCCATCTAGGTCCTCAGGGAGCCCGTCCTTGTTGCTGCCCTTCAGACCTTGGGGCGTGGCGAACATCTCAGCAGACACAACTGTTTGCCTGCCTGTCTCCATGGGTGAGACTCAGGTCTGCTCCGTGACAGCAGCTGTAGCAGCAGAAGTTACAGCTGGGGTGGTTTGATTATGGATCCGAAGTGAGATTTTGAGAACCATCCTTTTTCTTGTTTTTTTTTTTTTTTTTTTGATTTACAGATCATGTTTATTAAGCGGCACTCAAAATGTTAAGTCTCATAAACAATAACATTCAGTGATCGACTTCAATCCAACTGTAATCCTTACTTTAAACTAAGGGCAAGAATAATTTTACGCATAGAGCAAATACCCACAAAACCTGGGTATTCCGAACTACAAACATGGTTTCCACAGCCACCTATGGTTTTAGGCAAGGACACATTTCCACGACGAACAAGTACTTACAAATATGTTAATAAAACACTAACGCAAACGCTTACCCTGCCGTCAGCTTTTTAAGCAATGCCATTCCTGCTACTGAAAGCATTTATTTTAAGAAGCTTGAATTTGATCCGGGAAAACGTGTTCTCCTAAAACTTTAACAGGATGTTATCAATCCAAAGTGATTTTAAATCAAAAAGCCTTCCAACACAGCATTAAGTATTGTGAAAGCAATGTGAAACTTGCTTTCTGTTTTTTTGTTTGCTTGTTTGTGTGGAGACGGCGTCTCGCTCTGCCGACCAGGCTGGAGGGCAGTGCAGCGATCTCGGCTCACCGCAAGCCCCTCCTCCCGCGTAGACGCCATTCTCCGGCCTCAGCCTCCCGAGTAGCTGGGACTACGGTCACCCGCCACTGCGCCCGGCTAATTTTTTGTATTTTTAGTAGAGACGGGGTTTCACCGTGTTAGCCAGGATGGTCTCGAACTCCTGACTTCGTGATCCGCCCGCCTCGGCCTCCCAAAGTGCTGGGATTACAGGCACGAGCCACCACGCCCGGCCTAGTTCATTCTCTTTAATAATGAACTAGACAGTAAACTAGTTGTTGTCTAAAAACTTCAGAATACATGAAGTACAAGCCTCAGCTGTCAAGTCAGAAATGCCATTTCGATTTCACATATTAAATAGCTACAGTAGGCCAGGCTCGGTGGCTGGCGCCTGCAGTCCCAGCACCGTGGGAGGCCGAGGCAGGCGGATCACGAGGTTCAGAGATCGAAACCATCCTGGCCAACATGGCGAAACCCCGTCACCACCAAAAATACGAAAAGTTAGCCAGGCATGGTGGCAGGCGCCTGCACTTCCCAGGAACCCGAGAGGCCCAGGAAGGAGAATCACCCGAACCCGGGAGGCGGAGCCCGCAGTCAGCCGAGATCACGCCCCTGCACCCCAGCCTGGCGACACAGCGAGACTCCCTCTGAAAAAAAAAAAAAAAAAGAAAAAGAAAAAGAAAAAAGCTACAGTATAGCTCACAAGGTTACAAGGGCGTAAACATACCTAACACGCAAATACGACTTTATCCTTCAGATAGTCAAAAGTCAGAAGGAACGACACGGTTTGCAAGGTACTTTGACTTATGCGTGGTCATTAAAACCCGGTAAGTGATTAAAGTATGGTAATACAAAGGCAGGCAACGACATGCACCAATATCACTCTAAAATCAAAAGCATAAAAAGAAAGGCTGAAAACTCTCTGTTTCTCCATCTTTCATTTACACGGCTAGATATCAGAACCTTACTTTAGAAAATATACAATTATGATATCTGGTTTCCCCAGATGGTAATTTTCAGAATCTACAAAAAGTGTCAAGATGCGTAATTTGCTTCATCGAATGCTTTTCTAGCTCGTTTCAATTCTTCATTCATAGTAAGCAAGTCTTTCACCCTGGCAAACTTCCTTGGGTCCTTTCGAATCAAGAAGATGATATCTTCAACTTGTACTCGACCTTGTCTTCCAATTGACATTGCCTTGTGAGTCATTTCAGTGATATACTTTATGACAAGATCTTCAAGAATATCCACTGACTCAGTATAAGGATTCTGGTCATCCCCAAAGCCATACATCATACATCGCAATTCTTTAGAAAAAAGTCTCTTTCTTTTACCCTGTCCACCTTCTGCACCTCCTCCAATTTCTTCATTTCCTTCCTCAAAGGTGGGGTCTTCTTCCTCGTCTGCCATCCCACTGGCCCGCCGACCCACAGCCCAGAAACTTTCAAAGATTTTGGCTGCTATGTTTCTGGCGAGCCATAGATTAGTCACAAGTGGACACAGCTCCCTGCCTCCCCTTCCCACACACAAACACACACACTGCTTTATCTCACTTCCACAATATGGAGAAACCTGTGGATGGAGAGTTTATTAGTTTTAGATGAATGCAGAAGAAATTCTCACCAATTTTGGATATTGAAAACAAACCCCGGCTCACAGCTCAGAAGTTCTACTAGGCCAAGTGACTGCCTCCTGCTCAGAGTCACACGAGGGACCTCCAGGATGGGTCTGTCTGTGGGGTCGTTGCCTTCACCTGAGAAGAATCTGGCGTCGATCTGATTCGAGTTCGTGGCAGAATCCAATTCCTCAGGTATGTGAAACCCAGGCCCACTTGTTTGTTCTGCCAGCTGCCGGGAGGATGCTCTGAGCTCTTACAGGTGTTGCCCAGGTCTGGGCCGTGCAGCTCCCTGGGTCTGCACCTCCAGGGCTGAGGAATCACCCACAGGGGAATGGAATCTCAGGGAGGTTCAGTCCCAAATAAAGAGCACAGACGATTGAATTAGACCCAGCCCTTAACAGCTATTGTTTCAGGGTAATCCTAATCTAATCAGGGCTTTGGGCGGGCTCCTCAATTCGAGGTTCCGTCCGCACCCAAGGGAGGGGCAGAGGCAGGGCTAGGCTCTGGGGAGGGCGGGGCGGGAAATGCCGGGGGCATTTCAGAATTCTGGATTCCTCACAGAATCGCAAAGTTCACATTTCACAACAATAAAGAAAACAATGAGGGTAAAAATGAGACCTTTTATGAAGTTGCACATTAGAAAACTTAAACGTCTGAGAAAAAAATCTCTAACTCATAGGGAAACAAGTGGTTTATCACATACTCTGAAATAGACTGGGCTGGGTGTGGGGAATATGAAAATATGATTTCTATGTTCTGCTGTTGTATTGTATTGTATTGCATATTATTTATTTATTTTCGAGACAGAGTCTCCCTCTGTCCCCCAGACTGGATTGCAGTGGCCTGATGGCAGCTCACTGCAGCCTCTGCCTCCTGGGCCCAAGCAACTCTCCTGACTCAGCCTCCAGAGTAGCTTGGAGCAACTGTGCGCGCCACCACGCCAGGAGAAATTTGTATTCTTTAAAGTAGAGAGGAGGTTTCACCATTGTGGCCAGGCAAAGCCACAGCCTGGCAGGCGCCACGAAGACCCTGGCCACTGCAGCCGCCGGCAAGAGGGCGCCGCCTACAGGAGGGATCAAGAAGCCTCACCGCTACAGGCCTGGCAGTGCGCAAAATCAGAAAGTACCAGAAGTCCACGCAGCTTCACCTCCTCAAGCTGCCCTTCCAGCGCCCGATGCGCAAGATCGGGCAGCACATCATCCGGGACGTGCGCTTCCAGAGGGCGGCCATTGACGCCCTACGGGAGCCCAGTGAGGCTTCCCTGGTGCACCTCTTTGAAGACACCTAGCTGTGTGCCGTCCATAAAAGCCCTGAACTCTTCTACCCTATATATGTGTATTAGCGCTCTGCTTTGTACCCCCTTCCAGAGGAAACACAAATCCATCAATTGATCATTTAAGCCTTTCTAGCTTGGGTACAACTTTTCGCGTAGCTGTACTTGTAAGCTCTGTACTTTATACTTCCAGAGACTAGACCCTAGACAGTATCTGCTTGGAATAGTGGAGCTAGCTGGCTTCAACTTTATTTAGGCACATGCTAATTACTTGTGAGGGCAAAGGCGGGCAGTGAGGTTCTTAAGCTGACCCCGAAATAGTAAACTTTGGAAAATAGTCAAGTACGGTCACTTTATTTGTTAGATATCTTGTCACCACCTTACCAGCACCAGTCAGAGACCACATTTTTCTAGGTAGTCTCCATAGGTACATTATGAGAAAGACTTTACGACTTGTAGTGAAGCTCCAGGAAAAACCTCATTGTCGTAAACGTGTAATACAACCAGCCATGAAAGCAGTCAAAGCTTTCTCCTGAAAAGATAACACTGTCTACAGATTTCTTTCTTGAGAGCTGTGGCTATGTGATATTACATATTGAGAAGATTTCGTATGCGATTATTAAAAAGTCAGGAAACAACAGATGCTGGCAAGGCTGTGAAGATACAGAAACACTTTTACAACGTCTGTGAGAGTGTAAATCAGTTCAACCATTGTGGAAGTCCGTGTGGCGATTCCTCAAGCATCTAGAACCAGAAATACCATTGGACCCAGCTATCTCATTACCGGGTATATAGCCAAAGGGTTATAATTCATCCAATTACAAGGACACATGCACAGATATGCTCACTGCGGCACAGTTTGCAAGAGCAAAGGACCTGGAACCAACCCAAATGCCCATCAGTGATAGACTGGATAAAGAATATGTGTGGTATATACACCCGGGAATACTAGGCAGCATAAAAAAGAATGAGTTCGTCTTCTTTGCGGTGACATGGACGACCCTGGGGACCATCATTCTCAGCAAACTAACACAGGAACGGAAAAGCAAACACCACATCTTCTCACTCAAATGTGGGAGTTGATCAATGAGAACACATGGACAGAGAAATTGGAACGCGACTCTCCGTGGCCTGTGACGGGGTGGGGGGCCAGGGAAAGGAGAGCATTAGGACAAACACCCAAGGCATGTGGGGCTTAAAGCCTAGATGGTGGGTGGATTGGTGCAGCAAACCGCTATGGCACATGTATACCTTGGTAAGAAACCTGCACGTTCTGCACTAGTATCCCATAACTTACAGGAAAAAACAAAAAAAAATGCGTAGGGACACTGAACCCTCTCAACTAATCCAGTTTTCCTCTCTGAGAGAACAACGCTGTGTTCCTGCTCTTGAGCTGACCTCTGAGACCTTCATGTGAACTTGTTTCTGTCTTCAGCAGTTCAGATTTACTCAGACCCCACTCAATGTATTGAGTTCTATGAGGGGCAAGAGAAACGTTCTAAGCTTGTGTGTGGAGTCGCCATCAGCACTGCCCTCTGCTGATGCCTGTCTAGACCGCAGGCTGCTTGGGCCAGGTTCTCCTTTCCTCTAGTGTTCTGAAAGGGCCAGAGCTGCCACATCTGCCAGAATACAGCTTCCAAGACTGCTCCATGCTATGGAAAAGGAATGAGCTGAGAGCCATGTTAAGACTGGGAGATAATGAGTCTCTAGGACCTTACTTCCTTTGGGAGCTCAAGCACTTTCATTTCTGAGGGAGCCCTCCCATCTCCATGAGTTCTGCCAAGAACCTGTACCCTCCTTGTGTCTCTAAGACACACCGGTCTAACTTGTGGTACGCCCAGGCAAGAAAGTTGGTTAAAGGAAAGGAAAGCTGAAGAAGGCCAGAATATGGAGGTATGAAACGGAATTTCCCAATTCTTGGTAAAATTTAGAAATTTCCGTAATACCCAAAGGCAGATGCTACGTACCATAAGTCCTATTTTAGCAGCAAAAGCTGAGGGTATGAGGAAATACAACTATATTGTATGGGGGTTTATTTGGCTCCAGGAAGAAAGAGTACATGTTATTCTGCATTCAATATTAGAGCAGAACAATGGGGTCTTTTGGAAAATTTGGCTTTCACTCTGTGATTCAGGGGGCACATGGCAGAGGGAAACACACTGAAATGGAACCACGGATATCTGTGAGCTGTGCTGGGAAGGTTCAGGGTGATTCCGTCGTAAGTCTCAGGTCTTTATTCTGTAAAGAAAAATTACTCAATTGCATCATAAAGATACAGCAGAGTATGTCCAAGTAGAGTTGGGAATAACTTTGTCACTCGTGATGAACCTACTTGGTCCGATATTTTAATATCTTCCCCCATGTCTGTGTACTCAGGTTTGATTTTCCGAGTGGATCATCGGTGGAATCAATAAAATCAGGAATACTCTAAGGCAGTGTTTTGAACTAAATTTCAGTGTCTCTGGATGAACCGGCCATATCACCGTGTGTAGCAAACATGAAGTATCAACAGGCTGTCTGTATGCCTTTTCAACTACATAGAAGTTCGCTACAAATGGCGGCGTGAGGAAAGGTGATTTTGGAATTGGATGCTCTCTCGTCTTTTACGATGCATCTATACTATATTACATTCTAAAACAGTAAAGGATCACTTGCTGACGTAAAGCACAGTAGGCAGGAATAGGAGAAGGGTCAACTGAGAGAAAAAAAAAAGCTTTGTGATGTAATTTTTATTTCTGCAGTTTGGAAAAGAGTTTAACTGTTTTTGTGATGACTCACAAAAATACATAAGGGCATGAAAATTACCCAGGACAACATTCGGGAAACATTTCTGGCGCCTTCACTTACTGAAACCCAGACATAAGCATTCCAGCAAAGACACGGCAACAGCAGGCTTCAGCAAGGAACCGTACAAATGTCCTGGAAAGGGCTTCCCTCTCTGAATGCAGCTTCCTGTCCACAGGATGCTCAAGGCCCAGGCACCTTTATTCTTCCAACTAGAAAGACATACAAAAAGGCCTCAACATGACCTCGGAGGCCCAAACATTTAGCCAAGGCTACTACCAAACAATCTGCTGTCTTCATCCAGGTAAGGGCAGCTTGACGTCTCAAGACACTAAGATGGTGGGTAAATCCAGGGTAGACTGAGATGCAGAAGCTCCAGCAAACGCAGTCCTGTCACTGAAAGACGAATGCAGTACTTATGCCTGCACAAACAGACCCTTCCCTCTGGCCTTGGGCCTAGAACATGATTTTTTGGTAGTTGCTGTTGGGGAAGAGGCCCTTGGGCTTTAACCTGCGAGCAGCCTCCCTTAAATGCTTGGGCTGCAGTGGGGGCTTTTCTCCCCACATCTCACACACGTCCAGGGCCTCTTCCAGCACCTCTCCGACGAAGACCTTGGCTATTCCAGCCATGGCAATGGCCACGTTCTCAGGCTCCGATCCGCCAGTGATAGAATGCATCAGACCTGCAATGCGTGCTTTTGGGAAAGCTGACCGGCGACACACTTCGTAGCGGGCCAGCTGCTCCTCAGACATGGCAGACAGCAGGGTTGCCATCCTCTGAGCCTCCTCCGCATCCACGGTGGGCTTCCTCTCCTTCTTTCCTTTGGTATCTCTTTTCCGTCCTTTGGCTGCAGGAGGAGCTGAGGCTGAGGCTTCACTGTCGCCTTCTGTGAGGTCCGTGACATCCTGACTGCTGAGCTCACCTTCCTGACCCCTGGGTTCTTCCAAGTTCCCATCTAGGTCCTCAGGGAGCCCGTCCTTGTTGCTGCCCTTCAGACCTTGGGGCGTGGCGAACATCTCAGCAGACACAACTGTTTGCCTGCCTGTCTCCATGGGTGAGACTCAGGTCTGCTCCGTGACAGCAGCTGTAGCAGCAGAAGTTACAGCTGGGGTGGTTTGATTATGGATCCGAAGTGAGATTTTGAGAACCATCCTTTTTCTTGTTTTTTTTTTTTTTTTTGATTTACAGATCATGTTTATTAAGCGGCACTCAAAATGTTAAGTCTCATAAACAATAACATTCAGTGATCGACTTCAATCCAACTGTAATCCTTACTTTAAACTAAGGGCAAGAATAATTTTACGCATACAGCAGATACACACAAAACCTGGGTATTCCGAACTACAAACATGGTTTCCACAGCCACCTATGGTTTTAGGCAAGGACACATTTCCACGACGAACAAGTACTTACAAATATGTTAATAAAACACTAACGCAAACGCTTACCCTGCCGTCAGCTTTTTAAGCAATGCCATTCCTGCTACTGAAAGCATTTATTTTAAGAAGCTTGAATTTGATCCGGGAAAACGTGTTCTCCTAAAACTTTAACAGGATGTTATCAATCCAAAGTGATTTTAAATCAAAAAGCCTTCCAACACAGCATTAAGTATTGTGAAAGCAATGTGAAACTTGCTTTCTGTTTTTTTGTTTGCTTGTTTGTGTGGAGACGGCGTCTCGCTCTGCCGACCAGGCTGGAGGGCAGTGCAGCGATCTCGGCTCACCGCAAGCCCCTCCTCCCGCGTAGACGCCATTCTCCGGCCTCAGCCTCCCGAGTAGCTGGGACTACGGTCACCCGCCACTGCGCCCGGCTAATTTTTTGTATTTTTAGTAGAGACGGGGTTTCACCGTGTTAGCCAGGATGGTCTCGATCTCCTGACTTCGTGATCCGCCCGCCTCGGCCTCCCAAAGTGCTGGGATTACAGGCACGAGCCACCACGCCCGGCCTAGTTCATTCTCTTTAATAATGAACTAGACAGTAAACTAGTTGTTGTCTAAAAACTTCAGAATACATGAAGTACAAGCCTCAGCTGTCAAGTCAGAAATGCCATTTCGATTTCACATATTAAATAGCTACAGTAGGCCAGGCTCGGTGGCTGGCGCCTGCAGTCCCAGCACCGTGGGAGGCCGAGGCAGGCGGATCACGAGGTTCAGAGATCGAAACCATCCTGGCCAACATGGCGAAACCCCGTCACCACCAAAAATACGAAAAGTTAGCCAGGCATGGTGGCAGGCGCCTGCACTTCCCAGGAACCCGAGAGGCCCAGGAAGGAGAATCACCCGAACCCGGGAGGCGGAGCCCGCAGTCAGCCGAGATCACGCCCCTGCACCCCAGCCTGGCGACACAGCGAGACTCCGTCTGGAAAAAAAAAAAAAAAAGAAAAAGAAAAAGAAAAAAGCTACAGTATAGCTCACAAGGTTACAAGGGCGTAAACATACCTAACACGCAAATACGACTTTATCCTTCAGATAGTCAAAAGTCAGAAGGAACGACACGGTTTGCAAGGTACTTTGACTTATGCGTGGTCATTAAAACCCGGTAAGTGATTAAAGTATGGTAATACAAAGGCAGGCAACGACATGCACCAATATCACTCTAAAATCAAAAGCATAAAAAGAAAGGCTGAAAACTCTCTGTTTCTCCATCTTTCATTTACACGGCTAGATATCAGAACCTTACTTTAGAAAATATACAATTATGATATCTGGTTTCCCCAGATGGTAATTTTCAGAATCTACAAAAAGTGTCAAGATGCGTAATTTGCTTCATCGAATGCTTTTCTAGCTCGTTTCAATTCTTCATTCATAGTAAGCAAGTCTTTCACCCTGGCAAACTTCCTTGGGTCCTTTCGAATCAAGAAGATGATATCTTCAACTTGTACTCGACCTTGTCTTCCAATTGACATTGCCTTGTGAGTCATTTCACTGATATACTTTATGACAAGATCTTCAAGAATATCCACTGACTCAGTATAAGGATTCTGGTCATCCCCAAAGCCATACATCATACATCGCAATTCTTTAGAAAAAAGTCTCTTTCTTTTACCCTGTCCACCTTCTGCACCTCCTCCAATTTCTTCATTTCCTTCCTCAAAGGTGGGGTCTTCTTCCTCGTCTGCCATCCCACTGGCCCGCCGACCCACAGCCCAGAAACTTTCAAAGATTTTGGCTGCTATGTTTCTGGCGAGCCATAGATTAGTCACAAGTGGACACAGCTCCCTGCCTCCCCTTCCCACACACAAACACACACACTGCTTTATCTCACTTCCACAATATGGAGAAACCTGTGGATGGAGAGTTTATTAGTTTTAGATGAATGCAGAAGAAATTCTCACCAATTTTGGATATTGAAAACAAACCCCGGCTCACAGCTCAGAAGTTCTACTAGGCCAAGTGACTGCCTCCTGCTCAGAGTCACACGAGGGACCTCCAGGATGGGTCTGTCTGTGGGGTCGTTGCCTTCACCTGAGAAGAATCTGGCGTCGATCTGATTCGAGTTCGTGGCAGAATCCAATTCCTCAGGTATGTGAAACCCAGGCCCACTTGTTTGTTCTGCCAGCTGCCGGGAGGATGCTCTGAGCTCTTACAGGTGTTGCCCAGGTCTGGGCCGTGCAGCTCCCTGGGTCTGCACCTCCAGGGCTGAGGAATCACCCACAGGGGAATGGAATCTCAGGGAGGTTCAGTCCCAAATAAAGAGCACAGACGATTGAATTAGACCCAGCCCTTAACAGCTATTGTTTCAGGGTAATCCTAATCTAATCAGGGCTTTGGGCGGGCTCCTCAATTCGAGGTTCCGTCCGCACCCAAGGGAGGGGCAGAGGCAGGGCTAGGCTCTGGGGAGGGCGGGGCGGGAAATGCCGGGGGCATTTCAGAATTCTGGATTCCTCACAGAATCGCAAAGTTCACATTTCACAACAATAAAGAAAACAATGAGGGTAAAAATGAGACCTTTTATGAAGTTGCACATTAGAAAACTTAAACGTCTGAGAAAAAAATCTCTAACTCATAGGGAAACAAGTGGTTTATCACATACTCTGAAATAGACTGGGCTGGGTGTGGGGAATATGAAAATATGATTTCTGTGTTCTGCTGTTGTATTGTATTGTATTGCATATTATTTATTTATTTTCGAGACAGAGTCTCCCTCTGTCCCCCAGACTGGATTGCAGTGGCCTGATGGCAGCTCACTGCAGCCTCTGCCTCCTGGGCCCAAGCAACTCTCCTGACTCAGCCTCCAGAGTAGCTTGGAGCAACTGTGCGCGCCACCACGCCAGGAGAAATTTGTATTCTTTAAAGTAGAGAGGAGGTTTCACCATTGTGGCCAGGCAAAGCCACAGCCTGGCAGGCGCCACGAAGACCCTGGCCACTGCAGCCGCCGGCAAGAGGGCGCCGCCTACAGGAGGGATCAAGAAGCCTCACCGCTACAGGCCTGGCAGTGCGCAAAATCAGAAAGTACCAGAAGTCCACGCAGCTTCACCTCCTCAAGCTGCCCTTCCAGCGCCCGATGCGCAAGATCGGGCAGCACATCATCCGGGACGTGCGCTTCCAGAGGGCGGCCATTGACGCCCTACGGGAGCCCAGTGAGGCTTCCCTGGTGCACCTCTTTGAAGACACCTAGCTGTGTGCCGTCCATAAAAGCCCTGAACTCTTCTACCCTATATATGTGTATTAGCGCTCTGCTTTGTACCCCCTTCCAGAGGAAACACAAATCCATCAATTGATCATTTAAGCCTTTCTAGCTTGGGTACAATTTTCGCGTAGCTGTACTTGTAAGCGCTGTACTTTATACTTCCAGAGACTAGACCCTAGACAGTATCTGCTTGGAATAGTGGAGCTAGCTGGCTTCAACTTTATTTAGGCACATGCTAATTACTTGTGAGGGCAAAGGCGGGCAGTGAGGTTCTTAAGCTGACCCCGAAATAGTAAACTTTGGAAAATAGTCAAGTACGGTCACTTTATTTGTTAGATATCTTGTCACCACCTTACCAGCACCAGTCAGAGACCACATTTTTCTAGGTAGTCTCCATAGGTACATTATGAGAAAGACTTTACGACTTGTAGTGAAGCTCCAGGAAAAACCTCATTGTCGTAAACGTGTAATACAACCAGCCATGAAAGCAGTCAAAGCTTTCTCCTGAAAAGATAACACTGTCTACAGATTTCTTTCTTGAGAGCTGTGGCTATGTGATATTACATATTGAGAAGATTTCGTATGCGATTATTAAAAAGTCAGGAAACAACAGATGCTGGCAAGGCTGTGAAGATACAGAAACACTTTTACAACGTCTGTGAGAGTGTAAATCAGTTCAACCATTGTGGAAGTCCGTGTGGCGATTCCTCAAGCATCTAGAACCAGAAATACCATTGGACCCAGCTATCTCATTACCGGGTATATAGCCAAAGGGTTATAATTCATCCAATTACAAGGACACATGCACAGATATGCTCACTGCGGCACAGTTTGCAAGAGCAAAGGACCTGGAACCAACCCAAATGCCCATCAGTGATAGACTGGATAAAGAATATGTGTGGTATATACACCCCGGAATACTAGGCAGCATAAAAAAGAATGAGTTCGTCTTCTTTGCGGTGACATGGACGACCCTGGGGACCATCATTCTCAGCAAACTAACACAGGAACGGAAAAGCAAACACCACATCTTCTCACTCAAAAGTGGGAGTTGATCAATGAGAACACATGGACAGAGAAAGTGGAACGTGACTCTCCGTGGCCTGTCACGGGGTGGGGGGCCAGGGAAAGGAGAGCATTAGGACAAACACCCAAGGCATGTGGGGCTTAAAGCCTAGATGGTGGGTGGATTGGTGCAGCAAACCGCTATGGCACATGTATACCTTGGTAAGAAACCTGCACGTTTTGCACTAGTATCCCATAACTTACAGGAAAAAACAAAAAAAAAAAATGCGTAGGGACACTGAACCCTCTCAACTAATCCAGTTTTCCTCTCTGAGAGAACAACGCTGTGTTCCTGCTCTTGAGCTGACCTCTGAGACCTTGATGTGAACTTGTTTCTGTCTTCAGCAGTTCAGATTTACTCAGACCCCACTCAATGTATTGAGTTCTATGAGGGGCAAGAGAAATGTTCTAAGCTTGTGTGTGGAGTCGCCATCAGCACTGCCCTCTGCTGATGCCTGTCTAGACCGCAGGCTGCTTGGGCCAGGTTCTCTTTTCCTCTAGTGTTCTGAAAGGGCCAGAGCTGCCACATCTGCCAGAATACAGCTTCCAAGACTGCTCCATGCTATGGAAAAGGAATGAGCTGAGAGCCATGTTAAGACTGGGAGATAATGAGTCTCTAGGACCTTACTTCCTTTGGGAGCTCAAGCACTTTCATTTCTGAGGGAGCCCTCCCATCTCCATGAGTTCTGCCAAGAACCTGTACCCTCCTTGTGTCTCTAAGACACACCGGTCTAACTTGTGGTACGCCCAGGCAAGAAAGTTGGTTAAAGGAAAGGAAAGCTGAAGAAGGCCAGAATATGGAGGTATGAAACGGAATTTCCCAATTCTTGGTAAAATTTAGAAATTTCCGTAATACCCAAAGGCAGATGCTACGTACCATAAGTCCTATTTTAGCAGCAAAAGCTGAGGGTATGAGGAAATACAACTATATTGTATGGGGGTTTATTTGGCTCCAGGAAGAAAGAGTACATGTTATTCTGCATTCGATATTAGAGCAGAACAATGGGGTCTTTTCGAAAATTTGGCTTTCACTCTGTGATTCAGGGGGCACATGGCAGAGGGAAACACACTGAAATGGAACCACGGATGTCTGTGAGCTGTGCTGGGAAGGTTCAGGGTGATTCCGTCGTAAGTCTCAGGTCTTTATTCTGTAAAGAAAAATTACTCAATTGCATCATAAAGATACAGCAGAGTATGTCCAAGTAGAGTTGGGAATAACTTTGTCACTCGTGATGAACCTACTTGGTCCGATATTTTAATATCTTCCCCCATGTCTGTGTACTCAGGTTTGATTTTCCGAGTGGATCATCGGTGGAATCAATAAAATCAGGAATACTCTAAGGCAGTGTTTTGAACTAAATTTCAGTGTCTCTGGATGAACCGGCCATATCACCGTGTGTAGCAAACATGAAGTATCAACAGGCTGTCTGTATGCCTTTTCAACTACATAGAAGTTCGCTACAAATGGCGGCGTGAGGAAAGGTGATTTTGGAATTGGATGCTCTCTCGTCTTTTACGATGCATCTATACTATATTACATTCTAAAACAGTAAAGGATCACTTGCTGACGTAAAGCACAGTAGGCAGGAATAGGAGAAGGGTCAACTGAGAGAAAAAAAAAAGCTTTGTGATGTAATTTTTATTTCTGCAGTTTGGAAAAGAGTTTAACTGTTTTTGTGATGACTCACAAAAATACATAAGGGCATGAAAATTACCCAGGACAACATTCGGGAAACATTTCTGGCGCCTTCACTTACTGAAACCCAGACATAAGCATTCCAGCAAAGACACGGCAACAGCAGGCTTCAGCAAGGAACCGTACAAATGTCCTGGAAAGGGCTTCCCTCTCTGAATGCAGCTTCCTGTCCACAGGATGCTCAAGGCCCAGGCACCTTTATTCTTCCAACTAGAAAGACATACAAAAAGGCCTCAACATGACCTCGGAGGCCCAAACATTTAGCCAAGGCTACTACCAAACAATCTGCTGTCTTCATCCAGGTAAGGGCAGCTTGACGTCTCAAGACACTAAGATGGTGGGTAAATCCAGGGTAGACTGAGATGCAGAAGCTCCAGCAAACGCAGTCCTGTCACTGAAAGACGAATGCAGTACTTATGCCTGCACAAACAGACCCTTCCCTCTGGCCTTGGGCCTAGAACATGATTTTTTGGTAGTTGCTGTTGGGGAAGAGGCCCTTGGGCTTTAACCTGCGAGCAGCCTCCCTTAAATGCTTGGGCTGCAGTGGGGGCTTTTCTCCCCACATCTCACACACGTCCAGGGCCTCTTCCAGCACCTCTCCGACGAAGACCTTGGCTATTCCAGCCATGGCAATGGCCACGTTCTCAGGCTCCGATCCGCCAGTGATAGAATGCATCAGACCTGCAATGCGTGCTTTTGGGAAAGCTGACCGGCGACACACTTCGTAGCGGGCCAGCTGCTCCTCAGACATGGCAGACAGCAGGGTTGCCATCCTCTGAGCCTCCTCCGCATCCACGGTGGGCTTCCTCTCCTTCTTTCCTTTGGTATCTCTTTTCCGTCCTTTGGCTGCAGGAGGAGCTGAGGCTGAGGCTTCACTGTCGCCTTCTGTGAGGTCCGTGACATCCTGACTGCTGAGCTCACCTTCCTGACCCCTGGGTTCTTCCAAGTTCCCATCTAGGTCCTCAGGGAGCCCGTCCTTGTTGCTGCCCTTCAGACCTTGGGGCGTGGCGAACATCTCAGCAGACACAACTGTTTGCCTGCCTGTCTCCATGGGTGAGACTCAGGTCTGCTCCGTGACAGCAGCTGTAGCAGCAGAAGTTACAGCTGGGGTGGTTTGATTATGGATCCGAAGTGAGATTTTGAGAACCATCCTTTTTCTTGTTTTTTTTTTTTTTTTTGATTTACAGATCATGTTTATTAAGCGGCACTCAAAATGTTAAGTCTCATAAACAATAACATTCAGTGATCGACTTCAATCCAACTGTAATCCTTACTTTAAACTAAGGGCAAGAATAATTTTACGCATACAGCAGATACACACAAAACCTGGGTATTCCGAACTACAAACATGGTTTCCACAGCCACCTATGGTTTTAGGCAAGGACACATTTCCACGACGAACAAGTACTTACAAATATGTTAATAAAACACTAACGCAAACGCTTACCCTGCCGTCAGCTTTTTAAGCAATGCCATTCCTGCTACTGAAAGCATTTATTTTAAGAAGCTTGAATTTGATCCGGGAAAACGTGTTCTCCTAAAACTTTAACAGGATGTTATCAATCCAAAGTGATTTTAAATCAAAAAGCCTTCCAACACAGCATTAAGTATTGTGAAAGCAATGTGAAACTTGCTTTCTGTTTTTTTGTTTGCTTGTTTGTGTGGAGACGGCGTCTCGCTCTGCCGACCAGGCTGGAGGGCAGTGCAGCGATCTCGGCTCACCGCAAGCCCCTCCTCCCGCGTAGACGCCATTCTCCGGCCTCAGCCTCCCGAGTAGCTGGGACTACGGTCACCCGCCACTGCGCCCGGCTAATTTTTTGTATTTTTAGTAGAGACGGGGTTTCACCGTGTTAGCCAGGATGGTCTCGATCTCCTGACTTCGTGATCCGCCCGCCTCGGCCTCCCAAAGTGCTGGGATTACAGGCACGAGCCACCACGCCCGGCCTAGTTCATTCTCTTTAATAATGAACTAGACAGTAAACTAGTTGTTGTCTAAAAACTTCAGAATACATGAAGTACAAGCCTCAGCTGTCAAGTCAGAAATGCCATTTCGATTTCACATATTAAATAGCTACAGTAGGCCAGGCTCGGTGGCTGGCGCCTGCAGTCCCAGCACCGTGGGAGGCCGAGGCAGGCGGATCACGAGGTTCAGAGATCGAAACCATCCTGGCCAACATGGCGAAACCCCGTCACCACCAAAAATACGAAAAGTTAGCCAGGCATGGTGGCAGGCGCCTGCACTTCCCAGGAACCCGAGAGGCCCAGGAAGGAGAATCACCCGAACCCGGGAGGCGGAGCCCGCAGTCAGCCGAGATCACGCCCCTGCACCCCAGCCTGGCGACACAGCGAGACTCCGTCTGGAAAAAAAAAAAAAAAAGAAAAAGAAAAAGAAAAAAGCTACAGTATAGCTCACAAGGTTACAAGGGCGTAAACATACCTAACACGCAAATACGACTTTATCCTTCAGATAGTCAAAAGTCAGAAGGAACGACACGGTTTGCAAGGTACTTTGACTTATGCGTGGTCATTAAAACCCGGTAAGTGATTAAAGTATGGTAATACAAAGGCAGGCAACGACATGCACCAATATCACTCTAAAATCAAAAGCATAAAAAGAAAGGCTGAAAACTCTCTGTTTCTCCATCTTTCATTTACACGGCTAGATATCAGAACCTTACTTTAGAAAATATACAATTATGATATCTGGTTTCCCCAGATGGTAATTTTCAGAATCTACAAAAAGTGTCAAGATGCGTAATTTGCTTCATCGAATGCTTTTCTAGCTCGTTTCAATTCTTCATTCATAGTAAGCAAGTCTTTCACCCTGGCAAACTTCCTTGGGTCCTTTCGAATCAAGAAGATGATATCTTCAACTTGTACTCGACCTTGTCTTCCAATTGACATTGCCTTGTGAGTCATTTCACTGATATACTTTATGACAAGATCTTCAAGAATATCCACTGACTCAGTATAAGGATTCTGGTCATCCCCAAAGCCATACATCATACATCGCAATTCTTTAGAAAAAAGTCTCTTTCTTTTACCCTGTCCACCTTCTGCACCTCCTCCAATTTCTTCATTTCCTTCCTCAAAGGTGGGGTCTTCTTCCTCGTCTGCCATCCCACTGGCCCGCCGACCCACAGCCCAGAAACTTTCAAAGATTTTGGCTGCTATGTTTCTGGCGAGCCATAGATTAGTCACAAGTGGACACAGCTCCCTGCCTCCCCTTCCCACACACAAACACACACACTGCTTTATCTCACTTCCACAATATGGAGAAACCTGTGGATGGAGAGTTTATTAGTTTTAGATGAATGCAGAAGAAATTCTCACCAATTTTGGATATTGAAAACAAACCCCGGCTCACAGCTCAGAAGTTCTACTAGGCCAAGTGACTGCCTCCTGCTCAGAGTCACACGAGGGACCTCCAGGATGGGTCTGTCTGTGGGGTCGTTGCCTTCACCTGAGAAGAATCTGGCGTCGATCTGATTCGAGTTCGTGGCAGAATCCAATTCCTCAGGTATGTGAAACCCAGGCCCACTTGTTTGTTCTGCCAGCTGCCGGGAGGATGCTCTGAGCTCTTACAGGTGTTGCCCAGGTCTGGGCCGTGCAGCTCCCTGGGTCTGCACCTCCAGGGCTGAGGAATCACCCACAGGGGAATGGAATCTCAGGGAGGTTCAGTCCCAAATAAAGAGCACAGACGATTGAATTAGACCCAGCCCTTAACAGCTATTGTTTCAGGGTAATCCTAATCTAATCAGGGCTTTGGGCGGGCTCCTCAATTCGAGGTTCCGTCCGCACCCAAGGGAGGGGCAGAGGCAGGGCTAGGCTCTGGGGAGGGCGGGGCGGGAAATGCCGGGGGCATTTCAGAATTCTGGATTCCTCACAGAATCGCAAAGTTCACATTTCACAACAATAAAGAAAACAATGAGGGTAAAAATGAGACCTTTTATGAAGTTGCACATTAGAAAACTTAAACGTCTGAGAAAAAAATCTCTAACTCATAGGGAAAGAAGTGGTTTATCACATACTCTGAAATAGACTGGGCTGGGTGTGGGGAATATGAAAATATGATTTCTGTGTTCTGCTGTTGTATTGTATTGTATTGCATATTATTTATTTATTTTCGAGACAGAGTCTCCCTCTGTCCCCCAGACTGGATTGCAGTGGCCTGATGGCAGCTCACTGCAGCCTCTGCCTCCTGGGCCCAAGCAACTCTCCTGACTCAGCCTCCAGAGTAGCTTGGAGCAACTGTGCGCGCCACCACGCCAGGAGAAATTTGTATTCTTTAAAGTAGAGAGGAGGTTTCACCATTGTGGCCAGGCAAAGCCACAGCCTGGCAGGCGCCACGAAGACCCTGGCCACTGCAGCCGCCGGCAAGAGGGCGCCGCCTACAGGAGGGATCAAGAAGCCTCACCGCTACAGGCCTGGCAGTGCGCAAAATCAGAAAGTACCAGAAGTCCACGCAGCTTCACCTCCTCAAGCTGCCCTTCCAGCGCCCGATGCGCAAGATCGGGCAGCACATCATCCGGGACGTGCGCTTCCAGAGGGCGGCCATTGACGCCCTACGGGAGCCCAGTGAGGCTTCCCTGGTGCACCTCTTTGAAGACACCTAGCTGTGTGCCGTCCATAAAAGCCCTGAACTCTTCTACCCTATATATGTGTATTAGCGCTCTGCTTTGTACCCCCTTCCAGAGGAAACACAAATCCATCAATTGATCATTTAAGCCTTTCTAGCTTGGGTACAATTTTCGCGTAGCTGTACTTGTAAGCGCTGTACTTTATACTTCCAGAGACTAGACCCTAGACAGTATCTGCTTGGAATAGTGGAGCTAGCTGGCTTCAACTTTATTTAGGCACATGCTAATTACTTGTGAGGGCAAAGGCGGGCAGTGAGGTTCTTAAGCTGACCCCGAAATAGTAAACTTTGGAAAATAGTCAAGTACGGTCACTTTATTTGTTAGATATCTTGTCACCACCTTACCAGCACCAGTCAGAGACCACATTTTTCTAGGTAGTCTCCATAGGTACATTATGAGAAAGACTTTACGACTTGTAGTGAAGCTCCAGGAAAAACCTCATTGTCGTAAACGTGTAATACAACCAGCCATGAAAGCAGTCAAAGCTTTCTCCTGAAAAGATAACACTGTCTACAGATTTCTTTCTTGAGAGCTGTGGCTATGTGATATTACATATTGAGAAGATTTCGTATGCGATTATTAAAAAGTCAGGAAACAACAGATGCTGGCAAGGCTGTGAAGATACAGAAACACTTTTACAACGTCTGTGAGAGTGTAAATCAGTTCAACCATTGTGGAAGTCCGTGTGGCGATTCCTCAAGCATCTAGAACCAGAAATACCATTGGACCCAGCTATCTCATTACCGGGTATATAGCCAAAGGGTTATAATTCATCCAATTACAAGGACACATGCACAGATATGCTCACTGCGGCACAGTTTGCAAGAGCAAAGGACCTGGAACCAACCCAAATGCCCATCAGTGATAGACTGGATAAAGAATATGTGTGGTATATACACCCCGGAATACTAGGCAGCATAAAAAAGAATGAGTTCGTCTTCTTTGCGGTGACATGGACGACCCTGGGGACCATCATTCTCAGCAAACTAACACAGGAACGGAAAAGCAAACACCACATCTTCTCACTCAAAAGTGGGAGTTGATCAATGAGAACACATGGACAGAGAAAGTGGAACGTGACTCTCCGTGGCCTGTCACGGGGTGGGGGGCCAGGGAAAGGAGAGCATTAGGACAAACACCCAAGGCATGTGGGGCTTAAAGCCTAGATGGTGGGTGGATTGGTGCAGCAAACCGCTATGGCACATGTATACCTTGGTAAGAAACCTGCACGTTTTGCACTAGTATCCCATAACTTACAGGAAAAAACAAAAAAAAAAAATGCGTAGGGACACTGAACCCTCTCAACTAATCCAGTTTTCCTCTCTGAGAGAACAACGCTGTGTTCCTGCTCTTGAGCTGACCTCTGAGACCTTGATGTGAACTTGTTTCTGTCTTCAGCAGTTCAGATTTACTCAGACCCCACTCAATGTATTGAGTTCTATGAGGGGCAAGAGAAATGTTCTAAGCTTGTGTGTGGAGTCGCCATCAGCACTGCCCTCTGCTGATGCCTGTCTAGACCGCAGGCTGCTTGGGCCAGGTTCTCTTTTCCTCTAGTGTTCTGAAAGGGCCAGAGCTGCCACATCTGCCAGAATACAGCTTCCAAGACTGCTCCATGCTATGGAAAAGGAATGAGCTGAGAGCCATGTTAAGACTGGGAGATAATGAGTCTCTAGGACCTTACTTCCTTTGGGAGCTCAAGCACTTTCATTTCTGAGGGAGCCCTCCCATCTCCATCAGTTCTGCCAAGAACCTGTACCCTCCTTGTGTCTCTAAGACACACCGGTCTAACTTGTGGTACGCCCAGGCAAGAAAGTTGGTTAAAGGAAAGGAAAGCTGAAGAAGGCCAGAATATGGAGGTATGAAACGGAATTTCCCAATTCTTGGTAAAATTTAGAAATTTCCGTAATACCCAAAGGCAGATGCTACGTACCATAAGTCCTATTTTAGCAGCAAAAGCTGAGGGTATGAGGAAATACAACTATATTGTATGGGGGTTTATTTGGCTCCAGGAAGAAAGAGTACATGTTATTCTGCATTCGATATTAGAGCAGAACAATGGGGTCTTTTCGAAAATTTGGCTTTCACTCTGTGATTCAGGGGGCACATGGCAGAGGGAAACACACTGAAATGGAACCACGGATGTCTGTGAGCTGTGCTGGGAAGGTTCAGGGTGATTCCGTCGTAAGTCTCAGGTCTTTATTCTGTAAAGAAAAATTACTCAATTGCATCATAAAGATACAGCAGAGTATGTCCAAGTAGAGTTGGGAATAACTTTGTCACTCGTGATGAACCTACTTGGTCCGATATTTTAATATCTTCCCCCATGTCTGTGTACTCAGGTTTGATTTTCCGAGTGGATCATCGGTGGAATCAATAAAATCAGGAATACTCTAAGGCAGTGTTTTGAACTAAATTTCAGTGTCTCTGGATGAACCGGCCATATCACCGTGTGTAGCAAACATGAAGTATCAACAGGCTGTCTGTATGCCTTTTCAACTACATAGAAGTTCGCTACAAATGGCGGCGTGAGGAAAGGTGATTTTGGAATTGGATGCTCTCTCGTCTTTTACGATGCATCTATACTATATTACATTCTAAAACAGTAAAGGATCACTTGCTGACGTAAAGCACAGTAGGCAGGAATAGGAGAAGGGTCAACTGAGAGAAAAAAAAAAGCTTTGTGATGTAATTTTTATTTCTGCAGTTTGGAAAAGAGTTTAACTGTTTTTGTGATGACTCACAAAAATACATAAGGGCATGAAAATTACCCAGGACAACATTCGGGAAACATTTCTGGCGCCTTCACTTACTGAAACCCAGACATAAGCATTCCAGCAAAGACACGGCAACAGCAGGCTTCAGCAAGGAACCGTACAAATGTCCTGGAAAGGGCTTCCCTCTCTGAATGCAGCTTCCTGTCCACAGGATGCTCAAGGCCCAGGCACCTTTATTCTTCCAACTAGAAAGACATACAAAAAGGCCTCAACATGACCTCGGAGGCCCAAACATTTAGCCAAGGCTACTACCAAACAATCTGCTGTCTTCATCCAGGTAAGGGCAGCTTGACGTCTCAAGACACTAAGATGGTGGGTAAATCCAGGGTAGACTGAGATGCAGAAGCTCCAGCAAACGCAGTCCTGTCACTGAAAGACGAATGCAGTACTTATGCCTGCACAAACAGACCCTTCCCTCTGGCCTTGGGCCTAGAACATGATTTTTTGGTAGTTGCTGTTGGGGAAGAGGCCCTTGGGCTTTAACCTGCGAGCAGCCTCCCTTAAATGCTTGGGCTGCAGTGGGGGCTTTTCTCCCCACATCTCACACACGTCCAGGGCCTCTTCCAGCACCTCTCCGACGAAGACCTTGGCTATTCCAGCCATGGCAATGGCCACGTTCTCAGGCTCCGATCCGCCAGTGATAGAATGCATCAGACCTGCAATGCGTGCTTTTGGGAAAGCTGACCGGCGACACACTTCGTAGCGGGCCAGCTGCTCCTCAGACATGGCAGACAGCAGGGTTGCCATCCTCTGAGCCTCCTCCGCATCCACGGTGGGCTTCCTCTCCTTCTTTCCTTTGGTATCTCTTTTCCGTCCTTTGGCTGCAGGAGGAGCTGAGGCTGAGGCTTCACTGTCGCCTTCTGTGAGGTCCGTGACATCCTGACTGCTGAGCTCACCTTCCTGACCCCTGGGTTCTTCCAAGTTCCCATCTAGGTCCTCAGGGAGCCCGTCCTTGTTGCTGCCCTTCATTCCTTGGGGCGTGGCGAACATCTCAGCAGGCACAACTGTTTGCCTGCCTGTCTCCATGGGTGAGACTCAGGTCTGCTCCGTGACAGCAGCTGTAGCAGCAGAAGTTACAGCTGGGGTGGTTTGATTATGGATCCGAAGTGAGATTTTGAGAACCATCCTTTTTCTTGTTTTTTTTTTTTTTTTTGATTTACAGATCATGTTTATTAAGCGGCACTCAAAATGTTAAGTCTCATAAACAATAACATTCAGTGATCGACTTCAATCCAACTGTAATCCTTACTTTAAACTAAGGGCAAGAATAATTTTACGCATAGAGCAGATACCCACAAAACCTGGGTATTCCGAACTACAAACATGGTTTCCACAGCCACCTATGGTTTTAGGCAAGGACACATTTCCACGACGAACAAGTACTTACAAATATGTTAATAAAACACTAACGCAAACGCTTACCCTGCCGTCAGCATTTTAAGCAATGCCATTCCTGCTACTGAAAGCATTTATTTTAAGAAGCTTGAATTTGATCCGGGAAAACGTGTTCTCCTAAAACTTTAACAGGATGTTATCAATCCAAAGTGATTTTAAATCAAAAAGCCTTCCAACACAGCATTAAGTATTGTGAAAGCAATGTGAAACTTGCTTTCTGTTTTTTTGTTTGCTTGTTTGTGTGGAGACGGCGTCTCGCTCTGCCGACCAGGCTGGAGGGCAGTGCAGCGATCTCGGCTCACCGCAAGCCCCTCCTCCCGCGTAGACGCCATTCTCCGGCCTCAGCCTCCCGAGTAGCTGGGACTACGGTCACCCGCCACTGCGCCCGGCTAATTTTTTGTATTTTTAGTAGAGACGGGGTTTCACCGTGTTAGCCAGGATGGTCTCGAACTCCTGACTTCGTGATCCGCCCGCCTCGGCCTCCCAAAGTGCTGGGATTACAGGCACGAGCCACCACGCCCGGCCTAGTTCATTCTCTTTAATAATGAACTAGACAGTAAACTAGTTGTTGTCTAAAAACTTCAGAATACATGAAGTACAAGCCTCAGCTGTCAAGTCAGAAATGCCATTTCGATTTCACATATTAAATAGCTACAGTAGGCCAGGCTCGGTGGCTGGCGCCTGCAGTCCCAGCACCGTGGGAGGCCGAGGCAGGCGGATCACGAGGTTCAGAGATCGAAACCATCCTGGCCAACATGGCGAAACCCCGTCACCACCAAAAATATGAAAAGTTAGCCAGGCATGGTGGCAGGCGCCTGCACTTCCCAGGAACCCGAGAGGCCCAGGAAGGAGAATCACCCGAACCCGGGAGGCGGAGCCCGCAGTCAGCCGAGATCACGCCCCTGCACCCCAGCCTGGCGACACAGCGAGACTCCCTCTGAAAAAAAAAAAAAAAAAGAAAAAGAAAAAGAAAAAAGCTACAGTATAGCTCACAAGGTTACAAGGGCGTAAACATACCTAACACGCAAATACGACTTTATCCTTCAGATAGTCAAAAGTCAGAAGGAACGACACGGTTTGCAAGGTACTTTGACTTATGCGTGGTCATTAAAACCCGGTAAGTGATTAAAGTATGGTAATACAAAGGCAGGCAACGACATGCACCAATATCACTCTAAAATCAAAAGCATAAAAAGAAAGGCTGAAAACTCTCTGTTTCTCCATCTTTCATTTACACGGCTAGATATCAGAACCTTACTTTAGAAAATATACAATTATGATATCTGGTTTCCCCAGATGGTAATTTTCAGAATCTACAAAAAGTGTCAAGATGCGTAATTTGCTTCATCGAATGCTTTTCTAGCTCGTTTCAATTCTTCATTCATAGTAAGCAAGTCTTTCACCCTGGCAAACTTCCTTGGGTCCTTTCGAATCAAGAAGATGATATCTTCAACTTGTACTCGACCTTGTCTTCCAATTGACATTGCCTTGTGAGTCATTTCACTGATATACTTTATGACAAGATCTTCAAGAATATCCACTGACTCAGTATAAGGATTCTGGTCATCCCCAAAGCCATACATCATACATCGCAATTCTTTAGAAAAAAGTCTCTTTCTTTTACCCTGTCCACCTTCTGCACCTCCTCCAATTTCTTCATTTCCTTCCTCAAAGGTGGGGTCTTCTTCCTCGTCTGCCATCCCACTGGCCCGCCGACCCACAGCCCAGAAACTTTCAAAGATTTTGGCTGCTATGTTTCTGGCGAGCCATAGATTAGTCACAAGTGGACACAGCTCCCTGCCTCCCCTTCCCACACACAAACACACACACTGCTTTATCTCACTTCCACAATATGGAGAAACCTGTGGATGGAGAGTTTATTAGTTTTAGATGAATGCAGAAGAAATTCTCACCAATTTTGGATATTGAAAACAAACCCCGGCTCACAGCTCAGAAGTTCTACTAGGCCAAGTGACTGCCTCCTGCTCAGAGTCACACGAGGGACCTCCAGGATGGGTCTGTCTGTGGGGTCGTTGCCTTCACCTGAGAAGAATCTGGCGTCGATCTGATTCGAGTTCGTGGCAGAATCCAATTCCTCAGGTATGTGAAACCCAGGCCCACTTGTTTGTTCTGCCAGCTGCCGGGAGGATGCTCTGAGCTCTTACAGGTGTTGCCCAGGTCTGGGCCGTGCAGCTCCCTGGGTCTGCACCTCCAGGGCTGAGGAATCACCCACAGGGGAATGGAATCTCAGGGAGGTTCAGTCCCAAATAAAGAGCACAGACAATTGAATTAGACCCAGCCCTTAACAGCTATTGTTTCAGGGTAATCCTAATCTAATCAGGGCTTTGGGCGGGCTCCTCAATTCGAGGTTCCGTCCGCACCCAAGGGAGGGGCAGAGGCAGGGCTAGGCTCTGGGGAGGGCGGGGCGGGAAATGCCGGGGGCATTTCAGAATTCTGGATTCCTCACAGAATCGCAAAGTTCACATTTCACAACAATAAAGAAAACAATGAGGGTAAAAATGAGACCTTTTATGAAGTTGCACATTAGAAAACTTAAACGTCTGAGAAAAAAATCTCTAACTCATAGGGAAACAAGTGGTTTATCACATACTCTGAAATAGACTGGGCTGGGTGTGGGGAATATGAAAATATGATTTCTATGTTCTGCTGTTGTATTGTATTGTATTGCATATTATTTATTTATTTTCGAGACAGAGTCTCCCTCTGTCCCCCAGACTGGATTGCAGTGGCCTGATGGCAGCTCACTGCAGCCTCTGCCTCCTGGGCCCAAGCAACTCTCCTGACTCAGCCTCCAGAGTAGCTTGGAGCAACTGTGCGCGCCACCACGCCAGGAGAAATTTGTATTCTTTAAAGTAGAGAGGAGGTTTCACCATTGTGGCCAGGCAAAGCCACAGCCTGGCAGGCGCCACGAAGACCCTGGCCACTGCAGCCGCCGGCAAGAGGGCGCCGCCTACAGGAGGGATCAAGAAGCCTCACCGCTACAGGCCTGGCAGTGCGCAAAATCAGAAAGTACCAGAAGTCCACGCAGCTTCACCTCCTCAAGCTGCCCTTCCAGCGCCCGATGCGCAAGATCGGGCAGCACATCATCCGGGACGTGCGCTTCCAGAGGGCGGCCATTGACGCCCTACGGGAGCCCAGTGAGGCTTCCCTGGTGCACCTCTTTGAAGACACCTAGCTGTGTGCCGTCCATAAAAGCCCTGAACTCTTCTACCCTATATATGTGTATTAGCGCTCTGCTTTGTACCCCCTTCCAGAGGAAACACAAATCCATCAATTGATCATTTAAGCCTTTCTAGCTTGGGTACAACTTTTCGCGTAGCTGTACTTGTAAGCTCTGTACTTTATACTTCCAGAGACTAGACCCTAGACAGTATCTGCTTGGAATAGTGGAGCTAGCTGGCTTCAACTTTATTTAGGCACATGCTAATTACTTGTGAGGGCAAAGGCGGGCAGTGAGGTTCTTAAGCTGACCCCGAAATAGTAAACTTTGGAAAATAGTCAAGTACGGTCACTTTATTTGTTAGATATCTTGTCACCACCTTACCAGCACCAGTCAGAGACCACATTTTTCTAGGTAGTCTCCATAGGTACATTATGAGAAAGACTTTACGACTTGTAGTGAAGCTCCAGGAAAAACCTCATTGTCGTAAACGTGTAATACAACCAGCCATGAAAGCAGTCAAAGCTTTCTCCTGAAAAGATAACACTGTCTACAGATTTCTTTCTTGAGAGCTGTGGCTATGTGATATTACATATTGAGAAGATTTCGTATGCGATTATTAAAAAGTCAGGAAACAACAGATGCTGGCAAGGCTGTGAAGATACAGAAACACTTTTACAACGTCTGTGAGAGTGTAAATCAGTTCAACCATTGTGGAAGTCCGTGTGGCGATTCCTCAAGCATCTAGAACCAGAAATACCATTGGACCCAGCTATCTCATTACCGGGTATATAGCCAAAGGGTTATAATTCATCCAATTACAAGGACACATGCACAGATATGCTCACTGCGGCACAGTTTGCAAGAGCAAAGGACCTGGAACCAACCCAAATGCCCATCAGTGATAGACTGGATAAAGAATATGTGTGGTATATACACCCGGGAATACTAGGCAGCATAAAAAAGAATGAGTTCGTCTTCTTTGCAGTGACATGGACGACCCTGGGGACCATCATTCTCAGCAAACTAACACAGGAACGGAAAAGCAAACACCACATCTTCTCACTCAAAAGTGGGAGTTGATCAATGAGAACACATGGACAGAGAAAGTGGAACGTGACTCTCCGTGGCCTGTCACGGGGTGGGGGGCCAGGGAAAGGAGAGCATTAGGACAAACACCCAAGGCATGTGGGGCTTAAAGCCTAGATGGTGGGTGGATTGGTGCAGCAAACCGCTATGGCACATGTATACCTTGGTAAGAAACCTGCACGTTTTGCACTAGTATCCCATAACTTACAGGAAAAAACAAACAAAAAAATGCGTAGGGACACTGAACCCTCTCAACTAATCCAGTTTTCCTCTCTGAGAGAACAACGCTGTGTTCCTGCTCTTGAGCTGACCTCTGAGACCTTGATGTGAACTTGTTTCTGTCTTCAGCAGTTCAGATTTACTCAGACCCCACTCAATGTATTGAGTTCTATGAGGGGCAAGAGAAATGTTCTAAGCTTGTGTGTGGAGTCGCCATCAGCACTGCCCTCTGCTGATGCCTGTCTAGACCGCAGGCTGCTTGGGCCAGGTTCTCTTTTCCTCTAGTGTTCTGAAAGGGCCAGAGCTGCCACATCTGCCAGAATACAGCTTCCAAGACTGCTCCATGCTATGGAAAAGGAATGAGCTGAGAGCCATGTTAAGACTGGGAGATAATGAGTCTCTAGGACCTTACTTCCTTTGGGAGCTCAAGCACTTTCATTTCTGAGGGAGCCCTCCCATCTCCATGAGTTCTGCCAAGAACCTGTACCCTCCTTGTGTCTCTAAGACACACCGGTCTAACTTGTGGTACGCCCAGGCAAGAAAGTTGGTTAAAGGAAAGGAAAGCTGAAGAAGGCCAGAATATGGAGGTATGAAACGGAATTTCCCAATTCTTGGTAAAATTTAGAAATTTCCGTAATACCCAAAGGCAGATGCTACGTACCATAAGTCCTATTTTAGCAGCAAAAGCTGAGGGTATGAGGAAATACAACTATATTGTATGGGGGTTTATTTGGCTCCAGGAAGAAAGAGTACATGTTATTCTGCATTCCATATTAGAGCAGAACAATGGGGTCTTTTCGAAAATTTGGCTTTCACTCTGTGATTCAGGGGGCACATGGCAGAGGGAAACACACTGAAATGGAACCACGGATATCTGTGAGCTGTGCTGGGAAGGTTCAGGGTGATTCCGTCGTAAGTCTCAGGTCTTTATTCTGTAAAGAAAAATTACTCAATTGCATCATAAAGATACAGCAGAGTATGTCCAAGTAGAGTTGGGAATAACTTTGTCACTCGTGATGAACCTACTTGGTCCGATATTTTAATATCTTCCCCCATGTCTGTGTACTCAGGTTTGATTTTCCGAGTGGATCATCGGTGGAATCAATAAAATCAGGAATACTCTAAGGCAGTGTTTTGAACTAAATTTCAGTGTCTCTGGATGAACCGGCCATATCACCGTGTGTAGCAAACATGAAGTATCAACAGGCTGTCTGTATGCCTTTTCAACTACATAGAAGTTCGCTACAAATGGCGGCGTGAGGAAAGGTGATTTTGGAATTGGATGCTCTCTCGTCTTTTACGATGCATCTATACTATATTACATTCTAAAACAGTAAAGGATCACTTGCTGACGTAAAGCACAGTAGGCAGGAATAGGAGAAGGGTCAACTGAGAGAAAAAAAAAAGCTTTGTGATGTAATTTTTATTTCTGCAGTTTGGAAAAGAGTTTAACTGTTTTTGTGATGACTCACAAAAATACATAAGGGCATGAAAATTACCCAGGACAACATTCGGGAAACATTTCTGGCGCCTTCACTTACTGAAACCCAGACATAAGCATTCCAGCAAAGACACGGCAACAGCAGGCTTCAGCAAGGAACCGTACAAATGTCCTGGAAAGGGCTTCCCTCTCTGAATGCAGCTTCCTGTCCACAGGATGCTCAAGGCCCAGGCACCTTTATTCTTCCAACTAGAAAGACATACAAAAAGGCCTCAACATGACCTCGGAGGCCCAAACATTTAGCCAAGGCTACTACCAAACAATCTGCTGTCTTCATCCAGGTAAGGGCAGCTTGACGTCTCAAGACACTAAGATGGTGGGTAAATCCAGGGTAGACTGAGATGCAGAAGCTCCAGCAAACGCAGTCCTGTCACTGAAAGACGAATGCAGTACTTATGCCTGCACAAACAGACCCTTCCCTCTGGCCTTGGGCCTAGAACATGATTTTTTGGTAGTTGCTGTTGGGGAAGAGGCCCTTGGGCTTTAACCTGCGAGCAGCCTCCCTTAAATGCTTGGGCTGCAGTGGGGGCTTTTCTCCCCACATCTCACACACGTCCAGGGCCTCTTCCAGCACCTCTCCGACGAAGACCTTGGCTATTCCAGCCATGGCAATGGCCACGTTCTCAGGCTCCGATCCGCCAGTGATAGAATGCATCAGACCTGCAATGCGTGCTTTTGGGAAAGCTGACCGGCGACACACTTCGTAGCGGGCCAGCTGCTCCTCAGACATGGCAGACAGCAGGGTTGCCATCCTCTGAGCCTCCTCCGCATCCACGGTGGGCTTCCTCTCCTTCTTTCCTTTGGTATCTCTTTTCCGTCCTTTGGCTGCAGGAGGAGCTGAGGCTGAGGCTTCACTGTCGCCTTCTGTGAGGTCCGTGACATCCTGACTGCTGAGCTCACCTTCCTGACCCCTGGGTTCTTCCAAGTTCCCATCTAGGTCCTCAGGGAGCCCGTCCTTGTTGCTGCCCTTCATTCCTTGGGGCGTGGCGAACATCTCAGCAGACACAACTGTTTGCCTGCCTGTCTCCATGGGTGAGACTCAGGTCTGCTCCGTGACAGCAGCTGTAGCAGCAGAAGTTACAGCTGGGGTGGTTTGATTATGGATCCGAAGTGAGATTTTGAGAACCATCCTTTTTCTTGTTTTTTTTTTTTTTTTTGATTTACAGATCATGTTTATTAAGCGGCACTCAAAATGTTAAGTCTCATAAACAATAACATTCAGTGATCGACTTCAATCCAACTGTAATCCTTACTTTAAACTAAGGGCAAGAATAATTTTACGCATAGAGCAGATACCCACAAAACCTGGGTATTCCGAACTACAAACATGGTTTCCACAGCCACCTATGGTTTTAGGCAAGGACACATTTCCACGACGAACAAGTACTTACAAATATGTTAATAAAACACTAACGCAAACGCTTACCCTGCCGTCAGCATTTTAAGCAATGCCATTCCTGCTACTGAAAGCATTTATTTTAAGAAGCTTGAATTTGATCCGGGAAAACGTGTTCTCCTAAAACTTTAACAGGATGTTATCAATCCAAAGTGATTTTAAATCAAAAAGCCTTCCAACACAGCATTAAGTATTGTGAAAGCAATGTGAAACTTGCTTTCTGTTTTTTTGTTTGCTTGTTTGTGTGGAGACGGCGTCTCGCTCTGCCGACCAGGCTGGAGGGCAGTGCAGCGATCTCGGCTCACCGCAAGCCCCTCCTCCCGCGTAGACGCCATTCTCCGGCCTCAGCCTCCCGAGTAGCTGGGACTACGGTCACCCGCCACTGCGCCCGGCTAATTTTTTGTATTTTTAGTAGAGACGGGGTTTCACCGTGTTAGCCAGGATGGTCTCGAACTCCTGACTTCGTGATCCGCCCGCCTCGGCCTCCCAAAGTGCTGGGATTACAGGCACGAGCCACCACGCCCGGCCTAGTTCATTCTCTTTAATAATGAACTAGACAGTAAACTAGTTGTTGTCTAAAAACTTCAGAATACATGAAGTACAAGCCTCAGCTGTCAAGTCAGAAATGCCATTTCGATTTCACATATTAAATAGCTACAGTAGGCCAGGCTCGGTGGCTGGCGCCTGCAGTCCCAGCACCGTGGGAGGCCGAGGCAGGCGGATCACGAGGTTCAGAGATCGAAACCATCCTGGCCAACATGGCGAAACCCCGTCACCACCAAAAATACGAAAAGTTAGCCAGGCATGGTGGCAGGCGCCTGCACTTCCCAGGAACCCGAGAGGCCCAGGAAGGAGAATCACCCGAACCCGGGAGGCGGAGCCCGCAGTCAGCCGAGATCACGCCCCTGCACCCCAGCCTGGCGACACAGCGAGACTCCCTCTGAAAAAAAAAAAAAAAAAGAAAAAGAAAAAGAAAAAAGCTACAGTATAGCTCACAAGGTTACAAGGGCGTAAACATACCTAACACGCAAATACGACTTTATCCTTCAGATAGTCAAAAGTCAGAAGGAACGACACGGTTTGCAAGGTACTTTGACTTATGCGTGGTCATTAAAACCCGGTAAGTGATTAAAGTATGGTAATACAAAGGCAGGCAACGACATGCACCAATATCACTCTAAAATCAAAAGCATAAAAAGAAAGGCTGAAAACTCTCTGTTTCTCCATCTTTCATTTACACGGCTAGATATCAGAACCTTACTTTAGAAAATATACAATTATGATATCTGGTTTCCCCAGATGGTAATTTTCAGAATCTACAAAAAGTGTCAAGATGCGTAATTTGCTTCATCGAATGCTTTTCTAGCTCGTTTCAATTCTTCATTCATAGTAAGCAAGTCTTTCACCCTGGCAAACTTCCTTGGGTCCTTTCGAATCAAGAAGATGATATCTTCAACTTGTACTCGACCTTGTCTTCCAATTGACATTGCCTTGTGAGTCATTTCACTGATATACTTTATGACAAGATCTTCAAGAATATCCACTGACTCAGTATAAGGATTCTGGTCATCCCCAAAGCCATACATCATACATCGCAATTCTTTAGAAAAAAGTCTCTTTCTTTTACCCTGTCCACCTTCTGCACCTCCTCCAATTTCTTCATTTCCTTCCTCAAAGGTGGGGTCTTCTTCCTCGTCTGCCATCCCACTGGCCCGCCGACCCACAGCCCAGAAACTTTCAAAGATTTTGGCTGCTATGTTTCTGGCGAGCCATAGATTAGTCACAAGTGGACACAGCTCCCTGCCTCCCCTTCCCACACACAAACACACACACTGCTTTATCTCACTTCCACAATATGGAGAAACCTGTGGATGGAGAGTTTATTAGTTTTAGATGAATGCAGAAGAAATTCTCACCAATTTTGGATATTGAAAACAAACCCCGGCTCACAGCTCAGAAGTTCTACTAGGCCAAGTGACTGCCTCCTGCTCAGAGTCACACGAGGGACCTCCAGGATGGGTCTGTCTGTGGGGTCGTTGCCTTCACCTGAGAAGAATCTGGCGTCGATCTGATTCGAGTTCGTGGCAGAATCCAATTCCTCAGGTATGTGAAACCCAGGCCCACTTGTTTGTTCTGCCAGCTGCCGGGAGGATGCTCTGAGCTCTTACAGGTGTTGCCCAGGTCTGGGCCGTGCAGCTCCCTGGGTCTGCACCTCCAGGGCTGAGGAATCACCCACAGGGGAATGGAATCTCAGGGAGGTTCAGTCCCAAATAAAGAGCACAGACAATTGAATTAGACCCAGCCCTTAACAGCTATTGTTTCAGGGTAATCCTAATCTAATCAGGGCTTTGGGCGGGCTCCTCAATTCGAGGTTCCGTCCGCACCCAAGGGAGGGGCAGAGGCAGGGCTAGGCTCTGGGGAGGGCGGGGCGGGAAATGCCGGGGGCATTTCAGAATTCTGGATTCCTCACAGAATCGCAAAGTTCACATTTCACAACAATAAAGAAAACAATGAGGGTAAAAATGAGACCTTTTATGAAGTTGCACATTAGAAAACTTAAACGTCTGAGAAAAAAATCTCTAACTCATAGGGAAACAAGTGGTTTATCACATACTCTGAAATAGACTGGGCTGGGTGTGGGGAATATGAAAATATGATTTCTATGTTCTGCTGTTGTATTGTATTGTATTGCATATTATTTATTTATTTTCGAGACAGAGTCTCCCTCTGTCCCCCAGACTGGATTGCAGTGGCCTGATGGCAGCTCACTGCAGCCTCTGCCTCCTGGGCCCAAGCAACTCTCCTGACTCAGCCTCCAGAGTAGCTTGGAGCAACTGTGCGCGCCACCACGCCAGGAGAAATTTGTATTCTTTAAAGTAGAGAGGAGGTTTCACCATTGTGGCCAGGCAAAGCCACAGCCTGGCAGGCGCCACGAAGACCCTGGCCACTGCAGCCGCCGGCAAGAGGGCGCCGCCTACAGGAGGGATCAAGAAGCCTCACCGCTACAGGCCTGGCAGTGCGCAAAATCAGAAAGTACCAGAAGTCCACGCAGCTTCACCTCCTCAAGCTGCCCTTCCAGCGCCCGATGCGCAAGATCGGGCAGCACATCATCCGGGACGTGCGCTTCCAGAGGGCGGCCATTGACGCCCTACGGGAGCCCAGTGAGGCTTCCCTGGTGCACCTCTTTGAAGACACCTAGCTGTGTGCCGTCCATAAAAGCCCTGAACTCTTCTACCCTATATATGTGTATTAGCGCTCTGCTTTGTACCCCCTTCCAGAGGAAACACAAATCCATCAATTGATCATTTAAGCCTTTCTAGCTTGGGTACAACTTTTCGCGTAGCTGTACTTGTAAGCTCTGTACTTTATACTTCCAGAGACTAGACCCTAGACAGTATCTGCTTGGAATAGTGGAGCTAGCTGGCTTCAACTTTATTTAGGCACATGCTAATTACTTGTGAGGGCAAAGGCGGGCAGTGAGGTTCTTAAGCTGACCCCGAAATAGTAAACTTTGGAAAATAGTCAAGTACGGTCACTTTATTTGTTAGATATCTTGTCACCACCTTACCAGCACCAGTCAGAGACCACATTTTTCTAGGTAGTCTCCATAGGTACATTATGAGAAAGACTTTACGACTTGTAGTGAAGCTCCAGGAAAAACCTCATTGTCGTAAACGTGTAATACAACCAGCCATGAAAGCAGTCAAAGCTTTCTCCTGAAAAGATAACACTGTCTACAGATTTCTTTCTTGAGAGCTGTGGCTATGTGATATTACATATTGAGAAGATTTCGTATGCGATTATTAAAAAGTCAGGAAACAACAGATGCTGGCAAGGCTGTGAAGATACAGAAACACTTTTACAACGTCTGTGAGAGTGTAAATCAGTTCAACCATTGTGGAAGTCCGTGTGGCGATTCCTCAAGCATCTAGAACCAGAAATACCATTGGACCCAGCTATCTCATTACCGGGTATATAGCCAAAGGGTTATAATTCATCCAATTACAAGGACACATGCACAGATATGCTCACTGCGGCACAGTTTGCAAGAGCAAAGGACCTGGAACCAACCCAAATGCCCATCAGTGATAGACTGGATAAAGAATATGTGTGGTATATACACCCGGGAATACTAGGCAGCATAAAAAAGAATGAGTTCGTCTTCTTTGCAGTGACATGGACGACCCTGGGGACCATCATTCTCAGCAAACTAACACAGGAACGGAAAAGCAAACACCACATCTTCTCACTCAAAAGTGGGAGTTGATCAATGAGAACACATGGACAGAGAAAGTGGAACGTGACTCTCCGTGGCCTGTCACGGGGTGGGGGGCCAGGGAAAGGAGAGCATTAGGACAAACACCCAAGGCATGTGGGGCTTAAAGCCTAGATGGTGGGTGGATTGGTGCAGCAAACCGCTATGGCACATGTATACCTTGGTAAGAAACCTGCACGTTTTGCACTAGTATCCCATAACTTACAGGAAAAAACAAACAAAAAAATGCGTAGGGACACTGAACCCTCTCAACTAATCCAGTTTTCCTCTCTGAGAGAACAACGCTGTGTTCCTGCTCTTGAGCTGACCTCTGAGACCTTGATGTGAACTTGTTTCTGTCTTCAGCAGTTCAGATTTACTCAGACCCCACTCAATGTATTGAGTTCTATGAGGGGCAAGAGAAATGTTCTAAGCTTGTGTGTGGAGTCGCCATCAGCACTGCCCTCTGCTGATGCCTGTCTAGACCGCAGGCTGCTTGGGCCAGGTTCTCTTTTCCTCTAGTGTTCTGAAAGGGCCAGAGCTGCCACATCTGCCAGAATACAGCTTCCAAGACTGCTCCATGCTATGGAAAAGGAATGAGCTGAGAGCCATGTTAAGACTGGGAGATAATGAGTCTCTAGGACCTTACTTCCTTTGGGAGCTCAAGCACTTTCATTTCTGAGGGAGCCCTCCCATCTCCATGAGTTCTGCCAAGAACCTGTACCCTCCTTGTGTCTCTAAGACACACCGGTCTAACTTGTGGTACGCCCAGGCAAGAAAGTTGGTTAAAGGAAAGGAAAGCTGAAGAAGGCCAGAATATGGAGGTATGAAACGGAATTTCCCAATTCTTGGTAAAATTTAGAAATTTCCGTAATACCCAAAGGCAGATGCTACGTACCATAAGTCCTATTTTAGCAGCAAAAGCTGAGGGTATGAGGAAATACAACTATATTGTATGGGGGTTTATTTGGCTCCAGGAAGAAAGAGTACATGTTATTCTGCATTCGATATTAGAGCAGAACAATGGGGTCTTTTCGAAAATTTGGCTTTCACTCTGTGATTCAGGGGGCACATGGCAGAGGGAAACACACTGAAATGGAACCACGGATGTCTGTGAGCTGTGCTGGGAAGGTTCAGGGTGATTCCGTCGTAAGTCTCAGGTCTTTATTCTGTAAAGAAAAATTACTCAATTGCATCATAAAGATACAGCAGAGTATGTCCAAGTAGAGTTGGGAATAACTTTGTCACTCGTGATGAACCTACTTGGTCCGATATTTTAATATCTTCCCCCATGTCTGTGTACTCAGGTTTGATTTTCCGAGTGGATCATCGGTGGAATCAATAAAATCAGGAATACTCTAAGGCAGTGTTTTGAACTAAATTTCAGTGTCTCTGGATGAACCGGCCATATCACCGTGTGTAGCAAACATGAAGTATCAACAGGCTGTCTGTATGCCTTTTCAACTACATAGAAGTTCGCTACAAATGGCGGCGTGAGGAAAGGTGATTTTGGAATTGGATGCTCTCTCGTCTTTTACGATGCATCTATACTATATTACATTCTAAAACAGTAAAGGATCACTTGCTGACGTAAAGCACAGTAGGCAGGAATAGGAGAAGGGTCAACTGAGAGAAAAAAAAAAGCTTTGTGATGTAATTTTTATTTCTGCAGTTTGGAAAAGAGTTTAACTGTTTTTGTGATGACTCACAAAAATACATAAGGGCATGAAAATTACCCAGGACAACATTCGGGAAACATTTCTGGCGCCTTCACTTACTGAAACCCAGACATAAGCATTCCAGCAAAGACACGGCAACAGCAGGCTTCAGCAAGGAACCGTACAAATGTCCTGGAAAGGGCTTCCCTCTCTGAATGCAGCTTCCTGTCCACAGGATGCTCAAGGCCCAGGCACCTTTATTCTTCCAACTAGAAAGACATACAAAAAGGCCTCAACATGACCTCGGAGGCCCAAACATTTAGCCAAGGCTACTACCAAACAATCTGCTGTCTTCATCCAGGTAAGGGCAGCTTGACGTCTCAAGACACTAAGATGGTGGGTAAATCCAGGGTAGACTGAGATGCAGAAGCTCCAGCAAACGCAGTCCTGTCACTGAAAGACGAATGCAGTACTTATGCCTGCACAAACAGACCCTTCCCTCTGGCCTTGGGCCTAGAACATGATTTTTTGGTAGTTGCTGTTGGGGAAGAGGCCCTTGGGCTTTAACCTGCGAGCAGCCTCCCTTAAATGCTTGGGCTGCAGTGGGGGCTTTTCTCCCCACATCTCACACACGTCCAGGGCCTCTTCCAGCACCTCTCCGACGAAGACCTTGGCTATTCCAGCCATGGCAATGGCCACGTTCTCAGGCTCCGATCCGCCAGTGATAGAATGCATCAGACCTGCAATGCGTGCTTTTGGGAAAGCTGACCGGCGACACACTTCGTAGCGGGCCAGCTGCTCCTCAGACATGGCAGACAGCAGGGTTGCCATCCTCTGAGCCTCCTCCGCATCCACGGTGGGCTTCCTCTCCTTCTTTCCTTTGGTATCTCTTTTCCGTCCTTTGGCTGCAGGAGGAGCTGAGGCTGAGGCTTCACTGTCGCCTTCTGTGAGGTCCGTGACATCCTGACTGCTGAGCTCACCTTCCTGACCCCTGGGTTCTTCCAAGTTCCCATCTAGGTCCTCAGGGAGCCCGTCCTTGTTGCTGCCCTTCAGACCTTGGGGCGTGGCGAACATCTCAGCAGACACAACTGTTTGCCTGCCTGTCTCCATGGGTGAGACTCAGGTCTGCTCCGTGACAGCAGCTGTAGCAGCAGAAGTTACAGCTGGGGTGGTTTGATTATGGATCCGAAGTGAGATTTTGAGAACCATCCTTTTTCTTGTTTTTTTTTTTTTTTTTGATTTACAGATCATGTTTATTAAGCGGCACTCAAAATGTTAAGTCTCATAAACAATAACATTCAGTGATCGACTTCAATCCAACTGTAATCCTTACTTTAAACTAAGGGCAAGAATAATTTTACGCATAGAGCAAATACCCACAAAACCTGGGTATTCCGAACTACAAACATGGTTTCCACAGCCACCTATGGTTTTAGGCAAGGACACATTTCCACGACGAACAAGTACTTACAAATATGTTAATAAAACACTAACGCAAACGCTTACCCTGCCGTCAGCATTTTAAGCAATGCCATTCCTGCTACTGAAAGCATTTATTTTAAGAAGCTTGAATTTGATCCGGGAAAACGTGTTCTCCTAAAACTTTAACAGGATGTTATCAATCCAAAGTGATTTTAAATCAAAAAGCCTTCCAACACAGCATTAAGTATTGTGAAAGCAATGTGAAACTTGCTTTCTGTTTTTTTGTTTGCTTGTTTGTGTGGAGACGGCGTCTCGCTCTGCCGACCAGGCTGGAGGGCAGTGCAGCGATCTCGGCTCACCGCAAGCCCCTCCTCCCGCGTAGACGCCATTCTCCGGCCTCAGCCTCCCGAGTAGCTGGGACTACGGTCACCCGCCACTGCGCCCGGCTAATTTTTTGTATTTTTAGTAGAGACGGGGTTTCACCGTGTTAGCCAGGATGGTCTCGAACTCCTGACTTCGTGATCCGCCCGCCTCGGCCTCCCAAAGTGCTGGGATTACAGGCACGAGCCACCACGCCCGGCCTAGTTCATTCTCTTTAATAATGAACTAGACAGTAAACTAGTTGTTGTCTAAAAACTTCAGAATACATGAAGTACAAGCCTCAGCTGTCAAGTCAGAAATGCCATTTCGATTTCACATATTAAATAGCTACAGTAGGCCAGGCTCGGTGGCTGGCGCCTGCAGTCCCAGCACCGTGGGAGGCCGAGGCAGGCGGATCACGAGGTTCAGAGATCGAAACCATCCTGGCCAACATGGCGAAACCCCGTCACCACCAAAAATACGAAAAGTTAGCCAGGCATGGTGGCAGGCGCCTGCACTTCCCAGGAACCCGAGAGGCCCAGGAAGGAGAATCACCCGAACCCGGGAGGCGGAGCCCGCAGTCAGCCGAGATCACGCCCCTGCACCCCAGCCTGGCGACACAGCGAGACTCCCTCTGAAAAAAAAAAAAAAAAAGAAAAAGAAAAAGAAAAAAGCTACAGTATAGCTCACAAGGTTACAAGGGCGTAAACATACCTAACACGCAAATACGACTTTATCCTTCAGATAGTCAAAAGTCAGAAGGAACGACACGGTTTGCAAGGTACTTTGACTTATGCGTGGTCATTAAAACCCGGTAAGTGATTAAAGTATGGTAATACAAAGGCAGGCAACGACATGCACCAATATCACTCTAAAATCAAAAGCATAAAAAGAAAGGCTGAAAACTCTCTGTTTCTCCATCTTTCATTTACACGGCTAGATATCAGAACCTTACTTTAGAAAATATACAATTATGATATCTGGTTTCCCCAGATGGTAATTTTCAGAATCTACAAAAAGTGTCAAGATGCGTAATTTGCTTCATCGAATGCTTTTCTAGCTCGTTTCAATTCTTCATTCATAGTAAGCAAGTCTTTCACCCTGGCAAACTTCCTTGGGTCCTTTCGAATCAAGAAGATGATATCTTCAACTTGTACTCGACCTTGTCTTCCAATTGACATTGCCTTGTGAGTCATTTCAGTGATATACTTTATGACAAGATCTTCAAGAATATCCACTGACTCAGTATAAGGATTCTGGTCATCCCCAAAGCCATACATCATACATCGCAATTCTTTAGAAAAAAGTCTCTTTCTTTTACCCTGTCCACCTTCTGCACCTCCTCCAATTTCTTCATTTCCTTCCTCAAAGGTGGGGTCTTCTTCCTCGTCTGCCATCCCACTGGCCCGCCGACCCACAGCCCAGAAACTTTCAAAGATTTTGGCTGCTATGTTTCTGGCGAGCCATAGATTAGTCACAAGTGGACACAGCTCCCTGCCTCCCCTTCCCACACACAAACACACACACTGCTTTATCTCACTTCCACAATATGGAGAAACCTGTGGATGGAGAGTTTATTAGTTTTAGATGAATGCAGAAGAAATTCTCACCAATTTTGGATATTGAAAACAAACCCCGGCTCACAGCTCAGAAGTTCTACTAGGCCAAGTGACTGCCTCCTGCTCAGAGTCACACGAGGGACCTCCAGGATGGGTCTGTCTGTGGGGTCGTTGCCTTCACCTGAGAAGAATCTGGCGTCGATCTGATTCGAGTTCGTGGCAGAATCCAATTCCTCAGGTATGTGAAACCCAGGCCCACTTGTTTGTTCTGCCAGCTGCCGGGAGGATGCTCTGAGCTCTTACAGGTGTTGCCCAGGTCTGGGCCGTGCAGCTCCCTGGGTCTGCACCTCCAGGGCTGAGGAATCACCCACAGGGGAATGGAATCTCAGGGAGGTTCAGTCCCAAATAAAGAGCACAGACGATTGAATTAGACCCAGCCCTTAACAGCTATTGTTTCAGGGTAATCCTAATCTAATCAGGGCTTTGGGCGGGCTCCTCAATTCGAGGTTCCGTCCGCACCCAAGGGAGGGGCAGAGGCAGGGCTAGGCTCTGGGGAGGGCGGGGCGGGAAATGCCGGGGGCATTTCAGAATTCTGGATTCCTCACAGAATCGCAAAGTTCACATTTCACAACAATAAAGAAAACAATGAGGGTAAAAATGAGACCTTTTATGAAGTTGCACATTAGAAAACTTAAACGTCTGAGAAAAAAATCTCTAACTCATAGGGAAACAAGTGGTTTATCACATACTCTGAAATAGACTGGGCTGGGTGTGGGGAATATGAAAATATGATTTCTATGTTCTGCTGTTGTATTGTATTGTATTGCATATTATTTATTTATTTTCGAGACAGAGTCTCCCTCTGTCCCCCAGACTGGATTGCAGTGGCCTGATGGCAGCTCACTGCAGCCTCTGCCTCCTGGGCCCAAGCAACTCTCCTGACTCAGCCTCCAGAGTAGCTTGGAGCAACTGTGCGCGCCACCACGCCAGGAGAAATTTGTATTCTTTAAAGTAGAGAGGAGGTTTCACCATTGTGGCCAGGCAAAGCCACAGCCTGGCAGGCGCCACGAAGACCCTGGCCACTGCAGCCGCCGGCAAGAGGGCGCCGCCTACAGGAGGGATCAAGAAGCCTCACCGCTACAGGCCTGGCAGTGCGCAAAATCAGAAAGTACCAGAAGTCCACGCAGCTTCACCTCCTCAAGCTGCCCTTCCAGCGCCCGATGCGCAAGATCGGGCAGCACATCATCCGGGACGTGCGCTTCCAGAGGGCGGCCATTGACGCCCTACGGGAGCCCAGTGAGGCTTCCCTGGTGCACCTCTTTGAAGACACCTAGCTGTGTGCCGTCCATAAAAGCCCTGAACTCTTCTACCCTATATATGTGTATTAGCGCTCTGCTTTGTACCCCCTTCCAGAGGAAACACAAATCCATCAATTGATCATTTAAGCCTTTCTAGCTTGGGTACAACTTTTCGCGTAGCTGTACTTGTAAGCTCTGTACTTTATACTTCCAGAGACTAGACCCTAGACAGTATCTGCTTGGAATAGTGGAGCTAGCTGGCTTCAACTTTATTTAGGCACATGCTAATTACTTGTGAGGGCAAAGGCGGGCAGTGAGGTTCTTAAGCTGACCCCGAAATAGTAAACTTTGGAAAATAGTCAAGTACGGTCACTTTATTTGTTAGATATCTTGTCACCACCTTACCAGCACCAGTCAGAGACCACATTTTTCTAGGTAGTCTCCATAGGTACATTATGAGAAAGACTTTACGACTTGTAGTGAAGCTCCAGGAAAAACCTCATTGTCGTAAACGTGTAATACAACCAGCCATGAAAGCAGTCAAAGCTTTCTCCTGAAAAGATAACACTGTCTACAGATTTCTTTCTTGAGAGCTGTGGCTATGTGATATTACATATTGAGAAGATTTCGTATGCGATTATTAAAAAGTCAGGAAACAACAGATGCTGGCAAGGCTGTGAAGATACAGAAACACTTTTACAACGTCTGTGAGAGTGTAAATCAGTTCAACCATTGTGGAAGTCCGTGTGGCGATTCCTCAAGCATCTAGAACCAGAAATACCATTGGACCCAGCTATCTCATTACCGGGTATATAGCCAAAGGGTTATAATTCATCCAATTACAAGGACACATGCACAGATATGCTCACTGCGGCACAGTTTGCAAGAGCAAAGGACCTGGAACCAACCCAAATGCCCATCAGTGATAGACTGGATAAAGAATATGTGTGGTATATACACCCGGGAATACTAGGCAGCATAAAAAAGAATGAGTTCGTCTTCTTTGCGGTGACATGGACGACCCTGGGGACCATCATTCTCAGCAAACTAACACAGGAACGGAAAAGCAAACACCACATCTTCTCACTCAAAAGTGGGAGTTGATCAATGAGAACACATGGACAGAGAAAGTGGAACGTGACTCTCCGTGGCCTGTCACGGGGTGGGGGGCCAGGGAAAGGAGAGCATTAGGACAAACACCCAAGGCATGTGGGGCTTAAAGCCTAGATGGTGGGTGGATTGGTGCAGCAAACCGCTATGGCACATGTATACCTTGGTAAGAAACCTGCACGTTTTGCACTAGTATCCCATAACTTACAGGAAAAAACAAACAAAAAAATGCGTAGGGACACTGAACCCTCTCAACTAATCCAGTTTTCCTCTCTGAGAGAACAACGCTGTGTTCCTGCTCTTGAGCTGACCTCTGAGACCTTGATGTGAACTTGTTTCTGTCTTCAGCAGTTCAGATTTACTCAGACCCCACTCAATGTATTGAGTTCTATGAGGGGCAAGAGAAATGTTCTAAGCTTGTGTGTGGAGTCGCCATCAGCACTGCCCTCTGCTGATGCCTGTCTAGACCGCAGGCTGCTTGGGCCAGGTTCTCTTTTCCTCTAGTGTTCTGAAAGGGCCAGAGCTGCCACATCTGCCAGAATACAGCTTCCAAGACTGCTCCATGCTATGGAAAAGGAATGAGCTGAGAGCCATGTTAAGACTGGGAGATAATGAGTCTCTAGGACCTTACTTCCTTTGGGAGCTCAAGCACTTTCATTTCTGAGGGAGCCCTCCCATCTCCATGAGTTCTGCCAAGAACCTGTACCCTCCTTGTGTCTCTAAGACACACCGGTCTAACTTGTGGTACGCCCAGGCAAGAAAGTTGGTTAAAGGAAAGGAAAGCTGAAGAAGGCCAGAATATGGAGGTATGAAACGGAATTTCCCAATTCTTGGTAAAATTTAGAAATTTCCGTAATACCCAAAGGCAGATGCTACGTACCATAAGTCCTATTTTAGCAGCAAAAGCTGAGGGTATGAGGAAATACAACTATATTGTATGGGGGTTTATTTGGCTCCAGGAAGAAAGAGTACATGTTATTCTGCATTCGATATTAGAGCAGAACAATGGGGTCTTTTCGAAAATTTGGCTTTCACTCTGTGATTCAGGGGGCACATGGCAGAGGGAAACACACTGAAATGGAACCACGGATATCTGTGAGCTGTGCTGGGAAGGTTCAGGGTGATTCCGTCGTAAGTCTCAGGTCTTTATTCTGTAAAGAAAAATTACTCAATTGCATCATAAAGATACAGCAGAGTATGTCCAAGTAGAGTTGGGAATAACTTTGTCACTCGTGATGAACCTACTTGGTCCGATATTTTAATATCTTCCCCCATGTCTGTGTACTCAGGTTTGATTTTCCGAGTGGATCATCGGTGGAATCAATAAAATCAGGAATACTCTAAGGCAGTGTTTTGAACTAAATTTCAGTGTCTCTGGATGAACCGGCCATATCACCGTGTGTAGCAAACATGAAGTATCAACAGGCTGTCTGTATGCCTTTTCAACTACATAGAAGTTCGCTACAAATGGCGGCGTGAGGAAAGGTGATTTTGGAATTGGATGCTCTCTCGTCTTTTACGATGCATCTATACTATATTACATTCTAAAACAGTAAAGGATCACTTGCTGACGTAAAGCACAGTAGGCAGGAATAGGAGAAGGGTCAACTGAGAGAAAAAAAAAAGCTTTGTGATGTAATTTTTATTTCTGCAGTTTGGAAAAGAGTTTAACTGTTTTTGTGATGACTCACAAAAATACATAAGGGCATGAAAATTACCCAGGACAACATTCGGGAAACATTTCTGGCGCCTTCACTTACTGAAACCCAGACATAAGCATTCCAGCAAAGACACGGCAACAGCAGGCTTCAGCAAGGAACCGTACAAATGTCCTGGAAAGGGCTTCCCTCTCTGAATGCAGCTTCCTGTCCACAGGATGCTCAAGGCCCAGGCACCTTTATTCTTCCAACTAGAAAGACATACAAAAAGGCCTCAACATGACCTCGGAGGCCCAAACATTTAGCCAAGGCTACTACCAAACAATCTGCTGTCTTCATCCAGGTAAGGGCAGCTTGACGTCTCAAGACACTAAGATGGTGGGTAAATCCAGGGTAGACTGAGATGCAGAAGCTCCAGCAAACGCAGTCCTGTCACTGAAAGACGAATGCAGTACTTATGCCTGCACAAACAGACCCTTCCCTCTGGCCTTGGGCCTAGAACATGATTTTTTGGTAGTTGCTGTTGGGGAAGAGGCCCTTGGGCTTTAACCTGCGAGCAGCCTCCCTTAAATGCTTGGGCTGCAGTGGGGGCTTTTCTCCCCACATCTCACACACGTCCAGGGCCTCTTCCAGCACCTCTCCGACGAAGACCTTGGCTATTCCAGCCATGGCAATGGCCACGTTCTCAGGCTCCGATCCGCCAGTGATAGAATGCATCAGACCTGCAATGCGTGCTTTTGGGAAAGCTGACCGGCGACACACTTCGTAGCGGGCCAGCTGCTCCTCAGACATGGCAGACAGCAGGGTTGCCATCCTCTGAGCCTCCTCCGCATCCACGGTGGGCTTCCTCTCCTTCTTTCCTTTGGTATCTCTTTTCCGTCCTTTGGCTGCAGGAGGAGCTGAGGCTGAGGCTTCACTGTCGCCTTCTGTGAGGTCCGTGACATCCTGACTGCTGAGCTCACCTTCCTGACCCCTGGGTTCTTCCAAGTTCCCATCTAGGTCCTCAGGGAGCCCGTCCTTGTTGCTGCCCTTCAGACCTTGGGGCGTGGCGAACATCTCAGCAGACACAACTGTTTGCCTGCCTGTCTCCATGGGTGAGACTCAGGTCTGCTCCGTGACAGCAGCTGTAGCAGCAGAAGTTACAGCTGGGGTGGTTTGATTATGGATCCGAAGTGAGATTTTGAGAACCATCCTTTTTCTTGTTTTTTTTTTTTTTTTTGATTTACAGATCATGTTTATTAAGCGGCACTCAAAATGTTAAGTCTCATAAACAATAACATTCAGTGATCGACTTCAATCCAACTGTAATCCTTACTTTAAACTAAGGGCAAGAATAATTTTACGCATAGAGCAGATACCCACAAAACCTGGGTATTCCGAACTACAAACATGGTTTCCACAGCCACCTATGGTTTTAGGCAAGGACACATTTCCACGACGAACAAGTACTTACAAATATGTTAATAAAACACTAACGCAAACGCTTACCCTGCCGTCAGCATTTTAAGCAATGCCATTCCTGCTACTGAAAGCATTTATTTTAAGAAGCTTGAATTTGATCCGGGAAAACGTGTTCTCCTAAAACTTTAACAGGATGTTATCAATCCAAAGTGATTTTAAATCAAAAAGCCTTCCAACACAGCATTAAGTATTGTGAAAGCAATGTGAAACTTGCTTTCTGTTTTTTTGTTTGCTTGTTTGTGTGGAGACGGCGTCTCGCTCTGCCGACCAGGCTGGAGGGCAGTGCAGCGATCTCGGCTCACCGCAAGCCCCTCCTCCCGCGTAGACGCCATTCTCCGGCCTCAGCCTCCCGAGTAGCTGGGACTACGGTCACCCGCCACTGCGCCCGGCTAATTTTTTGTATTTTTAGTAGAGACGGGGTTTCACCGTGTTAGCCAGGATGGTCTCGAACTCCTGACTTCGTGATCCGCCCGCCTCGGCCTCCCAAAGTGCTGGGATTACAGGCACGAGCCACCACGCCCGGCCTAGTTCATTCTCTTTAATAATGAACTAGACAGTAAACTAGTTGTTGTCTAAAAACTTCAGAATACATGAAGTACAAGCCTCAGCTGTCAAGTCAGAAATGCCATTTCGATTTCACATATTAAATAGCTACAGTAGGCCAGGCTCGGTGGCTGGCGCCTGCAGTCCCAGCACCGTGGGAGGCCGAGGCAGGCGGATCACGAGGTTCAGAGATCGAAACCATCCTGGCCAACATGGCGAAACCCCGTCACCACCAAAAATACGAAAAGTTAGCCAGGCATGGTGGCAGGCGCCTGCACTTCCCAGGAACCCGAGAGGCCCAGGAAGGAGAATCACCCGAACCCGGGAGGCGGAGCCCGCAGTCAGCCGAGATCACGCCCCTGCACCCCAGCCTGGCGACACAGCGAGACTCCCTCTGAAAAAAAAAAAAAAAAAGAAAAAGAAAAAGAAAAAAGCTACAGTATAGCTCACAAGGTTACAAGGGCGTAAACATACCTAACACGCAAATACGACTTTATCCTTCAGATAGTCAAAAGTCAGAAGGAACGACACGGTTTGCAAGGTACTTTGACTTATGCGTGGTCATTAAAACCCGGTAAGTGATTAAAGTATGGTAATACAAAGGCAGGCAACGACATGCACCAATATCACTCTAAAATCAAAAGCATAAAAAGAAAGGCTGAAAACTCTCTGTTTCTCCATCTTTCATTTACACGGCTAGATATCAGAACCTTACTTTAGAAAATATACAATTATGATATCTGGTTTCCCCAGATGGTAATTTTCAGAATCTACAAAAAGTGTCAAGATGCGTAATTTGCTTCATCGAATGCTTTTCTAGCTCGTTTCAATTCTTCATTCATAGTAAGCAAGTCTTTCACCCTGGCAAACTTCCTTGGGTCCTTTCGAATCAAGAAGATGATATCTTCAACTTGTACTCGACCTTGTCTTCCAATTGACATTGCCTTGTGAGTCATTTCAGTGATATACTTTATGACAAGATCTTCAAGAATATCCACTGACTCAGTATAAGGATTCTGGTCATCCCCAAAGCCATACATCATACATCGCAATTCTTTAGAAAAAAGTCTCTTTCTTTTACCCTGTCCACCTTCTGCACCTCCTCCAATTTCTTCATTTCCTTCCTCAAAGGTGGGGTCTTCTTCCTCGTCTGCCATCCCACTGGCCCGCCGACCCACAGCCCAGAAACTTTCAAAGATTTTGGCTGCTATGTTTCTGGCGAGCCATAGATTAGTCACAAGTGGACACAGCTCCCTGCCTCCCCTTCCCACACACAAACACACACACTGCTTTATCTCACTTCCACAATATGGAGAAACCTGTGGATGGAGAGTTTATTAGTTTTAGATGAATGCAGAAGAAATTCTCACCAATTTTGGATATTGAAAACAAACCCCGGCTCACAGCTCAGAAGTTCTACTAGGCCAAGTGACTGCCTCCTGCTCAGAGTCACACGAGGGACCTCCAGGATGGGTCTGTCTGTGGGGTCGTTGCCTTCACCTGAGAAGAATCTGGCGTCGATCTGATTCGAGTTCGTGGCAGAATCCAATTCCTCAGGTATGTGAAACCCAGGCCCACTTGTTTGTTCTGCCAGCTGCCGGGAGGATGCTCTGAGCTCTTACAGGTGTTGCCCAGGTCTGGGCCGTGCAGCTCCCTGGGTCTGCACCTCCAGGGCTGAGGAATCACCCACAGGGGAATGGAATCTCAGGGAGGTTCAGTCCCAAATAAAGAGCACAGACGATTGAATTAGACCCAGCCCTTAACAGCTATTGTTTCAGGGTAATCCTAATCTAATCAGGGCTTTGGGCGGGCTCCTCAATTCGAGGTTCCGTCCGCACCCAAGGGAGGGGCAGAGGCAGGGCTAGGCTCTGGGGAGGGCGGGGCGGGAAATGCCGGGGGCATTTCAGAATTCTGGATTCCTCACAGAATCGCAAAGTTCACATTTCACAACAATAAAGAAAACAATGAGGGTAAAAATGAGACCTTTTATGAAGTTGCACATTAGAAAACTTAAACGTCTGAGAAAAAAATCTCTAACTCATAGGGAAACAAGTGGTTTATCACATACTCTGAAATAGACTGGGCTGGGTGTGGGGAATATGAAAATATGATTTCTATGTTCTGCTGTTGTATTGTATTGTATTGCATATTATTTATTTATTTTCGAGACAGAGTCTCCCTCTGTCCCCCAGACTGGATTGCAGTGGCCTGATGGCAGCTCACTGCAGCCTCTGCCTCCTGGGCCCAAGCAACTCTCCTGACTCAGCCTCCAGAGTAGCTTGGAGCAACTGTGCGCGCCACCACGCCAGGAGAAATTTGTATTCTTTAAAGTAGAGAGGAGGTTTCACCATTGTGGCCAGGCAAAGCCACAGCCTGGCAGGCGCCACGAAGACCCTGGCCACTGCAGCCGCCGGCAAGAGGGCGCCGCCTACAGGAGGGATCAAGAAGCCTCACCGCTACAGGCCTGGCAGTGCGCAAAATCAGAAAGTACCAGAAGTCCACGCAGCTTCACCTCCTCAAGCTGCCCTTCCAGCGCCCGATGCGCAAGATCGGGCAGCCCATCATCCGGGACGTGCGCTTCCAGAGGGCGGCCATTGACGCCCTACGGGAGCCCAGTGAGGCTTCCCTGGTGCACCTCTTTGAAGACACCTAGCTGTGTGCCGTCCATAAAAGCCCTGAACTCTTCTACCCTATATATGTGTATTAGCGCTCTGCTTTGTACCCCCTTCCAGAGGAAACACAAATCCATCAATTGATCATTTAAGCCTTTCTAGCTTGGGTACAACTTTTCGCGTAGCTGTACTTGTAAGCTCTGTACTTTATACTTCCAGAGACTAGACCCTAGACAGTATCTGCTTGGAATAGTGGAGCTAGCTGGCTTCAACTTTATTTAGGCACATGCTAATTACTTGTGAGGGCAAAGGCGGGCAGTGAGGTTCTTAAGCTGACCCCGAAATAGTAAACTTTGGAAAATAGTCAAGTACGGTCACTTTATTTGTTAGATATCTTGTCACCACCTTACCAGCACCAGTCAGAGACCACATTTTTCTAGGTAGTCTCCATAGGTACATTATGAGAAAGACTTTACGACTTGTAGTGAAGCTCCAGGAAAAACCTCATTGTCGTAAACGTGTAATACAACCAGCCATGAAAGCAGTCAAAGCTTTCTCCTGAAAAGATAACACTGTCTACAGATTTCTTTCTTGAGAGCTGTGGCTATGTGATATTACATATTGAGAAGATTTCGTATGCGATTATTAAAAAGTCAGGAAACAACAGATGCTGGCAAGGCTGTGAAGATACAGAAACACTTTTACAACGTCTGTGAGAGTGTAAATCAGTTCAACCATTGTGGAAGTCCGTGTGGCGATTCCTCAAGCATCTAGAACCAGAAATACCATTGGACCCAGCTATCTCATTACCGGGTATATAGCCAAAGGGTTATAATTCATCCAATTACAAGGACACATGCACAGATATGCTCACTGCGGCACAGTTTGCAAGAGCAAAGGACCTGGAACCAACCCAAATGCCCATCAGTGATAGACTGGATAAAGAATATGTGTGGTATATACACCCGGGAATACTAGGCAGCATAAAAAAGAATGAGTTCGTCTTCTTTGCGGTGACATGGACGACCCTGGGGACCATCATTCTCAGCAAACTAACACAGGAACGGAAAAGCAAACACCACATCTTCTCACTCAAAAGTGGGAGTTGATCAATGAGAACACATGGACAGAGAAAGTGGAACGTGACTCTCCGTGGCCTGTCACGGGGTGGGGGGCCAGGGAAAGGAGAGCATTAGGACAAACACCCAAGGCATGTGGGGCTTAAAGCCTAGATGGTGGGTGGATTGGTGCAGCAAACCGCTATGGCACATGTATACCTTGGTAAGAAACCTGCACGTTTTGCACTAGTATCCCATAACTTACAGGAAAAAACAAAAAAAAAAATGCGTAGGGACACTGAACCCTCTCAACTAATCCAGTTTTCCTCTCTGAGAGAACAACGCTGTGTTCCTGCTCTTGAGCTGACCTCTGAGACCTTGATGTGAACTTGTTTCTGTCTTCAGCAGTTCAGATTTACTCAGACCCCACTCAATGTATTGAGTTCTATGAGGGGCAAGAGAAATGTTCTAAGCTTGTGTGTGGAGTCGCCATCAGCACTGCCCTCTGCTGATGCCTGTCTAGACCGCAGGCTGCTTGGGCCAGGTTCTCTTTTCCTCTAGTGTTCTGAAAGGGCCAGAGCTGCCACATCTGCCAGAATACAGCTTCCAAGACTGCTCCATGCTATGGAAAAGGAATGAGCTGAGAGCCATGTTAAGACTGGGAGATAATGAGTCTCTAGGACCTTACTTCCTTTGGGAGCTCAAGCACTTTCATTTCTGAGGGAGCCCTCCCATCTCCATGAGTTCTGCCAAGAACCTGTACCCTCCTTGTGTCTCTAAGACACACCGGTCTAACTTGTGGTACGCCCAGGCAAGAAAGTTGGTTAAAGGAAAGGAAAGCTGAAGAAGGCCAGAATATGGAGGTATGAAACGGAATTTCCCAATTCTTGGTAAAATTTAGAAATTTCCGTAATACCCAAAGGCAGATGCTACGTACCATAAGTCCTATTTTAGCAGCAAAAGCTGAGGGTATGAGGAAATACAACTATATTGTATGGGGGTTTATTTGGCTCCAGGAAGAAAGAGTACATGTTATTCTGCATTCGATATTAGAGCAGAACAATGGGGTCTTTTCGAAAATTTGGCTTTCACTCTGTGATTCAGGGGGCACATGGCAGAGGGAAACACACTGAAATGGAACCACGGATGTCTGTGAGCTGTGCTGGGAAGGTTCAGGGTGATTCCGTCGTAAGTCTCAGGTCTTTATTCTGTAAAGAAAAATTACTCAATTGCATCATAAAGATACAGCAGAGTATGTCCAAGTAGAGTTGGGAATAACTTTGTCACTCGTGATGAACCTACTTGGTCCGATATTTTAATATCTTCCCCCATGTCTGTGTACTCAGGTTTGATTTTCCGAGTGGATCATCGGTGGAATCAATAAAATCAGGAATACTCTAAGGCAGTGTTTTGAACTAAATTTCAGTGTCTCTGGATGAACCGGCCATATCACCGTGTGTAGCAAACATGAAGTATCAACAGGCTGTCTGTATGCCTTTTCAACTACATAGAAGTTCGCTACAAATGGCGGCGTGAGGAAAGGTGATTTTGGAATTGGATGCTCTCTCGTCTTTTACGATGCATCTATACTATATTACATTCTAAAACAGTAAAGGATCACTTGCTGACGTAAAGCACAGTAGGCAGGAATAGGAGAAGGGTCAACTGAGAGAAAAAAAAAAGCTTTGTGATGTAATTTTTATTTCTGCAGTTTGGAAAAGAGTTTAACTGTTTTTGTGATGACTCACAAAAATACATAAGGGCATGAAAATTACCCAGGACAACATTCGGGAAACATTTCTGGCGCCTTCACTTACTGAAACCCAGACATAAGCATTCCAGCAAAGACACGGCAACAGCAGGCTTCAGCAAGGAACCGTACAAATGTCCTGGAAAGGGCTTCCCTCTCTGAATGCAGCTTCCTGTCCACAGGATGCTCAAGGCCCAGGCACCTTTATTCTTCCAACTAGAAAGACATACAAAAAGGCCTCAACATGACCTCGGAGGCCCAAACATTTAGCCAAGGCTACTACCAAACAATCTGCTGTCTTCATCCAGGTAAGGGCAGCTTGACGTCTCAAGACACTAAGATGGTGGGTAAATCCAGGGTAGACTGAGATGCAGAAGCTCCAGCAAACGCAGTCCTGTCACTGAAAGACGAATGCAGTACTTATGCCTGCACAAACAGACCCTTCCCTCTGGCCTTGGGCCTAGAACATGATTTTTTGGTAGTTGCTGTTGGGGAAGAGGCCCTTGGGCTTTAACCTGCGAGCAGCCTCCCTTAAATGCTTGGGCTGCAGTGGGGGCTTTTCTCCCCACATCTCACACACGTCCAGGGCCTCTTCCAGCACCTCTCCGACGAAGACCTTGGCTATTCCAGCCATGGCAATGGCCACGTTCTCAGGCTCCGATCCGCCAGTGATAGAATGCATCAGACCTGCAATGCGTGCTTTTGGGAAAGCTGACCGGCGACACACTTCGTAGCGGGCCAGCTGCTCCTCAGACATGGCAGACAGCAGGGTTGCCATACTCTGAGCCTCCTCCGCATCCACGGTGGGCTTCCTCTCCTTCTTTCCTTTGGTATCTCTTTTCCGTCCTTTGGCTGCAGGAGGAGCTGAGGCTGAGGCTTCACTGTCGCCTTCTGTGAGGTCCGTGACATCCTGACTGCTGAGCTCACCTTCCTGACCCCTGGGTTCTTCCAAGTTCCCATCTAGGTCCTCAGGGAGCCCGTCCTTGTTGCTGCCCTTCAGACCTTGGGGCGTGGCGAACATCTCAGCAGACACAACTGTTTGCCTGCCTGTCTCCATGGGTGAGACTCAGGTCTGCTCCGTGACAGCAGCTGTAGCAGCAGAAGTTACAGCTGGGGTGGTTTGATTATGGATCCGAAGTGAGATTTTGAGAACCATCCTTTTTCTTGTTTTTTTTTTTTTTTTTGATTTACAGATCATGTTTATTAAGCGGCACTCAAAATGTTAAGTCTCATAAACAATAACATTCAGTGATCGACTTCAATCCAACTGTAATCCTTACTTTAAACTAAGGGCAAGAATAATTTTACGCATAGAGCAGATACCCACAAAACCTGGGTATTCCGAACTACAAACATGGTTTCCACAGCCACCTATGGTTTTAGGCAAGGACACATTTCCACGACGAACAAGTACTTACAAATATGTTAATAAAACACTAACGCAAACGCTTACCCTGCCGTCAGCATTTTAAGCAATGCCATTCCTGCTACTGAAAGCATTTATTTTAAGAAGCTTGAATTTGATCCGGGAAAACGTGTTCTCCTAAAACTTTAACAGGATGTTATCAATCCAAAGTGATTTTAAATCAAAAAGCCTTCCAACACAGCATTAAGTATTGTGAAAGCAATGTGAAACTTGCTTTCTGTTTTTTTGTTTGCTTGTTTGTGTGGAGACGGCGTCTCGCTCTGCCGACCAGGCTGGAGGGCAGTGCAGCGATCTCGGCTCACCGCAAGCCCCTCCTCCCGCGTAGACGCCATTCTCCGGCCTCAGCCTCCCGAGTAGCTGGGACTACGGTCACCCGCCACTGCGCCCGGCTAATTTTTTGTATTTTTAGTAGAGACGGGGTTTCACCGTGTTAGCCAGGATGGTCTCGAACTCCTGACTTCGTGATCCGCCCGCCTCGGCCTCCCAAAGTGCTGGGATTACAGGCACGAGCCACCACGCCCGGCCTAGTTCATTCTCTTTAATAATGAACTAGACAGTAAACTAGTTGTTGTCTAAAAACTTCAGAATACATGAAGTACAAGCCTCAGCTGTCAAGTCAGAAATGCCATTTCGATTTCACATATTAAATAGCTACAGTAGGCCAGGCTCGGTGGCTGGCGCCTGCAGTCCCAGCACCGTGGGAGGCCGAGGCAGGCGGATCACGAGGTTCAGAGATCGAAACCATCCTGGCCAACATGGCGAAACCCCGTCACCACCAAAAATACGAAAAGTTAGCCAGGCATGGTGGCAGGCGCCTGCACTTCCCAGGAACCCGAGAGGCCCAGGAAGGAGAATCACCCGAACCCGGGAGGCGGAGCCCGCAGTCAGCCGAGATCACGCCCCTGCACCCCAGCCTGGCGACACAGCGAGACTCCCTCTGAAAAAAAAAAAAAAAAAGAAAAAGAAAAAGAAAAAAGCTACAGTATAGCTCACAAGGTTACAAGGGCGTAAACATACCTAACACGCAAATACGACTTTATCCTTCAGATAGTCAAAAGTCAGAAGGAACGACACGGTTTGCAAGGTACTTTGACTTATGCGTGGTCATTAAAACCCGGTAAGTGATTAAAGTATGGTAATACAAAGGCAGGCAACGACATGCACCAATATCACTCTAAAATCAAAAGCATAAAAAGAAAGGCTGAAAACTCTCTGTTTCTCCATCTTTCATTTACACGGCTAGATATCAGAACCTTACTTTAGAAAATATACAATTATGATATCTGGTTTCCCCAGATGGTAATTTTCAGAATCTACAAAAAGTGTCAAGATGCGTAATTTGCTTCATCGAATGCTTTTCTAGCTCGTTTCAATTCTTCATTCATAGTAAGCAAGTCTTTCACCCTGGCAAACTTCCTTGGGTCCTTTCGAATCAAGAAGATGATATCTTCAACTTGTACTCGACCTTGTCTTCCAATTGACATTGCCTTGTGAGTCATTTCACTGATATACTTTATGACAAGATCTTCAAGAATATCCACTGACTCAGTATAAGGATTCTGGTCATCCCCAAAGCCATACATCATACATCGCAATTCTTTAGAAAAAAGTCTCTTTCTTTTACCCTGTCCACCTTCTGCACCTCCTCCAATTTCTTCATTTCCTTCCTCAAAGGTGGGGTCTTCTTCCTCGTCTGCCATCCCACTGGCCCGCCGACCCACAGCCCAGAAACTTTCAAAGATTTTGGCTGCTATGTTTCTGGCGAGCCATAGATTAGTCACAAGTGGACACAGCTCCCTGCCTCCCCTTCCCACACACAAACACACACACTGCTTTATCTCACTTCCACAATATGGAGAAACCTGTGGATGGAGAGTTTATTAGTTTTAGATGAATGCAGAAGAAATTCTCACCAATTTTGGATATTGAAAACAAACCCCGGCTCACAGCTCAGAAGTTCTACTAGGCCAAGTGACTGCCTCCTGCTCAGAGTCACACGAGGGACCTCCAGGATGGGTCTGTCTGTGGGGTCGTTGCCTTCACCTGAGAAGAATCTGGCGTCGATCTGATTCGAGTTCGTGGCAGAATCCAATTCCTCAGGTATGTGAAACCCAGGCCCACTTGTTTGTTCTGCCAGCTGCCGGGAGGATGCTCTGAGCTCTTACAGGTGTTGCCCAGGTCTGGGCCGTGCAGCTCCCTGGGTCTGCACCTCCAGGGCTGAGGAATCACCCACAGGGGAATGGAATCTCAGGGAGGTTCAGTCCCAAATAAAGAGCACAGACGATTGAATTAGACCCAGCCCTTAACAGCTATTGTTTCAGGGTAATCCTAATCTAATCAGGGCTTTGGGCGGGCTCCTCAATTCGAGGTTCCGTCCGCACCCAAGGGAGGGGCAGAGGCAGGGCTAGGCTCTGGGGAGGGCGGGGCGGGAAATGCCGGGGGCATTTCAGAATTCTGGATTCCTCACAGAATCGCAAAGTTCACATTTCACAACAATAAAGAAAACAATGAGGGTAAAAATGAGACCTTTTATGAAGTTGCACATTAGAAAACTTAAACGTCTGAGAAAAAAATCTCTAACTCATAGGGAAACAAGTGGTTTATCACATACTCTGAAATAGACTGGGCTGGGTGTGGGGAATATGAAAATATGATTTCTATGTTCTGCTGTTGTATTGTATTGTATTGCATATTATTTATTTATTTTCGAGACAGAGTCTCCCTCTGTCCCCCAGACTGGATTGCAGTGGCCTGATGGCAGCTCACTGCAGCCTCTGCCTCCTGGGCCCAAGCAACTCTCCTGACTCAGCCTCCAGAGTAGCTTGGAGCAACTGTGCGCGCCACCACGCCAGGAGAAATTTGTATTCTTTAAAGTAGAGAGGAGGTTTCACCATTGTGGCCAGGCAAAGCCACAGCCTGGCAGGCGCCACGAAGACCCTGGCCACTGCAGCCGCCGGCAAGAGGGCGCCGCCTACAGGAGGGATCAAGAAGCCTCACCGCTACAGGCCTGGCAGTGCGCAAAATCAGAAAGTACCAGAAGTCCACGCAGCTTCACCTCCTCAAGCTGCCCTTCCAGCGCCCGATGCGCAAGATCGGGCAGCACATCATCCGGGACGTGCGCTTCCAGAGGGCGGCCATTGACGCCCTACGGGAGCCCAGTGAGGCTTCCCTGGTGCACCTCTTTGAAGACACCTAGCTGTGTGCCGTCCATAAAAGCCCTGAACTCTTCTACCCTATATATGTGTATTAGCGCTCTGCTTTGTACCCCCTTCCAGAGGAAACACAAATCCATCAATTGATCATTTAAGCCTTTCTAGCTTGGGTACAACTTTTCGCGTAGCTGTACTTGTAAGCTCTGTACTTTATACTTCCAGAGACTAGACCCTAGACAGTATCTGCTTGGAATAGTGGAGCTAGCTGGCTTCAACTTTATTTAGGCACATGCTAATTACTTGTGAGGGCAAAGGCGGGCAGTGAGGTTCTTAAGCTGACCCCGAAATAGTAAACTTTGGAAAATAGTCAAGTACGGTCACTTTATTTGTTAGATATCTTGTCACCACCTTACCAGCACCAGTCAGAGACCACATTTTTCTAGGTAGTCTCCATAGGTACATTATGAGAAAGACTTTACGACTTGTAGTGAAGCTCCAGGAAAAACCTCATTGTCGTAAACGTGTAATACAACCAGCCATGAAAGCAGTCAAAGCTTTCTCCTGAAAAGATAACACTGTCTACAGATTTCTTTCTTGAGAGCTGTGGCTATGTGATATTACATATTGAGAAGATTTCGTATGCGATTATTAAAAAGTCAGGAAACAACAGATGCTGGCAAGGCTGTGAAGATACAGAAACACTTTTACAACGTCTGTGAGAGTGTAAATCAGTTCAACCATTGTGGAAGTCCGTGTGGCGATTCCTCAAGCATCTAGAACCAGAAATACCATTGGACCCAGCTATCTCATTACCGGGTATATAGCCAAAGGGTTATAATTCATCCAATTACAAGGACACATGCACAGATATGCTCACTGCGGCACAGTTTGCAAGAGCAAAGGACCTGGAACCAACCCAAATGCCCATCAGTGATAGACTGGATAAAGAATATGTGTGGTATATACACCCGGGAATACTAGGCAGCATAAAAAAGAATGAGTTCGTCTTCTTTGCGGTGACATGGACGACCCTGGGGACCATCATTCTCAGCAAACTAACACAGGAACGGAAAAGCAAACACCACATCTTCTCACTCAAAAGTGGGAGTTGATCAATGAGAACACATGGACAGAGAAAGTGGAACGTGACTCTCCGTGGCCTGTCACGGGGTGGGGGGCCAGGGAAAGGAGAGCATTAGGACAAACACCCAAGGCATGTGGGGCTTAAAGCCTAGATGGTGGGTGGATTGGTGCAGCAAACCGCTATGGCACATGTATACCTTGGTAAGAAACCTGCACGTTTTGCACTAGTATCCCATAACTTACAGGAAAAAACAAAAAAAAAAATGCGTAGGGACACTGAACCCTCTCAACTAATCCAGTTTTCCTCTCTGAGAGAACAACGCTGTGTTCCTGCTCTTGAGCTGACCTCTGAGACCTTGATGTGAACTTGTTTCTGTCTTCAGCAGTTCAGATTTACTCAGACCCCACTCAATGTATTGAGTTCTATGAGGGGCAAGAGAAATGTTCTAAGCTTGTGTGTGGAGTCGCCATCAGCACTGCCCTCTGCTGATGCCTGTCTAGACCGCAGGCTGCTTGGGCCAGGTTCTCTTTTCCTCTAGTGTTCTGAAAGGGCCAGAGCTGCCACATCTGCCAGAATACAGCTTCCAAGACTGCTCCATGCTATGGAAAAGGAATGAGCTGAGAGCCATGTTAAGACTGGGAGATAATGAGTCTCTAGGACCTTACTTCCTTTGGGAGCTCAAGCACTTTCATTTCTGAGGGAGCCCTCCCATCTCCATGAGTTCTGCCAAGAACCTGTACCCTCCTTGTGTCTCTAAGACACACCGGTCTAACTGGTGGTACGCCCAGGCAAGAAAGTTGGTTAAAGGAAAGGAAAGCTGAAGAAGGCCAGAATATGGAGGTATGAAACGGAATTTCCCAATTCTTGGTAAAATTTAGAAATTTCCGTAATACCCAAAGGCAGATGCTACGTACCATAAGTCCTATTTTAGCAGCAAAAGCTGAGGGTATGAGGAAATACAACTATATTGTATGGGGGTTTATTTGGCTCCAGGAAGAAAGAGTACATGTTATTCTGCATTCGATATTAGAGCAGAACAATGGGGTCTTTTCGAAAATTTGGCTTTCACTCTGTGATTCAGGGGGCACATGGCAGAGGGAAACACACTGAAATGGAACCACGGATGTCTGTGAGCTGTGCTGGGAAGGTTCAGGGTGATTCCGTCGTAAGTCTCAGGTCTTTATTCTGTAAAGAAAAATTACTCAATTGCATCATAAAGATACAGCAGAGTATGTCCAAGTAGAGTTGGGAATAACTTTGTCACTCGTGATGAACCTACTTGGTCCGATATTTTAATATCTTCCCCCATGTCTGTGTACTCAGGTTTGATTTTCCGAGTGGATCATCGGTGGAATCAATAAAATCAGGAATACTCTAAGGCAGTGTTTTGAACTAAATTTCAGTGTCTCTGGATGAACCGGCCATATCACCGTGTGTAGCAAACATGAAGTATCAACAGGCTGTCTGTATGCCTTTTCAACTACATAGAAGTTCGCTACAAATGGCGGCGTGAGGAAAGGTGATTTTGGAATTGGATGCTCTCTCGTCTTTTACGATGCATCTATACTATATTACATTCTAAAACAGTAAAGGATCACTTGCTGACGTAAAGCACAGTAGGCAGGAATAGGAGAAGGGTCAACTGAGAGAAAAAAAAAAGCTTTGTGATGTAATTTTTATTTCTGCAGTTTGGAAAAGAGTTTAACTGTTTTTGTGATGACTCACAAAAATACATAAGGGCATGAAAATTACCCAGGACAACATTCGGGAAACATTTCTGGCGCCTTCACTTACTGAAACCCAGACATAAGCATTCCAGCAAAGACACGGCAACAGCAGGCTTCAGCAAGGAACCGTACAAATGTCCTGGAAAGGGCTTCCCTCTCTGAATGCAGCTTCCTGTCCACAGGATGCTCAAGGCCCAGGCACCTTTATTCTTCCAACTAGAAAGACATACAAAAAGGCCTCAACATGACCTCGGAGGCCCAAACATTTAGCCAAGGCTACTACCAAACAATCTGCTGTCTTCATCCAGGTAAGGGCAGCTTGACGTCTCAAGACACTAAGATGGTGGGTAAATCCAGGGTAGACTGAGATGCAGAAGCTCCAGCAAACGCAGTCCTGTCACTGAAAGACGAATGCAGTACTTATGCCTGCACAAACAGACCCTTCCCTCTGGCCTTGGGCCTAGAACATGATTTTTTGGTAGTTGCTGTTGGGGAAGAGGCCCTTGGGCTTTAACCTGCGAGCAGCCTCCCTTAAATGCTTGGGCTGCAGTGGGGGCTTTTCTCCCCACATCTCACACACGTCCAGGGCCTCTTCCAGCACCTCTCCGACGAAGACCTTGGCTATTCCAGCCATGGCAATGGCCACGTTCTCAGGCTCCGATCCGCCAGTGATAGAATGCATCAGACCTGCAATGCGTGCTTTTGGGAAAGCTGACCGGCGACACACTTCGTAGCGGGCCAGCTGCTCCTCAGACATGGCAGACAGCAGGGTTGCCATCCTCTGAGCCTCCTCCGCATCCACGGTGGGCTTCCTCTCCTTCTTTCCTTTGGTATCTCTTTTCCGTCCTTTGGCTGCAGGAGGAGCTGAGGCTGAGGCTTCACTGTCGCCTTCTGTGAGGTCCGTGACATCCTGACTGCTGAGCTCACCTTCCTGACCCCTGGGTTCTTCCAAGTTCCCATCTAGGTCCTCAGGGAGCCCGTCCTTGTTGCTGCCCTTCAGACCTTGGGGCGTGGCGAACATCTCAGCAGACACAACTGTTTGCCTGCCTGTCTCCATGGGTGAGACTCAGGTCTGCTCCGTGACAGCAGCTGTAGCAGCAGAAGTTACAGCTGGGGTGGTTTGATTATGGATCCGAAGTGAGATTTTGAGAACCATCCTTTTTCTTGTTTTTTTTTTTTTTTTTTGATTTACAGATCATGTTTATTAAGCGGCACTCAAAATGTTAAGTCTCATAAACAATAACATTCAGTGATCGACTTCAATCCAACTGTAATCCTTACTTTAAACTAAGGGCAAGAATAATTTTACGCATAGAGCAAATACCCACAAAACCTGGGTATTCCGAACTACAAACATGGTTTCCACAGCCACCTATGGTTTTAGGCAAGGACACATTTCCACGACGAACAAGTACTTACAAATATGTTAATAAAACACTAACGCAAACGCTTACCCTGCCGTCAGCATTTTAAGCAATGCCATTCCTGCTACTGAAAGCATTTATTTTAAGAAGCTTGAATTTGATCCGGGAAAACGTGTTCTCCTAAAACTTTAACAGGATGTTATCAATCCAAAGTGATTTTAAATCAAAAAGCCTTCCAACACAGCATTAAGTATTGTGAAAGCAATGTGAAACTTGCTTTCTGTTTTTTTGTTTGCTTGTTTGTGTGGAGACGGCGTCTCGCTCTGCCGACCAGGCTGGAGGGCAGTGCAGCGATCTCGGCTCACCGCAAGCCCCTCCTCCCGCGTAGACGCCATTCTCCGGCCTCAGCCTCCCGAGTAGCTGGGACTACGGTCACCCGCCACTGCGCCCGGCTAATTTTTTGTATTTTTAGTAGAGACGGGGTTTCACCGTGTTAGCCAGGATGGTCTCGAACTCCTGACTTCGTGATCCGCCCGCCTCGGCCTCCCAAAGTGCTGGGATTACAGGCACGAGCCACCACGCCCGGCCTAGTTCATTCTCTTTAATAATGAACTAGACAGTAAACTAGTTGTTGTCTAAAAACTTCAGAATACATGAAGTACAAGCCTCAGCTGTCAAGTCAGAAATGCCATTTCGATTTCACATATTAAATAGCTACAGTAGGCCAGGCTCGGTGGCTGGCGCCTGCAGTCCCAGCACCGTGGGAGGCCGAGGCAGGCGGATCACGAGGTTCAGAGATCGAAACCATCCTGGCCAACATGGCGAAACCCCGTCACCACCAAAAATACGAAAAGTTAGCCAGGCATGGTGGCAGGCGCCTGCACTTCCCAGGAACCCGAGAGGCCCAGGAAGGAGAATCACCCGAACCCGGGAGGCGGAGCCCGCAGTCAGCCGAGATCACGCCCCTGCACCCCAGCCTGGCGACACAGCGAGACTCCCTCTGAAAAAAAAAAAAAAAAAGAAAAAGAAAAAGAAAAAAGCTACAGTATAGCTCACAAGGTTACAAGGGCGTAAACATACCTAACACGCAAATACGACTTTATCCTTCAGATAGTCAAAAGTCAGAAGGAACGACACGGTTTGCAAGGTACTTTGACTTATGCGTGGTCATTAAAACCCGGTAAGTGATTAAAGTATGGTAATACAAAGGCAGGCAACGACATGCACCAATATCACTCTAAAATCAAAAGCATAAAAAGAAAGGCTGAAAACTCTCTGTTTCTCCATCTTTCATTTACACGGCTAGATATCAGAACCTTACTTTAGAAAATATACAATTATGATATCTGGTTTCCCCAGATGGTAATTTTCAGAATCTACAAAAAGTGTCAAGATGCGTAATTTGCTTCATCGAATGCTTTTCTAGCTCGTTTCAATTCTTCATTCATAGTAAGCAAGTCTTTCACCCTGGCAAACTTCCTTGGGTCCTTTCGAATCAAGAAGATGATATCTTCAACTTGTACTCGACCTTGTCTTCCAATTGACATTGCCTTGTGAGTCATTTCAGTGATATACTTTATGACAAGATCTTCAAGAATATCCACTGACTCAGTATAAGGATTCTGGTCATCCCCAAAGCCATACATCATACATCGCAATTCTTTAGAAAAAAGTCTCTTTCTTTTACCCTGTCCACCTTCTGCACCTCCTCCAATTTCTTCATTTCCTTCCTCAAAGGTGGGGTCTTCTTCCTCGTCTGCCATCCCACTGGCCCGCCGACCCACAGCCCAGAAACTTTCAAAGATTTTGGCTGCTATGTTTCTGGCGAGCCATAGATTAGTCACAAGTGGACACAGCTCCCTGCCTCCCCTTCCCACACACAAACACACACACTGCTTTATCTCACTTCCACAATATGGAGAAACCTGTGGATGGAGAGTTTATTAGTTTTAGATGAATGCAGAAGAAATTCTCACCAATTTTGGATATTGAAAACAAACCCCGGCTCACAGCTCAGAAGTTCTACTAGGCCAAGTGACTGCCTCCTGCTCAGAGTCACACGAGGGACCTCCAGGATGGGTCTGTCTGTGGGGTCGTTGCCTTCACCTGAGAAGAATCTGGCGTCGATCTGATTCGAGTTCGTGGCAGAATCCAATTCCTCAGGTATGTGAAACCCAGGCCCACTTGTTTGTTCTGCCAGCTGCCGGGAGGATGCTCTGAGCTCTTACAGGTGTTGCCCAGGTCTGGGCCGTGCAGCTCCCTGGGTCTGCACCTCCAGGGCTGAGGAATCACCCACAGGGGAATGGAATCTCAGGGAGGTTCAGTCCCAAATAAAGAGCACAGACGATTGAATTAGACCCAGCCCTTAACAGCTATTGTTTCAGGGTAATCCTAATCTAATCAGGGCTTTGGGCGGGCTCCTCAATTCGAGGTTCCGTCCGCACCCAAGGGAGGGGCAGAGGCAGGGCTAGGCTCTGGGGAGGGCGGGGCGGGAAATGCCGGGGGCATTTCAGAATTCTGGATTCCTCACAGAATCGCAAAGTTCACATTTCACAACAATAAAGAAAACAATGAGGGTAAAAATGAGACCTTTTATGAAGTTGCACATTAGAAAACTTAAACGTCTGAGAAAAAAATCTCTAACTCATAGGGAAACAAGTGGTTTATCACATACTCTGAAATAGACTGGGCTGGGTGTGGGGAATATGAAAATATGATTTCTATGTTCTGCTGTTGTATTGTATTGTATTGCATATTATTTATTTATTTTCGAGACAGAGTCTCCCTCTGTCCCCCAGACTGGATTGCAGTGGCCTGATGGCAGCTCACTGCAGCCTCTGCCTCCTGGGCCCAAGCAACTCTCCTGACTCAGCCTCCAGAGTAGCTTGGAGCAACTGTGCGCGCCACCACGCCAGGAGAAATTTGTATTCTTTAAAGTAGAGAGGAGGTTTCACCATTGTGGCCAGGCAAAGCCACAGCCTGGCAGGCGCCACGAAGACCCTGGCCACTGCAGCCGCCGGCAAGAGGGCGCCGCCTACAGGAGGGATCAAGAAGCCTCACCGCTACAGGCCTGGCAGTGCGCAAAATCAGAAAGTACCAGAAGTCCACGCAGCTTCACCTCCTCAAGCTGCCCTTCCAGCGCCCGATGCGCAAGATCGGGCAGCACATCATCCGGGACGTGCGCTTCCAGAGGGCGGCCATTGACGCCCTACGGGAGCCCAGTGAGGCTTCCCTGGTGCACCTCTTTGAAGACACCTAGCTGTGTGCCGTCCATAAAAGCCCTGAACTCTTCTACCCTATATATGTGTATTAGCGCTCTGCTTTGTACCCCCTTCCAGAGGAAACACAAATCCATCAATTGATCATTTAAGCCTTTCTAGCTTGGGTACAACTTTTCGCGTAGCTGTACTTGTAAGCTCTGTACTTTATACTTCCAGAGACTAGACCCTAGACAGTATCTGCTTGGAATAGTGGAGCTAGCTGGCTTCAACTTTATTTAGGCACATGCTAATTACTTGTGAGGGCAAAGGCGGGCAGTGAGGTTCTTAAGCTGACCCCGAAATAGTAAACTTTGGAAAATAGTCAAGTACGGTCACTTTATTTGTTAGATATCTTGTCACCACCTTACCAGCACCAGTCAGAGACCACATTTTTCTAGGTAGTCTCCATAGGTACATTATGAGAAAGACTTTACGACTTGTAGTGAAGCTCCAGGAAAAACCTCATTGTCGTAAACGTGTAATACAACCAGCCATGAAAGCAGTCAAAGCTTTCTCCTGAAAAGATAACACTGTCTACAGATTTCTTTCTTGAGAGCTGTGGCTATGTGATATTACATATTGAGAAGATTTCGTATGCGATTATTAAAAAGTCAGGAAACAACAGATGCTGGCAAGGCTGTGAAGATACAGAAACACTTTTACAACGTCTGTGAGAGTGTAAATCAGTTCAACCATTGTGGAAGTCCGTGTGGCGATTCCTCAAGCATCTAGAACCAGAAATACCATTGGACCCAGCTATCTCATTACCGGGTATATAGCCAAAGGGTTATAATTCATCCAATTACAAGGACACATGCACAGATATGCTCACTGCGGCACAGTTTGCAAGAGCAAAGGACCTGGAACCAACCCAAATGCCCATCAGTGATAGACTGGATAAAGAATATGTGTGGTATATACACCCGGGAATACTAGGCAGCATAAAAAAGAATGAGTTCGTCTTCTTTGCAGTGACATGGACGACCCTGGGGACCATCATTCTCAGCAAACTAACACAGGAACGGAAAAGCAAACACCACATCTTCTCACTCAAAAGTGGGAGTTGATCAATGAGAACACATGGACAGAGAAAGTGGAACGTGACTCTCCGTGGCCTGTCACGGGGTGGGGGGCCAGGGAAAGGAGAGCATTAGGACAAACACCCAAGGCATGTGGGGCTTAAAGCCTAGATGGTGGGTGGATTGGTGCAGCAAACCGCTATGGCACATGTATACCTTGGTAAGAAACCTGCACGTTTTGCACTAGTATCCCATAACTTACAGGAAAAAACAAAAAAAAAAATGCGTAGGGACACTGAACCCTCTCAACTAATCCAGTTTTCCTCTCTGAGAGAACAACGCTGTGTTCCTGCTCTTGAGCTGACCTCTGAGACCTTGATGTGAACTTGTTTCTGTCTTCAGCAGTTCAGATTTACTCAGACCCCACTCAATGTATTGAGTTCTATGAGGGGCAAGAGAAATGTTCTAAGCTTGTGTGTGGAGTCGCCATCAGCACTGCCCTCTGCTGATGCCTGTCTAGACCGCAGGCTGCTTGGGCCAGGTTCTCTTTTCCTCTAGTGTTCTGAAAGGGCCAGAGCTGCCACATCTGCCAGAATACAGCTTCCAAGACTGCTCCATGCTATGGAAAAGGAATGAGCTGAGAGCCATGTTAAGACTGGGAGATAATGAGTCTCTAGGACCTTACTTCCTTTGGGAGCTCAAGCACTTTCATTTCTGAGGGAGCCCTCCCATCTCCATGAGTTCTGCCAAGAACCTGTACCCTCCTTGTGTCTCTAAGACACACCGGTCTAACTTGTGGTACGCCCAGGCAAGAAAGTTGGTTAAAGGAAAGGAAAGCTGAAGAAGGCCAGAATATGGAGGTATGAAACGGAATTTCCCAATTCTTGGTAAAATTTAGAAATTTCCGTAATACCCAAAGGCAGATGCTACGTACCATAAGTCCTATTTTAGCAGCAAAAGCTGAGGGTATGAGGAAATACAACTATATTGTATGGGGGTTTATTTGGCTCCAGGAAGAAAGAGTACATGTTATTCTGCATTCGATATTAGAGCAGAACAATGGGGTCTTTTCGAAAATTTGGCTTTCACTCTGTGATTCAGGGGGCACATGGCAGAGGGAAACACACTGAAATGGAACCACGGATGTCTGTGAGCTGTGCTGGGAAGGTTCAGGGTGATTCCGTCGTAAGTCTCAGGTCTTTATTCTGTAAAGAAAAATTACTCAATTGCATCATAAAGATACAGCAGAGTATGTCCAAGTAGAGTTGGGAATAACTTTGTCACTCGTGATGAACCTACTTGGTCCGATATTTTAATATCTTCCCCCATGTCTGTGTACTCAGGTTTGATTTTCCGAGTGGATCATCGGTGGAATCAATAAAATCAGGAATACTCTAAGGCAGTGTTTTGAACTAAATTTCAGTGTCTCTGGATGAACCGGCCATATCACCGTGTGTAGCAAACATGAAGTATCAACAGGCTGTCTGTATGCCTTTTCAACTACATAGAAGTTCGCTACAAATGGCGGCGTGAGGAAAGGTGATTTTGGAATTGGATGCTCTCTCGTCTTTTACGATGCATCTATACTATATTACATTCTAAAACAGTAAAGGATCACTTGCTGACGTAAAGCACAGTAGGCAGGAATAGGAGAAGGGTCAACTGAGAGAAAAAAAAAAGCTTTGTGATGTAATTTTTATTTCTGCAGTTTGGAAAAGAGTTTAACTGTTTTTGTGATGACTCACAAAAATACATAAGGGCATGAAAATTACCCAGGACAACATTCGGGAAACATTTCTGGCGCCTTCACTTACTGAAACCCAGACATAAGCATTCCAGCAAAGACACGGCAACAGCAGGCTTCAGCAAGGAACCGTACAAATGTCCTGGAAAGGGCTTCCCTCTCTGAATGCAGCTTCCTGTCCACAGGATGCTCAAGGCCCAGGCACCTTTATTCTTCCAACTAGAAAGACATACAAAAAGGCCTCAACATGACCTCGGAGGCCCAAACATTTAGCCAAGGCTACTACCAAACAATCTGCTGTCTTCATCCAGGTAAGGGCAGCTTGACGTCTCAAGACACTAAGATGGTGGGTAAATCCAGGGTAGACTGAGATGCAGAAGCTCCAGCAAACGCAGTCCTGTCACTGAAAGACGAATGCAGTACTTATGCCTGCACAAACAGACCCTTCCCTCTGGCCTTGGGCCTAGAACATGATTTTTTGGTAGTTGCTGTTGGGGAAGAGGCCCTTGGGCTTTAACCTGCGAGCAGCCTCCCTTAAATGCTTGGGCTGCAGTGGGGGCTTTTCTCCCCACATCTCACACACGTCCAGGGCCTCTTCCAGCACCTCTCCGACGAAGACCTTGGCTATTCCAGCCATGGCAATGGCCACGTTCTCAGGCTCCGATCCGCCAGTGATAGAATGCATCAGACCTGCAATGCGTGCTTTTGGGAAAGCTGACCGGCGACACACTTCGTAGCGGGCCAGCTGCTCCTCAGACATGGCAGACAGCAGGGTTGCCATCCTCTGAGCCTCCTCCGCATCCACGGTGGGCTTCCTCTCCTTCTTTCCTTTGGTATCTCTTTTCCGTCCTTTGGCTGCAGGAGGAGCTGAGGCTGAGGCTTCACTGTCGCCTTCTGTGAGGTCCGTGACATCCTGACTGCTGAGCTCACCTTCCTGACCCCTGGGTTCTTCCAAGTTCCCATCTAGGTCCTCAGGGAGCCCGTCCTTGTTGCTGCCCTTCAGACCTTGGGGCGTGGCGAACATCTCAGCAGACACAACTGTTTGCCTGCCTGTCTCCATGGGTGAGACTCAGGTCTGCTCCGTGACAGCAGCTGTAGCAGCAGAAGTTACAGCTGGGGTGGTTTGATTATGGATCCGAAGTGAGATTTTGAGAACCATCCTTTTTCTTGTTTTTTTTTTTTTTTTTTGATTTACAGATCATGTTTATTAAGCGGCACTCAAAATGTTAAGTCTCATAAACAATAACATTCAGTGATCGACTTCAATCCAACTGTAATCCTTACTTTAAACTAAGGGCAAGAATAATTTTACGCATAGAGCAAATACCCACAAAACCTGGGTATTCCGAACTACAAACATGGTTTCCACAGCCACCTATGGTTTTAGGCAAGGACACATTTCCACGACGAACAAGTACTTACAAATATGTTAATAAAACACTAACGCAAACGCTTACCCTGCCGTCAGCATTTTAAGCAATGCCATTCCTGCTACTGAAAGCATTTATTTTAAGAAGCTTGAATTTGATCCGGGAAAACGTGTTCTCCTAAAACTTTAACAGGATGTTATCAATCCAAAGTGATTTTAAATCAAAAAGCCTTCCAACACAGCATTAAGTATTGTGAAAGCAATGTGAAACTTGCTTTCTGTTTTTTTGTTTGCTTGTTTGTGTGGAGACGGCGTCTCGCTCTGCCGACCAGGCTGGAGGGCAGTGCAGCGATCTCGGCTCACCGCAAGCCCCTCCTCCCGCGTAGACGCCATTCTCCGGCCTCAGCCTCCCGAGTAGCTGGGACTACGGTCACCCGCCACTGCGCCCGGCTAATTTTTTGTATTTTTAGTAGAGACGGGGTTTCACCGTGTTAGCCAGGATGGTCTCGAACTCCTGACTTCGTGATCCGCCCGCCTCGGCCTCCCAAAGTGCTGGGATTACAGGCACGAGCCACCACGCCCGGCCTAGTTCATTCTCTTTAATAATGAACTAGACAGTAAACTAGTTGTTGTCTAAAAACTTCAGAATACATGAAGTACAAGCCTCAGCTGTCAAGTCAGAAATGCCATTTCGATTTCACATATTAAATAGCTACAGTAGGCCAGGCTCGGTGGCTGGCGCCTGCAGTCCCAGCACCGTGGGAGGCCGAGGCAGGCGGATCACGAGGTTCAGAGATCGAAACCATCCTGGCCAACATGGCGAAACCCCGTCACCACCAAAAATACGAAAAGTTAGCCAGGCATGGTGGCAGGCGCCTGCACTTCCCAGGAACCCGAGAGGCCCAGGAAGGAGAATCACCCGAACCCGGGAGGCGGAGCCCGCAGTCAGCCGAGATCACGCCCCTGCACCCCAGCCTGGCGACACAGCGAGACTCCCTCTGAAAAAAAAAAAAAAAAAGAAAAAGAAAAAGAAAAAAGCTACAGTATAGCTCACAAGGTTACAAGGGCGTAAACATACCTAACACGCAAATACGACTTTATCCTTCAGATAGTCAAAAGTCAGAAGGAACGACACGGTTTGCAAGGTACTTTGACTTATGCGTGGTCATTAAAACCCGGTAAGTGATTAAAGTATGGTAATACAAAGGCAGGCAACGACATGCACCAATATCACTCTAAAATCAAAAGCATAAAAAGAAAGGCTGAAAACTCTCTGTTTCTCCATCTTTCATTTACACGGCTAGATATCAGAACCTTACTTTAGAAAATATACAATTATGATATCTGGTTTCCCCAGATGGTAATTTTCAGAATCTACAAAAAGTGTCAAGATGCGTAATTTGCTTCATCGAATGCTTTTCTAGCTCGTTTCAATTCTTCATTCATAGTAAGCAAGTCTTTCACCCTGGCAAACTTCCTTGGGTCCTTTCGAATCAAGAAGATGATATCTTCAACTTGTACTCGACCTTGTCTTCCAATTGACATTGCCTTGTGAGTCATTTCAGTGATATACTTTATGACAAGATCTTCAAGAATATCCACTGACTCAGTATAAGGATTCTGGTCATCCCCAAAGCCATACATCATACATCGCAATTCTTTAGAAAAAAGTCTCTTTCTTTTACCCTGTCCACCTTCTGCACCTCCTCCAATTTCTTCATTTCCTTCCTCAAAGGTGGGGTCTTCTTCCTCGTCTGCCATCCCACTGGCCCGCCGACCCACAGCCCAGAAACTTTCAAAGATTTTGGCTGCTATGTTTCTGGCGAGCCATAGATTAGTCACAAGTGGACACAGCTCCCTGCCTCCCCTTCCCACACACAAACACACACACTGCTTTATCTCACTTCCACAATATGGAGAAACCTGTGGATGGAGAGTTTATTAGTTTTAGATGAATGCAGAAGAAATTCTCACCAATTTTGGATATTGAAAACAAACCCCGGCTCACAGCTCAGAAGTTCTACTAGGCCAAGTGACTGCCTCCTGCTCAGAGTCACACGAGGGACCTCCAGGATGGGTCTGTCTGTGGGGTCGTTGCCTTCACCTGAGAAGAATCTGGCGTCGATCTGATTCGAGTTCGTGGCAGAATCCAATTCCTCAGGTATGTGAAACCCAGGCCCACTTGTTTGTTCTGCCAGCTGCCGGGAGGATGCTCTGAGCTCTTACAGGTGTTGCCCAGGTCTGGGCCGTGCAGCTCCCTGGGTCTGCACCTCCAGGGCTGAGGAATCACCCACAGGGGAATGGAATCTCAGGGAGGTTCAGTCCCAAATAAAGAGCACAGACGATTGAATTAGACCCAGCCCTTAACAGCTATTGTTTCAGGGTAATCCTAATCTAATCAGGGCTTTGGGCGGGCTCCTCAATTCGAGGTTCCGTCCGCACCCAAGGGAGGGGCAGAGGCAGGGCTAGGCTCTGGGGAGGGCGGGGCGGGAAATGCCGGGGGCATTTCAGAATTCTGGATTCCTCACAGAATCGCAAAGTTCACATTTCACAACAATAAAGAAAACAATGAGGGTAAAAATGAGACCTTTTATGAAGTTGCACATTAGAAAACTTAAACGTCTGAGAAAAAAATCTCTAACTCATAGGGAAACAAGTGGTTTATCACATACTCTGAAATAGACTGGGCTGGGTGTGGGGAATATGAAAATATGATTTCTATGTTCTGCTGTTGTATTGTATTGTATTGCATATTATTTATTTATTTTCGAGACAGAGTCTCCCTCTGTCCCCCAGACTGGATTGCAGTGGCCTGATGGCAGCTCACTGCAGCCTCTGCCTCCTGGGCCCAAGCAACTCTCCTGACTCAGCCTCCAGAGTAGCTTGGAGCAACTGTGCGCGCCACCACGCCAGGAGAAATTTGTATTCTTTAAAGTAGAGAGGAGGTTTCACCATTGTGGCCAGGCAAAGCCACAGCCTGGCAGGCGCCACGAAGACCCTGGCCACTGCAGCCGCCGGCAAGAGGGCGCCGCCTACAGGAGGGATCAAGAAGCCTCACCGCTACAGGCCTGGCAGTGCGCAAAATCAGAAAGTACCAGAAGTCCACGCAGCTTCACCTCCTCAAGCTGCCCTTCCAGCGCCCGATGCGCAAGATCGGGCAGCACATCATCCGGGACGTGCGCTTCCAGAGGGCGGCCATTGACGCCCTACGGGAGCCCAGTGAGGCTTCCCTGGTGCACCTCTTTGAAGACACCTAGCTGTGTGCCGTCCATAAAAGCCCTGAACTCTTCTACCCTATATATGTGTATTAGCGCTCTGCTTTGTACCCCCTTCCAGAGGAAACACAAATCCATCAATTGATCATTTAAGCCTTTCTAGCTTGGGTACAACTTTTCGCGTAGCTGTACTTGTAAGCTCTGTACTTTATACTTCCAGAGACTAGACCCTAGACAGTATCTGCTTGGAATAGTGGAGCTAGCTGGCTTCAACTTTATTTAGGCACATGCTAATTACTTGTGAGGGCAAAGGCGGGCAGTGAGGTTCTTAAGCTGACCCCGAAATAGTAAACTTTGGAAAATAGTCAAGTACGGTCACTTTATTTGTTAGATATCTTGTCACCACCTTACCAGCACCAGTCAGAGACCACATTTTTCTAGGTAGTCTCCATAGGTACATTATGAGAAAGACTTTACGACTTGTAGTGAAGCTCCAGGAAAAACCTCATTGTCGTAAACGTGTAATACAACCAGCCATGAAAGCAGTCAAAGCTTTCTCCTGAAAAGATAACACTGTCTACAGATTTCTTTCTTGAGAGCTGTGGCTATGTGATATTACATATTGAGAAGATTTCGTATGCGATTATTAAAAAGTCAGGAAACAACAGATGCTGGCAAGGCTGTGAAGATACAGAAACACTTTTACAACGTCTGTGAGAGTGTAAATCAGTTCAACCATTGTGGAAGTCCGTGTGGCGATTCCTCAAGCATCTAGAACCAGAAATACCATTGGACCCAGCTATCTCATTACCGGGTATATAGCCAAAGGGTTATAATTCATCCAATTACAAGGACACATGCACAGATATGCTCACTGCGGCACAGTTTGCAAGAGCAAAGGACCTGGAACCAACCCAAATGCCCATCAGTGATAGACTGGATAAAGAATATGTGTGGTATATACACCCGGGAATACTAGGCAGCATAAAAAAGAATGAGTTCGTCTTCTTTGCAGTGACATGGACGACCCTGGGGACCATCATTCTCAGCAAACTAACACAGGAACGGAAAAGCAAACACCACATCTTCTCACTCAAAAGTGGGAGTTGATCAATGAGAACACATGGACAGAGAAAGTGGAACGTGACTCTCCGTGGCCTGTCACGGGGTGGGGGGCCAGGGAAAGGAGAGCATTAGGACAAACACCCAAGGCATGTGGGGCTTAAAGCCTAGATGGTGGGTGGATTGGTGCAGCAAACCGCTATGGCACATGTATACCTTGGTAAGAAACCTGCACGTTTTGCACTAGTATCCCATAACTTACAGGAAAAAACAAAAAAAAAAATGCGTAGGGACACTGAACCCTCTCAACTAATCCAGTTTTCCTCTCTGAGAGAACAACGCTGTGTTCCTGCTCTTGAGCTGACCTCTGAGACCTTGATGTGAACTTGTTTCTGTCTTCAGCAGTTCAGATTTACTCAGACCCCACTCAATGTATTGAGTTCTATGAGGGGCAAGAGAAATGTTCTAAGCTTGTGTGTGGAGTCGCCATCAGCACTGCCCTCTGCTGATGCCTGTCTAGACCGCAGGCTGCTTGGGCCAGGTTCTCTTTTCCTCTAGTGTTCTGAAAGGGCCAGAGCTGCCACATCTGCCAGAATACAGCTTCCAAGACTGCTCCATGCTATGGAAAAGGAATGAGCTGAGAGCCATGTTAAGACTGGGAGATAATGAGTCTCTAGGACCTTACTTCCTTTGGGAGCTCAAGCACTTTCATTTCTGAGGGAGCCCTCCCATCTCCATGAGTTCTGCCAAGAACCTGTACCCTCCTTGTGTCTCTAAGACACACCGGTCTAACTTGTGGTACGCCCAGGCAAGAAAGTTGGTTAAAGGAAAGGAAAGCTGAAGAAGGCCAGAATATGGAGGTATGAAACGGAATTTCCCAATTCTTGGTAAAATTTAGAAATTTCCGTAATACCCAAAGGCAGATGCTACGTACCATAAGTCCTATTTTAGCAGCAAAAGCTGAGGGTATGAGGAAATACAACTATATTGTATGGGGGTTTATTTGGCTCCAGGAAGAAAGAGTACATGTTATTCTGCATTCGATATTAGAGCAGAACAATGGGGTCTTTTCGAAAATTTGGCTTTCACTCTGTGATTCAGGGGGCACATGGCAGAGGGAAACACACTGAAATGGAACCACGGATGTCTGTGAGCTGTGCTGGGAAGGTTCAGGGTGATTCCGTCGTAAGTCTCAGGTCTTTATTCTGTAAAGAAAAATTACTCAATTGCATCATAAAGATACAGCAGAGTATGTCCAAGTAGAGTTGGGAATAACTTTGTCACTCGTGATGAACCTACTTGGTCCGATATTTTAATATCTTCCCCCATGTCTGTGTACTCAGGTTTGATTTTCCGAGTGGATCATCGGTGGAATCAATAAAATCAGGAATACTCTAAGGCAGTGTTTTGAACTAAATTTCAGTGTCTCTGGATGAACCGGCCATATCACCGTGTGTAGCAAACATGAAGTATCAACAGGCTGTCTGTATGCCTTTTCAACTACATAGAAGTTCGCTACAAATGGCGGCGTGAGGAAAGGTGATTTTGGAATTGGATGCTCTCTCGTCTTTTACGATGCATCTATACTATATTACATTCTAAAACAGTAAAGGATCACTTGCTGACGTAAAGCACAGTAGGCAGGAATAGGAGAAGGGTCAACTGAGAGAAAAAAAAAAGCTTTGTGATGTAATTTTTATTTCTGCAGTTTGGAAAAGAGTTTAACTGTTTTTGTGATGACTCACAAAAATACATAAGGGCATGAAAATTACCCAGGACAACATTCGGGAAACATTTCTGGCGCCTTCACTTACTGAAACCCAGACATAAGCATTCCAGCAAAGACACGGCAACAGCAGGCTTCAGCAAGGAACCGTACAAATGTCCTGGAAAGGGCTTCCCTCTCTGAATGCAGCTTCCTGTCCACAGGATGCTCAAGGCCCAGGCACCTTTATTCTTCCAACTAGAAAGACATACAAAAAGGCCTCAACATGACCTCGGAGGCCCAAACATTTAGCCAAGGCTACTACCAAACAATCTGCTGTCTTCATCCAGGTAAGGGCAGCTTGACGTCTCAAGACACTAAGATGGTGGGTAAATCCAGGGTAGACTGAGATGCAGAAGCTCCAGCAAACGCAGTCCTGTCACTGAAAGACGAATGCAGTACTTATGCCTGCACAAACAGACCCTTCCCTCTGGCCTTGGGCCTAGAACATGATTTTTTGGTAGTTGCTGTTGGGGAAGAGGCCCTTGGGCTTTAACCTGCGAGCAGCCTCCCTTAAATGCTTGGGCTGCAGTGGGGGCTTTTCTCCCCACATCTCACACACGTCCAGGGCCTCTTCCAGCACCTCTCCGACGAAGACCTTGGCTATTCCAGCCATGGCAATGGCCACGTTCTCAGGCTCCGATCCGCCAGTGATAGAATGCATCAGACCTGCAATGCGTGCTTTTGGGAAAGCTGACCGGCGACACACTTCGTAGCGGGCCAGCTGCTCCTCAGACATGGCAGACAGCAGGGTTGCCATCCTCTGAGCCTCCTCCGCATCCACGGTGGGCTTCCTCTCCTTCTTTCCTTTGGTATCTCTTTTCCGTCCTTTGGCTGCAGGAGGAGCTGAGGCTGAGGCTTCACTGTCGCCTTCTGTGAGGTCCGTGACATCCTGACTGCTGAGCTCACCTTCCTGACCCCTGGGTTCTTCCAAGTTCCCATCTAGGTCCTCAGGGAGCCCGTCCTTGTTGCTGCCCTTCAGACCTTGGGGCGTGGCGAACATCTCAGCAGACACAACTGTTTGCCTGCCTGTCTCCATGGGTGAGACTCAGGTCTGCTCCGTGACAGCAGCTGTAGCAGCAGAAGTTACAGCTGGGGTGGTTTGATTATGGATCCGAAGTGAGATTTTGAGAACCATCCTTTTTCTTGTTTTTTTTTTTTTTTTTTGATTTACAGATCATGTTTATTAAGCGGCACTCAAAATGTTAAGTCTCATAAACAATAACATTCAGTGATCGACTTCAATCCAACTGTAATCCTTACTTTAAACTAAGGGCAAGAATAATTTTACGCATAGAGCAAATACCCACAAAACCTGGGTATTCCGAACTACAAACATGGTTTCCACAGCCACCTATGGTTTTAGGCAAGGACACATTTCCACGACGAACAAGTACTTACAAATATGTTAATAAAACACTAACGCAAACGCTTACCCTGCCGTCAGCATTTTAAGCAATGCCATTCCTGCTACTGAAAGCATTTATTTTAAGAAGCTTGAATTTGATCCGGGAAAACGTGTTCTCCTAAAACTTTAACAGGATGTTATCAATCCAAAGTGATTTTAAATCAAAAAGCCTTCCAACACAGCATTAAGTATTGTGAAAGCAATGTGAAACTTGCTTTCTGTTTTTTTGTTTGCTTGTTTGTGTGGAGACGGCGTCTCGCTCTGCCGACCAGGCTGGAGGGCAGTGCAGCGATCTCGGCTCACCGCAAGCCCCTCCTCCCGCGTAGACGCCATTCTCCGGCCTCAGCCTCCCGAGTAGCTGGGACTACGGTCACCCGCCACTGCGCCCGGCTAATTTTTTGTATTTTTAGTAGAGACGGGGTTTCACCGTGTTAGCCAGGATGGTCTCGAACTCCTGACTTCGTGATCCGCCCGCCTCGGCCTCCCAAAGTGCTGGGATTACAGGCACGAGCCACCACGCCCGGCCTAGTTCATTCTCTTTAATAATGAACTAGACAGTAAACTAGTTGTTGTCTAAAAACTTCAGAATACATGAAGTACAAGCCTCAGCTGTCAAGTCAGAAATGCCATTTCGATTTCACATATTAAATAGCTACAGTAGGCCAGGCTCGGTGGCTGGCGCCTGCAGTCCCAGCACCGTGGGAGGCCGAGGCAGGCGGATCACGAGGTTCAGAGATCGAAACCATCCTGGCCAACATGGCGAAACCCCGTCACCACCAAAAATACGAAAAGTTAGCCAGGCATGGTGGCAGGCGCCTGCACTTCCCAGGAACCCGAGAGGCCCAGGAAGGAGAATCACCCGAACCCGGGAGGCGGAGCCCGCAGTCAGCCGAGATCACGCCCCTGCACCCCAGCCTGGCGACACAGCGAGACTCCCTCTGAAAAAAAAAAAAAAAAAGAAAAAGAAAAAGAAAAAAGCTACAGTATAGCTCACAAGGTTACAAGGGCGTAAACATACCTAACACGCAAATACGACTTTATCCTTCAGATAGTCAAAAGTCAGAAGGAACGACACGGTTTGCAAGGTACTTTGACTTATGCGTGGTCATTAAAACCCGGTAAGTGATTAAAGTATGGTAATACAAAGGCAGGCAACGACATGCACCAATATCACTCTAAAATCAAAAGCATAAAAAGAAAGGCTGAAAACTCTCTGTTTCTCCATCTTTCATTTACACGGCTAGATATCAGAACCTTACTTTAGAAAATATACAATTATGATATCTGGTTTCCCCAGATGGTAATTTTCAGAATCTACAAAAAGTGTCAAGATGCGTAATTTGCTTCATCGAATGCTTTTCTAGCTCGTTTCAATTCTTCATTCATAGTAAGCAAGTCTTTCACCCTGGCAAACTTCCTTGGGTCCTTTCGAATCAAGAAGATGATATCTTCAACTTGTACTCGACCTTGTCTTCCAATTGACATTGCCTTGTGAGTCATTTCAGTGATATACTTTATGACAAGATCTTCAAGAATATCCACTGACTCAGTATAAGGATTCTGGTCATCCCCAAAGCCATACATCATACATCGCAATTCTTTAGAAAAAAGTCTCTTTCTTTTACCCTGTCCACCTTCTGCACCTCCTCCAATTTCTTCATTTCCTTCCTCAAAGGTGGGGTCTTCTTCCTCGTCTGCCATCCCACTGGCCCGCCGACCCACAGCCCAGAAACTTTCAAAGATTTTGGCTGCTATGTTTCTGGCGAGCCATAGATTAGTCACAAGTGGACACAGCTCCCTGCCTCCCCTTCCCACACACAAACACACACACTGCTTTATCTCACTTCCACAATATGGAGAAACCTGTGGATGGAGAGTTTATTAGTTTTAGATGAATGCAGAAGAAATTCTCACCAATTTTGGATATTGAAAACAAACCCCGGCTCACAGCTCAGAAGTTCTACTAGGCCAAGTGACTGCCTCCTGCTCAGAGTCACACGAGGGACCTCCAGGATGGGTCTGTCTGTGGGGTCGTTGCCTTCACCTGAGAAGAATCTGGCGTCGATCTGATTCGAGTTCGTGGCAGAATCCAATTCCTCAGGTATGTGAAACCCAGGCCCACTTGTTTGTTCTGCCAGCTGCCGGGAGGATGCTCTGAGCTCTTACAGGTGTTGCCCAGGTCTGGGCCGTGCAGCTCCCTGGGTCTGCACCTCCAGGGCTGAGGAATCACCCACAGGGGAATGGAATCTCAGGGAGGTTCAGTCCCAAATAAAGAGCACAGACGATTGAATTAGACCCAGCCCTTAACAGCTATTGTTTCAGGGTAATCCTAATCTAATCAGGGCTTTGGGCGGGCTCCTCAATTCGAGGTTCCGTCCGCACCCAAGGGAGGGGCAGAGGCAGGGCTAGGCTCTGGGGAGGGCGGGGCGGGAAATGCCGGGGGCATTTCAGAATTCTGGATTCCTCACAGAATCGCAAAGTTCACATTTCACAACAATAAAGAAAACAATGAGGGTAAAAATGAGACCTTTTATGAAGTTGCACATTAGAAAACTTAAACGTCTGAGAAAAAAATCTCTAACTCATAGGGAAACAAGTGGTTTATCACATACTCTGAAATAGACTGGGCTGGGTGTGGGGAATATGAAAATATGATTTCTATGTTCTGCTGTTGTATTGTATTGTATTGCATATTATTTATTTATTTTCGAGACAGAGTCTCCCTCTGTCCCCCAGACTGGATTGCAGTGGCCTGATGGCAGCTCACTGCAGCCTCTGCCTCCTGGGCCCAAGCAACTCTCCTGACTCAGCCTCCAGAGTAGCTTGGAGCAACTGTGCGCGCCACCACGCCAGGAGAAATTTGTATTCTTTAAAGTAGAGAGGAGGTTTCACCATTGTGGCCAGGCAAAGCCACAGCCTGGCAGGCGCCACGAAGACCCTGGCCACTGCAGCCGCCGGCAAGAGGGCGCCGCCTACAGGAGGGATCAAGAAGCCTCACCGCTACAGGCCTGGCAGTGCGCAAAATCAGAAAGTACCAGAAGTCCACGCAGCTTCACCTCCTCAAGCTGCCCTTCCAGCGCCCGATGCGCAAGATCGGGCAGCACATCATCCGGGACGTGCGCTTCCAGAGGGCGGCCATTGACGCCCTACGGGAGCCCAGTGAGGCTTCCCTGGTGCACCTCTTTGAAGACACCTAGCTGTGTGCCGTCCATAAAAGCCCTGAACTCTTCTACCCTATATATGTGTATTAGCGCTCTGCTTTGTACCCCCTTCCAGAGGAAACACAAATCCATCAATTGATCATTTAAGCCTTTCTAGCTTGGGTACAACTTTTCGCGTAGCTGTACTTGTAAGCTCTGTACTTTATACTTCCAGAGACTAGACCCTAGACAGTATCTGCTTGGAATAGTGGAGCTAGCTGGCTTCAACTTTATTTAGGCACATGCTAATTACTTGTGAGGGCAAAGGCGGGCAGTGAGGTTCTTAAGCTGACCCCGAAATAGTAAACTTTGGAAAATAGTCAAGTACGGTCACTTTATTTGTTAGATATCTTGTCACCACCTTACCAGCACCAGTCAGAGACCACATTTTTCTAGGTAGTCTCCATAGGTACATTATGAGAAAGACTTTACGACTTGTAGTGAAGCTCCAGGAAAAACCTCATTGTCGTAAACGTGTAATACAACCAGCCATGAAAGCAGTCAAAGCTTTCTCCTGAAAAGATAACACTGTCTACAGATTTCTTTCTTGAGAGCTGTGGCTATGTGATATTACATATTGAGAAGATTTCGTATGCGATTATTAAAAAGTCAGGAAACAACAGATGCTGGCAAGGCTGTGAAGATACAGAAACACTTTTACAACGTCTGTGAGAGTGTAAATCAGTTCAACCATTGTGGAAGTCCGTGTGGCGATTCCTCAAGCATCTAGAACCAGAAATACCATTGGACCCAGCTATCTCATTACCGGGTATATAGCCAAAGGGTTATAATTCATCCAATTACAAGGACACATGCACAGATATGCTCACTGCGGCACAGTTTGCAAGAGCAAAGGACCTGGAACCAACCCAAATGCCCATCAGTGATAGACTGGATAAAGAATATGTGTGGTATATACACCCGGGAATACTAGGCAGCATAAAAAAGAATGAGTTCGTCTTCTTTGCGGTGACATGGACGACCCTGGGGACCATCATTCTCAGCAAACTAACACAGGAACGGAAAAGCAAACACCACATCTTCTCACTCAAAAGTGGGAGTTGATCAATGAGAACACATGGACAGAGAAAGTGGAACGTGACTCTCCGTGGCCTGTCACGGGGTGGGGGGCCAGGGAAAGGAGAGCATTAGGACAAACACCCAAGGCATGTGGGGCTTAAAGCCTAGATGGTGGGTGGATTGGTGCAGCAAACCGCTATGGCACATGTATACCTTGGTAAGAAACCTGCACGTTTTGCACTAGTATCCCATAACTTACAGGAAAAAACAAAAAAAAAAATGCGTAGGGACACTGAACCCTCTCAACTAATCCAGTTTTCCTCTCTGAGAGAACAACGCTGTGTTCCTGCTCTTGAGCTGACCTCTGAGACCTTGATGTGAACTTGTTTCTGTCTTCAGCAGTTCAGATTTACTCAGACCCCACTCAATGTATTGAGTTCTATGAGGGGCAAGAGAAATGTTCTAAGCTTGTGTGTGGAGTCGCCATCAGCACTGCCCTCTGCTGATGCCTGTCTAGACCGCAGGCTGCTTGGGCCAGGTTCTCTTTTCCTCTAGTGTTCTGAAAGGGCCAGAGCTGCCACATCTGCCAGAATACAGCTTCCAAGACTGCTCCATGCTATGGAAAAGGAATGAGCTGAGAGCCATGTTAAGACTGGGAGATAATGAGTCTCTAGGACCTTACTTCCTTTGGGAGCTCAAGCACTTTCATTTCTGAGGGAGCCCTCCCATCTCCATGAGTTCTGCCAAGAACCTGTACCCTCCTTGTGTCTCTAAGACACACCGGTCTAACTTGTGGTACGCCCAGGCAAGAAAGTTGGTTAAAGGAAAGGAAAGCTGAAGAAGGCCAGAATATGGAGGTATGAAACGGAATTTCCCAATTCTTGGTAAAATTTAGAAATTTCCGTAATACCCAAAGGCAGATGCTACGTACCATAAGTCCTATTTTAGCAGCAAAAGCTGAGGGTATGAGGAAATACAACTATATTGTATGGGGGTTTATTTGGCTCCAGGAAGAAAGAGTACATGTTATTCTGCATTCGATATTAGAGCAGAACAATGGGGTCTTTTCGAAAATTTGGCTTTCACTCTGTGATTCAGGGGGCACATGGCAGAGGGAAACACACTGAAATGGAACCACGGATGTCTGTGAGCTGTGCTGGGAAGGTTCAGGGTGATTCCGTCGTAAGTCTCAGGTCTTTATTCTGTAAAGAAAAATTACTCAATTGCATCATAAAGATACAGCAGAGTATGTCCAAGTAGAGTTGGGAATAACTTTGTCACTCGTGATGAACCTACTTGGTCCGATATTTTAATATCTTCCCCCATGTCTGTGTACTCAGGTTTGATTTTCCGAGTGGATCATCGGTGGAATCAATAAAATCAGGAATACTCTAAGGCAGTGTTTTGAACTAAATTTCAGTGTCTCTGGATGAACCGGCCATATCACCGTGTGTAGCAAACATGAAGTATCAACAGGCTGTCTGTATGCCTTTTCAACTACATAGAAGTTCGCTACAAATGGCGGCGTGAGGAAAGGTGATTTTGGAATTGGATGCTCTCTCGTCTTTTACGATGCATCTATACTATATTACATTCTAAAACAGTAAAGGATCACTTGCTGACGTAAAGCACAGTAGGCAGGAATAGGAGAAGGGTCAACTGAGAGAAAAAAAAAAGCTTTGTGATGTAATTTTTATTTCTGCAGTTTGGAAAAGAGTTTAACTGTTTTTGTGATGACTCACAAAAATACATAAGGGCATGAAAATTACCCAGGACAACATTCGGGAAACATTTCTGGCGCCTTCACTTACTGAAACCCAGACATAAGCATTCCAGCAAAGACACGGCAACAGCAGGCTTCAGCAAGGAACCGTACAAATGTCCTGGAAAGGGCTTCCCTCTCTGAATGCAGCTTCCTGTCCACAGGATGCTCAAGGCCCAGGCACCTTTATTCTTCCAACTAGAAAGACATACAAAAAGGCCTCAACATGACCTCGGAGGCCCAAACATTTAGCCAAGGCTACTACCAAACAATCTGCTGTCTTCATCCAGGTAAGGGCAGCTTGACGTCTCAAGACACTAAGATGGTGGGTAAATCCAGGGTAGACTGAGATGCAGAAGCTCCAGCAAACGCAGTCCTGTCACTGAAAGACGAATGCAGTACTTATGCCTGCACAAACAGACCCTTCCCTCTGGCCTTGGGCCTAGAACATGATTTTTTGGTAGTTGCTGTTGGGGAAGAGGCCCTTGGGCTTTAACCTGCGAGCAGCCTCCCTTAAATGCTTGGGCTGCAGTGGGGGCTTTTCTCCCCACATCTCACACACGTCCAGGGCCTCTTCCAGCACCTCTCCGACGAAGACCTTGGCTATTCCAGCCATGGCAATGGCCACGTTCTCAGGCTCCGATCCGCCAGTGATAGAATGCATCAGACCTGCAATGCGTGCTTTTGGGAAAGCTGACCGGCGACACACTTCGTAGCGGGCCAGCTGCTCCTCAGACATGGCAGACAGCAGGGTTGCCATCCTCTGAGCCTCCTCCGCATCCACGGTGGGCTTCCTCTCCTTCTTTCCTTTGGTATCTCTTTTCCGTCCTTTGGCTGCAGGAGGAGCTGAGGCTGAGGCTTCACTGTCGCCTTCTGTGAGGTCCGTGACATCCTGACTGCTGAGCTCACCTTCCTGACCCCTGGGTTCTTCCAAGTTCCCATCTAGGTCCTCAGGGAGCCCGTCCTTGTTGCTGCCCTTCAGACCTTGGGGCGTGGCGAACATCTCAGCAGACACAACTGTTTGCCTGCCTGTCTCCATGGGTGAGACTCAGGTCTGCTCCGTGACAGCAGCTGTAGCAGCAGAAGTTACAGCTGGGGTGGTTTGATTATGGATCCGAAGTGAGATTTTGAGAACCATCCTTTTTCTTGTTTTTTTTTTTTTTTTTGATTTACAGATCATGTTTATTAAGCGGCACTCAAAATGTTAAGTCTCATAAACAATAACATTCAGTGATCGACTTCAATCCAACTGTAATCCTTACTTTAAACTAAGGGCAAGAATAATTTTACGCATAGAGCAAATACCCACAAAACCTGGGTATTCCGAACTACAAACATGGTTTCCACAGCCACCTATGGTTTTAGGCAAGGACACATTTCCACGACGAACAAGTACTTACAAATATGTTAATAAAACACTAACGCAAACGCTTACCCTGCCGTCAGCATTTTAAGCAATGCCATTCCTGCTACTGAAAGCATTTATTTTAAGAAGCTTGAATTTGATCCGGGAAAACGTGTTCTCCTAAAACTTTAACAGGATGTTATCAATCCAAAGTGATTTTAAATCAAAAAGCCTTCCAACACAGCATTAAGTATTGTGAAAGCAATGTGAAACTTGCTTTCTGTTTTTTTGTTTGCTTGTTTGTGTGGAGACGGCGTCTCGCTCTGCCGACCAGGCTGGAGGGCAGTGCAGCGATCTCGGCTCACCGCAAGCCCCTCCTCCCGCGTAGACGCCATTCTCCGGCCTCAGCCTCCCGAGTAGCTGGGACTACGGTCACCCGCCACTGCGCCCGGCTAATTTTTTGTATTTTTAGTAGAGACGGGGTTTCACCGTGTTAGCCAGGATGGTCTCGAACTCCTGACTTCGTGATCCGCCCGCCTCGGCCTCCCAAAGTGCTGGGATTACAGGCACGAGCCACCACGCCCGGCCTAGTTCATTCTCTTTAATAATGAACTAGACAGTAAACTAGTTGTTGTCTAAAAACTTCAGAATACATGAAGTACAAGCCTCAGCTGTCAAGTCAGAAATGCCATTTCGATTTCACATATTAAATAGCTACAGTAGGCCAGGCTCGGTGGCTGGCGCCTGCAGTCCCAGCACCGTGGGAGGCCGAGGCAGGCGGATCACGAGGTTCAGAGATCGAAACCATCCTGGCCAACATGGCGAAACCCCGTCACCACCAAAAATACGAAAAGTTAGCCAGGCATGGTGGCAGGCGCCTGCACTTCCCAGGAACCCGAGAGGCCCAGGAAGGAGAATCACCCGAACCCGGGAGGCGGAGCCCGCAGTCAGCCGAGATCACGCCCCTGCACCCCAGCCTGGCGACACAGCGAGACTCCCTCTGAAAAAAAAAAAAAAAAAGAAAAAGAAAAAGAAAAAAGCTACAGTATAGCTCACAAGGTTACAAGGGCGTAAACATACCTAACACGCAAATACGACTTTATCCTTCAGATAGTCAAAAGTCAGAAGGAACGACACGGTTTGCAAGGTACTTTGACTTATGCGTGGTCATTAAAACCCGGTAAGTGATTAAAGTATGGTAATACAAAGGCAGGCAACGACATGCACCAATATCACTCTAAAATCAAAAGCATAAAAAGAAAGGCTGAAAACTCTCTGTTTCTCCATCTTTCATTTACACGGCTAGATATCAGAACCTTACTTTAGAAAATATACAATTATGATATCTGGTTTCCCCAGATGGTAATTTTCAGAATCTACAAAAAGTGTCAAGATGCGTAATTTGCTTCATCGAATGCTTTTCTAGCTCGTTTCAATTCTTCATTCATAGTAAGCAAGTCTTTCACCCTGGCAAACTTCCTTGGGTCCTTTCGAATCAAGAAGATGATATCTTCAACTTGTACTCGACCTTGTCTTCCAATTGACATTGCCTTGTGAGTCATTTCAGTGATATACTTTATGACAAGATCTTCAAGAATATCCACTGACTCAGTATAAGGATTCTGGTCATCCCCAAAGCCATACATCATACATCGCAATTCTTTAGAAAAAAGTCTCTTTCTTTTACCCTGTCCACCTTCTGCACCTCCTCCAATTTCTTCATTTCCTTCCTCAAAGGTGGGGTCTTCTTCCTCGTCTGCCATCCCACTGGCCCGCCGACCCACAGCCCAGAAACTTTCAAAGATTTTGGCTGCTATGTTTCTGGCGAGCCATAGATTAGTCACAAGTGGACACAGCTCCCTGCCTCCCCTTCCCACACACAAACACACACACTGCTTTATCTCACTTCCACAATATGGAGAAACCTGTGGATGGAGAGTTTATTAGTTTTAGATGAATGCAGAAGAAATTCTCACCAATTTTGGATATTGAAAACAAACCCCGGCTCACAGCTCAGAAGTTCTACTAGGCCAAGTGACTGCCTCCTGCTCAGAGTCACACGAGGGACCTCCAGGATGGGTCTGTCTGTGGGGTCGTTGCCTTCACCTGAGAAGAATCTGGCGTCGATCTGATTCGAGTTCGTGGCAGAATCCAATTCCTCAGGTATGTGAAACCCAGGCCCACTTGTTTGTTCTGCCAGCTGCCGGGAGGATGCTCTGAGCTCTTACAGGTGTTGCCCAGGTCTGGGCCGTGCAGCTCCCTGGGTCTGCACCTCCAGGGCTGAGGAATCACCCACAGGGGAATGGAATCTCAGGGAGGTTCAGTCCCAAATAAAGAGCACAGACGATTGAATTAGACCCAGCCCTTAACAGCTATTGTTTCAGGGTAATCCTAATCTAATCAGGGCTTTGGGCGGGCTCCTCAATTCGAGGTTCCGTCCGCACCCAAGGGAGGGGCAGAGGCAGGGCTAGGCTCTGGGGAGGGCGGGGCGGGAAATGCCGGGGGCATTTCAGAATTCTGGATTCCTCACAGAATCGCAAAGTTCACATTTCACAACAATAAAGAAAACAATGAGGGTAAAAATGAGACCTTTTATGAAGTTGCACATTAGAAAACTTAAACGTCTGAGAAAAAAATCTCTAACTCATAGGGAAACAAGTGGTTTATCACATACTCTGAAATAGACTGGGCTGGGTGTGGGGAATATGAAAATATGATTTCTATGTTCTGCTGTTGTATTGTATTGTATTGCATATTATTTATTTATTTTCGAGACAGAGTCTCCCTCTGTCCCCCAGACTGGATTGCAGTGGCCTGATGGCAGCTCACTGCAGCCTCTGCCTCCTGGGCCCAAGCAACTCTCCTGACTCAGCCTCCAGAGTAGCTTGGAGCAACTGTGCGCGCCACCACGCCAGGAGAAATTTGTATTCTTTAAAGTAGAGAGGAGGTTTCACCATTGTGGCCAGGCAAAGCCACAGCCTGGCAGGCGCCACGAAGACCCTGGCCACTGCAGCCGCCGGCAAGAGGGCGCCGCCTACAGGAGGGATCAAGAAGCCTCACCGCTACAGGCCTGGCAGTGCGCAAAATCAGAAAGTACCAGAAGTCCACGCAGCTTCACCTCCTCAAGCTGCCCTTCCAGCGCCCGATGCGCAAGATCGGGCAGCACATCATCCGGGACGTGCGCTTCCAGAGGGCGGCCATTGACGCCCTACGGGAGCCCAGTGAGGCTTCCCTGGTGCACCTCTTTGAAGACACCTAGCTGTGTGCCGTCCATAAAAGCCCTGAACTCTTCTACCCTATATATGTGTATTAGCGCTCTGCTTTGTACCCTCTTCCAGAGGAAACACAAATCCATCAATTGATCATTTAAGCCTTTCTAGCTTGGGTACAACTTTTCGCGTAGCTGTACTTGTAAGCTCTGTACTTTATACTTCCAGAGACTAGACCCTAGACAGTATCTGCTTGGAATAGTGGAGCTAGCTGGCTTCAACTTTATTTAGGCACATGCTAATTACTTGTGAGGGCAAAGGCGGGCAGTGAGGTTCTTAAGCTGACCCCGAAATAGTAAACTTTGGAAAATAGTCAAGTACGGTCACTTTATTTGTTAGATATCTTGTCACCACCTTACCAGCACCAGTCAGAGACCACATTTTTCTAGGTAGTCTCCATAGGTACATTATGAGAAAGACTTTACGACTTGTAGTGAAGCTCCAGGAAAAACCTCATTGTCGTAAACGTGTAATACAACCAGCCATGAAAGCAGTCAAAGCTTTCTCCTGAAAAGATAACACTGTCTACAGATTTCTTTCTTGAGAGCTGTGGCTATGTGATATTACATATTGAGAAGATTTCGTATGCGATTATTAAAAAGTCAGGAAACAACAGATGCTGGCAAGGCTGTGAAGATACAGAAACACTTTTACAACGTCTGTGAGAGTGTAAATCAGTTCAACCATTGTGGAAGTCCGTGTGGCGATTCCTCAAGCATCTAGAACCAGAAATACCATTGGACCCAGCTATCTCATTACCGGGTATATAGCCAAAGGGTTATAATTCATCCAATTACAAGGACACATGCACAGATATGCTCACTGCGGCACAGTTTGCAAGAGCAAAGGACCTGGAACCAACCCAAATGCCCATCAGTGATAGACTGGATAAAGAATATGTGTGGTATATACACCCGGGAATACTAGGCAGCATAAAAAAGAATGAGTTCGTCTTCTTTGCGGTGACATGGACGACCCTGGGGACCATCATTCTCAGCAAACTAACACAGGAACGGAAAAGCAAACACCACATCTTCTCACTCAAAAGTGGGAGTTGATCAATGAGAACACATGGACAGAGAAAGTGGAACGTGACTCTCCGTGGCCTGTCACGGGGTGGGGGGCCAGGGAAAGGAGAGCATTAGGACAAACACCCAAGGCATGTGGGGCTTAAAGCCTAGATGGTGGGTGGATTGGTGCAGCAAACCGCTATGGCACATGTATACCTTGGTAAGAAACCTGCACGTTTTGCACTAGTATCCCATAACTTACAGGAAAAAACAAAAAAAAAAATGCGTAGGGACACTGAACCCTCTCAACTAATCCAGTTTTCCTCTCTGAGAGAACAACGCTGTGTTCCTGCTCTTGAGCTGACCTCTGAGACCTTGATGTGAACTTGTTTCTGTCTTCAGCAGTTCAGATTTACTCAGACCCCACTCAATGTATTGAGTTCTATGAGGGGCAAGAGAAATGTTCTAAGCTTGTGTGTGGAGTCGCCATCAGCACTGCCCTCTGCTGATGCCTGTCTAGACCGCAGGCTGCTTGGGCCAGGTTCTCTTTTCCTCTAGTGTTCTGAAAGGGCCAGAGCTGCCACATCTGCCAGAATACAGCTTCCAAGACTGCTCCATGCTATGGAAAAGGAATGAGCTGAGAGCCATGTTAAGACTGGGAGATAATGAGTCTCTAGGACCTTACTTCCTTTGGGAGCTCAAGCACTTTCATTTCTGAGGGAGCCCTCCCATCTCCATGAGTTCTGCCAAGAACCTGTACCCTCCTTGTGTCTCTAAGACACACCGGTCTAACTTGTGGTACGCCCAGGCAAGAAAGTTGGTTAAAGGAAAGGAAAGCTGAAGAAGGCCAGAATATGGAGGTATGAAACGGAATTTCCCAATTCTTGGTAAAATTTAGAAATTTCCGTAATACCCAAAGGCAGATGCTACGTACCATAAGTCCTATTTTAGCAGCAAAAGCTGAGGGTATGAGGAAATACAACTATATTGTATGGGGGTTTATTTGGCTCCAGGAAGAAAGAGTACATGTTATTCTGCATTCGATATTAGAGCAGAACAATGGGGTCTTTTCGAAAATTTGGCTTTCACTCTGTGATTCAGGGGGCACATGGCAGAGGGAAACACACTGAAATGGAACCACGGATGTCTGTGAGCTGTGCTGGGAAGGTTCAGGGTGATTCCGTCGTAAGTCTCAGGTCTTTATTCTGTAAAGAAAAATTACTCAATTGCATCATAAAGATACAGCAGAGTATGTCCAAGTAGAGTTGGGAATAACTTTGTCACTCGTGATGAACCTACTTGGTCCGATATTTTAATATCTTCCCCCATGTCTGTGTACTCAGGTTTGATTTTCCGAGTGGATCATCGGTGGAATCAATAAAATCAGGAATACTCTAAGGCAGTGTTTTGAACTAAATTTCAGTGTCTCTGGATGAACCGGCCATATCACCGTGTGTAGCAAACATGAAGTATCAACAGGCTGTCTGTATGCCTTTTCAACTACATAGAAGTTCGCTACAAATGGCGGCGTGAGGAAAGGTGATTTTGGAATTGGATGCTCTCTCGTCTTTTACGATGCATCTATACTATATTACATTCTAAAACAGTAAAGGATCACTTGCTGACGTAAAGCACAGTAGGCAGGAATAGGAGAAGGGTCAACTGAGAGAAAAAAAAAAGCTTTGTGATGTAATTTTTATTTCTGCAGTTTGGAAAAGAGTTTAACTGTTTTTGTGATGACTCACAAAAATACATAAGGGCATGAAAATTACCCAGGACAACATTCGGGAAACATTTCTGGCGCCTTCACTTACTGAAACCCAGACATAAGCATTCCAGCAAAGACACGGCAACAGCAGGCTTCAGCAAGGAACCGTACAAATGTCCTGGAAAGGGCTTCCCTCTCTGAATGCAGCTTCCTGTCCACAGGATGCTCAAGGCCCAGGCACCTTTATTCTTCCAACTAGAAAGACATACAAAAAGGCCTCAACATGACCTCGGAGGCCCAAACATTTAGCCAAGGCTACTACCAAACAATCTGCTGTCTTCATCCAGGTAAGGGCAGCTTGACGTCTCAAGACACTAAGATGGTGGGTAAATCCAGGGTAGACTGAGATGCAGAAGCTCCAGCAAACGCAGTCCTGTCACTGAAAGACGAATGCAGTACTTATGCCTGCACAAACAGACCCTTCCCTCTGGCCTTGGGCCTAGAACATGATTTTTTGGTAGTTGCTGTTGGGGAAGAGGCCCTTGGGCTTTAACCTGCGAGCAGCCTCCCTTAAATGCTTGGGCTGCAGTGGGGGCTTTTCTCCCGACATCTCACACACGTCCAGGGCCTCTTCCAGCACCTCTCCGACGAAGACCTTGGCTATTCCAGCCATGGCAATGGCCACGTTCTCAGGCTCCGATCCGCCAGTGATAGAATGCATCAGACCTGCAATGCGTGCTTTTGGGAAAGCTGACCGGCGACACACTTCGTAGCGGGCCAGCTGCTCCTCAGACATGGCAGACAGCAGGGTTGCCATCCTCTGAGCCTCCTCCGCATCCACGGTGGGCTTCCTCTCCTTCTTTCCTTTGGTATCTCTTTTCCGTCCTTTGGCTGCAGGAGGAGCTGAGGCTGAGGCTTCACTGTCGCCTTCTGTGAGGTCCGTGACATCCTGACTGCTGAGCTCACCTTCCTGACCCCTGGGTTCTTCCAAGTTCCCATCTAGGTCCTCAGGGAGCCCGTCCTTGTTGCTGCCCTTCAGACCTTGGGGCGTGGCGAACATCTCAGCAGACACAACTGTTTGCCTGCCTGTCTCCATGGGTGAGACTCAGGTCTGCTCCGTGACAGCAGCTGTAGCAGCAGAAGTTACAGCTGGGGTGGTTTGATTATGGATCCGAAGTGAGATTTTGAGAACCATCCTTTTTCTTGTTTTTTTTTTTTTTTTTTGATTTACAGATCATGTTTATTAAGCGGCACTCAAAATGTTAAGTCTCATAAACAATAACATTCAGTGATCGACTTCAATCCAACTGTAATCCTTACTTTAAACTAAGGGCAAGAATAATTTTACGCATAGAGCAAATACCCACAAAACCTGGGTATTCCGAACTACAAACATGGTTTCCACAGCCACCTATGGTTTTAGGCAAGGACACATTTCCACGACGAACAAGTACTTACAAATATGTTAATAAAACACTAACGCAAACGCTTACCCTGCCGTCAGCATTTTAAGCAATGCCATTCCTGCTACTGAAAGCATTTATTTTAAGAAGCTTGAATTTGATCCGGGAAAACGTGTTCTCCTAAAACTTTAACAGGATGTTATCAATCCAAAGTGATTTTAAATCAAAAAGCCTTCCAACACAGCATTAAGTATTGTGAAAGCAATGTGAAACTTGCTTTCTGTTTTTTTGTTTGCTTGTTTGTGTGGAGACGGCGTCTCGCTCTGCCGACCAGGCTGGAGGGCAGTGCAGCGATCTCGGCTCACCGCAAGCCCCTCCTCCCGCGTAGACGCCATTCTCCGGCCTCAGCCTCCCGAGTAGCTGGGACTACGGTCACCCGCCACTGCGCCCGGCTAATTTTTTGTATTTTTAGTAGAGACGGGGTTTCACCGTGTTAGCCAGGATGGTCTCGAACTCCTGACTTCGTGATCCGCCCGCCTCGGCCTCCCAAAGTGCTGGGATTACAGGCACGAGCCACCACGCCCGGCCTAGTTCATTCTCTTTAATAATGAACTAGACAGTAAACTAGTTGTTGTCTAAAAACTTCAGAATACATGAAGTACAAGCCTCAGCTGTCAAGTCAGAAATGCCATTTCGATTTCACATATTAAATAGCTACAGTAGGCCAGGCTCGGTGGCTGGCGCCTGCAGTCCCAGCACCGTGGGAGGCCGAGGCAGGCGGATCACGAGGTTCAGAGATCGAAACCATCCTGGCCAACATGGCGAAACCCCGTCACCACCAAAAATACGAAAAGTTAGCCAGGCATGGTGGCAGGCGCCTGCACTTCCCAGGAACCCGAGAGGCCCAGGAAGGAGAATCACCCGAACCCGGGAGGCGGAGCCCGCAGTCAGCCGAGATCACGCCCCTGCACCCCAGCCTGGCGACACAGCGAGACTCCCTCTGAAAAAAAAAAAAAAAAAGAAAAAGAAAAAGAAAAAAGCTACAGTATAGCTCACAAGGTTACAAGGGCGTAAACATACCTAACACGCAAATACGACTTTATCCTTCAGATAGTCAAAAGTCAGAAGGAACGACACGGTTTGCAAGGTACTTTGACTTATGCGTGGTCATTAAAACCCGGTAAGTGATTAAAGTATGGTAATACAAAGGCAGGCAACGACATGCACCAATATCACTCTAAAATCAAAAGCATAAAAAGAAAGGCTGAAAACTCTCTGTTTCTCCATCTTTCATTTACACGGCTAGATATCAGAACCTTACTTTAGAAAATATACAATTATGATATCTGGTTTCCCCAGATGGTAATTTTCAGAATCTACAAAAAGTGTCAAGATGCGTAATTTGCTTCATCGAATGCTTTTCTAGCTCGTTTCAATTCTTCATTCATAGTAAGCAAGTCTTTCACCCTGGCAAACTTCCTTGGGTCCTTTCGAATCAAGAAGATGATATCTTCAACTTGTACTCGACCTTGTCTTCCAATTGACATTGCCTTGTGAGTCATTTCAGTGATATACTTTATGACAAGATCTTCAAGAATATCCACTGACTCAGTATAAGGATTCTGGTCATCCCCAAAGCCATACATCATACATCGCAATTCTTTAGAAAAAAGTCTCTTTCTTTTACCCTGTCCACCTTCTGCACCTCCTCCAATTTCTTCATTTCCTTCCTCAAAGGTGGGGTCTTCTTCCTCGTCTGCCATCCCACTGGCCCGCCGACCCACAGCCCAGAAACTTTCAAAGATTTTGGCTGCTATGTTTCTGGCGAGCCATAGATTAGTCACAAGTGGACACAGCTCCCTGCCTCCCCTTCCCACACACAAACACACACACTGCTTTATCTCACTTCCACAATATGGAGAAACCTGTGGATGGAGAGTTTATTAGTTTTAGATGAATGCAGAAGAAATTCTCACCAATTTTGGATATTGAAAACAAACCCCGGCTCACAGCTCAGAAGTTCTACTAGGCCAAGTGACTGCCTCCTGCTCAGAGTCACACGAGGGACCTCCAGGATGGGTCTGTCTGTGGGGTCGTTGCCTTCACCTGAGAAGAATCTGGCGTCGATCTGATTCGAGTTCGTGGCAGAATCCAATTCCTCAGGTATGTGAAACCCAGGCCCACTTGTTTGTTCTGCCAGCTGCCGGGAGGATGCTCTGAGCTCTTACAGGTGTTGCCCAGGTCTGGGCCGTGCAGCTCCCTGGGTCTGCACCTCCAGGGCTGAGGAATCACCCACAGGGGAATGGAATCTCAGGGAGGTTCAGTCCCAAATAAAGAGCACAGACGATTGAATTAGACCCAGCCCTTAACAGCTATTGTTTCAGGGTAATCCTAATCTAATCAGGGCTTTGGGCGGGCTCCTCAATTCGAGGTTCCGTCCGCACCCAAGGGAGGGGCAGAGGCAGGGCTAGGCTCTGGGGAGGGCGGGGCGGGAAATGCCGGGGGCATTTCAGAATTCTGGATTCCTCACAGAATCGCAAAGTTCACATTTCACAACAATAAAGAAAACAATGAGGGTAAAAATGAGACCTTTTATGAAGTTGCACATTAGAAAACTTAAACGTCTGAGAAAAAAATCTCTAACTCATAGGGAAACAAGTGGTTTATCACATACTCTGAAATAGACTGGGCTGGGTGTGGGGAATATGAAAATATGATTTCTATGTTCTGCTGTTGTATTGTATTGTATTGCATATTATTTATTTATTTTCGAGACAGAGTCTCCCTCTGTCCCCCAGACTGGATTGCAGTGGCCTGATGGCAGCTCACTGCAGCCTCTGCCTCCTGGGCCCAAGCAACTCTCCTGACTCAGCCTCCAGAGTAGCTTGGAGCAACTGTGCGCGCCACCACGCCAGGAGAAATTTGTATTCTTTAAAGTAGAGAGGAGGTTTCACCATTGTGGCCAGGCAAAGCCACAGCCTGGCAGGCGCCACGAAGACCCTGGCCACTGCAGCCGCCGGCAAGAGGGCGCCGCCTACAGGAGGGATCAAGAAGCCTCACCGCTACAGGCCTGGCAGTGCGCAAAATCAGAAAGTACCAGAAGTCCACGCAGCTTCACCTCCTCAAGCTGCCCTTCCAGCGCCCGATGCGCAAGATCGGGCAGCACATCATCCGGGACGTGCGCTTCCAGAGGGCGGCCATTGACGCCCTACGGGAGCCCAGTGAGGCTTCCCTGGTGCACCTCTTTGAAGACACCTAGCTGTGTGCCGTCCATAAAAGCCCTGAACTCTTCTACCCTATATATGTGTATTAGCGCTCTGCTTTGTACCCCCTTCCAGAGGAAACACAAATCCATCAATTGATCATTTAAGCCTTTCTAGCTTGGGTACAACTTTTCGCGTAGCTGTACTTGTAAGCTCTGTACTTTATACTTCCAGAGACTAGACCCTAGACAGTATCTGCTTGGAATAGTGGAGCTAGCTGGCTTCAACTTTATTTAGGCACATGCTAATTACTTGTGAGGGCAAAGGCGGGCAGTGAGGTTCTTAAGCTGACCCCGAAATAGTAAACTTTGGAAAATAGTCAAGTACGGTCACTTTATTTGTTAGATATCTTGTCACCACCTTACCAGCACCAGTCAGAGACCACATTTTTCTAGGTAGTCTCCATAGGTACATTATGAGAAAGACTTTACGACTTGTAGTGAAGCTCCAGGAAAAACCTCATTGTCGTAAACGTGTAATACAACCAGCCATGAAAGCAGTCAAAGCTTTCTCCTGAAAAGATAACACTGTCTACAGATTTCTTTCTTGAGAGCTGTGGCTATGTGATATTACATATTGAGAAGATTTCGTATGCGATTATTAAAAAGTCAGGAAACAACAGATGCTGGCAAGGCTGTGAAGATACAGAAACACTTTTACAACGTCTGTGAGAGTGTAAATCAGTTCAACCATTGTGGAAGTCCGTGTGGCGATTCCTCAAGCATCTAGAACCAGAAATACCATTGGACCCAGCTATCTCATTACCGGGTATATAGCCAAAGGGTTATAATTCATCCAATTACAAGGACACATGCACAGATATGCTCACTGCGGCACAGTTTGCAAGAGCAAAGGACCTGGAACCAACCCAAATGCCCATCAGTGATAGACTGGATAAAGAATATGTGTGGTATATACACCCGGGAATACTAGGCAGCATAAAAAAGAATGAGTTCGTCTTCTTTGCGGTGACATGGACGACCCTGGGGACCATCATTCTCAGCAAACTAACACAGGAACGGAAAAGCAAACACCACATCTTCTCACTCAAAAGTGGGAGTTGATCAATGAGAACACATGGACAGAGAAAGTGGAACGTGACTCTCCGTGGCCTGTCACGGGGTGGGGGGCCAGGGAAAGGAGAGCATTAGGACAAACACCCAAGGCATGTGGGGCTTAAAGCCTAGATGGTGGGTGGATTGGTGCAGCAAACCGCTATGGCACATGTATACCTTGGTAAGAAACCTGCACGTTTTGCACTAGTATCCCATAACTTACAGGAAAAAACAAAAAAAAAAATGCGTAGGGACACTGAACCCTCTCAACTAATCCAGTTTTCCTCTCTGAGAGAACAACGCTGTGTTCCTGCTCTTGAGCTGACCTCTGAGACCTTGATGTGAACTTGTTTCTGTCTTCAGCAGTTCAGATTTACTCAGACCCCACTCAATGTATTGAGTTCTATGAGGGGCAAGAGAAATGTTCTAAGCTTGTGTGTGGAGTCGCCATCAGCACTGCCCTCTGCTGATGCCTGTCTAGACCGCAGGCTGCTTGGGCCAGGTTCTCTTTTCCTCTAGTGTTCTGAAAGGGCCAGAGCTGCCACATCTGCCAGAATACAGCTTCCAAGACTGCTCCATGCTATGGAAAAGGAATGAGCTGAGAGCCATGTTAAGACTGGGAGATAATGAGTCTCTAGGACCTTACTTCCTTTGGGAGCTCAAGCACTTTCATTTCTGAGGGAGCCCTCCCATCTCCATGAGTTCTGCCAAGAACCTGTACCCTCCTTGTGTCTCTAAGACACACCGGTCTAACTTGTGGTACGCCCAGGCAAGAAAGTTGGTTAAAGGAAAGGAAAGCTGAAGAAGGCCAGAATATGGAGGTATGAAACGGAATTTCCCAATTCTTGGTAAAATTTAGAAATTTCCGTAATACCCAAAGGCAGATGCTACGTACCATAAGTCCTATTTTAGCAGCAAAAGCTGAGGGTATGAGGAAATACAACTATATTGTATGGGGGTTTATTTGGCTCCAGGAAGAAAGAGTACATGTTATTCTGCATTCGATATTAGAGCAGAACAATGGGGTCTTTTCGAAAATTTGGCTTTCACTCTGTGATTCAGGGGGCACATGGCAGAGGGAAACACACTGAAATGGAACCACGGATGTCTGTGAGCTGTGCTGGGAAGGTTCAGGGTGATTCCGTCGTAAGTCTCAGGTCTTTATTCTGTAAAGAAAAATTACTCAATTGCATCATAAAGATACAGCAGAGTATGTCCAAGTAGAGTTGGGAATAACTTTGTCACTCGTGATGAACCTACTTGGTCCGATATTTTAATATCTTCCCCCATGTCTGTGTACTCAGGTTTGATTTTCCGAGTGGATCATCGGTGGAATCAATAAAATCAGGAATACTCTAAGGCAGTGTTTTGAACTAAATTTCAGTGTCTCTGGATGAACCGGCCATATCACCGTGTGTAGCAAACATGAAGTATCAACAGGCTGTCTGTATGCCTTTTCAACTACATAGAAGTTCGCTACAAATGGCGGCGTGAGGAAAGGTGATTTTGGAATTGGATGCTCTCTCGTCTTTTACGATGCATCTATACTATATTACATTCTAAAACAGTAAAGGATCACTTGCTGACGTAAAGCACAGTAGGCAGGAATAGGAGAAGGGTCAACTGAGAGAAAAAAAAAAGCTTTGTGATGTAATTTTTATTTCTGCAGTTTGGAAAAGAGTTTAACTGTTTTTGTGATGACTCACAAAAATACATAAGGGCATGAAAATTACCCAGGACAACATTCGGGAAACATTTCTGGCGCCTTCACTTACTGAAACCCAGACATAAGCATTCCAGCAAAGACACGGCAACAGCAGGCTTCAGCAAGGAACCGTACAAATGTCCTGGAAAGGGCTTCCCTCTCTGAATGCAGCTTCCTGTCCACAGGATGCTCAAGGCCCAGGCACCTTTATTCTTCCAACTAGAAAGACATACAAAAAGGCCTCAACATGACCTCGGAGGCCCAAACATTTAGCCAAGGCTACTACCAAACAATCTGCTGTCTTCATCCAGGTAAGGGCAGCTTGACGTCTCAAGACACTAAGATGGTGGGTAAATCCAGGGTAGACTGAGATGCAGAAGCTCCAGCAAACGCAGTCCTGTCACTGAAAGACGAATGCAGTACTTATGCCTGCACAAACAGACCCTTCCCTCTGGCCTTGGGCCTAGAACATGATTTTTTGGTAGTTGCTGTTGGGGAAGAGGCCCTTGGGCTTTAACCTGCGAGCAGCCTCCCTTAAATGCTTGGGCTGCAGTGGGGGCTTTTCTCCCGACATCTCACACACGTCCAGGGCCTCTTCCAGCACCTCTCCGACGAAGACCTTGGCTATTCCAGCCATGGCAATGGCCACGTTCTCAGGCTCCGATCCGCCAGTGATAGAATGCATCAGACCTGCAATGCGTGCTTTTGGGAAAGCTGACCGGCGACACACTTCGTAGCGGGCCAGCTGCTCCTCAGACATGGCAGACAGCAGGGTTGCCATCCTCTGAGCCTCCTCCGCATCCACGGTGGGCTTCCTCTCCTTCTTTCCTTTGGTATCTCTTTTCCGTCCTTTGGCTGCAGGAGGAGCTGAGGCTGAGGCTTCACTGTCGCCTTCTGTGAGGTCCGTGACATCCTGACTGCTGAGCTCACCTTCCTGACCCCTGGGTTCTTCCAAGTTCCCATCTAGGTCCTCAGGGAGCCCGTCCTTGTTGCTGCCCTTCAGACCTTGGGGCGTGGCGAACATCTCAGCAGACACAACTGTTTGCCTGCCTGTCTCCATGGGTGAGACTCAGGTCTGCTCCGTGACAGCAGCTGTAGCAGCAGAAGTTACAGCTGGGGTGGTTTGATTATGGATCCGAAGTGAGATTTTGAGAACCATCCTTTTTCTTGTTTTTTTTTTTTTTTTTTGATTTACAGATCATGTTTATTAAGCGGCACTCAAAATGTTAAGTCTCATAAACAATAACATTCAGTGATCGACTTCAATCCAACTGTAATCCTTACTTTAAACTAAGGGCAAGAATAATTTTACGCATAGAGCAAATACCCACAAAACCTGGGTATTCCGAACTACAAACATGGTTTCCACAGCCACCTATGGTTTTAGGCAAGGACACATTTCCACGACGAACAAGTACTTACAAATATGTTAATAAAACACTAACGCAAACGCTTACCCTGCCGTCAGCATTTTAAGCAATGCCATTCCTGCTACTGAAAGCATTTATTTTAAGAAGCTTGAATTTGATCCGGGAAAACGTGTTCTCCTAAAACTTTAACAGGATGTTATCAATCCAAAGTGATTTTAAATCAAAAAGCCTTCCAACACAGCATTAAGTATTGTGAAAGCAATGTGAAACTTGCTTTCTGTTTTTTTGTTTGCTTGTTTGTGTGGAGACGGCGTCTCGCTCTGCCGACCAGGCTGGAGGGCAGTGCAGCGATCTCGGCTCACCGCAAGCCCCTCCTCCCGCGTAGACGCCATTCTCCGGCCTCAGCCTCCCGAGTAGCTGGGACTACGGTCACCCGCCACTGCGCCCGGCTAATTTTTTGTATTTTTAGTAGAGACGGGGTTTCACCGTGTTAGCCAGGATGGTCTCGAACTCCTGACTTCGTGATCCGCCCGCCTCGGCCTCCCAAAGTGCTGGGATTACAGGCACGAGCCACCACGCCCGGCCTAGTTCATTCTCTTTAATAATGAACTAGACAGTAAACTAGTTGTTGTCTAAAAACTTCAGAATACATGAAGTACAAGCCTCAGCTGTCAAGTCAGAAATGCCATTTCGATTTCACATATTAAATAGCTACAGTAGGCCAGGCTCGGTGGCTGGCGCCTGCAGTCCCAGCACCGTGGGAGGCCGAGGCAGGCGGATCACGAGGTTCAGAGATCGAAACCATCCTGGCCAACATGGCGAAACCCCGTCACCACCAAAAATACGAAAAGTTAGCCAGGCATGGTGGCAGGCGCCTGCACTTCCCAGGAACCCGAGAGGCCCAGGAAGGAGAATCACCCGAACCCGGGAGGCGGAGCCCGCAGTCAGCCGAGATCACGCCCCTGCACCCCAGCCTGGCGACACAGCGAGACTCCCTCTGAAAAAAAAAAAAAAAAAGAAAAAGAAAAAGAAAAAAGCTACAGTATAGCTCACAAGGTTACAAGGGCGTAAACATACCTAACACGCAAATACGACTTTATCCTTCAGATAGTCAAAAGTCAGAAGGAACGACACGGTTTGCAAGGTACTTTGACTTATGCGTGGTCATTAAAACCCGGTAAGTGATTAAAGTATGGTAATACAAAGGCAGGCAACGACATGCACCAATATCACTCTAAAATCAAAAGCATAAAAAGAAAGGCTGAAAACTCTCTGTTTCTCCATCTTTCATTTACACGGCTAGATATCAGAACCTTACTTTAGAAAATATACAATTATGATATCTGGTTTCCCCAGATGGTAATTTTCAGAATCTACAAAAAGTGTCAAGATGCGTAATTTGCTTCATCGAATGCTTTTCTAGCTCGTTTCAATTCTTCATTCATAGTAAGCAAGTCTTTCACCCTGGCAAACTTCCTTGGGTCCTTTCGAATCAAGAAGATGATATCTTCAACTTGTACTCGACCTTGTCTTCCAATTGACATTGCCTTGTGAGTCATTTCAGTGATATACTTTATGACAAGATCTTCAAGAATATCCACTGACTCAGTATAAGGATTCTGGTCATCCCCAAAGCCATACATCATACATCGCAATTCTTTAGAAAAAAGTCTCTTTCTTTTACCCTGTCCACCTTCTGCACCTCCTCCAATTTCTTCATTTCCTTCCTCAAAGGTGGGGTCTTCTTCCTCGTCTGCCATCCCACTGGCCCGCCGACCCACAGCCCAGAAACTTTCAAAGATTTTGGCTGCTATGTTTCTGGCGAGCCATAGATTAGTCACAAGTGGACACAGCTCCCTGCCTCCCCTTCCCACACACAAACACACACACTGCTTTATCTCACTTCCACAATATGGAGAAACCTGTGGATGGAGAGTTTATTAGTTTTAGATGAATGCAGAAGAAATTCTCACCAATTTTGGATATTGAAAACAAACCCCGGCTCACAGCTCAGAAGTTCTACTAGGCCAAGTGACTGCCTCCTGCTCAGAGTCACACGAGGGACCTCCAGGATGGGTCTGTCTGTGGGGTCGTTGCCTTCACCTGAGAAGAATCTGGCGTCGATCTGATTCGAGTTCGTGGCAGAATCCAATTCCTCAGGTATGTGAAACCCAGGCCCACTTGTTTGTTCTGCCAGCTGCCGGGAGGATGCTCTGAGCTCTTACAGGTGTTGCCCAGGTCTGGGCCGTGCAGCTCCCTGGGTCTGCACCTCCAGGGCTGAGGAATCACCCACAGGGGAATGGAATCTCAGGGAGGTTCAGTCCCAAATAAAGAGCACAGACGATTGAATTAGACCCAGCCCTTAACAGCTATTGTTTCAGGGTAATCCTAATCTAATCAGGGCTTTGGGCGGGCTCCTCAATTCGAGGTTCCGTCCGCACCCAAGGGAGGGGCAGAGGCAGGGCTAGGCTCTGGGGAGGGCGGGGCGGGAAATGCCGGGGGCATTTCAGAATTCTGGATTCCTCACAGAATCGCAAAGTTCACATTTCACAACAATAAAGAAAACAATGAGGGTAAAAATGAGACCTTTTATGAAGTTGCACATTAGAAAACTTAAACGTCTGAGAAAAAAATCTCTAACTCATAGGGAAACAAGTGGTTTATCACATACTCTGAAATAGACTGGGCTGGGTGTGGGGAATATGAAAATATGATTTCTATGTTCTGCTGTTGTATTGTATTGTATTGCATATTATTTATTTATTTTCGAGACAGAGTCTCCCTCTGTCCCCCAGACTGGATTGCAGTGGCCTGATGGCAGCTCACTGCAGCCTCTGCCTCCTGGGCCCAAGCAACTCTCCTGACTCAGCCTCCAGAGTAGCTTGGAGCAACTGTGCGCGCCACCACGCCAGGAGAAATTTGTATTCTTTAAAGTAGAGAGGAGGTTTCACCATTGTGGCCAGGCAAAGCCACAGCCTGGCAGGCGCCACGAAGACCCTGGCCACTGCAGCCGCCGGCAAGAGGGCGCCGCCTACAGGAGGGATCAAGAAGCCTCACCGCTACAGGCCTGGCAGTGCGCAAAATCAGAAAGTACCAGAAGTCCACGCAGCTTCACCTCCTCAAGCTGCCCTTCCAGCGCCCGATGCGCAAGATCGGGCAGCACATCATCCGGGACGTGCGCTTCCAGAGGGCGGCCATTGACGCCCTACGGGAGCCCAGTGAGGCTTCCCTGGTGCACCTCTTTGAAGACACCTAGCTGTGTGCCGTCCATAAAAGCCCTGAACTCTTCTACCCTATATATGTGTATTAGCGCTCTGCTTTGTACCCCCTTCCAGAGGAAACACAAATCCATCAATTGATCATTTAAGCCTTTCTAGCTTGGGTACAACTTTTCGCGTAGCTGTACTTGTAAGCTCTGTACTTTATACTTCCAGAGACTAGACCCTAGACAGTATCTGCTTGGAATAGTGGAGCTAGCTGGCTTCAACTTTATTTAGGCACATGCTAATTACTTGTGAGGGCAAAGGCGGGCAGTGAGGTTCTTAAGCTGACCCCGAAATAGTAAACTTTGGAAAATAGTCAAGTACGGTCACTTTATTTGTTAGATATCTTGTCACCACCTTACCAGCACCAGTCAGAGACCACATTTTTCTAGGTAGTCTCCATAGGTACATTATGAGAAAGACTTTACGACTTGTAGTGAAGCTCCAGGAAAAACCTCATTGTCGTAAACGTGTAATACAACCAGCCATGAAAGCAGTCAAAGCTTTCTCCTGAAAAGATAACACTGTCTACAGATTTCTTTCTTGAGAGCTGTGGCTATGTGATATTACATATTGAGAAGATTTCGTATGCGATTATTAAAAAGTCAGGAAACAACAGATGCTGGCAAGGCTGTGAAGATACAGAAACACTTTTACAACGTCTGTGAGAGTGTAAATCAGTTCAACCATTGTGGAAGTCCGTGTGGCGATTCCTCAAGCATCTAGAACCAGAAATACCATTGGACCCAGCTATCTCATTACCGGGTATATAGCCAAAGGGTTATAATTCATCCAATTACAAGGACACATGCACAGATATGCTCACTGCGGCACAGTTTGCAAGAGCAAAGGACCTGGAACCAACCCAAATGCCCATCAGTGATAGACTGGATAAAGAATATGTGTGGTATATACACCCGGGAATACTAGGCAGCATAAAAAAGAATGAGTTCGTCTTCTTTGCGGTGACATGGACGACCCTGGGGACCATCATTCTCAGCAAACTAACACAGGAACGGAAAAGCAAACACCACATCTTCTCACTCAAAAGTGGGAGTTGATCAATGAGAACACATGGACAGAGAAAGTGGAACGTGACTCTCCGTGGCCTGTCACGGGGTGGGGGGCCAGGGAAAGGAGAGCATTAGGACAAACACCCAAGGCATGTGGGGCTTAAAGCCTAGATGGTGGGTGGATTGGTGCAGCAAACCGCTATGGCACATGTATACCTTGGTAAGAAACCTGCACGTTTTGCACTAGTATCCCATAACTTACAGGAAAAAACAAAAAAAAAAATGCGTAGGGACACTGAACCCTCTCAACTAATCCAGTTTTCCTCTCTGAGAGAACAACGCTGTGTTCCTGCTCTTGAGCTGACCTCTGAGACCTTGATGTGAACTTGTTTCTGTCTTCAGCAGTTCAGATTTACTCAGACCCCACTCAATGTATTGAGTTCTATGAGGGGCAAGAGAAATGTTCTAAGCTTGTGTGTGGAGTCGCCATCAGCACTGCCCTCTGCTGATGCCTGTCTAGACCGCAGGCTGCTTGGGCCAGGTTCTCTTTTCCTCTAGTGTTCTGAAAGGGCCAGAGCTGCCACATCTGCCAGAATACAGCTTCCAAGACTGCTCCATGCTATGGAAAAGGAATGAGCTGAGAGCCATGTTAAGACTGGGAGATAATGAGTCTCTAGGACCTTACTTCCTTTGGGAGCTCAAGCACTTTCATTTCTGAGGGAGCCCTCCCATCTCCATGAGTTCTGCCAAGAACCTGTACCCTCCTTGTGTCTCTAAGACACACCGGTCTAACTTGTGGTACGCCCAGGCAAGAAAGTTGGTTAAAGGAAAGGAAAGCTGAAGAAGGCCAGAATATGGAGGTATGAAACGGAATTTCCCAATTCTTGGTAAAATTTAGAAATTTCCGTAATACCCAAAGGCAGATGCTACGTACCATAAGTCCTATTTTAGCAGCAAAAGCTGAGGGTATGAGGAAATACAACTATATTGTATGGGGGTTTATTTGGCTCCAGGAAGAAAGAGTACATGTTATTCTGCATTCGATATTAGAGCAGAACAATGGGGTCTTTTCGAAAATTTGGCTTTCACTCTGTGATTCAGGGGGCACATGGCAGAGGGAAACACACTGAAATGGAACCACGGATGTCTGTGAGCTGTGCTGGGAAGGTTCAGGGTGATTCCGTCGTAAGTCTCAGGTCTTTATTCTGTAAAGAAAAATTACTCAATTGCATCATAAAGATACAGCAGAGTATGTCCAAGTAGAGTTGGGAATAACTTTGTCACTCGTGATGAACCTACTTGGTCCGATATTTTAATATCTTCCCCCATGTCTGTGTACTCAGGTTTGATTTTCCGAGTGGATCATCGGTGGAATCAATAAAATCAGGAATACTCTAAGGCAGTGTTTTGAACTAAATTTCAGTGTCTCTGGATGAACCGGCCATATCACCGTGTGTAGCAAACATGAAGTATCAACAGGCTGTCTGTATGCCTTTTCAACTACATAGAAGTTCGCTACAAATGGCGGCGTGAGGAAAGGTGATTTTGGAATTGGATGCTCTCTCGTCTTTTACGATGCATCTATACTATATTACATTCTAAAACAGTAAAGGATCACTTGCTGACGTAAAGCACAGTAGGCAGGAATAGGAGAAGGGTCAACTGAGAGAAAAAAAAAAGCTTTGTGATGTAATTTTTATTTCTGCAGTTTGGAAAAGAGTTTAACTGTTTTTGTGATGACTCACAAAAATACATAAGGGCATGAAAATTACCCAGGACAACATTCGGGAAACATTTCTGGCGCCTTCACTTACTGAAACCCAGACATAAGCATTCCAGCAAAGACACGGCAACAGCAGGCTTCAGCAAGGAACCGTACAAATGTCCTGGAAAGGGCTTCCCTCTCTGAATGCAGCTTCCTGTCCACAGGATGCTCAAGGCCCAGGCACCTTTATTCTTCCAACTAGAAAGACATACAAAAAGGCCTCAACATGACCTCGGAGGCCCAAACATTTAGCCAAGGCTACTACCAAACAATCTGCTGTCTTCATCCAGGTAAGGGCAGCTTGACGTCTCAAGACACTAAGATGGTGGGTAAATCCAGGGTAGACTGAGATGCAGAAGCTCCAGCAAACGCAGTCCTGTCACTGAAAGACGAATGCAGTACTTATGCCTGCACAAACAGACCCTTCCCTCTGGCCTTGGGCCTAGAACATGATTTTTTGGTAGTTGCTGTTGGGGAAGAGGCCCTTGGGCTTTAACCTGCGAGCAGCCTCCCTTAAATGCTTGGGCTGCAGTGGGGGCTTTTCTCCCGACATCTCACACACGTCCAGGGCCTCTTCCAGCACCTCTCCGACGAAGACCTTGGCTATTCCAGCCATGGCAATGGCCACGTTCTCAGGCTCCGATCCGCCAGTGATAGAATGCATCAGACCTGCAATGCGTGCTTTTGGGAAAGCTGACCGGCGACACACTTCGTAGCGGGCCAGCTGCTCCTCAGACATGGCAGACAGCAGGGTTGCCATCCTCTGAGCCTCCTCCGCATCCACGGTGGGCTTCCTCTCCTTCTTTCCTTTGGTATCTCTTTTCCGTCCTTTGGCTGCAGGAGGAGCTGAGGCTGAGGCTTCACTGTCGCCTTCTGTGAGGTCCGTGACATCCTGACTGCTGAGCTCACCTTCCTGACCCCTGGGTTCTTCCAAGTTCCCATCTAGGTCCTCAGGGAGCCCGTCCTTGTTGCTGCCCTTCAGACCTTGGGGCGTGGCGAACATCTCAGCAGACACAACTGTTTGCCTGCCTGTCTCCATGGGTGAGACTCAGGTCTGCTCCGTGACAGCAGCTGTAGCAGCAGAAGTTACAGCTGGGGTGGTTTGATTATGGATCCGAAGTGAGATTTTGAGAACCATCCTTTTTCTTGTTTTTTTTTTTTTTTTTGATTTACAGATCATGTTTATTAAGCGGCACTCAAAATGTTAAGTCTCATAAACAATAACATTCAGTGATCGACTTCAATCCAACTGTAATCCTTACTTTAAACTAAGGGCAAGAATAATTTTACGCATAGAGTAAATACCCACAAAACCTGGGTATTCCGAACTACAAACATGGTTTCCACAGCCACCTATGGTTTTAGGCAAGGACACATTTCCACGACGAACAAGTACTTACAAATATGTTAATAAAACACTAACGCAAACGCTTACCCTGCCGTCAGCATTTTAAGCAATGCCATTCCTGCTACTGAAAGCATTTATTTTAAGAAGCTTGAATTTGATCCGGGAAAACGTGTTCTCCTAAAACTTTAACAGGATGTTATCAATCCAAAGTGATTTTAAATCAAAAAGCCTTCCAACACAGCATTAAGTATTGTGAAAGCAATGTGAAACTTGCTTTCTGTTTTTTTGTTTGCTTGTTTGTGTGGAGACGGCGTCTCGCTCTGCCGACCAGGCTGGAGGGCAGTGCAGCGATCTCGGCTCACCGCAAGCCCCTCCTCCCGCGTAGACGCCATTCTCCGGCCTCAGCCTCCCGAGTAGCTGGGACTACGGTCACCCGCCACTGCGCCCGGCTAATTTTTTGTATTTTTAGTAGAGACGGGGTTTCACCGTGTTAGCCAGGATGGTCTCGAACTCCTGACTTCGTGATCCGCCCGCCTCGGCCTCCCAAAGTGCTGGGATTACAGGCACGAGCCACCACGCCCGGCCTAGTTCATTCTCTTTAATAATGAACTAGACAGTAAACTAGTTGTTGTCTAAAAACTTCAGAATACATGAAGTACAAGCCTCAGCTGTCAAGTCAGAAATGCCATTTCGATTTCACATATTAAATAGCTACAGTAGGCCAGGCTCGGTGGCTGGCGCCTGCAGTCCCAGCACCGTGGGAGGCCGAGGCAGGCGGATCACGAGGTTCAGAGATCGAAACCATCCTGGCCAACATGGCGAAACCCCGTCACCACCAAAAATACGAAAAGTTAGCCAGGCATGGTGGCAGGCGCCTGCACTTCCCAGGAACCCGAGAGGCCCAGGAAGGAGAATCACCCGAACCCGGGAGGCGGAGCCCGCAGTCAGCCGAGATCACGCCCCTGCACCCCAGCCTGGCGACACAGCGAGACTCCCTCTGAAAAAAAAAAAAAAAAAGAAAAAGAAAAAGAAAAAAGCTACAGTATAGCTCACAAGGTTACAAGGGCGTAAACATACCTAACACGCAAATACGACTTTATCCTTCAGATAGTCAAAAGTCAGAAGGAACGACACGGTTTGCAAGGTACTTTGACTTATGCGTGGTCATTAAAACCCGGTAAGTGATTAAAGTATGGTAATACAAAGGCAGGCAACGACATGCACCAATATCACTCTAAAATCAAAAGCATAAAAAGAAAGGCTGAAAACTCTCTGTTTCTCCATCTTTCATTTACACGGCTAGATATCAGAACCTTACTTTAGAAAATATACAATTATGATATCTGGTTTCCCCAGATGGTAATTTTCAGAATCTACAAAAAGTGTCAAGATGCGTAATTTGCTTCATCGAATGCTTTTCTAGCTCGTTTCAATTCTTCATTCATAGTAAGCAAGTCTTTCACCCTGGCAAACTTCCTTGGGTCCTTTCGAATCAAGAAGATGATATCTTCAACTTGTACTCGACCTTGTCTTCCAATTGACATTGCCTTGTGAGTCATTTCAGTGATATACTTTATGACAAGATCTTCAAGAATATCCACTGACTCAGTATAAGGATTCTGGTCATCCCCAAAGCCATACATCATACATCGCAATTCTTTAGAAAAAAGTCTCTTTCTTTTACCCTGTCCACCTTCTGCACCTCCTCCAATTTCTTCATTTCCTTCCTCAAAGGTGGGGTCTTCTTCCTCGTCTGCCATCCCACTGGCCCGCCGACCCACAGCCCAGAAACTTTCAAAGATTTTGGCTGCTATGTTTCTGGCGAGCCATAGATTAGTCACAAGTGGACACAGCTCCCTGCCTCCCCTTCCCACACACAAACACACACACTGCTTTATCTCACTTCCACAATATGGAGAAACCTGTGGATGGAGAGTTTATTAGTTTTAGATGAATGCAGAAGAAATTCTCACCAATTTTGGATATTGAAAACAAACCCCGGCTCACAGCTCAGAAGTTCTACTAGGCCAAGTGACTGCCTCCTGCTCAGAGTCACACGAGGGACCTCCAGGATGGGTCTGTCTGTGGGGTCGTTGCCTTCACCTGAGAAGAATCTGGCGTCGATCTGATTCGAGTTCGTGGCAGAATCCAATTCCTCAGGTATGTGAAACCCAGGCCCACTTGTTTGTTCTGCCAGCTGCCGGGAGGATGCTCTGAGCTCTTACAGGTGTTGCCCAGGTCTGGGCCGTGCAGCTCCCTGGGTCTGCACCTCCAGGGCTGAGGAATCACCCACAGGGGAATGGAATCTCAGGGAGGTTCAGTCCCAAATAAAGAGCACAGACGATTGAATTAGACCCAGCCCTTAACAGCTATTGTTTCAGGGTAATCCTAATCTAATCAGGGCTTTGGGCGGGCTCCTCAATTCGAGGTTCCGTCCGCACCCAAGGGAGGGGCAGAGGCAGGGCTAGGCTCTGGGGAGGGCGGGGCGGGAAATGCCGGGGGCATTTCAGAATTCTGGATTCCTCACAGAATCGCAAAGTTCACATTTCACAACAATAAAGAAAACAATGAGGGTAAAAATGAGACCTTTTATGAAGTTGCACATTAGAAAACTTAAACGTCTGAGAAAAAAATCTCTAACTCATAGGGAAACAAGTGGTTTATCACATACTCTGAAATAGACTGGGCTGGGTGTGGGGAATATGAAAATATGATTTCTATGTTCTGCTGTTGTATTGTATTGTATTGCATATTATTTATTTATTTTCGAGACAGAGTCTCCCTCTGTCCCCCAGACTGGATTGCAGTGGCCTGATGGCAGCTCACTGCAGCCTCTGCCTCCTGGGCCCAAGCAACTCTCCTGACTCAGCCTCCAGAGTAGCTTGGAGCAACTGTGCGCGCCACCACGCCAGGAGAAATTTGTATTCTTTAAAGTAGAGAGGAGGTTTCACCATTGTGGCCAGGCAAAGCCACAGCCTGGCAGGCGCCACGAAGACCCTGGCCACTGCAGCCGCCGGCAAGAGGGCGCCGCCTACAGGAGGGATCAAGAAGCCTCACCGCTACAGGCCTGGCAGTGCGCAAAATCAGAAAGTACCAGAAGTCCACGCAGCTTCACCTCCTCAAGCTGCCCTTCCAGCGCCCGATGCGCAAGATCGGGCAGCACATCATCCGGGACGTGCGCTTCCAGAGGGCGGCCATTGACGCCCTACGGGAGCCCAGTGAGGCTTCCCTGGTGCACCTCTTTGAAGACACCTAGCTGTGTGCCGTCCATAAAAGCCCTGAACTCTTCTACCCTATATATGTGTATTAGCGCTCTGCTTTGTACCCCCTTCCAGAGGAAACACAAATCCATCAATTGATCATTTAAGCCTTTCTAGCTTGGGTACAACTTTTCGCGTAGCTGTACTTGTAAGCTCTGTACTTTATACTTCCAGAGACTAGACCCTAGACAGTATCTGCTTGGAATAGTGGAGCTAGCTGGCTTCAACTTTATTTAGGCACATGCTAATTACTTGTGAGGGCAAAGGCGGGCAGTGAGGTTCTTAAGCTGACCCCGAAATAGTAAACTTTGGAAAATAGTCAAGTACGGTCACTTTATTTGTTAGATATCTTGTCACCACCTTACCAGCACCAGTCAGAGACCACATTTTTCTAGGTAGTCTCCATAGGTACATTATGAGAAAGACTTTACGACTTGTAGTGAAGCTCCAGGAAAAACCTCATTGTCGTAAACGTGTAATACAACCAGCCATGAAAGCAGTCAAAGCTTTCTCCTGAAAAGATAACACTGTCTACAGATTTCTTTCTTGAGAGCTGTGGCTATGTGATATTACATATTGAGAAGATTTCGTATGCGATTATTAAAAAGTCAGGAAACAACAGATGCTGGCAAGGCTGTGAAGATACAGAAACACTTTTACAACGTCTGTGAGAGTGTAAATCAGTTCAACCATTGTGGAAGTCCGTGTGGCGATTCCTCAAGCATCTAGAACCAGAAATACCATTGGACCCAGCTATCTCATTACCGGGTATATAGCCAAAGGGTTATAATTCATCCAATTACAAGGACACATGCACAGATATGCTCACTGCGGCACAGTTTGCAAGAGCAAAGGACCTGGAACCAACCCAAATGCCCATCAGTGATAGACTGGATAAAGAATATGTGTGGTATATACACCCGGGAATACTAGGCAGCATAAAAAAGAATGAGTTCGTCTTCTTTGCGGTGACATGGACGACCCTGGGGACCATCATTCTCAGCAAACTAACACAGGAACGGAAAAGCAAACACCACATCTTCTCACTCAAAAGTGGGAGTTGATCAATGAGAACACATGGACAGAGAAAGTGGAACGTGACTCTCCGTGGCCTGTCACGGGGTGGGGGGCCAGGGAAAGGAGAGCATTAGGACAAACACCCAAGGCATGTGGGGCTTAAAGCCTAGATGGTGGGTGGATTGGTGCAGCAAACCGCTATGGCACATGTATACCTTGGTAAGAAACCTGCACGTTTTGCACTAGTATCCCATAACTTACAGGAAAAAACAAAAAAAAAATGCGTAGGGACACTGAACCCTCTCAACTAATCCAGTTTTCCTCTCTGAGAGAACAACGCTGTGTTCCTGCTCTTGAGCTGACCTCTGAGACCTTGATGTGAACTTGTTTCTGTCTTCAGCAGTTCAGATTTACTCAGACCCCACTCAATGTATTGAGTTCTATGAGGGGCAAGAGAAATGTTCTAAGCTTGTGTGTGGAGTCGCCATCAGCACTGCCCTCTGCTGATGCCTGTCTAGACCGCAGGCTGCTTGGGCCAGGTTCTCTTTTCCTCTAGTGTTCTGAAAGGGCCAGAGCTGCCACATCTGCCAGAATACAGCTTCCAAGACTGCTCCATGCTATGGAAAAGGAATGAGCTGAGAGCCATGTTAAGACTGGGAGATAATGAGTCTCTAGGACCTTACTTCCTTTGGGAGCTCAAGCACTTTCATTTCTGAGGGAGCCCTCCCATCTCCATGAGTTCTGCCAAGAACCTGTACCCTCCTTGTGTCTCTAAGACACACCGGTCTAACTTGTGGTACGCCCAGGCAAGAAAGTTGGTTAAAGGAAAGGAAAGCTGAAGAAGGCCAGAATATGGAGGTATGAAACGGAATTTCCCAATTCTTGGTAAAATTTAGAAATTTCCGTAATACCCAAAGGCAGATGCTACGTACCATAAGTCCTATTTTAGCAGCAAAAGCTGAGGGTATGAGGAAATACAACTATATTGTATGGGGGTTTATTTGGCTCCAGGAAGAAAGAGTACATGTTATTCTGCATTCGATATTAGAGCAGAACAATGGGGTCTTTTCGAAAATTTGGCTTTCACTCTGTGATTCAGGGGGCACATGGCAGAGGGAAACACACTGAAATGGAACCACGGATGTCTGTGAGCTGTGCTGGGAAGGTTCAGGGTGATTCCGTCGTAAGTCTCAGGTCTTTATTCTGTAAAGAAAAATTACTCAATTGCATCATAAAGATACAGCAGAGTATGTCCAAGTAGAGTTGGGAATAACTTTGTCACTCGTGATGAACCTACTTGGTCCGATATTTTAATATCTTCCCCCATGTCTGTGTACTCAGGTTTGATTTTCCGAGTGGATCATCGGTGGAATCAATAAAATCAGGAATACTCTAAGGCAGTGTTTTGAACTAAATTTCAGTGTCTCTGGATGAACCGGCCATATCACCGTGTGTAGCAAACATGAAGTATCAACAGGCTGTCTGTATGCCTTTTCAACTACATAGAAGTTCGCTACAAATGGCGGCGTGAGGAAAGGTGATTTTGGAATTGGATGCTCTCTCGTCTTTTACGATGCATCTATACTATATTACATTCTAAAACAGTAAAGGATCACTTGCTGACGTAAAGCACAGTAGGCAGGAATAGGAGAAGGGTCAACTGAGAGAAAAAAAAAAGCTTTGTGATGTAATTTTTATTTCTGCAGTTTGGAAAAGAGTTTAACTGTTTTTGTGATGACTCACAAAAATACATAAGGGCATGAAAATTACCCAGGACAACATTCGGGAAACATTTCTGGCGCCTTCACTTACTGAAACCCAGACATAAGCATTCCAGCAAAGACACGGCAACAGCAGGCTTCAGCAAGGAACCGTACAAATGTCCTGGAAAGGGCTTCCCTCTCTGAATGCAGCTTCCTGTCCACAGGATGCTCAAGGCCCAGGCACCTTTATTCTTCCAACTAGAAAGACATACAAAAAGGCCTCAACATGACCTCGGAGGCCCAAACATTTAGCCAAGGCTACTACCAAACAATCTGCTGTCTTCATCCAGGTAAGGGCAGCTTGACGTCTCAAGACACTAAGATGGTGGGTAAATCCAGGGTAGACTGAGATGCAGAAGCTCCAGCAAACGCAGTCCTGTCACTGAAAGACGAATGCAGTACTTATGCCTGCACAAACAGACCCTTCCCTCTGGCCTTGGGCCTAGAACATGATTTTTTGGTAGTTGCTGTTGGGGAAGAGGCCCTTGGGCTTTAACCTGCGAGCAGCCTCCCTTAAATGCTTGGGCTGCAGTGGGGGCTTTTCTCCCCACATCTCACACACGTCCAGGGCCTCTTCCAGCACCTCTCCGACGAAGACCTTGGCTATTCCAGCCATGGCAATGGCCACGTTCTCAGGCTCCGATCCGCCAGTGATAGAATGCATCAGACCTGCAATGCGTGCTTTTGGGAAAGCTGACCGGCGACACACTTCGTAGCGGGCCAGCTGCTCCTCAGACATGGCAGACAGCAGGGTTGCCATCCTCTGAGCCTCCTCCGCATCCACGGTGGGCTTCCTCTCCTTCTTTCCTTTGGTATCTCTTTTCCGTCCTTTGGCTGCAGGAGGAGCTGAGGCTGAGGCTTCACTGTCGCCTTCTGTGAGGTCCGTGACATCCTGACTGCTGAGCTCACCTTCCTGACCCCTGGGTTCTTCCAAGTTCCCATCTAGGTCCTCAGGGAGCCCGTCCTTGTTGCTGCCCTTCAGACCTTGGGGCGTGGCGAACATCTCAGCAGACACAACTGTTTGCCTGCCTGTCTCCATGGGTGAGACTCAGGTCTGCTCCGTGACAGCAGCTGTAGCAGCAGAAGTTACAGCTGGGGTGGTTTGATTATGGATCCGAAGTGAGATTTTGAGAACCATCCTTTTTCTTGTTTTTTTTTTTTTTTTTGATTTACAGATCATGTTTATTAAGCGGCACTCAAAATGTTAAGTCTCATAAACAATAACATTCAGTGATCGACTTCAATCCAACTGTAATCCTTACTTTAAACTAAGGGCAAGAATAATTTTACGCATAGAGCAAATACCCACAAAACCTGGGTATTCCGAACTACAAACATGGTTTCCACAGCCACCTATGGTTTTAGGCAAGGACACATTTCCACGACGAACAAGTACTTACAAATATGTTAATAAAACACTAACGCAAACGCTTACCCTGCCGTCAGCATTTTAAGCAATGCCATTCCTGCTACTGAAAGCATTTATTTTAAGAAGCTTGAATTTGATCCGGGAAAACGTGTTCTCCTAAAACTTTAACAGGATGTTATCAATCCAAAGTGATTTTAAATCAAAAAGCCTTCCAACACAGCATTAAGTATTGTGAAAGCAATGTGAAACTTGCTTTCTGTTTTTTTGTTTGCTTGTTTGTGTGGAGACGGCGTCTCGCTCTGCCGACCAGGCTGGAGGGCAGTGCAGCGATCTCGGCTCACCGCAAGCCCCTCCTCCCGCGTAGACGCCATTCTCCGGCCTCAGCCTCCCGAGTAGCTGGGACTACGGTCACCCGCCACTGCGCCCGGCTAATTTTTTGTATTTTTAGTAGAGACGGGGTTTCACCGTGTTAGCCAGGATGGTCTCGAACTCCTGACTTCGTGATCCGCCCGCCTCGGCCTCCCAAAGTGCTGGGATTACAGGCACGAGCCACCACGCCCGGCCTAGTTCATTCTCTTTAATAATGAACTAGACAGTAAACTAGTTGTTGTCTAAAAACTTCAGAATACATGAAGTACAAGCCTCAGCTGTCAAGTCAGAAATGCCATTTCGATTTCACATATTAAATAGCTACAGTAGGCCAGGCTCGGTGGCTGGCGCCTGCAGTCCCAGCACCGTGGGAGGCCGAGGCAGGCGGATCACGAGGTTCAGAGATCGAAACCATCCTGGCCAACATGGCGAAACCCCGTCACCACCAAAAATACGAAAAGTTAGCCAGGCATGGTGGCAGGCGCCTGCACTTCCCAGGAACCCGAGAGGCCCAGGAAGGAGAATCACCCGAACCCGGGAGGCGGAGCCCGCAGTCAGCCGAGATCACGCCCCTGCACCCCAGCCTGGCGACACAGCGAGACTCCCTCTGAAAAAAAAAAAAAAAAAGAAAAAGAAAAAGAAAAAAGCTACAGTATAGCTCACAAGGTTACAAGGGCGTAAACATACCTAACACGCAAATACGACTTTATCCTTCAGATAGTCAAAAGTCAGAAGGAACGACACGGTTTGCAAGGTACTTTGACTTATGCGTGGTCATTAAAACCCGGTAAGTGATTAAAGTATGGTAATACAAAGGCAGGCAACGACATGCACCAATATCACTCTAAAATCAAAAGCATAAAAAGAAAGGCTGAAAACTCTCTGTTTCTCCATCTTTCATTTACACGGCTAGATATCAGAACCTTACTTTAGAAAATATACAATTATGATATCTGGTTTCCCCAGATGGTAATTTTCAGAATCTACAAAAAGTGTCAAGATGCGTAATTTGCTTCATCGAATGCTTTTCTAGCTCGTTTCAATTCTTCATTCATAGTAAGCAAGTCTTTCACCCTGGCAAACTTCCTTGGGTCCTTTCGAATCAAGAAGATGATATCTTCAACTTGTACTCGACCTTGTCTTCCAATTGACATTGCCTTGTGAGTCATTTCAGTGATATACTTTATGACAAGATCTTCAAGAATATCCACTGACTCAGTATAAGGATTCTGGTCATCCCCAAAGCCATACATCATACATCGCAATTCTTTAGAAAAAAGTCTCTTTCTTTTACCCTGTCCACCTTCTGCACCTCCTCCAATTTCTTCATTTCCTTCCTCAAAGGTGGGGTCTTCTTCCTCGTCTGCCATCCCACTGGCCCGCCGACCCACAGCCCAGAAACTTTCAAAGATTTTGGCTGCTATGTTTCTGGCGAGCCATAGATTAGTCACAAGTGGACACAGCTCCCTGCCTCCCCTTCCCACACACAAACACACACACTGCTTTATCTCACTTCCACAATATGGAGAAACCTGTGGATGGAGAGTTTATTAGTTTTAGATGAATGCAGAAGAAATTCTCACCAATTTTGGATATTGAAAACAAACCCCGGCTCACAGCTCAGAAGTTCTACTAGGCCAAGTGACTGCCTCCTGCTCAGAGTCACACGAGGGACCTCCAGGATGGGTCTGTCTGTGGGGTCGTTGCCTTCACCTGAGAAGAATCTGGCGTCGATCTGATTCGAGTTCGTGGCAGAATCCAATTCCTCAGGTATGTGAAACCCAGGCCCACTTGTTTGTTCTGCCAGCTGCCGGGAGGATGCTCTGAGCTCTTACAGGTGTTGCCCAGGTCTGGGCCGTGCAGCTCCCTGGGTCTGCACCTCCAGGGCTGAGGAATCACCCACAGGGGAATGGAATCTCAGGGAGGTTCAGTCCCAAATAAAGAGCACAGACGATTGAATTAGACCCAGCCCTTAACAGCTATTGTTTCAGGGTAATCCTAATCTAATCAGGGCTTTGGGCGGGCTCCTCAATTCGAGGTTCCGTCCGCACCCAAGGGAGGGGCAGAGGCAGGGCTAGGCTCTGGGGAGGGCGGGGCGGGAAATGCCGGGGGCATTTCAGAATTCTGGATTCCTCACAGAATCGCAAAGTTCACATTTCACAACAATAAAGAAAACAATGAGGGTAAAAATGAGACCTTTTATGAAGTTGCAAATTAGAAAACTTAAACGTCTGAGAAAAAAATCTCTAACTCATAGGGAAACAAGTGGTTTATCACATACTCTGAAATAGACTGGGCTGGGTGTGGGGAATATGAAAATATGATTTCTATGTTCTGCTGTTGTATTGTATTGTATTGCATATTATTTATTTATTTTCGAGACAGAGTCTCCCTCTGTCCCCCAGACTGGATTGCAGTGGCCTGATGGCAGCTCACTGCAGCCTCTGCCTCCTGGGCCCAAGCAACTCTCCTGACTCAGCCTCCAGAGTAGCTTGGAGCAACTGTGCGCGCCACCACGCCAGGAGAAATTTGTATTCTTTAAAGTAGAGAGGAGGTTTCACCATTGTGGCCAGGCAAAGCCACAGCCTGGCAGGCGCCACGAAGACCCTGGCCACTGCAGCCGCCGGCAAGAGGGCGCCGCCTACAGGAGGGATCAAGAAGCCTCACCGCTACAGGCCTGGCAGTGCGCAAAATCAGAAAGTACCAGAAGTCCACGCAGCTTCACCTCCTCAAGCTGCCCTTCCAGCGCCCGATGCGCAAGATCGCGCAGCACATCATCCGGGACGTGCGCTTCCAGAGCGCGGCCATTGACGCCCTACGGGAGCCCAGTGAGGCTTCCCTGGTGCACCTCTTTGAAGACACCTAGCTGTGTGCCGTCCATAAAAGCCCTGAACTCTTCTACCCTATATATGTGTATTAGTGCTCTGCTTTGTACCCTCTTCCAGAGGAAACACAAATCCATCAATTGATCATTTAAGCCTTTCTAGCTTGGGTACAACTTTTCGCGTAGTTGTACTTGTAAGCTCTGTACTTTATACTTCCAGAGACTAGACCCTAGACAGTATCTGCTTGGAATAGTGGAGCTAGCTGGCTTCAACTTTATTTAGGCACATGGTAATTACTTGTGAGGGCAAAGGCGGGCAGTGAGGTTCTTAAGCTGACCCCGAAATAGTAAACTTTGGAAAATAGTCAAGTACGGTCACTTTATTTGTTAGATACCTTGTCACCACCTTACCAGCACCAGTCAGAGACCACATTTTTCTAGGTAGTCTCCATAGGTACATTATGAGAAAGACTTTACGACTTGTAGTGAAGCTCCAGGAAAAACCTCATTGTCGTAAACGTGTAATACAACCAGCCATGAAAGCAGTCAAAGCTTTCTCCTGAAAAGATAACACTGTCTACAGATTTCTTTCTTGAGAGCTGTGGCTATGTGATATTACATATTGAGAAGATTTCGTATGCGATTATTAAAAAGTCAGGAAACAACAGATGCTGGCAAGGCTGTGAAGATACAGAAACACTTTTACAACGTCTGTGAGAGTGTAAATCAGTTCAATCATTGTGGAAGTCCGTGTGGCGATTCCTCAAGCATCTAGAACCAGAAATACCATTGGACCCAGCTATCTCATTACCGGGTATATAGCCAAAGGGTTATAATTCATCCAATTACAAGGACACATGCACAGATATGCTCACTGCGGCACAGTTTGCAAGAGCAAAGGACCTGGAACCAACGCAAATGCCCATCAGTGATAGACTGGATAAAGAATATGTGTGGTATATACACCAGGGAATACTAGGCAGCATAAAAAAGAATGAGTTCGTCTTCTTTGCGGTGACATGGACGACCCTGGGGACCATCATTCTCAGCAAACTAACACAGGAACGGAAAAGCAAACACCACGTCTTCTCACTCATAAGTGGGGGTTTATCAATGAGAACACATGGACAGAGAAAGTGGAACGTGACTCACCGTGGCCTGTCACCGGGTGGGGGGCCAGGGAAAGGAGAGCATTAGCACAAACACCCAAGGCATGTGGGGCTTAAAGCCTAGATGGTGGGTGGATTGGTGCAGCAAACCGCTATGGCACATGTATACTTTGGTAAGAAACCTGCATGTTCTGCACTAGTATCCCATAACTTACAGGAAAAAAGAAAAAATGCTTAGGGACACTGAACCCTCTCAGCTAATCCAATTTTCCTCTCTGAGAGAACAGCGCTGTGTTCCTGCTCCTCAGCTGACCTCTGAGACCTTGATGGGAACTTGCTTCTGTCTTCAGCAGTTCAGCCTTACTCAGACCCCACTGAATGTATTGAGTTCTATGAGGGGCAAGAGAAATGTTCTAAACTTGTGGGTGGAGTCGCCATCAGCACTGCCCTCTGCTGATGCCTGTCTACAGCGCAGGCTGCTTGGGCCAGGATCTCTTTTCCTCTAGTGTTCTGAAAGGGCAGAGCTGCCACATCTGCCAGAATACAGCTTCGAAGACTGCTCCATGCCATAGAAAAGGAATGAGCTGAGAGCAATCTTAAGACTGGGAGATAATGAGTCTATAGGACCTTAATTCTTTTGGGAGCTCAAGCACTTTCATTTCTGAGGGAGCCCTCCCATCTCCATCAGTTCTGCCAAGAACCTGTACCCTCCTTGTGTCTCTAAGACACACTGGTCTAACTTGAGGTACGCCCTGGCAAGAAAGTTGGTTAAAGGAAAGGAAAGCTGAAGAAGGCCAGAATATGGAGGTATGAAACCGAATTTCCCAATTCTTGGTAAAATTTAGAAATTTCCGTAATACCCAAAGGCACATGCTATGTGCCATTAGTCCTATTTTAGCAGCAAAAGCTGAGGGTATGAGGAAATACAACTATATTCTATGGGGGTTTATTTTGCTCCAGGAAGAAAGAGTACATGTTATTCTGCATTCAATATTATAGCAGAACAATGGGGTCTTTTCAGAAATTTGGCTTCCACTCTGTGATTCAGGGGAACATGGCAAAGGGAAAGAGACTGAAATCGAACCACGGATATCTGTGAGCTGTGCTGGGAAGGTTCAGGGTGATTCCGTCGTAAGTCTCAGGTCTTTATTCTGTAAAGAAAAATTACTCAATTGCATCATAAAGATACAGCAGAGTATGTCCAAGTAGAGTTGGGAATAACTTTGTCACTCGTGATGAACCTACTTGGTCCGATATTTTAATATCTTCTCCCATGTCTCTGTACTCAGGTTTTATTTTCCGAGTGGATCATCGACAGAATCAATAAAATCAGGAATACTCTAAGGCAGTGTTTTGAACTAAATTTCAGTGTCTCTGGAAGAACCGGCCATATCACCGTGTGTAGCAAACATGAAGTATCAACAGGCTGTCTCTATGCCTTTTCAACTACATAGAAGTTCGTTACAAATGGCGGCGTGAGGAAAGTTGATTTTGGAATTTGTTGCTCTCTCGTCTTTTACGATGCATCTATACTATATTACATTCTAAAACAGTAAAGTATCACTTGCTGACGTTAAGCACAGTAGGCAGGAATAGGAGAATGGCCAACTGAGAGAAAAATAAAGCTTTGTGATGTAATTTTTATTTCTGCAGTTTGGAAAAGAGTTTAACTGTTTTTGTGATGACTCACAAAAATACATAAGGGCATGAAAATTACCCAGGACACCATTCGGGATACATTTCTGGAGCCTTCACTTACTGAAACCCAGACATAAGCATTCAAGCAAAGACACGGCAACAGCAGGCTTCAGCAAGAAACCGTACAAATGTCCTGGAAAGCGTTTCCGTCTCTGAATGCAGCTTCCTGTCCACAGGATGCTCAAGGCCCAGGCACCTTTATTCTTCCAACTAGAAAGACATGCAAACCTGCCTCATCATGACATCCGAGGCCCAAACTTTTAGCCAAGGCTGCTGTGAAACAATCTGCTGTCTTCATCCAGTTAAGGGCAGCTTTACATTTGAAGACACTAAGATTTTAGGTAAATCCAGGGTAGACTGAGATGCAGAATCTTCAGCAAACGCAGTCCTGTCACTGAAAGACGAATGCAGTACTTATGCCTGCCCAAACAGACCCTTCCCTCTGGCCTTGTGCCTAGATCATGATTTTTTGGTAGTTGCTGTTGGGGAAGAGGCCCTTGGGCTTTAACCTGTGAAAAGCCTCCCTTAAATGCTTGGGCTGCAGTGGGGGCTTTTCTCCCCACATCTCACACACGTCCAGGGCTTCTTCAGGCACTTCTCCGACGAAGACCTTGGCTATTCCAACCATGGCAATGGCCACGTTCTCAGGCACCGATCCGCCTGTGATAGAATGCATCAGACCTGCACTGCGTGCTTTTGGGAAAGCTGACCGGCGACACACTTCGTAGCGGGCCAGCTACTCCTCAGAGATGGCAGACGGCAGGGTTGCTGTCCTCTGAGCCTCCTCCGCATCCACGGTTGGCTTCCTCTCCTTCTTTCCTTTTATATCTGTTTTAAGTCTTTTGGCTGTGGGAGGAGGTTTGGCTGAGGTTTCATTTTCACCTTCTGTGAGTTCCATGAGATCCTGACTCCTGAGCTCACCTTCCTGACCCCTGGGTTCTTCCAAGTTCCCATCTAGTTCCTCAGGGATTCCCATCCTTTTTGCTGCCCTTCTGACCTCGGGGCATGGGGAACATCTCAGCAGACACAACTGCTTATCTGCCTGTCTCCATGGCTGATATTCAGATCTGCTCCGTGACAGCAGCTGTAGAGGCAGAAGTTCCGGCACGGGTCATTTGATTATGGATCTGCAATGAGAACCTTTCAAATATTTTGGCTGCTGTGTTTCTGCTGAGCCATAGTTTAGCTACAAATGGACACAGCTCCCTGCCTCCCACTCCCACACATAAACGCACACACTGGTTTTTCTCACTTCCACAATGTGAAGAAACTTGTGGATGGAGAGTATATCAGTTTCAGATCAATGCAGAATAAATTCTCACAAATTTTGGATATTTAAAACAAACCCCAGCTCACAGGTCAGAAGTTCTACTTGGCCAAGTGACTGCCTCCTGCTCAAGCTCGAACAACGGACCTCTAGGTTGGGCCTGGCTGCGTTGACGTTGCCTTGACCTGGGAAAGGTCTGGCTGTGATCTGCTTCCGTGGTCGATTTCGATGCCTTAGGGTTGTGGGACCCAGGCCCGCTTGTCTGTTCTGCCTGATGCTCTGAGGAGGCTCTCAGCTTCCAAAGTTTTCCCAGGTCTGGTCCTGGGGCTCCCTGGATCTGCAGAGCCAGCATAGGATAATAGCCCACATGGGGGAATTGGGGCAAATCTCCCTCTGGCTGGAGAGCTCTGTCATTTCAGGGGTTATAAGCAGAAACAAATGGCAACTCAAAGAGGGGAAACCATCCAGAACTTGAAAATTAACCCCTGAAATAAAACAGAGATACATAATCTTTTAATAAAAATCAACTACTGTATACAATTATCTCTCATTCTGATAGCACAGATGATTGAATTCGACCAAGTACTTAATGCCCATTGTTTCAGGGTATTCCTAACCCAATCAGGGATTTGTAGGGACATTAATTTCATGGTTTCATCCACACTCAGGGGAGGGGCAGAGGCAGGGCGTGCCTCTGAGGGGCAGGAAATGCATGGGACATTTCAGAATTCTGTCTGCGTCAGATATTCTGAATGTTTGCATTTCACAATAATAAAGAACATGTTTTATCTGAAAATTTGACATTTTATGAAGTTGCGTGTTAGACAATGTAAATGTGAGGGCAAAAATCCCCCACTGATTTGGCAACAAGTCGTTTATCAGGTACTCTGAGGATAAACTGGGCTGGTAAGGGGAATATGGAAATATTAATTTCAATTTTTATATTACATACATATATATATAGACAGGTTACAGAGAAGTGCATAAGAGATAAAATTATTTCAAGCACAAAAATATGTATCACATTTGGAGAAAATTATTTTGGGTAAAAAGCATAAAATTAGTTCAGAAGATAAAGTAGACACTAAAACACCTGACTTTTAAAGACCTTTCATATATTTTAAAACATGTGGTAAGAGATATGAAATTACTGTATTATTGCCATTGCGCTGTACATATTTAAAATAATGATACAGTTATTTTATTTTTAAATAACAAAATTTGCTATATGTCAAACATCTTTTGCAACTATTTAAACTTGTAATGAAAACTTAGATATCTACATAAAAATATATGAGGACTATAAAGTTTTAAAAAGTTTTAAAGATTGAAAACCAATGCCCCCCATACTTTGTTTATGCCATTAATTACTAAACTGAGAATTACTCAACTTCTCAGTTCAGTAAATTAATATAAATGTTAACCTTAGAATTACTCAAATTCTAAGCAATTTGCCTTCTCAACATTTCTTTCCTAATTCTGATTTTGCTGGTACAAAATCAAAGGCCCTAAAAAAATCTGAGAACTTGGCAGCACTTCACTGCATATGAAGATATTAGTCTGTACTTGAATCAAGTAGTCGAAGCATTCTTTTGATGGGTTTTATTCTTCATTGAGAAAATAAAAACAAATTTATATTTTATTATTAACATCATAATAAGTATTAAAGAAACTAGATTTTAATACTTCAATGTAAAAATTGGTCCATGTTTGATATGGGCTTCTTTCACTTGCCTTCTGGTATTTAATTGAATGCAGAACATGATAGCAAGACCTGGAACTCATGTGACAATGATATTTAATACAAGTTCATTTAATATTAACATTGTTGAAAATTTTTCCTTGCTATAACATTAAGGATAATCTAATCACTTGGATTACTGGTGCTTCCGGAATAAGATTAAAATTGAGAATAATATAGTGATAGTCTTCAATAAATAGAGCTGAAAATGGAATCCATGACAGTCAATGAAAAGAGTGACTCAAAGTTCTGAGACCTTATTATACCTTTATACTAAGTAACCAGTTTTACTTAACTCGCCTGAGGGGGCATGAATGTGGTATAAGAACACCTGTGAAAGTCATGCATCCTCCAACACCGTCACTTCCCCATCTCAGCAACACATATTTACATCACAGCCTTTGCTAGCCACCTAAGGCTTTCCCTTTTCAGTATTTACTAGTACTAAAGGCATGAGCAGTAGGTTATAAGCAGAAACAAATGGTAACTCAAAGAGGGAGAACCATCCCAAACCTGAAAATTAACCCCTGAAATAACACAAACAGCGATATATAATCTATTAATAAAAATCAACTACTGTATACAGTTATCTCTCATTATACTCTAAGGAGAGACTGAATGTATCTAAGCTTTTTATATCGCCCATTTCTCTCTTAAAGACTATGTGGTTCTTTACCTACAGGCTGGAGAAAGGCCTACATTTATGATTTCTAAAATGAAGTGGGGATGAAAAGGCTATATACCCTAAGAAATATGCAAGATAATTGAGGCATAAAGAAAAAAATTAATGTCCATTTATGCTTTTTTTATCTGAAAAGCAAGAATTAAATTTCAAATATTTAATATACAAAATATAGCACATAAATAAAGTTTATAAATAACAAGATATATGCTGGGTTATTCCAAAATATTTTACTGGCTCATGCCTATAATTCCAGCACTTTGAGAGTCCAAGGCAGGCAGATCACTTGAGCCCAGGATCTGGAGACCAACCTAGGCAAGATAGTGAAAACCTGTATTTATTGCAAAAACCTCAATTGCTTTTGCACCGGGCTAATACAAAAATTAATAAAATTATCTGGGCGTGGTGGCCTGTGCCTGTAGTCTCAGCTACTTGGGAGGCTGAGGTTGGAAGATGGCTTGAGCCTAGGAGGCAAAGGTTGCAGTGAGCGGAGATTGCGCCCCTGAACTCCAGCCTGCGTGACAGGGCAAGACTCAGCCTCAAAAAAAAAAAAAAAAAAAAAGGTACATGATCTTCTGCACAGATTAGATAACCTTCCATGTAAACTATCACAGATGGGGGAGAACGAACCAGCTCACATTGTATAGTGCTCCAGAGAAAAATTACAGACACTTTCTAAGCATCAGTGTCAGGATAATTTTTGAATTGCTTTTTAAAAGGATAAAAGCACTTAAAATTTTTTCCACCAAAAAATGTCATCATTCTTCATCCCATTATGCTTATTTCAGAGCATTATTCTTGCTCTGAAATCCCTTGTAATGTTTTTAAAGCGTTTCTTCCATATCTGTTCTATGCCCAATTAAGTTAAAAAAAAATTTATGCCAGAACTGCCATTATTATTTTGCAGAATGTTTGCAAAATCATTCATGACAATCAGAGCCTTTCTGAATACATCTATAAAAGTGCTGGCAGAGGAAAGTGGTAAAACTGTTAGTCCCCCAAAATAATGTTGCGGCTCTGGTTTTCAAATTAAAAATAAGAAAGAAACATACCAATTAGGTGGCTGTTTTTCAGATCCTTGACAGCCTCTTTTTAGACTTATCCTCTTTTTTGATTACATACTCAAAAAATATTTTCAACAAATATGTATTGAACATTTTTCTACATGCTACGTATCATGGAGGAAATGGTGTGAATATGTACAAAATTTAAACTCTTCCTCCCTAGACATGAAAGATCTGATATTTTAAAGTGTTTTTTATTTTTTTAAAATTTTATCCCCGGCAGGGGAATTTCTTAACCATCATGGTCTTTCAGAAAACCGGTCAATGCCTTGGATTCCCTAAATCTACCAAGCAAAATTCCAGGCATTTATTTCCTACTTGGTTTATCCTGTTGTAACTTCTTTAATATTACAGACACTGAATTTAAACACATAATTGAAAGTGTTTATGATATTCAGAGAACATAAGTGTTTCATTTTATTGTCGCAAAATTTCTTGTTGGGTATCAAATAGGTATAAGCAGAAGTTAGCTCTCTGATGACTCTAAAATGAATCTGAAGTTTACAAAAACCAACACTGTGCTTACAAATTATTTTGATGCTTCATTTTTTAGCTGAACAATATAAAAGGGAGCTGGAAAAGAAAGATGAGTTCCCTTCATGGTAGAACATAGAAGCTACATGGACGGGGAAGATTGATTCCAACTCTTCATTCTACCAGATCTGAATCGACTCCGCTCTCTAGTGGGCACCCCCATCCTTTAACTTTGGGGTATAGAAAGATCAAGACAGAAGAAAATAAGAAGAAAATAAGGGGCAAGGGAACAGAAAAGAAAGAGCGGTATGCTCTATAGGAACTGGCATTTCCTTAGGAGTGGAACAAGAAAATTCAAACCCAACTACGCCCCTCCGTCCCCTAACCTTTCCCTATCGAAGCAAGCTGCCTTCTCTCAACCACTGTACTGAGATCTCTAACAATGTTGTGCCAGCGTTTCCCTGCCTTGTTCCTCTAACAGCTCTCCTCCCATCCTTGAATAATGAGAATCAGCTGACAAAGTCTGGGTCTAAGAGATCTATATGCTTCACTTGTTTTCAGCATTGGGCATGAAGATCCAAGGGGTGACAATCACAGAGCATGGTAAGAAACACGTATTTATTTCTAAAGGCTTTCAGGTTGACTGTAGGATGCATTTACATTGGATGATTTGATTTCTGGGGTGTGTGTGTGTGCGTGTGAGCTTGTATGTATTGTGAAAGGATTGTATTACCACTAAAACTCTCTGGAATATAGTAAGACCAATTTAGATTTAACACTTTGGTTAGTTGGTTGATTTTATTTTATTTTTTCTCCATAACAATAAATGATTATTTTATTTTATAATTTCTATTTAGGTACAATCACTGAGTGTTATTAAAAAGGGAAAAAAATGCAAGCTAAAAAGAAAAAAAAGGAGAAAAAGGTAATTACCAACAAATTGTTAAGAGTATATGTATCTGTTTTTTTAACATTGTTTATTAGCATTTATTCCATAAGTATTTAGTGTTCACTGAGATTATAGGAATAATCCCCGGCTTCTCAGCAGACCACATTGTCACCTCCCTCAAAAAATTATATATATGTATAATATACAGTACTTATATCTATTATATATTATACTTCTATATAATTTTTATATATAGGTATGTATATCTATATGCCTATGTAGATATATACACACCTGTGTGTGTGTGTATATATATATATATATATATAGCACATATATATCAGGTGGAAACGCATCGATTCCTACCCTTAAAGCTGTCTGCATCTGTATCCAGATCAGAGTTTTCAGATTTCTCTCTTCTCTTTCATCACAATGATGATTCCTTCCCCACCTATAAATTATTCTCTACCTGTGGTCTAAGTCTCACAGTAGCCTCTCTGAAAACGTCCCTTATTTATTTATTTCTGTCTTTCCTGTCTACTACCTTTATCCCAGAAGCAGTTAAATACTGTCAAATATCTCCTGCCTTGAAAATAATTAACTTCACTCTCCTCATCTACCCACTAGCTATTGGCTATTCTCCTCCCACCTGAGAACTAGGCTCCTTCTGAGAGTTGTCAATCCGGCCTGTCTCCTCTTGGTCAACTTCTGTTGACTTCTCAAGTCTTGCTTCTGCCTTCATCATGATACATGGATGGGGAAGATTGATTCCAACTTTTCATTCCTCTCATATGTCAAATGAAGGATTTGACAATGGTCACCACTCACTTCCTTTAAAAAAATATCCTCTTCCTGTGGCTTCTGGATCAGGTTCCCAAACTATTCTAGGTTGATTTCCCTGTGTTGACATACTTCCTTTATTTTATATATTTTTTTTGAGACAGAGTCTCACCCTGTCGCCCAGGCTGGAGTACAATGGTGCCATCTCGGCTCACTGCAACCTCCACCTCCTGGGTTCAAGTGATTCTCCTGCCTCAGCTTCCTGAGTAGCTGGGATTACAGGTGCACGCCACCATGCCCAGCTAATTTTTTTGTATCTTTAGTAGAGACGAGGTTTCATCATGTTGGTCTTGAACTCCTGACCTTGTGATCCGCCCGCCTCGGCCTCCCAAAGTGCTGGGATTACAGGCGTAAGCACCGTGCTAGGCCGACATACTTCTAAGTCTCCTACTGAGCTCTCCTTTTTCTAGTTGGCTGAATGGTCATCAATTATAAGGGTCACTCTCTCAGCCTCTTAGTTTCCTTTTTTTCCTGGTTCTCCTGACAACCTCATCCATTCTAGCCTCTTACAACCATCACTATGCTAATGAATACACCTCCCATTTTCTCCCTTCATTTTCAGCTCATAGAATTTCAAAAATTGAAGAAACACAATGGAAAGAGGAATAAAAAAATGTATTCCTCACACCATAGATCTGGCGCCAACTTTGAAGTTGTTTTATTTCCCCAAAACTTTGTAGCATTTATGCATCTAAACATTGCATTACAGGCTTTGGTTGTGAAGATCTTGATAAAAGCAGAATTCTTTGCACAGTATACGTTTTCAAACTGGAGATTAAATTGTCAACAAACTGCTTATTATATGTTTAGTAATATGACAAGAGGGGTTAGATGATGTTAACTTTGAATTGAATTATTAAATGTTGAATCTGGGTAATGAGTGCATAGGGACACATTATCTAGCATATGTTTAAATTTTCCATAATAAAAAGTTTCTTTTTAATTTCTACCCTCATAGTACTTACATGCTACTTTACAAAATACAGAATTCTCAATTCAAAGGAATTGAACCAAAAATTAACCTAATCCCATTACCCTTCATTAGGATTAGAGAAACTAAGTGACTTTTTCATATTTTCTAGTTTCTTACACAAAAGTATTGATGAAAATGACAGCATATAGACTCATCTATTAAATATGAAATTTAACCAGGGCTGACTGTGTATTGAGCCCTTTCCAAGGGTCAAGAGAATTGAGATGAACCATTTGTGCAAAATTTATACTACAGACTTTGAACCAGTGAACAAGCTAGAATAATGTAGAACATTTTGGGCAGACATCTTTAAGGTTCACTATAAAAATCGCAGAGAAAGGAGCACACCACAAAAGCCTTCTACTCCTGACAACATGGAAAACATGGATCTCTGAATCAGCTTTGAGAAGGTGACAGTTTTGGGTTTTGTGCTTTGAGGACACCTTATTTAAAAATGAAGGTGCCTTGTGTGTGCACTGAACACCTTCCCAAATGCTGTCACGTTGCCCGAAGGAATTTTTTTTTTTTTTTGAGATGGAGTCTTACTCTGTCACCCAGGCTGGAGTGTGATGGTGCGATCTTGGCTCATCACAACCTCCTCCTCCCAGGTTCAAGCGATTCTCCTGCCTCAGCCTCCCGAGTAGCTGGGACTACAGGCGTGCACCACCACACCTGGCTAATTTCTGTATTTGTAGTAGAGGTGGGCTTTCTCCATGTTGGCCAAGCTGGTCTTGAACTCCCGACCTCGGGTGATCTGCCTGCCTCAGCCTCCCAAAGTGCTAGGATTACAGGCATGAGCCACCGCACCTGGCCTCCTGCTTGAATATCTTAAACACTCCTATCAGCATAGGTGCCTGTAGTGGGCTGAATGGTGGCACCCAAAAAGATACACATCCAGTATCGTCTGTCTGGGCTCTCAGTGCAATCACATGTTCTGGGCTCTCAATGCAAGCACCTGTATCCTTTTAGGAAAGGGTCTGAGTTTGGGGACAGACACACAGAGGAGAGATACACATAAGAGGAGTAGGTGACATGAAGATGGATCAGGGAGAGACACAGCCGCAAGCCAAGGGACAGCCACAGCCACCAGAAGCTGGAAAAGGAAAGGATCACATTCATCCCTAGAGCTTCTAGGGAGTAAGGCTCTGCTGATACCTTAATTTCAGACTTCTGGTCTCCAGAATTGTGAGGACAGTAATTTCTGTTGTTTTAAGATACCTAGTGTGTGCTGATGTGTTACGGCAGCCCTGGGAAACTAATGCAGTCCTACATTTGAGACCTTAGAATTAAGTCTTTAATACATTTTGATTTGATTTTTGTATATGGTGAGACATAGGAGTCTAGTTTCATTTTTCTGCATACTGACACCTAGTTTTCCCAGCACCACTTATTGAAGAAACAAGTCCTTTCCCCAATGTGTTTTTTTGGCACATTTGTCAAAAATGAGTTCACTATAGATGTATGGATTTGTTTCTGGGTTTTCTAGTCTTAAGCCAATGGATTTTATCATGGCTCAAAAACAGAAACAATGAGAAAAATAAGTAGTAGAGAATTAAGTTGTAAAGAACTTGTAGAACACAAGAAGTGGATTCTACAAGAAATCTGAATAAAAATGTTTCTGTATCGTATCCAATTGAGGGCTTTTCACTGATTTTTAATTAGAAGGCAAATGAGTTTATTATCATATGCAGTCATGTTTTATGGTTTTATAGCAATTTAAGCTTCCATTAACTTCCTAGTAAAATGAATGTACTTTATATTACATGGTGTGATTCAATCGTACTCAATCAAACTTTTAGTCATCTCAAAATGTCGTGAGGTTTAAAAAAATGTGTAATCACAGTTACAGAGAGCAATGTAGATCACAGTATAAATTCTGCCATCAAAGTCTAGCATTCCACAATAAGCAACTCCAGAAAACAAGAGCCATTTACAGAATGTTATCACAACCGAAAGTGTATTTCTATCTTGGCACTGTACTTCACCAAGCACAGGGGAGGATAGAATGAAGAGTCAGACAAAGACCCTGCCTCAGAGAGCTTACACTCCAGCAACCAAAACCAAAATAGATACTTCTATATCTATATATCAACCTGCATCTACATCTATAAGAAAGTGGTAAATTCCAATGAAGCCTGAAATTTAGAAGTTGGAAATAATCTCAATACTTCTTGAATCTCTCAAAATTGTCAATTTTCTCTTTCCAATCCAAGTACTGTTAGTTGCCTGCATCCTTTTGTCTGTTCATATAGTGATACATCTTCATGATGAGCCATCTTCTGGCACACCAGGGCCCAGTTACATTTTCAATAACCGAAATCCTTTTGCCTCTCATTCTCTCAGAGGAAATCACCATCTTACTAATAGCTAACACTGATTGAGCACTCTCCTAATTCCTGGCATGAATTATCTCATTTAGTACTTATAAAAATGCACAAGGGAGATACTTTAATGTTTGCATTTTGCAATTGAATAAAATGAGGTCCATGGAATATAGGAAATTTGCCCAGCATCATGGGTAATAGGTGGAGGAGTCAGCATTAGGGACTGTGCACAGCTTGAACTCTTATTCTGTTTCTTGTACTGCCTCTGGATTAGGGAGAGCAGCTGCACTCTCAGTAGGTGAAATATTGTAACACATGTGCCAGAGTGAGAATTACAGCTTAGAATTGGGCCCCAAGTACAGTAAATTATCAGAGCTTGCATTCTAGATACAGCTTCTTTCAGTGCTTTCTTATCCTCCCTTTTATGTACCTTATGTAATTCCTATCTCATACAACCTGGCCTCAATATTTAGATTGCTCCTTCACTGTGTTGTAGGGGTGTGTTTTGATAGAAAATTTGTTACTGATTATGCACTTTCCCAAGGTTTATTCAAAGCATTGACTCTTTCCCAATGAAATAATTCCTTCAGTGCATATGCTGTATTTTCCTGGGAGTGGATTGGGGATAAGAGTTCTATTCACATAATCGTGTACCTTCCTTATTCTTGGTAGAGTGCTTTGTTCTGACTACTCACCTTTGAGGCTGCATCCCCTCCATTCCCCATGCCTCCCCACTTCCAGGTGCTAAAAACCACCATTCTAAAAGTTTGAAACCTTGAACTCCTATGGCAGGTAATCAAGCGAGGAACTACTCATTTAGTCCAAGCTGAAAACAAATTCCCCTATTCTGTGGAACATAAACAGGGTTACATCTATATCACACCTTTAAATACTTCTGATCTCAAGAATCCTGGAATTCATACTGTCTACTCATGTTCCTCCCAACCTCACCTATGCTACCTTTATCACATATATGTGTTCTTCTTGTTAAAATGAAGGTGTATAAAAATGCTGCTTAAGTATAAATAATCAACGCACACACACACAAACACACATGCACACTAAAGATTCTTTCCAGAATGAATGTATTTATGCCAAGTAAGACAGCAAAAAGAGAGTAAAATGTTTAGAGTTCTGATATGTTGGAGAGCTTCTTCAAAGAATAGAATATGGCCTCAAATTCCACCTGTAAACTGGCAACCTTGATTTACAAACAAGAGAACAGGGTAATATACTCACATAATTAACACTACACAAAGACTGTAAAAAGTAAAGTAATATGTAATGTGGCTAGTAAATCTGTGAGTCAACAATCCTTTGTCTCTTCATTGCATTTATGTTCTTAATCATTGGTGTTTGCCGGCCTTAACCATCGGAGCTTTGGGGCCTCAATATTTCAAATATTCTGTCTAGAAAATCTTTTACATAAAAATATACTGTCATTCATCTTTTTCATATCTTTGATCTTTTTTTCTCTCTTTTTTTTTTCAGATGGAGTCTCGCTCTGTTGCCCAGGCTGGAGTGCAGTGGTGCAGTCTCAGCTCACTGCAACCTCCGCTTCCCGGGTTCACGCCATTCTCCTGCCTCAGCCTCTCCGAGTAGCTGGGACTACAGGCGCCCACCACCACGCCTGGCTAATTTTATTTTTTTGTATTTTTAGTAGAGACGGGGTTTCACCATGGTCTCGATCTCCTGACCTCGTGATCTGCCCGCCTCGGCCTTCCAAAGTGCTGAGATTACAAGCCTGAGCCACCATGCCCGGCCTGATCTTTTTTTCTTAATTTTTTTTATTTTGATCTTCATTTTGGTTCATTCCTTTAAGTATTTCAAACTCATCTTACTGAAGGTACCCTCTCCCCTGATTTCAAATCTCAAAGCAAATGAATACAGACACACACACACACACACACACATCAAGATGGCAAAGGATAAATCCAAATTCACAAAAGCAATCAATAGCAAAACAGACATACTTAAGTACAAATATTTTTACATTCTAGTTCAATCAATGTTCTGCCCACTGAACCATGTGGGCAGTGGGACATCTAGTACATTATTACTGATCAGCAACTGCCAAATGTTTAACTGCGAGTAAAAACAGCTTTGTGTTGAACCTATGAATGATACCCAGGTCAAAGCCAAACGGCCTCCAACCACTGCATTATTATCCCATCTATTGTTCCCAATTCAATGCTGCAGCCAGCCAACACAAATCAGCCTTTCCTGGTGGGTTTATTACCTTTCTATCACAGCCATACCTCCCCCAGCAAGAATAGGAACCCTGACTAAAGCAAATCACAATGTTACCATTCTGGAAAGAGGGGCTTGAATGCAGGCAGCCACCAGTACCAGCATCTCCTGCCAGGTGGAAGCACAACTCTGTGTCACAGGACTTCTCAACAAAGGCACATTTGGTTACCTCCTGACACATAGTCAGATGGGCTTCATCAGCTATTCATTAGATTTTACCACAGTTCTTCATTTTCTCTGCCTACATCAAGCTTCCCCTATCTGGAATTTTCTCAGATGAACTGAGCTTTTAGTAGCATCCACTCTACTTCCAAATCATCAGTTTATTACAGGATTTATTCACCGAAATAAGTGCAGTTAAAAATATATTCAAATGGTATACTTTTACTTTTGATATTTGCATAGATGCCTTATTCTAGCAACTATTCTACTGTATTCAGAGAAAGTGGAGAAAGAGTATTTCAAGGAGGAAATAGTTTGATAATTATAAAACGCTGGAGCCAGAAGGGCCTCAATTCCAACTGCTGTCTTGGAGTTGTCTCTATACCTCGGTACAGACAAGGTATAGAGAAGTCGAGGCAGTTTCAGGTCACACTAGAAAACTAGGCTAATATCTCAAACTGAAACTGAGGCCCCCAGACTCTCTGTAGAAACTTTTCATCACCCACAATGTGTTGCCCCCTTACTGCACTATCAACATGAAGCAGCAGCTATCAGCAACCGGTCATTAGGCATCGGCAAGTGACTCTCATGATGGGCTGGCTTTTATTCTCATTATTAGCTATTTATTTTCTTCATATTAAGTAACAAAGATAAAAAAGTAATCCAATAGCTCTTGTAAATTTTATTTCCTATTCTTATTCACAAAACAAATGAACAAGTATAAAGCTCCTATTACACGATAAATAGAAACACTCATTACATTCATAAGCATTTTCACTCATATATAGATAATGGCAACCAGAACCCGTAGCAATGGATTGGCTTTTTAAAAAAACTAATTTGAGATATTCAAAAAGTTTTTCTTTCATTGATAATCATTATGGTATCAGAATAGTAACTATATAAATCATCTTTTCATTCTGTAATTATTTAGAAAGAAAAAAATTAAATTAGCATCAACGGACCTGGTTACAGAATTTAGTGGTATCATGGGAACCATGGCATAGCACCATGGTTCTCAGTCTCACCTGCACATTTGAAACATCTGAGGAACTTTTAAAATCTCAATAGCCAAATCATAGTTACAACTGTTTATTTTTTTAAAAAGTCTATAGAGTTGGGATCAAACCATCAGTAGTTTTAAAACTCCCCAAGAAATTTCAATCTGCAGCCAAGTCTGATAATCACTGGCATAATTACAAGCTTTATATAAAATATATACAACACTGGGGGCGGTTGTATATATTACAAGCTCAGGCCTGTAATTCCAGCACTTTGGGAGGCTGAGGCGGGCAGATCACGAGGTTAGGAGATCAAGACCATCCTGGCTAACACGGTGAAACCGCGTCTCTACTAAAAATACAAAAAATTAGCCAGGCGTGGTGGTGGGGGCCTGTAGTCACAGATACTCGGGACGTTGAGGCAGGAGAATGGTGTGAACCCAGGAGGCAGAGCTTGCAGTGAACGGGGATCCTGCCACTGCACTCCAGTTTGGGCGACAGAGCAAGACTACGTCTCAAGGCTTGGCGCGGTGGCTCGTGCTTGTAATCCCACCACTTTGGGAGGCATAGGCGGGCATATCACAAGGTTAGGAGCTCTAGACCAGTGTTGCCAACATAGTGTAACCCCGTCTCTACTAACAATACAAAAATTAGCTGGGTGTGGTGGCACACGCCTGTAGTCCCAGCTACTTGGGAGGCTGAGGTGGGAGAACCACTTGAACCCAAGAGGCAGAGGTTACAGTGAGCTGAGACCATGCCATTGCACTCCAGCCTGGGTGACACAGTGAGACTCCGTTTCAAAAAATATATACATATACACCCCCCCACACACACACATCGTTGAATTCTGCATCTGTCCCTTACTTTATAAACTTGGGCAAATTTGTTATCACTCTGTGCCTCAGTTTCTTTTCAGTAATACGATGGTGATGATTGATGATGATGATGACAATGATGATAGTTACCTTGTAGTGTTGTTATGTGGATCGTTGTTAAGGTACATAAATCTCTCCCACAGCACATGACAAAGGACTGGCAGGCAACCAATATTAGATATCAGTTTATGCAAAAATTCTATTCCATTTGTGGTAGAATAGCTCGTATCAGACTAAATCTCCCATAATAAGAATTATAAACTCCAGACAAATTTTTTTTAAACTGTTTGAAGGCACTGGTGTACAATCGAAAGCAGGCAGAAACTGAAGGAGCACAGTAGGTGAGCTCCGTAATTAGTTGGCTTTTCCCCTGATAACACGTTCAGGCTCCCTGCAGTACAAGTAGAAAATGAAAATCAAGTAAGAAATGTAATCCTATTGGGAAAAGGACAGGAAGACAAGTTCAGAGATTCTAGCAGAACATGAAATTGGAAGAAAAATATTCAGAAAAAGGGAGACACAGAGGGGATACTGCCACATCTGCAAACAAACTCTCCTTGAATCCTTGGCTTTTACCTAAACTGTCTATTTTCATGGTGAGAATCTAAGCAATCCAGAAGAAAGCAGCACCTGAAAGGATAAAGAACGGAGAAACTATCTCAGCAGCTACCTAATGACTCTCCAGCCTGCAGCTCAAGTCTGGCTAGGTTAGAGGAGCTTGATAAATACCGTTGCTGCTCATTAAGACTCTACAAGGACCACACATTAGGAGTAAGAAACACATATGATGACTAAGGTTTATGGCACAGAACTAAGGGAAAAACTAAAACAGATGCCCATTCAAAAACTCTAAAACCAAGCCTCTGAAAGATCAAGGGGATATGCTAGTAACTTAGTCACCTTCCAAAGCAAAATTTAACACTCTATATAAAGATAACAAAAGGTTTATCATCTTAAATGTTTATCATCCAATCAAAAACTACTAGGCATACAAAAACACATGGAAATATGACCCATAACTAACAGAAAAAAAAATAGTAAATAGGAGCAGACCCTCAGACTGGTGATGTTGACACGTTGACTTTGATGTTGAAATTAGCAAAGGGTTTAAAACAGTTAATAGAATTCTGATTAAAAATTTGGGGGAAAAAGTGGACAAAATAGATGAACAGATGTGGAATCTCAGCACAGATGTAGAAACCTAAAAGAAAAAAACAACCAAATCGTAAAAATTATGAAACTGAAAATACATCACCATAAATAAAAAGTTTGTTAAATCAGTTTAATTGCAGGCCAGACCTACAGAAGAAAGAATAAGCAGCCGGGTGCGGTGGCTCTCGCCTGTAATCCCAGCACTTTGGGAGGCCGAGGCGGGCGGATCACGAGGTCAGGAGATTGAGACCATCCTGGCTAACACAGTGAAACCCTGTCTCTACTAAAAATAAAAAAAAAAGTTAGCCAAGTGAGATGGCGGGCGCCTGTAGTCCCAGCTACTCGGGAGGCTGAGGCAGGAGAATGGCGTGAACTCTAGGGGGCAGAGCCTGCAGTGAGCCGAGATGGCGCCACTGCACTCCAGCCTGCAGTGAGCCGAGATGGCGCCACTGCACTCCAGCCTGGGCGACAGCGAGATTCTCTCTAAAAAAAAAAAAAGAGAAAGAAAGAATAGGCAAATTAACTCAAAAACAGAAATATAGAAAAAAAAGAATAAATTCACACACAGGAACAAAGCATACAAGACCTCTGGGGCAATATTTTATCATCTAACATATATGTAATTGAGATTCCAGAAAGAGATTAGAATGAAACAGAGGAAATACTTGAAGAGATAATAGCTAAAACCTATTCTAAAACTGATAAAAATACATCCACAGATCCAAAAAATTTGCAAACTGCAAGCAGGACAAACACAAAGATAAACCCATCTAGGAATTTTTTGGCCAAACTGGTGAAAACTAATGATTAAAATAAAATACTTTAAAAACAATTAAAGAAAAAATTATGCATTACATTCAGGGTGACAGCAATAAATATGACGGTTGACTTTTCATGAAAAAAAGAAGATAATGGAATGATATCTTTAAAATGCTAAATGAAAAATGTTAACTCTTTATTTTTCAAAAATGAAGGTGAATTAAAGCCATTTTCAGACAATGGCTTAGAGAATTTTATTGTAGGCAAAACCTCACTACCAGAAATGTTAAAGCAAGTTCCTCAGGCTGAAGGAAATGACAACAGATGAAAAGCCCAATCTGCAGAAAAGAATAAAAGAGTGGCTGGGCCCAGTTTCTCACGCCTGTATGGGAGGCCAAGGTGGGCAGATCATTTGAGGCCAGGAGTTCGAGACCTGCCTAGCCAACATGGCAAAATCCTGTCTCTACTAAAAACACAGAAACAGAAGGGGCTAGGATGGCCGACTAAAAGCAGCGACATTGGGTGGCTCCTATTAAAAAAAGAAAGAAAGAAGAAAAAAACATAACAAGCATGTGACTCCTTCACTGGCAACCAAGGTATCCAGGTTCTCTCATCAGAACTGAATAGAAGGCTGGTGTGGCCCATGGAGAGGAGGAAGAGCAGTGTGGTGCTGCAGCCACGTGGGGCAGAGGAGCACCCTCCCCTCAGCCAAAGGAGGCAGTGAGTGAGTGTGCTACCTAGCCAGGGAAACCATGCTTTTTCCACAGAACTGTGCAACCCATGGATCAGAAGATCCCACCTGTGAACCCATGCCCCCGGGGCCTAGTGTAGCAACCCCAGAACACACTGATTCTCAACAGCTGGAATCTGCTTAAACCCACCAAACCTCTGGGAGGATGGTCAATCAGCAACACAGCTGAGGCTGCCTGCTGTCTAAGCCTTTTGAGTTCCTTGGGGGAGGGGCAGCAGCCAGCACTAGGACTTGAAACTGCCTAACATGGAAGCTCCCTGGGTGGGGGAAGGGTGGCATCCATCTCTGAAGCTCCAGGCTGCTCTTTTCCCCTGCTAGAGCCAAGGAGACTGGACGGCTTGCTCCCAAGACTTGTACTCATAGCCTAACACACCAGTTGTGGCAGTCAACAGCCAGAATGCCTCTTCGGGCCTGACCCTGACCCATCCTTCCTCACTGGGCTGGGCTTCCCGGCAGAACTCCAATAACTCCAGTCAGAGGCTCAGGGAAATAAGCTGAATTTCCCTGGGCCTAGTCCCTTGGGAAGGGGGTGGCCACAGTCTCTGCGAACCTTTTCTCCCAGTAGTTCTGAGGAATCTGGGCAGCCTAGATGAGTGGGTTTCCCCCAGAGAAGCACAACCCCTCCACCAAGACACAAAGTGCTTTGTTAATGGGTCCTGCTTCCCATGCCACCAAACTGGATGACACCCTCCAACAAGGGGTCGTCAGATACCCTATACAGAAGCGGTCCTACTGGCATTAAGTTAGTGCCCCTCAAGGTCAGAGGTCACAGAAAAAGGAGCAGGCACCCATCTTTGCTGTTCTTCAGCCTCCTTGAGTGACATCTCTAGGCACCGGAGCGAATCAGATGAATACAGCCTGAAGTGAACTCCCAGAAAACTGCAGCAGCCCTACGGAAGGATCTGACCATTGAAAGAAAAACAAACAAGCGAAAAATGACAACAACAGCATCAACAACAACAAAATCCCCCCACAAAAATCCCATCTGAGGGTCAGCAGCCTCAAAGACTGAAACTAGACAAACTCACGAAGATGAGAAAGAATCAGTGAAGAAATGCTGAAAACCCAAAAGGCCAGAGTGCCTCTTCTCCAAATGATTACAAAGTCTCTCCATCGGGGCACAGAACTAGATAAGGGATCAGATAAATGAACTGACAGAAGTAGGCTTCAGAAGATGGGTAATAAAAAACTACGCTGAGCTAAAGGACCATGTCCTAACCCAATGCAGAGAACCTAAGAACCTTGATAAAAGGTTAGAGGAATTGCTAACTAGAATAACCAGTCTACAGAGGAACATAAACAAACTAATGGAGCTGAAAGCACAGCATGAGAACTTCGCAAAACATACACAAGTATCAATAGCCAAATCAACCAAGAAAAAGAAAGGATATCAGAGTTGGAAGACCACCTTGCTGAAATAAGACATGCAGACAAGATTAGAGAAAAAAGAATGGAAATAAATGAATGAAGCCTCCAAGAAATATGGGACTTCATAAAAAGAGCAAACCTGCAATTGATTGGAGTACAGGAAGGAGAAAGGGAGAAAGGAAATAAACTGGAAAACACACTTCAGCATATTATCCAGGAGAACATCCTCACCCTAGCAAGACTGGCCAACATGCAAATTCAGGAAACACAGAGAACACCATTACGATACTCCATGAGAAGATCAACCACAAGATACATAATCATCAGATTCACCAAGGTCAAAATGAAAGAAAAACTGTTAAGGGCAGCCAGAGAGAAAGGCCAGGTCACCTACAAAGGGATGCCCATCAGACTAACAGTGGATGTCTCAGCAGAAACCCTATAAACCAGAGGAGATTGGGGGCCAATATTTGACATTCTTAAAGAAAAGAAATTTCAGCCCAGAGTTTCATATCTAGCCAAACTAAGCTTCATAAGTGAAGGAGAAATAAAATCCTTTCCAGACAAGCAAACGTTGAGGGACTTCGTTACCACCAGGCCTACCCTACAAGAGCTCCTGAAAGATGCACTAAATATGGAAAGGAAAAACTGGTACCAGCCACTGCACAAACACAACAAAATATAAAGACCAATGACACTATGAGGAAACTGCATCAACTAGTGTGCAAAATAACCAAATAGCATCATGAAGACAGGATCATATTCACACATAACAATACTAACCTTAATGTAAATGGGCTAAATGCCCCAATTAAAATACAAGAACATATAGAAAAGGAAACCAAAATCACCTTTCATTTTACTATTCAAAGATTACCACAATAAACATTTGTAGTGTATCTTCCTAGTAGGAGTAAATTCTAATTAGATAAGGTAAGATTGCTTCCTTTCTAAAAGATCTATTGAAGATAAAATTGATTTAGTTCAGTTTGAAAAATTAACTTTAAAGACAAGAACATAATTATGAATGCATACTTTATTCAAATATTAGCATTTTAAGTAAAATTTATTTTCTTCACAATTAGAAAACATGAAAAGCTATATACAATCCTTTGGTGTTTCAAATTTAAGAATCAATGTCTGAGGGACTTTTGTGTGTGAAAATAAATATTCATATACTTTTTTAGTTGCTTAATGTTTGATGTATTACACTGCTTTCTATTAAACAAAACTTTAAAAACTGATTTTCTTGTGTATCTAAATCTGGGTTATAAATTTGGTTAGCTTAATTCCCTTAACAAATATAATGTTTATTTATAACTTGTATTTGGTTGATTTTTTTGGAAAACTTGGAATACCATAACACTTAGACAAAATATTTATAAATACAATGATTACAAAATATGTTAACCTTTTATCACATCCAGTTAAAAATGTGCTGACAACATGGATTTAATTTCTCAGTCAAGTCACAAGGTCTGGGTGGTCTCTCATCTGGATGGCTCCTGGTGAGCCCTGGAACATGGCGGTGTGGTCCAAGGCGATTTAAACCTGTGCCACAGATTATTCAGCTGAGTCCTTTTTGCAATAGAGTTTTAAGACCCTCTTTCATTTAAATTTAAAATTTTTGAAACTTAGTGTCCTTCCTAAAAATAAAATGAAATGAACTTTCCTAAAGTGTTGTATTATTAGTACTATGTAAGTCATCATTCTGGCCTTATGAAATATTGGCATTTTCTACTGGTGTAACTTTTATTAGAAGTATCTCATCATAACTAGTAGGATCATCTCAAAGGGGTTGCAACAGATTAGCAGGTAATGAAATCAATGTAGTGTTTCCTGAATGGTATTGTGTGGGTGGAGGGGGGAAGGAATATACACAGACACACAGAGGAAGGGGTAAAAGAGAATAAGAAATATCAAGGTGCATAACACATGGATAAGTAAGTATTGTTAAGTACAACTCTTGCTTCAGTTATACGTGTGTGTGCTGGGCTGCAATGTAAAAATGCATTTCTCAATGGATTGGGTCAAAATAGTTTTCAAGTCACTGACTTAAGATTTTATCGTAGGGGATGAGGAAATCAGTCTAAGTGATTACCTCTTTCTGGTGGGATGTTTGCTTAATCTGTCACCTTAGAAAACACTGCTGAGTTCCTATTTTCAGTTCATTATTGTATACTACCAAAGCTGCTACTCAAAGGCTGAGCTTATCTTCTATTTGTTCTGCGTGGTGCCCACTAGTCCTTACTGTTTTTGATATAGTTATCTACTTTTTAAAAACTGTTTAGCACTCACATATTTTTTTTCAATCTTTACTTCTCACAGAAATAGAAAAAGGAAATTATGTATTCTGTATCAACAAAGATTTAACAAAACATCCATATACTACAACTGCCTCCTTACTAAAATTAAGAATTAGTATGTATCTTTTTTCTTCTTATATTAAAACTATTTTTTTGTACACTATTTTAAGCTTATGAACTGAAAGTCTTTTAGAGATAATTTACTTCAACGAACTATTATTATTTGTTTTATGCACAAATTGTCACAACTTGGTCTTAGCAAGCTCCACTGTTCACTTACAGTCTCTAATGTTTCTGAAAGAATCCATGATTTCTGCTAAAAGGAAGATACTTAGGAACTATTCTGTTTTCCTTCTCTGAGACCTAAAATTGACTGGTTCTTTAATGGAAATGAGATCCATATCTAGGCACTAAGGGTTTACAGAAATAATTGTGGGCAAAAGTACTAATGCTATTTTTGTTGCACTATATTTTGAGATCTCTTTAAGGCTCTATGTTCTTATTGATTTATTCCAATTTAATTTATTATACTATTGCATCCTACTTTTTCTTTTTAAATATATTATGATTGACTGTTACAGACTTTCTGTTAAACTGACAGGAAGTTTTTATAAACAATAACAGCACTTACATTTTGAAAGACTAGTTCCCACTGTTCTCTTGGTCCAATTGCATCTGAACGCCCAACAAGTTCATCTGAATTTATACCAAGATATTGTCCATAGCCAAATTTCAGGGCGATTCTGTACATTAATAAGATAGATAAAAGTTAAAAACTGAGAGAAAATTAATTACAGAACATCAAAACAGGACATGTGTATGTGTGTGGGTGTGTACATATCTAAAATTTCAGACTGGACATATTCCAAGTGTTCAAAAGATGCATGTGGCTGAGTGGTGACTCACTCCTATAATCTCTGTGCTTTGGGAAGCCAATGGGAAAATTGCTCAAGGCAAGACATTCAAGATCAGCCTGGACAACATAGTGAGAGCCCATCTCTACAAAAAATTTAAAAAATTAGCTGGGCATTGTGGCGTGAGTATGTAATATCAGCTACTTGGGAGGCTGACGCAGGAGGATTGCTTGAGCCCAGAAATTTGAGGTTATAGTGAACTATGATCACACCACTGCCCTCCAGCCTGGGTGACAGAGTGAGATGCTGTGCCTTCCAAAAAAAAAAGCTACATGTGACTAGTTGTTGCCATATTGGACAGTGCAGTTTTAAATTTAGTTTTATATTTTGCTTTTTTAATATAAACATTGTACCTTATATATTACATAACATATATTTTCAAAATTCATCATTCTTCAATTATACCTCTTTAAAGTTCAATAACAAATTACTAAAACTTACTTTTTCTCTTATCATAAATAGTTCTATTTACATCTATTCTGTACACAAAACTGATTTATCCTTAGAGAAAATTCCTGGAAATAATTGGATCAAAGGGTATAAACCATAAAGTTCTTATGTCATCAAACTGTTTTCCAGAAAATGCTGCTTCCATTTACATTCTTACCTCAAATTAACAGAGTATGTTTTGTATCATGGATTTTTTTTTAAACATTATGACTAAAAAAATACTTGAAAACCTGATATGGAAAAAAACAGTATCCTATTAATTTGCATTTTAGTAGTTAACTAGAATAACAATTGTTTTTCTTTTCTTTTCCTTTTTGGTTTTTAGATTATCTGATAATGTCCCTTGTCCATTTTTCTATTGAGATCTGACTGTTCACAATTTTTCTACTGGGGTCTTCAGTGCTATGAATTCTATACAAGATACACATGAAGAATAAGAACTCACTGCCTATTAAGATTGTTACAAATATTTTCCTCATTTGCCAGTTAATTTTCTTTATTATCCTTTTTTGTTTATACTTGTAAAGCAGTTTAAAACTATTGAATTTTTTCTTCCTCTGTTTTTATTCTTTGTCTTTCACCATACTTATCAGACTTTCAAAGAAAGTACAGAAATAATCATCCAAATGTGATTTTTTAAAATTATGATTTCTAATTTTTTACCTTACTGAGAATCCCCTGGGATGCCAGAATTGACTTTTACTCCTTTATATGTTAATGATTATATAACAGAAATCATTATCATGTTGATGTAACCAAATACTAAAATATGTAAATTCACTTTCAGTATCTTTTTCCCAAAGAATCATTCTATACTTCTGCACAAGGTGAGAATAAAAAAGGTTACTTTATAAAATGACTGTAAAAATAGTGAGTAAAAATATTCTTTTGGTCGTTATGATGCTGTAACATTCTCTGCTGGTTTCAACAATATTCCTTTTTTTAGTCTTCCTGTTTGTCTTTAGCCTTCCAAACAGTGAGTTTAAATATCATAGCAACAGTGAACCAGGTTTTATACTATTTGATTTTTTAATCTATCTTATTTGGTGTGTGAAATTATTAATCTTCATTTTTTAACTTACATATCTTTTTTCCATCCTAGCATTATATATTGACAGGAAATCCACTAAAAGTGATCACAAAATCTACTTTTCAAAAAAGATATTTCGTTTTTTATATCAAAATTACCCTGTGGGCTTAAGACAGATACTAAATTTTAAATGAATACATTAAATTTTTTAAATAACTGGTTACTAATTATATTACAACATAAGCTCACCTGGAATCAGATAATTTGACAGCGGTAAACTGCTCTGGAGGACTCATCAACTGTTGGAGAAAAAACATCTGAAAATAAAATTGACATTTACTATAAATATAAAGAGATTATTTTGCTTTAAAAAATGTGGCTATTTTCTGCAATTAAATGTAAGAATATTCAGATATACTGATGTCACTGTAATACTGTATCTTTGGAATCAAGATCTATTTTACCTTCTTTTAACTACAGTGCTAATTTTATATACTGAGTAAGACAGGGTGATATAATGCTTATATAGTAACTTTCGAGATGGCTTCTCTTTATGTTTTAAAATACAGTCATAAATAAGCACTTATTTAAAAAGCTAAATGCTTTCATTTATTCAAGGGGTGGCCTTACTAACCAAACGATGCTGCTTTTTATCTTCTAATTACTTCGTATCTCATTAGTGCTTCCTCTAATGGGCTAAAGAAAATGAGGAAACTTCAAATTGTTAAATGCACCCAGGTTAGTTTTGGTAATAGGTCTGAATAAAAAAGAAATTCAAACATTTTTGACTCAAATAGGTTTTCTTTTTTCTTTCCACTTACTATTTTAATTATTAGTGTTGTTTTGATTTCCAAAGATAATCTTCTGGAACTATACGGAATGTTTTCAAATGCTTATATTAGAAAGAGGGACTTGCCAATGGCTGGTAAATATTAAGGAATTAAAGAAAAAATGGAAGAGTCAAATGCAATGCTTCCATTCCTTTGGAAAATGTTTGAGACTAGTTAGAGTTTGGCCTAAGTGAATGAATGTCCTAAAATCTACACTTGTGGCAGCCTCTTCCCTTCCAGACACAAACCTTCTTTGTGTGGAGCTCCCAGGGTAAAAAGACCATTGTCGAGTGCAGGTATATAGGTTCCCTCATCCATTTCAATGGCTATGATTCCCGAAATTTCACCAGTTTGTTACTGTCCACCAGATTCCTAAAAAATAAAATTGATATTTCAACTTTATATTTTAGTTTTGACACAGAGTTCTTTGTTATTATAACTTAGTTTTAAAAACTTTTTATTTTGCAGTTGTAAGAAGTAATATAAAGATCTCACATATTCTTTACTCGCTTTGTCTCAATGATGACATCTTGCATAAGTATCATACACTGTTAGAATCAGGAAACTGACATTGATATAATCCATGAACCTTATTCAGATTTCACCAGTTTTGCATGTACTTGTTTGTGTGTATGTGCACAGATTCATGCGACTACCAGCACAGTCAGGATTAGGTTTTTAAAACACAAAATAGCAACATACAGCCAGTCATGGGGGTGCATGCCTGTAATCCCAGCTACTCAGGGAGGTGGGAAAGAGGATCACTTGAGCCCAGGAGTGCAAGGTAATAGTGAGCAATTATCACGCCACTGCACTACAGCCTGAGTGACACAGCAAGGTCTTGTCTCAAAAAAAGACCGAAACAAAACAAAAGGCAACAAGTGAAGGTAAAAAGTGATATATGGAGAACGGTCTCTCTCATGATGGACCCCAGCCATCTATTCATGCCTGCTTTCCAGAGGCAATGCCTGTCATAATATTTCTGAAAAATGCCTCTACAGAAAGACTTTCTAGCACAGTAATCTTTTTAAATTTTTTTGAGATGGAGTCTCGCTCTGTCGCCCATGCTGGAGTGCAGTGACGCGATCTTGGCTCACTGTGACCTCTCCCTCCCGGGTTCAAACAACTCTCTGCCTCAGCTTCCCGAGTAGATGGGGTTACAGGCACCTGCCACCATGCCCCAATAATTTTTTTAATATTTTTAGTAGAGACGGAGTTTCACCACATTGGCCAGGCTGGTCTTGAACTCCTGACCTTGTGATCCACCTGTCTCTGCCTCCCAAAGGACTGGGATTACAGGTGTGAGCCACCGCACCCGGCCAGTAATCTTAACTATGATTTTAGACTGAAAGCAAAACGAGCAGAATCTATGTCTATACGTACTAATTTCCAATTTGCCAATAGAAATGTTAGACTCTAGCAACAATTATTTTAGCAGTTGTTATAAAAGTTTTTATCTTAATGTTAAAAAATATCCTCAAACCTTCTCCTAAATTGTACTTTAACTAGAGCAGAAATGAGTCAATCATTAACTGGATATGACATATTAAGGAATTCTTGTTAATTTTACAAGGTCTGATAATGACATAGTATCATGTATAAAAATAAAGAACAAAACAGGTGATGAGAGAAAGACATACCACTTTAAGAAATGTACATTTATGTACTTATGGGTAAAATGACATAATATCTGTGATTTTACTTAAAATTTTTGAGGAAAAAATGTGTGTGTTGGTGTGTATGTAAATGCAATGAGATTGGCAAAATATTGATAATTAATGCTGCGGCCTGGGCACATGGGGGATTCATTATATTCTATGTATGGAATAGTTTGGATATTTCCATAATAAAAAGGTTTTAAAGATTCAGTTAATTCCATTGCACAAAATTTTCCATTCAACTAAACATTTCATGCTTTTCATAATCAATTTTAAAATACATAAGATTTTAGCTGAAATGAAGTTGGACCCTTACCTAACACCAAATACAAAAAGTAACTTAAAATAGACCAAAGACCTAAATGTAAGAGCTAAAGTTAGAAAACTTTTAGAAGAAAATGGGAAAAGCTTCACGACAATGAATTTGGCAATGATTTCTTACATAGAACATCAAAGGCACAGGCAACAAATGAAAACATAGACAAACTGGACTTTATCAGAATTAAAAACTTTTGTGCATCAAGAACCACTGTCAACAGAGTAAAAGGCAACCCAGAGAATAGAGAAAATATTTGTAAACTACATACAGTATAAGAAATTAATATCCAGACTATACAGAGAACTCCAAAAAGACAAATACCACAATTCAAAACTGGGCAAAGGATATACACGGACATTGCTCCAAAGATGATATACAAATGGCCAATAAGCACTTGAAAAGACGCTCAACATCACTAGTCACTAGGGAAATATAAATCAAAACCATAATGCAATACCACTTCACACCCATTAGAATAGCTATTATCAAAACAAACAAACAAACAAAAAACAGAAACCAAGAAAACCAGAAAATCAAATGTTGGGCAGGATGTGGAGAAACTGAAACCCTGTGCAATGCTGGTGGGAAGGTAAAATGGTGCATGTATTTAAATGCCACTGAAGTGTACACGTAAAAATAGAAAAACTGGCAAATTCTATATTTTGTATATTTTACCTCCACACACACATAAAACCAATGGAGAAAAAGAAAATTAATCAAAGTTAAAATTTCAGCTAAAGATGATTAGAAAGCAATAAAACTAATGACAATTTAGATGATTGAGTTATAGCTACAATTGTTTTCAGTAAAAGAAATAATGCTTTATTCATAATCATTATGAACAGTATTACGGTTAGCAAGTCTTTCTTATACATGTAATAGTTAATAATTTTAAATTAGATTTATTTTGTATGTTCTATGCCACGTTCACCAAGTACACTTAATATTAAATAAAATCATTGAAATACAATATCTCATTGATGCTTTGCAAATGAAGAAGAAATTTCTGGCAGACAAGCTCCTCAAAATTTTCACACTCTGTCTAAGTAGGGAAATGATACAATAACATTACTTATAATATTGTCAACTGAAAAAGAAATTACTTTGAGCAGGCTCCAGTATTTTTTCTCAATGAGATTTCAAAGAATAAAGCTAAACACAGTATCATCAAGAATTAAATGTGAGCATTCTGCCTATTTTCTGCAAGTGGCCTACATTCAACCTTTGGAGGTATGCTTATATGTTTAACGACTAAAGTAACATAACATAATACTTAACGGTGCCACTCTGGAGTTTTAGCTGTGAAAAAGCAGTGGATCCTAAGAACAGTGGACACTGAAGTTCCCTGTCTTTACATCAAGTTACAGCTCAAGCTGTGTATATGCTGCAGATGCCCAAGCTGAATTTAAGAGAATCCGTTCTAAAATATTACTTGCTATTTAGACGCATGATTAAAGTTATTTCCTTTTAAACCTTAGGCAAATGGTCAAATATTCCTGCTGTGTTGTCTCACAATGCATAACAAAGTTTTTCACATATTTTCACATAGTTTAGAATGTTTATATATGTCTGGCATGCCTGTAATCCCAGCACTTTCAGAGGTGGAAGGAGGAAAATCACTTAAGCCCAGGAGTTCAAAATCAGTCTAGGCAACAAAAGGAGATCCCCACCTCTACAAAAAAATTAAGAAATTAGCTGAGTATGGTGGTACGAGACTGTGGTCCCAGCTACTCGGGAATCTGAGGTGAGAGGATTGCTTGAGCCTATGAGGTCGAGGGTGCACTGAGCCATGATCACATCACTGCACTCCAGCATGAGCAACAAAGCAAGAGCCTGTCTCAAAAAAAAAAAAAAAAAAAATGGCCCGACGCACCAGTGTCATGGCTGATAAGATACTACCAGGGCACCCTCATTCTAGCATCAAGGCTGTGTGACAGCTCACCTCACCTTCTGACTAACCCAGTTCTTCTGTGCTAAGGGCCCCCTTAAATCTCTACCTTCATTATGTGCTTGACACAAAGGAATGATATATCTTAGATTTGGAAATGGAATTTTCTTCCCCAATCTTACTGTAGTCTAAGTACCCTTCACAGACCTTCTATTAACCCATAGCTTACTTAGCTTTAGTTCCTGGGTAAACAAAATATGTGTTTTGCAAGCTACAATGTTGTAAGCTCAATTGCTTCTGAATCTAGCACAGCTCAGTGAAACTCTTTGCTTACAGACATGCTCATTTTTATTAATGTCACACATGGTTTTCTCCATGTGAAAGACAGAATTTCTTTCATCCTATTTACTAATCCCTTCAGATCCTTGTGAGGAACCAACAGAACAGCTTTAAAAATTTAAAAGGTTTTTTTCTTTCCCTTCACAAATAGGCACATGCTTACTTATACGGCAAGTTTAGAAAATCCACAATGCAAAAGAAGGTAGAAGGACAAAGAGAAAAAGATGCAGAAGGACTTCCTCTTGCAGCCAAGATGGACTTGCCTTTCCACCATGACCAACCAGAAAACTGAAATTGATAGGATATTTGAGAAAACTGTTTTCGGGGATTGGATCACAGGCAGAACAGGACTGTGATATTTGACAACAGGAAAACACAGGAGGCTAATCTCACACAGACTTCTGTTTTCTGTCCAATGGCAGTTTCTTGACCACACAGAGAGAGGTAGAGACTCCAAAAATGAGGCAATGTCACTGTCACTAAGCTGAGAGTCTTGCAGTGCTAACATGTTGGGAGTTTAGAGAATAAGGTACTGGAGAAGAAGGAACTACATACAGGTGAAGCCTCAAAAGAGGATGCAAAAGTTCTCTGCAGGTCTGGGGCCAAGGGCTGGGGGGAGTACATACAGTAGGCAGGCTCCACAAGGCCTCTGCAAAGTGGCTGGCACTTCTGAGGGCTGACTGGAGATGCCAGAGATCACACAAATTTGGGACACAGCAGAGTGGAGAGAACTCACCAAGTAGACCTAGAACATGTGGCTGAGGCCCATGAGGATGAACCTTTCCTAGAGTAAGAGTCACTGTCTAAGTCTATGGGCAAAACCCTAATAAGTAAGCACAAACTAACAACGGCCCAGGCTTGACAGGAGCAAAAGGGTGGTCAAACAGTTTAATTAGGCATCAAGACATTTAACAGAAATAAAGGTTAAAATGTTATGAAAATGAAAGACTGAATTTATAAGGAAGACTTAACAATCATAAATGTGTACACATGACAGCTTCATAATACTTTAAGCAAAAACTGCTCAAGTGGACAGATCTAGAATTACAGCTGGAGATTTTAACATAACTCTCAATACATTCTAGGATGAGTAAAAAATCAGTAAGGACGCAGAAGATGTGCATAGTCACAAGCTCCACCAGTTGATCTAACTGACATCTAAAGAACACTGAACCGCTGGGTGCTGCGGCTCGCGCCCGTAATCCCAGCACTTTGGGAGGCTGAGGTGGGTGGATCGCCTGAGGTCAGGAGTTTGAGACTAGCTTGGCCAATGTGGTGAAATCCCGTCTCTATTAAAAATATAAAAAAAATTAGCCAGGCGTGGTGGCAGGTGCCTGTAATTCCAGCTCCTCTGGAGGCTGAGGCAGGACAATCACTTGAACCTGGGAGGCAGAGGCTGCAGGGAGCCGAGATCGCGCCACTGCACTCCAGCCTGCTGGGCAACAGAGCAAGACTTCATCTCCAAAAAAAAAAAAAAAAAAAAAAAACCAAAAAAACCCTTAACCAACATCTGCAGAATACACATTCTTTGAGGGTACATGGAAATTCACTAAGAAAGTATGTGCTCCAACTATACTATAAATGAATTAGAAATCATCAACAATAACGTACCTATAATATCTCTATGTAGTAGAAATTAAAAACAATACACTTTTAAATAACTCAAGTGTCCATGAAAAGAAAAATCACAAGGAAAACTAGATAATATTTTGAATGGAATGAAAGTGAAAACAAAATGTGTTGACTATAACTAAAACTAAAGTGGAATAAAGAGATCTAACTCCCTTCTTAAGAAGCAATAAAACAAGAGCAAAGTAAACTGAAAATAAGTTAAAGGGAGGGAAAAAAAAAGATTGAAAATAAATTAAATAGAAAATGAAAACAAGAGAAAATAAGTAATACTGAAACAGGCATGTTCAACCTGAGGGCTGCATGTGGCCCAGGCCAGCTTTGAATGCAGCCCAACACAAATTCATAAGCTTTCTTGAAACATTACGAGATTTTTTTTGCTTTTTTTTTTTTGGCTCATCAGCTTATCGTTAGTGTATTCCATGTGTGGCCCAAGACAATTCTTCTCCTTCCATTGTGGCCCAGGGAAGATAAAAGATTGAATACCCCTGTACTAAAAGATCATTAATGATCTAAAATAAATGATCTTATAAAGAATTGATAAACCTCCAGCTAGACTGACTGATCCAGGAAAAAATAGAAAAAACACAAATTACCAATATGAAGAAATTGCAATACAGATTAGATTCTACAGACATTAAAAGGATATTAAAGGAATATTCTGAACAATTTTATGCCAATAAATCCAACAACTTGGATGAAATGAAATTTTCCTAAAATACACAAATTACCAAAACTGACAACAGAAAAATCTGAAAATATCTCTTAAAAAATCTTAATTTTCCCACAAAAAACTAAAACCAAACAAACAAAACCCTCTAGGTTCAGATGACTTCATTGGTAAATCCTATCAAACACGTAAGGAAGAAATCATACCCATCTTACACAGCTATTTCCAAAAACAGGGAAGAAGACAGCACTTCCCATCTAATTTTATGACACCTAATATCACCTTGACACCAAAATCAAATAAAGCCATTACAAGAAAAGGATACAAAAGTCCAATATCTCCCATCAACACCAATATAGAAATCTTTAAAAAAAAAAAAGCGCCTAGAAATCAAATCTAGCAATACCCCAAAGGATAACACACTACAACCAAATGGGGTTTATCTCAGGGATGTAAAGTTAGTTTAAAAGTTGAAAATGAAACCAATGTAATTCATTGGCAGAATGAAGAAAGTTGTATGATCATCTCAACAGATACAGAAAGAGGCATTTGACAGCATTAAACATCGTTATGATAAGAACTCCCAAGAAACAAAGTTTAAAAGGAATGTCCTCATTTTGATAAAGGTTTTCTCTGCAGATCCTACAGACATCATACCATATGGTGGACTACTGAAAGCTTTCTGCCTAAGCTTGGGAACAATGCAATTATGCCCATTCTCATGACTTCTGTTCAACACTATGGAAGTCCTGGACAGTATAATAAACCAATAAAAAGCAAGACAAGACATAAGGATTAGAAAGAAAGAAGTGAAACGATAGTCACAGGAAACATAATTGCAAATTTCTTAGTTTTCTATATAAACAAACCACTAGAAGTAATAAGTGAAACAGACTTATGAGACTACAAAGTCACTACACAAAAATCAATTGAATATTTACATGCTGACAGCAAACAACTGGAAAAACAAATTCAAAAGTTCTATTGACAGTAGTGTAAAATTATGAAATACTTAAGAATAAATGTTTAAACAGGCATGCAAGTTAAAAAAAAGTGAATAAAAAGAAATGAACAAAGCCTTCAAGAAATATGGTACTATGTGAAAAGACCAAATCTATGTCTGATTGGTGTACCTGAAAGTGACAGGGAGAATGGAATCAAGTTGGAAAACACTCTGAAGGATAGTATCCAGGAGAACTTCAACAAACTAGCAAGTCAGGCCCACATTCAAGCTCAGGAAATACAGAGAATGCCACAAAAATAATCCTCGAGAAGAGCAACTCCAAGACACATAATTGTCAGACTCACCAAAGTTGAAATGAAGGAAAAAATGTTAAGGGCAGCCAGAGAGAAAGGTCGGGTCACTCAAAAAAGGAAGCCCATCAGACTAACAGCATATCTCTGAGCAGAAACTCTACAAGCCAGGAGAGAGTGGGGGCCAATATTCAACATTCTTAAAGAAAAGAATTTTCAACCCAGAATTTCATATCCAGCCAAACTAAGCTTCATAAGTGAAGAAGAAATAAAATCCTTTACAGACAAGCAAATGCTGAGAGATTTTGTCACCACCAGGCCTGCCCTAAAAGAGCTCCTGAAGGAAGCACTAAACATGGAAAGGAACAACCAGTACCAGCCACTGGAAAAACATGCCAAATTGTAAAGAAACTGCATCAACTAATGAGCAAAATAACCAGCTAACATCATAATGACAGGATCAAATTCACACATAACAATATTGACCTTAAATTTAAATGGGCTAAATGCTCCAATTAAAAGACACAGACTGGCAAATTGGATAAAGATTCAAGACCCATCACTGTGCTGTATTCAGGAAACCCATCTCATGTGCAGAGACACATATAGGCTTAAAATAAAGAGATGGAGGAAGATCTACCAAGCAAATGGAAAACAGAAAAAGGCATGGGTTGCAAACCTAGTCTCTGATAAAACAGACTTTAAACCAACAAAGATCAAAAGAGACAAAGAAGGCCATTACATAATGGTAAAGGGATCAATTCAATAAGAAGGGCTAACTACCCTAAATATATATGCACCCAATACAGGGGCACAAAGATTCATAAAGCAAGTACTTAGTGACCTACAAAGAGACTTAAACTCCCACACAATAATAATGGGAGACCTTAACCCTCCACTGTCAACATTAGACAGATCAACGAGACAGAAAGTTAACAAGGATATCCGGGAATTGAACTCAGCTCTGTACGAAGCGGACCTCATAGACATCTACAGAACTCTCCACCCTAAATCAACAGAATATACATTCTTTTCAGCACCACAACACACCTATTCCAAAACTGACCACATAACTGGAAGTGAAGCACTCCTCAGCAAATGTAAAAGAACATAAATTATAACAAACTGTCTCTCAGATCACAGTGCAATGAAACTAGAATTCAGGATTAGGAAACTCACTCAAAACCGCTCAACTACATAGAAACTGAACCACCTGCTCCTGAATGACTACTGGGTACATAATGAAATGAAGGCAGAAATAAAGATGTTAATTGAAACCAATGAGAACAAAGACACAACATACCAAAATCTCTGGGACACATTCAAAGCAGTCTGTAGAGGGAAATTTATGGCACTAAACGCCCACAAGAGAAAACAGGAAAGATCTAAAACTGGCACTGTAACATCACAATTAAAAGAACTAGAGAAGTAAGAGTAAACACATTCAAAAGCTAGCAGAAGGCAAGAAATAACTAAGGTCAGAGCAGAACTGCAGGAAATAGAGACACAAAAAACCCTTCAAAAAATCAATGAATCCAGGAGCTGGTTTTTTGAAGAGATCAACAAAATTGATAGACCGCTAGCAAGAATAATAAAGAAGAAAAGAGAGAAGAATCAAATAGATGCAATAAAAAGTGATAAAGGGGATATCACCACTGATCCCACAGAAATACAAACTACTATCAGAGAATACTATAAATACCTCTATGCAAATAAACTAGAAAATCTAGAAGAAATGGATAAATTCCTCGACAAATACACCCTCCCAAGACTAAGTCAGGAAGAAGTTGAATCTCTCAATAGACCAATAACAGGCTCTGAAATTGAGGCAATAATTAATAACTTACCAACCAAAAAATGTCCAGGACCTGATGAATTCACAGTCGAATTCTACCAGAAGCACAAGGAGGAGCTGGTACCATTCCTTCTGACACTATTCCAATCAATAGAAAAAGAGGGAATCCTCCCTAACTCATTTTGTGAGGCCAACACCATCCTGATACCAAAGCCTGACAAAGACACAACAAAAAGGAGAAATTTAGACCAACATTCTTGATGAACATTTATGCAAAAATGCTCAATAAATTACTGGCAAACTGAATCCAGCAGCACATCAAAAAGCTTATCCACCATGATCAAGTGGGCTTCATCCCTGGGATGCAAGGCTGGTTCAACATATGAAAATCAATAAACGTAATCCCTCATATTAACAGAACCAAAGACAAAAGCCACATGATTATCTCAATAGACGCAGAAAAGGCCTTTGACAAAATTCAACAACACTTCACGCTACAAACTCTCAATAAATTAGGTATTGATGGGATGTATCTCAAAATAATAAGAGCTATCTGTGACAAACCCACAGCCAATATCATACTGAATGGACAAAAACTGGAAGCATTTCCTTTGAAAACGGGCACAAGACAGGGATGCCCTCTCGCCACTCCTATTCAACATAGTGTTGGAAGTTCTGTCCAGGGCAATCAGGAAGGAGAAGGAAATAAATGGTATTAAATTAGGAAAAGAGGAAGTCAAATTGTCTCTGTTTACAGATGACATGATTGTATATCTAGAAAACCCCATGATCTCAGCACAAAATCTCCTTAAGCTGATAAGCAACTTTAGCAAAGTCTCAGGATACAAAATCATTGTGCAAAAACCAAAAGCATTCTTATACACCAATAACAGACAAACAGAGAGCCAAATCATGAGTGAACTCCCATTCACAATTGCTTCAAAGAGAATAAAAAACCTAGGAATCCAACTGACAAGGGATGTGAAGGAACTCTTCAAGGAGAACTACAAACCTGTGCTCAATGAAATAAAAGAGGATACAAACAAATGGAAGAACATTCCATGCTCATGGGTAGGAAGAATCAATATCATGAAAATGGCCATACTGCCCAAGGTAATTTATAGATTCAATGCAATCCCCACCAAGCTACCAATGACTTTCTTCACACAATTGGAAAAATCTATTTTAAAGTTCATTTGGAACCAAAATAGCCCACATCACCAAGTCAATCCTCAGCCAAAAGAACAAAGCTGGAGGCATCACCCTACCTGATTTCAAACAGTACTACAAGGCTACAGTAACCAAAACAGCATGGTACTGGTACCAAAACAGAGATATAGATCAATGGAACACAAAAGAGCCCTCAGAAATAGTGCCACATATCTAAAACTATCTGATCTTTGACAAACCTGACAAAAACAAGAAATGGGGAAAGGATTTCCTATTTAATAAATGGTGCTGGGAAAACTGGCTAGCCATATGTAGAAAGCTGAAACTAGATCCCTTCCTTACACATTATACAAAAATTAATTCAAGATAGATTAAAGACCTATATGTTAGACCTACAACCATAAAAACCCTAGAAGAAAACCTAGGCAATACCATTCAGGATATAGGCATGGGCAAGGACTTCATGTCTAAAACACCAAAAGCAATGGCAACAAAATGCAAAATTGACCAATGAGATTTAATTAAACTAAAGAGCTTCTGCACAGCAAAATAAACTACCATCAGAGTGAACAGGCAACCTACAGAGTGTGAGAAAATTTTTGAAACCTCCCCAAAACCCCAGCTGTGGTCTGAATGATTGTCCCTCACATAACATTCCAGAGCACTCCTGCTCTGGTCTGAATGTTTCTCCCTCAGGATTCCAGAACACTGCTGCTGGGTTCCAAGTATTTGTCCCTCACGTACGATTCCAGAGCACTGCTACATAAGTCTAAATTTTTGTCCCTCATATAGGATCCCAGAACACTGCTATGAAGGCCTGAAAGTTTGTCCATCACATAGGATTCCAGAACGCTGCTACGAGGTTCTGAATTATTCTCTGTCACATAGGATTCCAGAACACTGCTGTTGGATTCTGACTGATTGTCCCTCACGTACAATTCCAGAACTCTGCTATGTGGGTCTAAATGTTTGTGCTTCACATAGGATTACAGAACACTCCTGCTGTGTTCTGACTGTTTCTCCCTCACATAGGATTCCAAACCAGTGCTGCTGTGTTCTGAGAGTTTATCCCCTCACATAGGATTCCAGAACACTGCTACGAGGGTCTGAAGGTTTGTTCCTCACATAGGATTCCAGAACACTGCTACGAGGGTCTGAATGTCTGTGCCTCAGATAGGATTACAGAATACTGCTGCTGTGGTCTGAATGTTTGTCCCTCACCTAGAATTCCAGAACAATCCTGCTGTCATCTGAATGTTTCTCCCTCACTTAATATTCCAGAAAAATGCTACCAGGGTCTGAAAGTTTGTCCCACATGAAGGATTCCAGAACACACCAGTTGTGGTCTGAATTATTGTCCCTCACAGAGAATTCCAGAACACTGCTGCTGTGATCTGAATATTTCTCCCTCAGATAGGATTCCAGAACACTGCTGCTGGGTTCTGAATGTTTGTCCCTCATGTATGATTCCAGAACACTGCTACATGCATCTAAATGTTTGTCCATCACATAGGATTCCAGAACACTGCTACGAAGGTCTGAAAGTTTGTCCATCATATAGGATTCCAGAACACTGCTATGAGGTTCTGAATTATTCTCCATCACATAGGGTTCCAGAACACTCCTGCTGTGGTCTGAATGTTGGTTCCTCACTTAGGATTCTGGAATACTGCTGTTGGGTTCTGAGTGTTTGTCCCTCACGTACGATTCCAGAACACTGCTATGTGGGTCTAAATGTTGGCCCTGCACGTAGGATTCCAGAACACTCCTGCTCGGGTCTGAATGTTTGTCCCTCACAGAGGATTCCAGAACACTCCTGCTGTGGTCTGAATGTTTGTCCCTCACATAAGGTTCCAGAACACTGCTACGAGGGTCTGAATGTTTGTCCCTCACTTAGGATTCCAGAACAATGCTACGAGGGTCTGAATATTTGACCCACAGGTAGGATTCCAGAGCAACCCACCTGTGTTCTGAATGATTGTCCCTCACATAGGATCCCTGAACACTCCTGCACTGTTCTGAATGTTTCCCCTCAGATAGGATTGCAGAACACTGCTGCTGGGTTCTGAGTGATTGTCCCTCATGTACAATTCCAGAACACTTCTACTTGTGTCTAAATGTTTGTCGATCACATAGGATTCCAGAACACTGCTACGAGGGTCTGAAAGTTTGTCCATCACATAGGATACCAGAACACTGCCCTGAGGTTCTGAATTATTCTCCATCACATAAGATTCCAGAACACTCCTGCAATGGTCTGAATGTTTGTCCCTAACTTGGGATTCCAGAACATTGCTGTTGGGTTCTGAATGTTTGTCCCTCAGATAGGATTCCAGAACACTGCTACGAGGATCTGAATGTTTGCCCCTCATATAAGATTCAAGAACACTGCTACGAGGGTCTGAATGTTTGTCCCTCACATAGGATTCCAGAACACTGCTGCTGTGGTGTGAATTTCTGTCCCTCACATAGGATTCCAGAACACTGCTGCTGTGGTGTGAATTTCTGTCCCTCACATAGGATTCCAGAACACTCTTAGTGTGGTGTGAATTTCTGTCCCTCACATAGGATTCCAGAACACTCTAAGTGTGATCTGAATGTTTGTCCCTCACTTAGGATTCCAGAACAATTCTAGGAGCATATGAATGTTTGTCCAACATGTGGAACACCCTAGCAGTGTTCTGAATGATTGTCCCTCACATAGGATTCCAGAAAACTCCTGCTCTGGTCTGAATGTTTCTGCCTCAGATAGGATTCCAGAACATGGCTGCTGTGGTCTGAGTGCTTGTCCCTCACGTACGCTTCCAGAACACTTGTACGTGGGACTAAATGTTTGTTCCTTACATAGGATTCCAGAACACTCCTGCTCTGGTCTGAATGTTTCTCCCTCCGATATGATTCCAGAAAACTGCTGCTGGGTTATGAGTGTTTGTCCCTCACATACGAATCCAGAACACTGCTACGTGCATCTAAATGCTTGTCCATCACAGAGGATTCCAGAACGCTGCTATGAGGGTCTGAAAGTTTGTACATCACATAGGATTCGAGAACACTGATATGAGGTTCTGAATTCTTCTCCATCACATAGGGTTCCAGATCACTCCTGCTGTGGTCTGAATGTTTGCCCCTCACTTAGAATTCCAGAACACTGCTGTTAGGTTCTGAGAGTTTGTCCCTCACGTACGATTCCAGAACACTGCTACATGGGTCTAAATGTTTTTCCCTCACATAGGATTCCTGAACACTCCTGCTGTGGTCTGAATGTTTGTCCCTCACAAAGGATTCCAGAACACTGCTGCTTGTTTGAGGGTTTGTCCAACACATAGGATTCCAGAACACTGCAATGAGGGTTGGAATGTTCACCACTCATATAACATTCCAGAACACACTCCTAGTGTGATCTGAATGTTTTTCCCTCACTTACGATTCCAGAACAATGCTAGGAGCACCTGAATGTTTGTCCAACATGTAGAACACCCTAGCAGTGTTCTGAATGATTGTCCCTCACATAGGATTCCAGAGCACTCTTACTCTGGTCTGAATGTTTCTGCCTCAGATAGGATTCCAGAACACTCCTGCTGTGGTCTGAATGTTTGTCCCTCATTTAGAATTCCACAGGTGAGGGACAAACATTCAGACCACAGCAGGAGTGTTCTGGAATCCTATGTGAGGGAGAAACATTCAGACTTTTGCAGCAGTGTTCTGGAATCCTATTTGAGGGACTAACACTCAGACCACAGCAGAAATGTTTTGGAATCCTAAAGGAGGGAGAAACATGCAGACCACAGCAGGATTGTTCTGGAATTCTTTGTGAGGTCAACCATTCAGACCACAGCAGGAGTGTTCTGGAATCCTATGTGAGGGAGAAAATTTCATACCCTCCAAGCAGTGTTCTCGAACCCTATTTGACGGACAAACACTCAGACCACAACAGGAATGTTTTGGAATCCAATGGGAGGGAGAAACATACAGACCACAGCAGGATTGTTCTGGAATCCCGTTTGAGGGACAAACACTAAGAACCCAGCAGCAGGGTTCTGGAATCCTATATGAGTGACAAACATTCAGACCACATCAGGAGTGTTCTGGAATCCTAGATGAGGTACAATCATTCAGACCAGCGTAGCAGTGTTCTGGAATCCTAAGTGTGGGAGAAACTCTCGGAATCCAACAGTAGTGCTCTGGAATCTAATGTGAGGGAGAAACACTCAGAACCCAAGAGGAGAGTTCTGGAATCCTATGTGAGGGACAATCATTCAGAACACAGCTGGGGTGTTCTGGAATCCTAAGTGTGGGACAAGCTTTCTGACCCTTGTAGCATAGTTCTGGTGCACAGTGTTATGAAAATACATTAGAGGAGTGTTCTGGAGTCCTATGTGTGGGACAAACATTCCAACCCTTGTAGAAGTGATCTGCAGTCTTATGTGTGGGACAAACATTCCAACCCTTGTAGAAGTGATATGGAGTCTTATGAGTGGGACAAACATTCAGACCCTCATAGCAGTGTTCTGGAATACTATCTCAGGGACAAACATTTAGACCCAACTGGCATTGTTCTGGAATCATACGTGAGGAAAATACACTCAGATCCCAACAGCAGTGTTCTGGAATCGTAAGTGAGGGACAAACTTTCAAAAACAGCAGGAGTGTTCTGGAATCCTATGTCAGGGAAAATAATTCAAACAATTGTAGCAGTGTTCTGGAATCCTTCAGAATGAGAATACTTCAGACTCTCGTTAACAGGGTTCTGGAATCGTATTTGAGAGACAAACACTCAGACCACAGCAGGAATATTTTGGAATCCTATGTGAGGGACAAACATTCAGACCACAGCAGAAATGTTCTGGAATCCAATGTGAGGCACAAACACCCAGACCACAGCAGGAGGGTTCTGGAATCCTATGTGAGGGACAAACATTCAGACCACAGCAGGAATGTTCAGGAATTCTATGTGAGGGAGAATAATTCATATCCTCATAGCAGTGTTCTCAAATCCGATGTGAGGGACAATCATTCATACCCCAGTAGCAGTGTTCTGGAATCCTATTTGAGAGACATACACCCAGACCACAGCAGGAATTCTTTGGAATACTATGTGAGGGAGAAACATTCAGACCACAGCAGCAGGATTTTTTCTGGAATCCGATGTGAGGCACAAACACCCAGACCACAGCAGGAGAGTGCTGGAATCCTATTTGAGGGTCAACCATTCAGACCACAACAGTAGTGTACTGGAATCTTAACTGATGGACAATCATTCAGACCCTCATAGCAGTGTTCTGGAATTCTATGTGTGGGACAGACATTCAGACCACAGCAGGAGTGTTCTGGAATCCTCTGTAAAGGTCAACCATTCAGAGCACATCAAGAGTGTTCTGGAATCCTAAGTGAGGGACAAACATTCAGACCACAGCAGAAGTGTTCTGGAATCCTATGTGAGGGAGGATAATTCAGACCATCATAGCAGTGTTCTGAAGTCCTATGTGAGGGACAAACATTGAGACCCTCTTAGCAATGTTCTGGAATCTTATGTCAGGAACAAGCATTCAGAGCCTTTTAGCAGTGTTCTGGAATCCTATGTGAGGGACAAACACACAGAACTCAGCAGCAGTGTTCTGGAATCCTATGTGAGGGTCAAACATTCAGACCACAGCAGGAGTGTTCTGGTATCCTATGTGAGTGAGAATAATTCAGACCCTTGTAACAGTGTTCTGGAAGCCTATGTGAGGGACTCACTTTCAGATCCCAGTAGCAGTGTTCTGGAATCATATTTGAGGGACAAACACTCAGACCACAGCAGGAATGTTTTGGAACCCAATGTGTGGGAGAAACTTTCAGACCATAGCAGAATTGTTCTGGAATTCCATGTGTGGCACAAACACCCAGACCACAGCAGTAGTGTTCTGGAATCCTATGTGAGGTCAAACATTCGGACCACAGCAGTAGTGTTCTGGAATCCTATGTGAGGGACAAACATTCAGACCGTCGTAGCAGTGTTCTGGAATATTATGTGAGAGACAAACATTCAGTCCCACTTAGCAGTGTTCTAGAATCCTATGTGAGGGACAAACACTCAGAACCCAGCAACATTGTTCTGGAATCCTATATGAGGGACAAACATGCAGATCTCAGTAGGATTGTTCTGGAATGCTATGTGATGATCAACCACTCAGACCACAGCAGGAGTGTTCTGGAAGAATCCTAAGTGAAGGACAAATATTCAGGCCCCAGTAGCAGTGTTCTGGAATCCTATGTCAGGGACAAACATTTAGAGATATGTGGCAGTGTTCTGGAATTGTTTGTAAGGGACAAACACTCAGAACCCAACAGCAGTGATCTGAAATCCTAAGAGACGGACAAACATTGACACCACAGCAGGAGTGCTCTGGAATCCTATGTGGGGACAAACACTCAGAACCCAACAGCAGTGTTCTGGAATCCTATTTGCGGACAAACACTCAGACCACAGCAAGAATGTTTTGGAATCCTATGTGAAGGAGAAACATTCAGACCACTGCAGGATTGTTCTGGAATCCCATGTAAGTCACAAACACCCAGACCACAGCAGGAGTGTTCTGGAATCCGATGTGAGAGTCAACCATTCAGGCCGCAGCATGAGTATTATGGAATCCCATGTGGGGGACAAACATTCAGACCCTCGTAGCAGTGTTCTGGAATCCTATGTGAGGGACAAACATTCAGACCCCAGCAGCAGTGTTCTGGAATCCTATGCGAGGGACAAGCACTCAGAACCCAGAAACAGTGTTCCAGAATTCTATATGAGGGATGAACATTCAGACGAGAGCAGGAGTGGTCTGGATTCATATGTGAGGTATAATCTTAGACGCCTTATAGCAGTGTTCTGGAATCCTATGAGTTGGAGAAACACTCAGAACCCAGCAGGAATGTTCTGGAATCCTATATGAGGGAGAAACACTCAGAATCCAGGAGCAGCCTCCTGGAATCCTATCTGAGGGACAGTGATTCAGACCACAGCTGTGGTGTTCTGGAGTCCTACATGTGGGACAGGCATTCAGACACTCATAGCATTGTTCTGAAATCCTATGTTAGGAAAATACATTCAGAACACAGCAGGAGTCTTCTGGAGTCATATGTGTGGGAGAATCTTTCAGACCCTTGTAGCAGTGTTCTGGAATCTTATGTGAGGGACAAACATTCAAATCCTCTTACCAGTGTTCTGGAATAATATGTGAGGTACAAGCATTCAGGCACTCTTAGCAGTGTTCTGGAATCCTATGCAAGGGACAAACACACATAATCCAGCAGCAGTGTTCTGGAATCCTAAGTGAGGATCAAACATTCAGACCACAGCAGGAGTTTTCTGGAATCCTTTGTGAGAGAGAATAATTCAGACCCTCACAGCAGGATTGTTCTGGAATCCTTTGTGAGGGAGAATAATTCAGACCCTCGTAGCAGTGTTCTGGAATCCTAAGTGAGGGACAAACATTCACATCCCAGAAGCAGTGTTCGGGAATCATATTTGAGGGACAAACACTCAGACAACAGCAAGAACGTTTTGGAATCCTATGTGACGGAGAAACATTCAGACCACAGCAGAATTGTTCTGGAATCCCATGTGTGGAACAAACACCCACACCACAGCAGGAGTGTTCTGGAATCCTACATGAGGGACAAACATTTGGACTGTTGTAGCAGTGTTCTTGAATCCTATGTGAAGGACAAACACTCAGAACTCAGCAGCAGTGTTCCATAATACTTTGTGAGGGACAAGCATTCAGACTACAGAAGGAGTGTTCTGGAATCCTATGTGAGGGACAAACATTCAGAACACATCAGCAATGTTCTGGAATCCTATTTGAGGGACAAACATCCAGACCAAAGAAGGAGTGTGCTGCAATTTTACATTAGGGATGGAGTGTTCTGGAATCCTATGAGAAGGACAAACATTCAGAACCCAGCAGCAGTTTTCTGGAATCCCATGTGATGGACAATCGTTTAGACCGATGTAGCAGTGTTCTGGAATCTTACATGAGGGACAAACACTCAGAACCAAACACCGGTGTTCTGAAATCCTAAGTCAAGGACAAACATTCAGACCACAGCAGGAGTGTTCTGGAATCCTATTTGAAGGTAAATCTTTCAGACCACAGCAGTAGTGTTCTGGAATCCTATATGGGGACAAATATTCAGACCCTCTTAGAAGTGTTCTGGATTCCTACGTGAAGGACAAACATTCAGAACTCAGCAGTGTTCCAGAATCCTTTGTCAGGGACAAACATTTAGACAACAGAAGGAGTGTTCTGGAATCCTATGTGAGGGACAAACATTCAGAACACATCAGCAGTGTTCTGGAATCCTATGTGAGGGACAAACATTCAGACCAAAGAAGGAGTGTTCTGCAATCCTATGTTAGGGACAAACACTCAGAACCCATCAGGACTATTCTGCAATCCTATGTGAGGGCCAAACATTCAGACCACAGCAGGAGTGCTCTGGAATCCGATGAGAGGGACAAACATTCAGACCCCAGCAGCAGTGTTCTGGAATCCTATGTGAGGGACAATCATTTAGACCGATGTAGCAGTGTTCTGGAATCTTACATGAGGGACAAACACTCAGAACTGAACAGCAGTGTTCAGAAATCCTAAGTGAGGAACAAACATTCAGACCACAGCAGGAGTGTTCTGGAATCCTATGTGAGTGACAAACATTCAGACCCCAGTAGCAGTGTTCTTTAAAACTATTTGAGGGACAAACACTCAGACCACAACAGGAATGTTTTGGAATCCTATGTGAGAGAGACACATTCAGACCACAGCAGGATTGTTCTGGAATCCCTGTGAGGGACAAACACCCATACCACAGCAGGGGTGTTCTGGAATCCTATGTGACAGTCTACCATTCAGACCACAGCAGTAGTTTTCTGAAATCCTATGTGAAGTACAAACATTCAGACACTCGTAGCAGTGTTCTGGAATCCTATATGAGGGAGATTCACTCAGAACCCAGCAGCAGTGTTCTGGAATCCTAGGTGAGGGACAAATACTCAAAACTCAGCAGCAGTGCTCTAGAATCCTATCTGAGGGACAAACATTCAGACCAGAGCAGGAGTTTTCTGGAGTCCCATATCTGGGACAAGTATTCAGACCTTCGTAGCAGTGTTCTGGAATCCTAAGTGAGGGACTTTTACACGCACATAGCAGTGTTCTTGAATCGTACGTGAGGGACAAAAACTGAGATCCCAAATCAGTGTTCTGGAATCCTATCAGAGGGACAAACATTATGACCAGAGCAGGGGTGTTCTGGAATCCTATGTGAGATACAATCATTCAGACCTTGGTGGCAGTGTTCAGGAATCCTATGTGAGGGAGAAACACTCACAACCCAGCAGGAGTGTTCTGGAGTCCTATGTGAGGGACAATCATTCACACCACAGCTGGAGTGTTCTGGAATCCTACGTGTGAGACAAGCATTCCGATCCCCGTAGTATTGTTCTGGAATCCTATGTTAGGAAAATACATTCAGAACCCAGCAGGAGTGTTCTGGAGTCCTATGTGTGGGACAAACATTCAGACCTTCAAAGCAGTCTTCTGGAATCCTATGTGAGGGACAAACATTCAGATTAGAGCAGGAGTTTTCTGGAATCCTATGTGATGTATAATCATTCAGACCCTCATAGCAGTGTTCTCTAATCCTATGTGATGGAGAAACATGAAGAACCCAGCAGCAGTCCTCTGGGAGCCTATGTGAGGGACAATCATTCAGACCACAGCTGGGGTGTTCTGGAATCCTACGTGTGGGACAAGCATTCAGACCCTCATAACATTGTTTTGGAATCCTATGTTAAAAAAATACATTCAGATCACAGCAAAAGTGTACTGGAGTCCTATGTGTGGAACAAACATTCAAACCCACATGGCCATGTTCTGTAATCCTGTGTGAGGGAGAATACTCCAGACCCTGGTAGCAGCGCTCTGGAATCCTATTTGAGGGACAAACACTCAGACCGCAGCAGGAATGTTTTGGAATCCTATGTGAGGGAGAAACATTCAGACCACAGCAGGATTGTTCTGGAATCCCATGTGAGACACAAACACCCAGACCACAGCAGGAGTGTTCTGGAATCCTATGTGAGGGACAAATATTCAGGACCCCATGGAAGTGTTCTGGAATCCTATGTGAGGGACAAACACTCAGAACCCAGCAGCAGTGTTCTGGAATCCTATCTGTGGGACAAACATTCAGACCAGAGCAGGAGTGTTCTGGGATCCTAGGTGAGGTGCCATCATTAAGACCCTCGTAACAGTGTTATGGAATCCAATGTGAGGGAGAAACCCTCAGAGCCCGGCAGCAGTGTTCTGGAATCCTATGTGAGGGACAATCATTCAGACCACTGCTGGGGTGTTCTGGAATCCTATGTGTAGGACAAGCATTCAGATACTCGTAGCATTGTTCTGTAATCCTATTTTAGGAAAATACATTCAGAACACATCAGGAGTGTTCTGGAGTCCTATGTGCGGGACAAACACTCAGACCCTCTTAGCAGTGTTCTGGAATCCAATGTGAGGGACAAACATTTAGACTCACGTAGCAGTGTTCTAGAATCGTACGTGAGGGACAAACACTCAGAACCCAATAGCAGTGTTCTGGAATCCTAAGTGAGAAACAAACATTCAGACCACAGAAGGAGTGTTTGGGTATCTTACATGAGAGAGAGTCATTCAGACCCTCATAGCATTGTTCTCGAATCCTGTGTGAGGGACAAACATTCAGATCCCAGTAACAGTGTTCTGTAATCTTATTTGAGGGACAAGCACTCAGAACCCAGCAGCGGTGTTCTGGAATCCTATCTCAGGGACAAACATTCAGACCAGAGGAGTATTCTGGAATCCGATGGAAGTTACAATCACTCAGACCTCATAGCAGTGTTCTGGAATCCTGTGTGAGGGAGAAACACTCAGAACCCATCATCTGTGTTCTGGAATCCTATGTGAGGGAGAAACACTCAGAACCCAGCAGCAGTGTTCTAGAATCTTATGTGAGGGACAAACATTCAGACCACAGCTGGGGTGCTCTGGAATCGTAAGTGCGGGGCAAGCATTTAGACCCTTGTTGCATTGTTCTGGAAACCTATGTGAGGAAAATATATTCAGAACACAGCAGGAGTGTTCTGGAGTCCTATGTGTGGGACAAACATTCAGACCGTCATAGCAGTGTTCTGGAATACTATGTGCGGGGCAAACATTTAGACCCATGTAGAAGTGTTCTGTAATAGTACGTGAGACAGCTGTATGAAAAGCTCACACACCAGGCTATTTAATTTGTTGGCTGCTCCGTGGAAAGAGGCCTGCTGGGCAGGGTGGGTTGGAAGAATTAAATGGAGAGAAATATAAACCAGTATAATTCACACTACTGTTTCTTGGCTGCACTCACATGTGGATAAAAAAAAATTTCCTACCCTAGAGCTGGCATATTTGTTTTGTCACTTTGTCTGAGCTAGTATCCTGGCAGCTGAAAGTTGGTGGAGAAAATCACACAATTGAGCTGACTGGTTTTTAACTTTTGGTAATTTTGAACTTCTATTTGTCATTGCCTGGTAGTTGGATTGTGTTTCTCTAGTAGGTGGTCTTTCCCAAACTTTCTTCTTGCCCTCAAACCACACATATCCTTTCCTTCAGCAGACAATCTTGCCTCCTTCTTCATGGAGATAAACAAATATGTCATCAGCTTTTGTCCTATAACTTGTCACCACGAACTACAACAGTCTACCTCTACCTTCTGCCATGTGTGCCTCTCCAGCTCAGTTATGAGGGAAGAACTGTTCCTCCTCTGCCAGGATGAACCATCTTGTGCGTGCTTCGTATACTCCTTGGTTCTAGGCAGGCAGCTTCTGAATTGGCCCTCCGCAATCCCCATCTCCTCCTATTTATGCTCCTCTGCGATCTCCTTACTTAGAGTGTGGGCTTATTGACTTGCTTCTAATGAGAAGAATATGGCAAAAATGATAGGCTGTCACTTCCAAGATCAGGTTATAGAAGACTGTGACTTTCATCTTGCTTGTACTCTGTCACCAGCTGGCACTGATTAAGCACCTCCCATGTTGCAAGCTGCCTTATGGAGAGGTCCTTATGGCAAGAAACTCAGGGCAGCCTTGGGCCAACAGGAACAATAAACAGAGGTCCTCAATTCAATAGCCCATGAGGAGCTTGCGTCCTGCCGACAACCATCTAGGGTGGCTGAATGTGCATCCTTCTCCAGTTAAGCCTTGAGATGATGGTAGCCTCAGGTGACACCCCTTGATTTCAGCCTATGAGAGACCCTGAGCCAGCAGGCCCTCCTAAGTGGCA